>NC_133432.1:36716917-37376917 GCF_011762505.2 Arvicanthis niloticus
CTTGACAAGCCAATATGTAGAGGGTCTTATCCCAAGGTGAAGAACACCAGATAGTCGATGCCTGGTGAGATGGTTACAGTAAGTTTTCTCCAGAGGTATGCTCTCTGATAGATTAACCAGTCCCAAGTGGTCAGCAATAAACACATGTACATATATACAAACTACAGTGAATGAACTCAGTATGGTGTACTGGGGGAGGGGGTGAATCATGAATTTGAAAGGAAAGTGGGGCCCATGGGAAGAGAGGTGAAAAGCAGAAATTATGTGTAAACCATTTAGTTTAGTATGGTTTGGTTTGGTTTTTAGGTTTGGTTAGGATTGGCTTGGCTTGGTTTGGTGTAGTTTAGTTTAGTTTACTCATATATGAAATTCTCTTCTATAAATTTATTGAAGATATTTACTGTTCTTTTAAGTTGGGAGATGCCCCAGCCCACAGGGATTCGATGAGACCCTAGGGAAAGGGGCAATGGAATGATAGGACAAGAGACACAAAGAAGAAGCACAGGTCTGACTATCTGATTGAGTGCATGAACTTTATTGTTCTGGTTCCTTATAAAGACAAGCAGGGAGGAGGGTCAGAGTCCAGGGCCATCCGGTATTTGTTAAGTTCTTGCAAGCATTCCTTAGCCCAAACCACCTTCTCATGAGCAAGAGGGCAATAAAACATTTGTTAGGCTTAAGTTGCTAATTTTCTCTCCCAGGCAGGAAGTGGATAAGGTCTTCCCTTACTCAGGCTATCTACTTAACTGACATTTGTTCTCGGGGAGATGGAAGTCTTGGCTCCCAGCATCTCTTCCTTTCTAACAATTTTTAAAGACACTGGGTCTGAGAAAGTGGACATTTGCAAATCTCACTGATAAATGAGTGGGCTTTAGCCAGAGGAGGGAAGATTGACCTGATCCTCCCATTATCATTAGAAATGGTGTCTTCTTGGGGTGGAGAGGGTTAAATGTCTCATAGTCTTCATAGGATATTGAGGGTCCTAGTCGGCTGCTTTGAGATACAAGAAATTAACACCAACCTCTATGCAATCAGGTTTGCTTCATGGGGGGTAGGGAGCTCAGATGCTGACAACTTGGGTCTTCCCCCTGTGGTACCTTGACACACACCCCTTGCAGGTAACCACACTGTGTTTGTGTCCTATGAACCAGCGTGCCTACATCTGAGTTCAATGGAGCTCCTAAAGGAGATATGTCAATGCAAGGCTCAGCAAAGCCTCTATCATCCAGATCAAGTCTGTGATAATATACTTGTAGAGGATTAGATGCTAGGGAGTCAATTTATTCTTTTATAAAGCCAGTGAGTCTCTTAAAGGCCCAAGAGCTGAAAGTCAAAAGGAGAAGAAGACTGACCACAGAATCCAGGATGGAAGGGAGAAGGGTGGTAAGCCAAAGAGAAACAGAGAACCAGTTTTTAAGCCACCATTCTACTTGTTCTCACTGTTTCTTTTGCCATTTTAATCTCTCTGATCTTGGCTGTACTATCTCTAACTAACCCCGGTGTGGTCAGTATAAAAACAGCATCCCTCCTTGAGGGCAGCACAAGGAGGAATCCTTTGCTGAAGGAAAAGCAGATCTAGCCCTCTGCATTTTTGGAGGACCACTTCAGAGAGCAAAACAAGGGATTTTTCCAGATTAGTGATGTCAATCTCTAGCTGTTCGATGTCTTTGTCAATGGCCCCTCGAAGTTCTGAGTAGTGCAAGTCCTGAGACTGGCATCAAGATTAAAACTTCCATCAGCAAACACTGTGGATGGCCCCTTTTTATCTGGAAAGGAAAAAGAAGGGAATTTTCAGGGAGATCTCACTTCCCTGGATGTCAATTGTTATTTATCTTATCTATAATTGGGTCTGGCTTTGTGGAAATATTTATCTGTTTCACTAATATTTCTGGCAGCCATCTAGCTGTGCCTTTCTTTGGTATCAAACATATATATCAATCCCCAGACCCATATGAGAACTGGGTCTGGGTTGTTCCATTTAAATGTAAAGGGGTCTTGCCACATAATTGTGGCATAGTTTTTATTGGTCTCAGGGTGCCAGAAGCGATTAGCAGATTTGCCATGAGTGTCTAGATTTAGATAATTGAGAACAAACAAAGCATGATGAAGAATCTTTCTAGGGGCCCCCTTCTGTGTGTATTACTCCCCCTCTTTTGTTTTTCAAAAGCCAATTTTTTCAGTGTTCCTTGTAAAACCAGAGCAAAAGCAACAGTAGTTGCTCCTCCCACACTCAGAGAGTTATGAAGATATTACTTTAAAGTTCCATAATATCTGTTTCACAATACCTTGTCTTTGAGTATTATGAGGAATCCCAGCAATATGGTAATATAAATTATTAACAAAACATCTAAAATGTTTGAGTGCAATAGCCAATTCCATCTATCTTAATCTGATACGGAACACCAAGCATAGAAAGATAACACAGGCAATAACTAATTATATTTTTAGTTGTTTCTCCTGTTAAAGCAGTTGCAACTAGAAAGTCTGAAAAGTTGTCAGGTCACAGGTACATGTTTTAATTTTCAAAATCAGAAATGAGTAACATCTACTTGTCATAGTTGATTATGTATAACTCCTCAAGCATTAACACTATTATGAAAATTTGGGGACCCAGAGAACCAGTTTTTGAAACTCGACTTGTATACTTTCTAGAAATAACAAATTATTGTCTCAAGCTATTATTATTAAACATATGTAACAATCACTAAGCAATAGCACACCCCTTTGGAGCAGATCTCTGTGGATCCACAAAGATGTACTATCTTGTGGTGATGTTATATAGACAAATAGACGACATCTTAAGTCTTAATGATGATCCTATAAGAATTCTTAAAATTATGTCAATGATTATTAAGCTCTTTTATAACTGGACTGTTATTAGGACTTTTTTGATAGTCAAAACTGCAATGAGAACTCTGACAGTCTTCCAAGTGTCATCAGCCAATTGTTCTTAGATAGTAATCAGATTTTTTGTACTCAGAGCACATTCCAAGAGGTCATAAAACAATTAGCCAAAGGTCATTAAAAGGGAACTAAGGATTTACTATAACTGCCAGGACAGAAGACAAAATATTGCCTGGTCCTATCTATACAAACTTCACTAATAACTTAGTTATAGCGTCAAACCTTCAGTGAACCTTTGGAGCTAGACATGTGATGGATGTTTAGCCAGACAATTATTCCCAATGGATATGTATGTAAATATCTTCTGTTGCAAACTTCTATTTCAATTTATGATTTGACTCTTGATGTGAATTTGTGATGAACTTTGCAGAGTTCAGAGTTTGCTCAAATGCTTTTGTTCAGTATTTCCTCACAATACTCTCTTTCCTTCCTCTTGGAATGGTAACGTATATTCTGTACCAATATATGTCGGAAGCATGTGATCTGTATTTTAATTTAAAGGGCTTATAACTAAGAGATTGCTGTCAGTCTCAGAAGAGACTTTGAACTTTGGGATTTTAAACAATATTGAGACTGTGATGGACTATGGGGACTTTTGAAGTTGGATTAATTGCATTTTGCATTATAATATGGAAACAGGCTTGTGCAGGGTGGAATGTGGTGGTTTGTTTATGAAAGAACACCATAGGTTCATTTGCTTGAATGCTTATTCACTAGGGAATGCCAATGTTGAAAAAACTGGGAGGTGTGGCCTTTGTGTGGTGTATATGGCCTAGTTGTCTGTGGATCTAGATATAAAACTCTCAGCTTCTTCTCTTGAAATATGTCTGCCTCTATATTATCTTGCTTCCCAACGTGTTGATAATATACTAAATTTCTGAAACTATAAGCCTCATTTAAATATTTTCCCTTAAAAGAGTTGCCATTCCCATGGTGTATATTTACAACAATAGAAGACTGGCCATCATTATAATAATACCTGCTTGTCAAGCTTGTCAACTTTAATATCAACTTGCTAAACAAGATGCACCCATTTAGAAAATAGTGGCACTCCTGTTATGAGGGTAAACAGTCTCTAATTGCATTTCAGGCAATTCACTCCACAGCAGACAATTTTTGAATAATCTTGAAATATAATTAAAAACATGTAATTGAGGAAATTATAAACCATAATGGGTAACTTATTTCTGTTTGGTTACATTTAAACAAGACCAAACTGTCTTTTAAATATATGTTTAAGGCTGTATACCAATGCTAATCTAAGCCTCAATGGAAGAAGCCTCTCCACAGTAAGTGCCAATCCAGTTACACTTGCTCAAGTTGCTGAGAATAAGTGACTTTCGAGTATTGAGCTCTAAATTAGACATTTATAACACACATCTCTAAGGCTCAGGAAACATTCCAGGAAAGAAGAATGAAAATAATATTAGAGCTGGAAGACATGAAGAAGGGCTCCAATATGTCATCTTCTAAAAATACAATCATGGCAATCTTGACCTCATATAAGCTGAAGTTAATTGTGCTGGATCTGCACAAGACTAGCTATATCAACAATGAGGTATGGAAGCAGAAGTGTTCCCTATATTCCCTGCTCAACTATTGGTTATTAAAAGGTCTGAAAGATTAGACTACTAACATTCTCCCCCCAAGCTGCAGAAATTTTAAACTATGATCAAACAGAAAAACTCAGCTTCCCTCATAAACTCCTTAAAGGACAGGAATGGAAAGCAACCATTTCTGTCAATCATAGTATGTAGCTTTTTATCATTTCTTAAATGTGTATAGTAAGTATTTGGTCTTTTTACCCTAATTACACTATCTTATCTCCTCCCCATCATGTTGAAACCTCTTCCCAACTGACACACCTCCCATTTTCACACCTGTTTTTGTGACTCACTGAGTTTAATTATGATTCTTCACATAAGCATGACTGGGAGTTACTAAGCAAAACATGGGCAATTTATTACTAGCTACAATACTGTAAAGAGTGACACTTCCTCCTCTGGAACCGTAGAATACCTATAGTCCTTCAGTAAGGTATGGGAACCAATGAGTTACTCCTCTCCCACTGAATGATACGTTCTTGCAGGTCACATATTGGTAATAACAACATATTGGTAATAACAATAAATAACACATATTGGTAATAGCAATAAATTCATGAATGCAAGAATAAATTTTCATCCAAAATATACTGTTTTAAAGCAACCCTACTCATCCTGTACATCGTACTTTCTTTGGGCCTGCTTTCTAAATATTCCCTGAGTGAATATTGTGTCCTGTATAGAAGCAAACATTTTGTATTGATTATTCTTCTGCTGATGTGATAAGACATCATGAGTTAAACAGAGTATAGAAGAAAAGATTTATTTTGGCTTATATTTCCAGAGTTAAGTTCTATAATACTGGTTAGCATGGCAGCAGGCATAGAAACTAGAACAGCAAAATGACAGCTCATATCTTTACCTCGACCACAAATGAGAAACAGTGACATAGAATTGGACTATGTGTCTAAACAGTCAACCTCCAGTTATGTATTTCCTCCAATAAGACTGAACTTTCTAAATATCCCCCAAACAATCCCAACAAGTGAGAACCAACTATTAAAATATCTGAGCCTGTGGTAAATGTTTCTCAAACATTTATACTCCACTTTCTAAACTCCAAATGATTTTGGTCATGTAATAATAAAAAGTTCTGCAAAGTCTTTTATAATCTCAATACTATTTAAAAGACCAACGTCACTTTTGAGACTCAAGTTAATCCCTAACTAGAAATCACTATTAAAGCAAAAAGCAAGATTTATATTACCAATACATAAAGTAACAAAACACACATTACCTTTACATACAGGACATAAGCAAGACTGAAACCAACAAAAGCAAACACTATATCTTGTAGTTCCACATCTGATGTCTGGAAATTTTATTTCAAAGTGCTCTACCCCTCCAGGTTTACTGACAGCAGCATATATCTTTCTCATAGGATGGTCCCAGTTTCTAAATGCACCCTCCTTGTCAGATTTCTGACAACTCTGGCATCTCCAACATCCTGGTATCTTTTTGGCAACCAATTCTCATGTTCACAGCTTCACATAATGGCCTCTCAGTGTCTCCTGCTCCAGCAGGACCTACACATAAGTACTTCTCTACCACATCCTGCCCAGCCTTGAAAACTCCCAAACCACAGAGTAGTGATCACTCTTATATCCTATTTACCTTTAAAGCCAACACTATATAGGCAACATGGTCAATTTAAGCTACCAGGTTAGAAAGCATCTTCCCTCTACCCTCATTCACATTAGCAACAATGCTTTTGCTCACTTTGTGTTTACCAGCAGGAAAGCATGCACCTTAAGCTCTTTACTAAATAGAAAAGTTATCTCAAGATCTTGACCTGAGCCCATACTTCTCTTTATTTGAACCCTCTTCCTAATGGCACTAATCTCCCAATAATCACAGCCTCTCTTCTACCATACACAGTCTCTGCAGCATTAGCCTCCCAACATTCTCTACACACCACAGCTTTTTTACTGTTCTCTGTTCCACTTACTGTTTCTCTTTCTAGGTCTATATAAAATTTGTGAATAGTAATGATGCCCCATAACCTGTATTGGATATATGTTTCTGACACACCTTTGCTTAACTATATTCCAGATGGGACAAGCTGCCTTGTCTCAAGTTTTTAGACCTTATGTTATAGAGAATCAAAAAGAGAAATTGTGTCTCTTGTATTCTTCTTAAAGGTGCTCAGCTATTAGCAGTCAATCATGTACTGGTCTAGAAATCAATCCAATACAGGAAATAACAGTCTACTATTGAAGACTGGATCTGGACTTTGTCAGAGACATATTTAGAAGCTAGCTATAGCTTGCTATGATGTTAGGGTAGCAAGAGATAATGTTGGGACAAAATCTGGATTTCAAACAAGGGTTAGTGCATGTTTTAAGGCTCTTTTAATTGTCAAGCAGAAATTGGCTTGTTTCTTCTACAGCATTTATTGTAAGTTGCATTGACTATAAAATTTCCAATTATGTTAGTGTGTTGAAACCTTCCATGTCTGTTACAGGGGGTCTATAGGTCAGCTTTTGTCTCACTGCCCTGAGTTACAAAACTTTTCCATGGAAGCAAGTCAGGAATCACATTCCTCCATGGTCTCTGCTTCATTTCCTACTTCCAGACTCCTGCCTTGAGTTCTTGCTTTGGCTTTCTTCAGTCTTCAGGACTGTAACCTGTAAGCATTTTATCAATGTAACAGAAAGCAAATCGATACACATTAATTCTGAAAATAAATAGATGGGTCTAACTTTTCTTAGACAAACAGAAAATTATCTGATTTTCATTCATTTACTAATTATTTTGGCATATGATTCAAAAGTGTCTGTTGGAGTGACATTTTCATGAATGTTACATCATTAATTACGAATGGGCTGCCATTTGTCCTACATTTTTAAACCTAAGTTAAATTTGCCTTATTCATCAAAGACGTAAACAATAAGAGACTTTCTCTAACACTTGGATTATTTGTCTTGACTCTGGTAATAACTTTATCATAAGGTAATTCATAATCTAACTTTTTTTATATTTGTCTTTTGCTTGAGTTGTGGGGGTCTTTTAACTGGGCTTTTGTTTTCAGGGTTTTTTTTTTGCTTTTGTTTCAAACAGAGAAAGAAAAAAGAGGGAGTTGAGTAATTGATGAGTTGGTGGAGATCTGGGTGGTGTTAAAGGATGAAAGATTCATGATCAAAACATTTTGCATGTAAACTAAACTTTTAAAATATTTTTATATTACTTTTATTTCTTTATGTTTTCTTTTCAGTACATTTTTGCAGGTTTATGTACTGATATTTTAAAGTTTTCTCTATAAATTTTAAAAATATTATTGAGATGTTAAACATAATAATCTGTTTTAGCTGCTCCCTTTTCTGAAGAACCTGCAGTTTACTAATCCTGCTGGAGAACGAGTGAATTTAAATGAGGAAATGAAGTTGAATGCAGAGTATGACATTCTCAACTACTGGAACTTTCCAGATGGTCTTGAACTGAAGGTGAAAATTGGTCAATTTTCCCCCGATGGTCCACTTGGTCAACAATTATCTTTATCTGAGGACATGATTGAATGGCCCACTGGAATTACAGAGGTGAGTTGGGTATAATTTCAACACATTGAACTACTTGTAATAAAACTCATGTTCTTTGAGCTACCCCACCTTCCAAAGCTATCTGCAATAAACACACTCTCATAAAGGAAAAGGTACATTCTTTCAATGGAGGCTCACTTCAGTGCAGGCCCTATACCCAGGAAACTCGATGGTACTTACATAGATGTTTTAAATTCTATCTTTTTATATCACATTTCTCTAGGCACAATTTTCATATTTGTCTTTTGTCATGATGTGTGGGGGTTGTTTTTCTTCAGCTTTTATTTTCAGTTTTGTTTGCTTGTGTTTTCAACATAGAAAAAAGATGGAGTTGAGTAAGTGATGAGTTGGTGGAGATCTGAGTGGTGTTAAAGGATGAAAGATTCATGATCAAAGCATTTTGCAAATAGACTACTAAAAGATTTTTATGTTATAATACTTTTATTTCTTCATGTTTTCTTTGGCATGACAGCTTTTTTTACAGGTTTATATACTGATATTTCAAACTTTTCTCTATAAATTTTTAAAATATTATTGAGATGTTAAACATAATAGAAATATATACAAAAATAAATATTGTGTTTTATAGTCTATAAGCGATACAATTTCACAAAAATTAAAAATAAAATTACCTTTGAAAGAGAAAAAAATTATTCTGGATTTTTGCCTCTTAACTACTTACTCACATACCAAAATGCATAGTCTAAGGGTTTTTTTTTATTTATTTAGAAAATGTTTTCCATACATTATGTTCTGATCATTCTTTTCCCCTTTGGTGAATACTTGAGGATCCTACACAATGTGCTACTCACCCAACTATATAACTTTACTATCCATCTCTCTTCTAACCACCCCCAAAAGAACAAAGGAAGTACATATGAAATAAAATAAAATGAAACCCACAGAAATGAAAACCAAAGGATATAGGTAAAAGACCAGTAAGTTGAAAGCTATACAAACAAGGAAATGTGAAAGAAAAATCCACAAAACTACATTCTGTTGAGTTCCTTTCCTGGTGGACATTAAGTTTTAGACTAGCCTAAATTGTTAAAAATATACCCAATGAAATTCTGTCAGAAAAAAACTAACTTTTCCTTGCAAACATGTATCAATTACAAATAGATTCTTGGTTAAGGGTAGGATCCTGTATAGAATCCCCTCCCCCCCCACCTCAGTACTGAGACCCTGTTCGACTTGAACCTGATCTGATCCTTTCCATTTTTGTGTCTCTGTTCCCATCTCCTACAAGAAGGAGCTTAGTTCATAAGTGCTGAGTAAACTACTGATCTCAGTGTCCAGGATGTCACTAGGAGTCATTTTATTGCTATGTTCCTTTAGTAGAACAATATTTTTTAGTTTCACCTTGGTCTGTGACCTATCCAGTCTCAGGTTCAGGGCTATACTGGAAGTATCAGAAAGTGAATCATTTCATGAAGTGGACCTTAAAACCAATCAGAGAGTGGTTGGTTACTCCCTGAATGTTTGTGCCATTTATGTGACAGCATATCTTTCAGGAAAGTTACAGTTGGAAGTGTCAGGGTTTGCAGCTGGGGAGATGATTATATTCCTCCTCTGGTAGCATGCAGAGTACCTTCCAGTACCATGAATGCTGGTTGGTAGGGGTAAATCCTCTAGTTAGACACCATCTCAACATCTATGTGTTTGATGACATATGTAAGTCTTGTATGCAGCAATAAAGCTTCACCATCAGTTCACAGAAAGCAACCAACAATCTTGAAATAGCCTGAGACTTTGAGCCAATCACTCACTAAATGTACCACATTCCTGACAATGAATGTTTCACTTGATGACATAAGATGAGACATAGACACCATTATTTGGTGACTTCATTTACATGTCTTTCATATGTGCATATATTTTAGAAAGTCTAACGCGCCCCCCCTAGAGCTTTGCGTCCGCGGAGAAATCACGAGACGCAGAGATCAGGTAGTTACTGTAAACGAGGCTTTTTAATCTTTATCACCCATGTGGAGAAACGTGGAGAGACTCGGAAGGGCCGAGCTGAGGAAGGGGTCCCGCTTAAGTACAGTCTAGAGTGACGTATTCACTTTTGATTGGCTGTTCGCTCACCACCCAATATGCCTCGGGATTGGCAGTGGCTAAGGCACGCCTATCTGCCTAGCAACTGCGCAGCTAAATGTTTACATCTGGAGAAACATGCGGCCAGGGCCAATCTTGGAAATGCAAACGTGTAGCCACTGAAACAGCGGCTCACTACAAGAAAGCTTCTATAATATCCAGTTTCCCTATGGTGCCAAGTATAAGTTGTCCTGCATCATATTCCTTTCCTGATCCCTTTTTCATTCCCATTACCATCTAATTCTACCATTTTACTCTCCTCCATCACTCCATAACTATATATTCTATTCTCCACTTTGGGAGAGCTTTACCTCCCCACTTGTCACTTACCAGTTACTTAGTTTCTGTGGTTATATGCAAGGTATCATGCATATTAAAGTCCAGGAAATATAGAACACTATACAAAGACCAAACCTATAACTAATAGGAGTAGAAGAAGGAAAATAATCCAAGCTCAAAGGTGCATAAAATGTTTCCAATGAAACTGTCAAAGAAAAATTTCATAACCATAAGAAAGGATGTCTATAAAATTAAAAGATGTACCTTATATAAAGCACTGTATGCTTATACAGAAAAGAAAAAATGCAATAACCACATAATAATCAAAAGATTAAACATACTGAACAAAGAAATATGGAAAGAAGAAAGACCCAGTAACATATAAAGGCTCAAATACAGGAATTACAACTGACTTCTCAGTGGAGATTCTAAATTCAGGATGGTCATGGAAAGCTGTGATGCGGACTCTAATAGATCACAGAGGATTACTAAGACTAAAAAACCCACCAAAACTTTCAATCACTGTAGATGGAGAAAATAAGATATTTCCTTAGAAAGTCAAATTTAAACACTCTATAGCTACAAATCCAGTCCTTAAAAAGGTGGGAGGAGGAAAAGTTCCAACCAAGGAGTGTAACTACACCCAAGAAACACAGAGAGTATATAATCATACACCAACAAAGCCAAGAGAAAGGATGACACACATACACACTCACATTCACATGCCTGCATGAGTGCACACACACACACACACACACACACACACACTCCCACATACACATACACACACACCACCACCATCACTTATGAAAATAAAGCATTCCCAAAAATGGCCTTGGAGGGTGGAATTTGATGGGAGAAGCCAACAACAGGCGCATCAGTGGGGATGGGCAACCACTTTTTCTGTGATACCTGGGGGTGTGAAACATTGGGACACACAGACAGAAGACCATTCCAGGGGTAGTTAAAGATTCAATGGCCAAGGTGAGAGAAGGGCTAGCCAAGTGAAAGAGAGAAAGAGAACAGAGTCAAGGCTCGTTCAATTCTTTGTTTAACTCTTCCCCTTGGTTAACTACCATTATATCCACCTTGTTAGGACCCCCAGTTGTTCTTCTGCTATTGTTGACCTTTGGACCTGCATATTGAACAAGCTTATAACCTTCATAAAAGAGAGAAGAGAAGCAGGACAGCTTATGCTCCTCCACCAACAATATGAGACCCTAAAGACAGGACCTGAAGAATTTGAGTTAGTTACCCAAGACCCCTAAGCATAGCTCCAAGATTGGAGCTTGTATAAGAAAAGGAGGGTAATGAAGGACCCTAAGGGCTTTTTCCAATTCCACACCCTCCTTACAGCTTCACCCTTATGCCTGGGGTCAAGTTCCATTCTACCCCCACAGGAGTAAAAAATTCTCAGAAACCATAAAATGTATAGACTGATAGTCACCTGACCCTCTGGAAAATCCCAGGTAGAGTTCAAATGCATGTCATGATCTGCCCATGTTTGCTAGCCAATATATTTAAAGGTCAATATGCTTAGCCAGTAAGTTTTTAGTCTTGCTAATGCAACCTGTGCTCCTAAAATGTATAAAAACTGCTTGTAATAGCCATCCAGGGTCACCGTCTAGTCACTTACCTTAGGAACTAATTGAAGGTCGACCTCAACACACAAGAAAATAAACCTCTTGCTGTTTTGATTAAAAAAATATAAGATCAAAATTTTAAAATTCTATAGCACCAAAAACAAAACCCAGAAATAGTCATTAGAAGTCTCCCATCCTCCCAAAAGAAGATAAACAGTTATAGCATGGAATCCTACCTGACTTTCAAAGAAGAGCTAGCTCTGATATTCCTCAAATTATTCTACAAAAATAAACACAGAAGGATTGTTGGCCAATTTATTCTACAAGACCACAGTCATCCAAATCACATAAACACCCAACAAAAAGAGAATTCCAGAAAAATTGTCCCTAGAAACATTATGCAAAAAACTCAATAAAATGCTTGCAAACTGAATTCAATAACACATCAAAAAATCATCCACCATGATCAATTAGGGTTGATCTCAGAGATACACAGATGGCTCAACATATGGAAATTTGTCAATGTAATCTACCATGTAAACAAACTGAAAGAAAAAAATTATCATTTCATTAGGTGCTAAAAAGGCTATTGACACAATCCAACACCCCTTCATGATAGAAGTCTTAGAGAGATCAGGGATACAAGACACATACCAGAACATAATGAATGCAGTTTATACCAAGTCTATAGCCAACATAAAGCTAAATGGAGAGAAACCCAAAGCAATTCCACTAAAATCAGACACAACATGTGGCTGTCCACTCTCTCCATATCTATTCAATACAATACTTAAAATACTACTAGAGCAAATAGACAATTAAAGATTGAACTCCCTGATCTGGAGAGAAATTGGAAAGGAATAATTATTGCTATTCTGAGATGACATGATACTAAAACAACCCCAAAATATTCTACCAAAAAAGTTCTACATCTGACAAACACCTTCAGCAAAGTAGCTGGATACTAGACTAACTCAGAATATCAGTAGCCCTATTATGTAAGAATGGCAAATAGACTAAGAAAGACATCAGGGAAACAACAGCATTCACTGTAGCTACAAATAATATAAAATGTGTTTGAGTAATTCTAACCACGCAAGTGAAAATTTGTATGATTAAAACTTTAAGTATTTAAAGAAATAAATTGAGTAAGATATCAGAAAATGAAAAGATCTTCCATGCTCATGGATCAGCAGAATTGACAGAATAAAACTGGATTCTCTCATCTTGGGCAATCATGTCTGTACTTAAGCATTATAATGCATTGTAACAGACCAAAACCTCAATATCCATCTTTGAGTTTTTGACATGAAGTTATCTTTTTTTTCTCTTTTTGTTCTTTCTGCTTTATTGGATATTTTATTTACAATTCAGATGTCTTTTTACCACATTCACCCCGCACCCATGAACCCCCTATCACATTCCCCCTCCTCCTGCTTCTATGAGGATGTTCCCCAACCTACCCCCCCACATTCATCTCCCCACCCTTGAATTCCCCCCCACCCACAGCGTCTAGCCTTCATGGGACCAAGAATCTCTTCTCCCACCTATGCCATCCTCCTTTACATATACAGATGGAGCCATGGGTTCCTCCCTAAGTGCTTCCAGGCTGGTGGTTTAGACTTTGGGAGCTCTGGTTGGTTGCTACTGTTGCTCTCCTCTTGGGGCCACAAACCCTTTCAGCTCCTTCAGTCTTCTCTTTAACTCCTCCATTGGGAAACCCTTGATCAGTTCAATGATTAGCTGTGAGCATCTGCCTCTGAATATGTCAAGCTCTCGCAGACATCTAAGGACACAGCTATATCAGGCTCCTGTCAGCATGCACTTCTTGACATCCACATCAGCGTCTACCTTTGGTGACTGCATATGGGATGAATACCCAGGTGGAATAGTCTCCAGATGGCCCCTTCTTCACTTTCTGTCTCACACTTTGTCTCCATATTTGCTCCCTTGAGTATTTTGTTACTCCTTCTAAGAAGAACCGAAGCACCAACACATGGTCTTCCTTCTTCATGAGCTTCATGTGGTCTGTGAGTTGAATCTTGGGTATTTCAAGCTTCTGGGCTAATATTCAATGATCAGTGAGTAAATACCATGTGTGTTCTTTTGTGATTGAGTTACCTCACTCAGGATGATATTTCCTAGTTCCATCATTTTCCTAAGAATTTCTCAAATTCATTGTTTTTAATAGCTGAGTAATGCTCCACTGTGTAAATGTACCACATGTTTTTTTATCCATTCCAGTGTTGAAGGATATCTGGATTCTTTCTAGCTTCTGACTATTATAAATAAAGCTTCTATAAACATAGTGGAGCATATGTCCTTGCTGTATTGTAAAGCACCTTCTGGGTATATGTCCAGAAGTGGTATAGCTGGGTATTCAGGTACTGCTATGTCCAATTTTCTGAGGAACAGCCAGACTGATTTCCAAAGTGGTTGCACCATCTTGCAATCCCACCAACAATGGAAGAGTATTTCTCTTGCTCCACATCATCCTCAGCATCTACTATTACCTGAGTCTTTGATCTTAGCAATACTGACTGGTGTGAGGTAGAATCTCAAGGTTGTTTTAGATTTGCATTTCTCTGATGACTAAGAACACTGAATATTTCTTTAGGTGCTTCTCGGCCATTTGAGTTTCCTCTGTTGAGAATTCTTTGTTTATCTCTATACCCCATTTTTTAATAGGGTTATTTGGTTTTCTGGAGTCGAATTTCTTCTGTTCTTTGTATATATTGGATATATAATGATTGTTGCTTCCTGTTACTTTTCTTCTTAGAGGTGGAATTATGATTGGGTAGCTATCTTCTATTGGGGTTGTTGGAAGATTACTTCTTTGCTTTTTCTAGGTTGTAGTTTTCCCCCTTGTGTTTGTGTTTTCCACCAATTATCCTTTGAAGTGCTGGGTTTCTGGGAAGATACTGTGCAAATTTGGTTTTGTCATGGAATATCTTGGTTTCTCCTTCAATACTGATTGAGAGTTTTGTTGGGTATAGTAGTCTGGGCTGGCATTTGTGTTCTCTTAGTGTCTGTATGATATCAGTCCAGGATCTTCTGGCTTTTAAAGTCTCTGGTGAGAAATCTGGTGTAATTCTTATACGTCTGCCTTTATATGTTACCTGACTGTTTCCCTTAATGCTTTTAGTACTTTTTCTTTATTTTGTGCATTTGATGTTTTGACTATTATGTGATGGGAGGTATTTCTTTTCTGATCTAGTTTATTTGGCATTCTGTAGGCTTCTTGTATGTTTATGGGCATCTCTTTTTTTAGGTTAGGGAAGTTTTTCTCTATAATTTTGTTGAAGATATTTACTGGCCCTTTAAGTTGTGAATCTTCAGTCTCATTTATACATATTATACTTATATGTGGTCATCTCATTGTGTCCTGGATTTCCTGGGTGTTTGGAGTTAAGAACTTTTTGCATTTTGCATTTTCTTTGACAGTTGTGTCAATGTTTTCCATGGTATCTTCTGCACATGAGATTCTCTCTTCCATCTCTTGTATTTTGTTGGTGATACTTGTGTCTATGACTCCTGATCTTTTTTTTAGGTTTTCTATCTTCAGGGTATTGTCCCTTTGTGATTTCTTTATTGTTTCTACTTCCGTTTTTAGATCCTGCATGGTTTTGTTTAATTCCTTCTCCCATTTGGTTGCATTTTCCTGCAATTCCTTAAGAGATTTTTGTGTTTCTTCTTTAAGGGTTTCTATCTGTCTACCAGTGCTCTCCTTAAGTTCTTTGAGAGTGTTATTTATGTCTTTCTTAAAGTCCTCTATCATCATCATGAGAAGTGATTTTAATTCTGAATCCTGCTTTTCTGGTGTGATGGGGTGTTCAGGGCTTGCTTTGATGGAGGAACTGGGTTCTGATGATGCCATGTAACTTTGGTTTCTGTTGCTTAAGTTCTTGCGCTTGCCTTTTGCCATCTGGTTAACTCTAGTGCTACCTGTAGTTGCTGTCTCTGACTGAAGCCTGCCTTTCCAGTTATCTCACTTGTGTCTGATCTTCTAGGGGTCCAGATGTCTCTGTGATTTTTTTCCAGCTGCACTGATTACAGTGGTACCTCTAGGATGCCTCAGGATATGGTGCCTCCAAGGCAGCAGTCCAGCTAGGTGTCTGCTGTTCTGGGTGCAGTGTCTCCTCTAGGATATCTCAGGATATGTTGTCTGAAGCTCTGAGTTCATTTGTTCCTCTGTGGCTCTGGGTTGAGTGGACCTTCCAGTATGTCTCAAGCGGAATCCAGGGTCCATACAACAGCAGACCTGGAAGATGTCTGGTCCAGGCCTCAGATCTGGGAGATGGGCAGAAGGGGAGTACTAGCCAGCAGGGGTGGGGAGGGGGTATCTGCTGGAATCTGAGTGCTCACAGCACCCAGCTATGGGCTCAGGGCAGTATGTGGGTCTTCCTACTTAAAGCTGGCTGTGGGATCCGTGGAGCCTCCAGAATGTCTCGGGCAGGATCCAGGGTCCACACACCATCAGGCCAGGCAGAGGTCTGGTCCTAATGTTATGATTTTAATCTTCAAGATGAAAAAATTCCCATTGTAGACATGATTTACATTTTCTGCCTAACATGTAGGCAGCACTATATTCAATATCCAGTGCTTCAAAACTTAAAAGGTGATAAAAATAAACATTTGCACAAAAATCTTTGAAATTCATTATTCTGTACTTAAAATTATTCTGTGTTTATTCTAGATACATTCCAAAAATAATGACATGTCTCCACTTGAGAGCTGATTAAAAGTTGTTTTTGTCTTAAAACTTGAAGACTCTAGGGTTGAAAGTAATGGTTCAGTTGCCCATGAAATAATGAGAACCTCAGTTCAGACCCCTAGTTCTCACATAAATATATTACATAGTGATACACAACTGTAATCCCAGTACTCTCTTCCAGAAGCCTGAAAGTGGTTGCTCATTTATTTTAGGTAAATCAGAAATTCTGTTTTCACTTATAAACATGGTTTTAAAAAGTAAGATGGAGAGTAGTAAAGGAAGATATTTGCTTTCATCCTCTGGCTTCCACATGATATGCACACACAAACACAGACCTCTGTTTAGAAACTACGAAAAAGCTAGTAGTCTTCATTTCAAAGGTTTATTAGGTTTGGAGAAAATAAAAAACAAAGAACAGAAAAGTC
The DNA here is from genome assembly GCF_011762505.2 of Arvicanthis niloticus. Classification (NCBI taxonomy): domain Eukaryota; kingdom Metazoa; phylum Chordata; class Mammalia; order Rodentia; family Muridae; genus Arvicanthis; species Arvicanthis niloticus. The sequence goes on from NC_133432.1 coordinate 36,734,063, forward strand.
CCATGTACTACTTACTTTATACTAGCCATATTATTCACCATATGACTGTTGGCTTACATAAAGTAGAATATGGAAAAACTTATAAACTTATAAACTAAATTCAATACATATTATTTTATGTGGAGGCTCTTGATCCACTTAAACTTGAGCTTTGTACAAGAAGATAAAAATGGATTGATTTGCATTCTTCTATATGCTGACTACCAGCTGAACCAGCACCATTTGCTGAAAATGCTGTCTTTTTTCTACTGGATGGTTTTAGCTCCTTATAAAAGATTAAATGACCATAGGTATACGGGTTCATTTCTGTGTCTTCAATTCTATTACATTAATCTACCAGCATGTCTTTATATCTCTGATGTTGGGTACCAAGTTTGGTACTACTATATTTTATCTGGTGAATAAGGCATATGAGATAGGTACACCTTTACTAATGGTACTGCTCTCCTTCACTTTTATAGCTTACCACTTGGATGTTGCTTCCACTTCCACTTCCACTACAAATGGCAAAGAGAAATCCTTGAGTTTGGGTTTAGATTGACTCTTGTTGCCCTATTTTGCTTTTTTTTTTTTTTTTTTTGCAATTGTTTAACTTCTTTGTGAAGTTCTGAAGCTCTTCCTCTATTTGCAAAAATACAAGTTCTATTTTACTTACTATATAACTCTCACTCATCAGCTGATACACAGGCACCTCTACTATATTTTATCTGGGAGTGTTGATGCATTTTTAAATGTCTTCTCTTGATAGTGGTCAATATTATACTTTTTACATTATAATTTAACATTTCAATTTTTTTGATACAAGTTCTCACTATGTAGCTCTGGATAGCGTTGAACTTGTTATATGATTCACAGAGTTTTTTGCCTCTACTTCCTAGATGTTGTTAAAGGCATTTCACCACTATGTCTAGTTTTGAAGGTATTTTTAGAAAATAATATTTATAATGCTTTCAGAGCAATTGTTAGTTCTGATTTAAATAAACATATCTGACTAAAATCTTTCTGATATTAGTTCCCTCTACCTCACTGCCAATATTTGGCATTAAATAGGTTTTTAAGTTTTTCCAAATTATTGTTTTAACTTGACTTCCTACTGTAAGGCTAAAAGGAGTATTCTATATTTTAGAAATTAAAAGCCTAGTATCTTGTGTAACTCTTTTCCTTTAAAAACTAACTTTGGGGTTCTGGTCTGTGCCTGAGCACTGAGAAGATCCTGGGCTTTAGCTCTGTACTGAATCTCACAAAACCCACAGGAGGCTGGGCTCCCAGGAGCTCTAATCCCAGTAGTATCTTAGGTAAAGAAACAGCAACACCTACCCTATCAGGGAGTAACTGGGACCCACTGGGACCCAGGAATTCACTCCTGGCTAGGGGCACTGGTTCCTTCTGGTCTCTACCTGAGCACTGAGCAGATATTGGGCTTTAGCTTTAACCCCAGCAGCAACACTCACCCCAAACAGTTCTGACACAACCAAGATAATAAGAAAGACAGGCTCCACTCAAAGACAGCACAGGTAGCACTAAGGAGATGCAGATGGTGAAAGGCAAGTACAAGAACATAAGCATCAACAACCCATGGTACTTGGCATAATTAGAACCTAGTTCTCCCACATAAGAAAGTCCTGAATTCCCCATATTACCAGTAAAGCAAGATTCAGATTTAAAATCACTTCTGATAATGATGATAAAGGACTTTTAAAAGGACATAAATAACACTCTCAAATAAATTGAGGAGAAAACTGGTAAACAGGTAGACACCCTTAAAGAGAAAACACAAAAATTTCTTAAATAATTACAAGAGAATACAACCAAACAGGTGAAGAAATTGAACAAAACCATCCAGGATCTAAAAATGGAAGTAGAAACAATAAAGAAATGACAAAGGGAGACTACCCTAGAGATAGAAAAACTAGGAAATAAATCAGGAGTGATAGACACAAGCATCACCAACATAATACAAGAGATAAAAGAGAGAATCTCAGGTGCAGAAGATACCATAGAAAGTATTGACACAACTGTCAAAGAAAATCCCAAGTGCAAAAAGTTATTAACACAAAACATGCAGGAAATCCAGAACACAATGAGAAGACCAAACTTAAAATAATAGGTATAGAAGAGAGTGAAGATTCCAACTTCAAAAGCCAATAAATATTTTCAACAAAATTATAGAAGAAAACTTCCCTAACCTAAAGAATGAGATGCCCATAAAATAGAAGAAGCTTATAGAACAGCAAATAGACTAGACCAGAAAAGAATTACCTCTGGTCACATAATAATCAAAACACCAAATGCACAAAACAAAGAAAGAATATTAAAAGCAGTAAGGGAAATGGCCAAGTAAAATATAAAGGCATCCTATCAGATCACCATGGACTTAGGCTGGTCTTCAATAATGACAAAAACAGTGGAAAGTCCACATTCACGTGGAAACTGAAGAAAGCTCTACTCAATGATAATGTGGTCAGAGAAGAAATAAAGAAATTAAAGACTTGTTAGAATTTAATGAAAAGGAAGACACATCAGACCTACAACTGATAGAGGGGTAATATACAAGGTATACAAAGAACTGAAGAAAATAGACTCTAGACAATCAAATTATCCTATTAAAAATGGGGTACAGAGCTAAACAAAGAATTCTAAACTAAGGAAATTTGAATGGCTGAGAAACACCTAAAGACGTGTTCAACATCCTTAGGCATCAGGGAAATGCAAATCAAAACAACCCTGAGATTCCACCTCACATCAGTCAGAATGGCTAAGATCAAAAACTCAGGTGACAGCAGACACTGAAGAGGATGTGCAGAAAGAGAGGAACACTCTTTCCGTGTTGGTGGGAATGTAAGCTGGTACAACCACTATGGAAAGCAGTCTGGTGGTTCCTCAGAAAATTGAACCTAGTATTAACTGAGGACCCAGCTGTACCACTCCTGGGCATATACCCAAAAAATGTTCCAACATTCAACAGGGACTCATGCTGCACTGTGTTCATAGCAGCCTTATTTATAAGAGCCAGAAGCTGCAAAAAAAATTAGATGTCCTTCAGCAGAGGAATGGATACAGAAAATGTGGTACATTTACACAATGGAGTACTACTCAACTATTAAAAACAAGAAGTTCATGTAGTTCTTAGGCAAATGAATGAAACTGGAAAATATCCTGAGTGAGGTAACCCAATCACAAAAGAACACACGGTAAGCACTCACTGATAAGTGGATATTATCCCAAAAGCCCAAAATACCTAAGATACAATACATAGACCATACGAAGCTCAAGAAGAAGAAGGAAAACCAAAGTGTGGGTGCTTTGGTCCTTCTTAGAAGGAGTGACAAAATACTGAACCAGAGTTCCCAAAGGTCTAAACCTCCAGTCTGAGAACAAAAAGAGAGGGACTTATGGCTCCACCTGAATAGGTAGTTGAGGATGACCTTGTCAGGCATCAGTGGTAGAGGAGGGCATTTGTCCCTGAAGGTTTTGGATTCCCTAGTGTTGGGGAATTTGAGAATAGGGAGGCAAGAATGGGTGGATGGTGGGGCACACCCTCATAGAAGTAGGAAGAGGGGAGATAGATAAGGGGTTTTGGGGGGAATTGGAGAGGAGATAACATTGAAAGGTAAATGAATAAAATATCCAATTTAAAAAAAACAGAAAATGCATCTCACAATTGTAGTTGAGCAGTCAAGACTTTTGGTCAAGAATTTATTATGGGGATTTTTGTATAATCCTCAAGGACAAGGTATTGTAGAAGTGGACCTTGGAACTTTAAAAAGATTGGTGAGACATACTGTTGCTAAGACAAAGAATGATGCTGACCTGTGAGCTTGCTGAGTGCCCTCACAAGGGTGACTTGGGAGCTTTATTGGACATATGTTCCTGACCCACCTTTGCTTGACTCTACCCCAGATGGGACAAGCTGCCTTGCCTCAAGTTTTTAGACCTTGTGGGATAGAGAATCAAAAAGAGAAATAATCACATCTCTTGTATTTTCTTAAAAGTGACCAGCTATTAGGACTCAATCATGTGCTGGTCTGGAAGTCAATCTAATATTGAAAATAACAGTCTACATTTGGAAGACTGGATCTGGACTTTGTCAGAGACATATTTGCAAGTTAGCTGTAGTTCACTATGATATTATAATAGCAAGAGATAAAGTTGGGACAGGATCTGGATTTCAAACAAGGGTTAGTGCATGTTTTAAGGCTCTTTTAATTGTCAAGCTAAAATTGGTTTTGTTTCTTCTACAGTGTTTGTTGTAAGTTGCATTGACTATATAATTTCCAATTGTGTTACTGTGGTGAAACCTGACGTCTATTATGGTGGTCTATCAACCAGCTTTTGTCTTACTGCCCTGAGTATTAGAACCTTGATTATCTGAAAAAAGCTTGAAAGTGCTGGAAGAAGTGAATTAGGCTTTAAGCAGAAGCAAGAAGGTAGCGGGCTTGATTATTGCTGGTATAACACCTTTAATTCCATTAATTGCTAGCACCACTGCTTCTGCAATAGCATTGACACAAGGAGTTAAGACAACTATTTTTGTTAACCATCTAGCAAAAAAATGTTACTAATGAATTGAGTATACAAAAGGATTTATATAGGCTTCTGGAACAATGGATGGTGCTCTATAACCTATTCAAATTATCTGAAGGAGATTCAGGGTTCAAGAGTTAGGAGCCATTCCAAATGTCATGACAAATATCATTGGGGTAGTGTTACTTCTAAAACTTACAATGATTGTCATTATAATTAGAAAAAGATTAAAGACACCTGTAGAATATTTGGCATGATCATAACACCTCTCTGGGTTTGTTAACATTGCATAGTGAGATTATGAATTTAAAGACTGCTGCTCAGTTGTGCTTTGATGCTGCAGATAATGCTGATAAAATTATCCATGGCCTAAGGTCAGTATTTCCATTTTGGTCAAACCTCACCAATGGCATATATAGCTTGATAAGGCTAGCATTTCTTGTCCTGAGAATACATTTATTCCTGCCCATTGTGTTAAAGCTTGTCTCTAACTACATCAACAAGCTGACAGCCAAAGTACATGACTTAAAACTGGTAATGGAACCCCAGACAGATTTATTAATTTAACAGTCTGGCAAGCAAAGGATGGGTAAGATTCTGCACAGAGCCTTACCAACCTGACTGAAGTGCATTGTTTATGATAATGCATATTCCCCAACTGGTACGGAAGGCTTTCTTGTCAGAACGACCTAAGACAGACTCAGTCTGGTTTATGCAATAAAAACCAGGAAATGTGGAGAGCTTTTGGGGCTGTCTGGCAGGAATCTGACATAGGCCAGGGACAAGGAAATAGACTGCAGGCAGGAATCTGACATTGGGCTGAAACAAAGAAGTAATTTCAGGCAGAAATCTAAATCTTAGGCTAGAACAAAGAAGTAATTATAGTCAGAAATCTAAATCTTAAGCAAGAACAAAGAAATAGGCTTCAGGCATGAAAATGACTTTGGTCTAGGACAGAAAAGTAGGCTCAGATATTTTGATCATCCTGATAAGCCCTTAGAAATAGTGATCACAGGAGCGATCATGGGGACTCTGCTTATTGTTGTAAATGTTCTTTGATTATCTGGGTTTATTGTCTTCTTTGTTCCTGGACTATTTGCATCTATTGTATTGCTAGTTCCTCAACCTAGAACTGACCTTAGTACTTGCATGTAATTTGGACAGTATAAAGGCAAAAACGGAGGAGGAGCGATGGGATAGAGGATTAATGGGTGGGGGGAATAAGGAAGGTAAATAGCATCTGAAATGTAAATAAATAAAACATCAAATAAAAAAACTATCTTTGAATAAAGTAGTTCAGTGTGTGTTTTACCTAATATTTAAGATACTTTTAAGGACTGTATTAAAACCTACGCATAAAGTATTCTTAGTCTGAAGGTGTACAGATCAGTAAAGTGTGTGTGTGTGTGTGTGTGTGTGTGTGTGTGGTATCTTCATTGTTTTCTGAGACAGTGTCTCTTAATTGCCTAAGTCTTTACAAATAAGCTAGGTTGTCTGTTTAATGAAGCCCAGAGTCTCTTCTTCCATAGAATAGTATTATAAACATATCTATCTCTATCTCTATATCTATCTATATCTATACCTATACATCTATATCTGTATCTGTATCTATATCTATCTATATTTATATCTATATTTATCTATATCTATCTATATCTATTTATATCTATATCCCATCACTAGATGACAGTGCATATTTGTTGATCTGCAGAAAATCTGTCCAATATGGTGGGCTAATACTCAGGGATTTTTATATTAATTTAATAATGACAGGAAAGGCATATCTATAGCAAGAATCAATCCTGATTTATCATCTCTTGCGCCTTACCTCCAAAACCTCATTCATTCATCACTGGTCTTAATGAGCCATCTAAGGAAAATGACCTGCTAGCCTTTAGCCTCTACTAGATGGCTTCTGACATGTTGGGTTCTAGGGCTGTCTAGTTATATTGAGTAAGTGATATCAATATGTTCCAGTTATCAAGTGAAGCCTTGGGTATAGTGGGGGTCCTAAGCTAGTTTCACATCTCTAAAAGCACAGTTATTTTTACTAGGCTCATTACAGATGACTTAGCTGTTAAGAGCCTGTGCTGCTATTTCATACTATAAGTTCCATTTCCAGAATGCAGATCAGGCAGTTCACATCTGTAATTCCAGTTCCAAGTATTACAAAACCCCCTTCTAGCTTCTTCAGATGACCACACATATACATAAAAATAAACCTTAAAAAATAAAACAAGATTGAGTTTTTAATCCCAACAATTGGGAGGCAGAAACAAGCAGGTCTTTGTGGGTCTGAGGCCATCCCTAGTGAGCTCTAGAACAGGCAGGGCTCTAGAGAGAAACCCTACCTTGAAAACTGAACCTACTCTTTCCAAAAAAAAATCTTAAACCTACAAACCAAGCATAAAACTACAAACTATTAAACAATGATGATTGAAAACAAGATCTTTTCATGTTTTTAATTAAAACTGCGAAGAAAGTTTTATTTCTTAAATGTACAGATAGATAAATTTTATTATAAATGTTCTTGAAATATATGCATTCTGAATACCTTTCCTCTGCCCTTCTACTTTCTGATCTCCTTTTTGCCTCTGAAAGCACCCCTTCTTTCTTAAAAATCATTTTCCTATGCTCATGACATTTTACGTTGTGACCCACTGTGTTTAACCTGGGACATCTGTGTGACCAGCGAATTATCCACAGGTAGGCTTACTGCTGGGTCCACAGTTAGATACAACACTTCTCCTTTCCCCAGAATCTGTTAGTGGCCAATAGTTTAGCAGTATGTGCTAGAGCCCCATGGTTCTTTTCCTATCCATAGTTGATTGGCCAGTTTTGTGTAGTTCCAATGCCAGTAACTGCAGTTGCTGTGTGTTCATGGTTCCAATTATAACACTTTGCTTAGAAGATGACATTCCATAGCTCTACCATTTTTTTCTGGCATTTACATTCTTTACACCATGTCTTACTCTGCAATGTCTGAGCCTTAAGGCAGTAGAGTAAATGTCTAATGATACTGAAATAAATCATCCAATAAGAAAGTGAAACTCCAAAGGTCACATGAAGTGGGGTATGTAGATGGCTTGGTGAGTAAAATACTTGCCATGCATTCAGATAACCAAACCCCACATAAAGCTAGGTATGGTAGCACTTGTTTGCCCAGAAGGTTATGGGCAAGGAACCTGTTACATGCTGTAGAACATCGAAATACTATTTCTCATACAAACTGAAAGGTGAGTACTGACATCTAATGTTGTCTTCTAACCTCTATATGTGTGTCCTGGCATGCTCACCAAACGGACTTTATACACTACTACAAAGAAGATATTTGCATACCTATGTTCATTACTAATCACAATATCCAAGAACTTGAATCAGCCTAGATGTTTATAAATTGATTATTAAGTAATGAAAATGTGGTACATATATACAATGGAATATTACCTAATTGTAAAGAAAAATCATAAAATTTTTACATAAAACACTAGACAAGAAACATTGTACTGAATGACATCACCTGGGCCCAGAAAGACAAATGCCATTGGTTCTTTTACATAAGAAAGTTCTAGCTTTGATTATTAGTGTGTTTGGCATCGAGTACATTGTATGTGTAAAAAGGTAGGAAGGATCTAGAATGTTGGAAGTGAGAAAGAATAAATTGAATTGATATATAAAATTTTTCAAATAAATACTTTTGTGTTTATTCTATTTTATTTTCTTCATTATTTATTCACATTACAAACTGACCACAGTCTCCTCCCTCCACTCTTTCCAGTCCCAGCTTCCATACCCTTTCTGATTCCCCCATTCTCTGTTCCTCAGAGAAGAGCAGTTAAGTACCAACTCACTCTGGTACATCAAGTCACAGCAGAACTAATTGCATCCTCTCCCACTCAAATCAGACAGGATTAACCCAAAAACAGGCAATGAAGTCAGAGACAGTTCCTGCTCTACTTGTTAGTGGACTCACATGTAAAACAAGCTGCACATCTGTGACATCTCTGTATGGGCCTATGTCCTGGCTCTGAATGTTCTTTGAGTGGTGGTTCAGTCTCTGTGAACCTCCATGGCCCAGATTAGTTGACTGTGGAGGTCTTTTTGTAGTATCCTGGGTTTCTCTTGTTTCTTCAATTCTTCCCCCATGTTTTGTGCATAATGATAGAAATTGATATGGATCTTTTTGCACTCCTACACATTCAGACTCACAATTTGATCAAAACCATTTGTGTGAAGATATATTCTTTATTCCACTATATATTTAATTCTTGTTCATAAAAATTTGATGTTCATTGGTGTGTGGTTTTATGTCTGGGTCTTCAGTTCAATCCAATTGAGCAACATGTCAATACCATGTAGTTTTTGATAACTATAGGTCTGTACTATAGCTTGAAATCAGAGATGGTTAAACCACTGGAAGTTCTTTTATATTTCGATATTGTTTTACCTAGCTGGTTTTTTTCTCCATATGAATTTGACAATTATCTTTCAATATCTATAATTAATTATGTTCAAATATTGATAGGATTATGTAGAATATGTAGATTGTTTTGGTGCAATTGCCATTTTTACTAATTTAAATCTATGGATCTGTGAACAGGGGATATTTTTCTATCTCTGATTCCTTCTTCAATTTCTCAAAGACTTGAATTCTTTGTTTTCTGGTTAGTTGTTTGTTTGTTTGTTTGGATGTTTGGTTTGGTTTGCTTGGCTTGGTTTGGTTTGGTTTGCTTGGGTTTGTTTGGTTTGGTTATATTTGGGGTCCAAGTTCATAGAGTGATATGTGGAAATAGAGTAACACAGTATTCTCTCTCTCTCTCTCTCTCTCTCTCTCTCTCTCTCTCTCTCTCTCTCTCTCTCTCTCTCTTTCTCTCTCCGTCCCCTCTCTCACAGAGTTCCAATCCCTATTCTCTTCTCCTCTGAGAGGAAGATACCATCCCACTGGGTATCCAAAAACCCTAGGACATCAAGTCTCTAGAGGCAAGACTAGGCATATCCCCTCCCATTGAGGACAGACAAGATAGCCAATAATATACCAGAGGCAGGCAAGAGGTTTAGAAATAGCTCCCACTCCAGTTTTGTAAGATAAATATGGAGACAGACTGCACATTTGCTTTATAAATGAGGTGGACATCGTTTGAGCCCATGTCTGTTCTTTGGTTGGCGATTCAGTCTCTCAGAGCCCCCAAGGGTCCAGGCTAGTTGACACTAGTGGTCTTCCTGTGGAATTCCTATTCCCTTCAAATCCCCCAAATTCTTTCCCCAACTCTTCCATAAGAGTCCCCAAACTTCATTCAATGTTTGGCTATGGGTCTGTTGGACCTGTCTCCATCTGGGTCCCATAAAGTCTTCAGCTTGGCAGAAGATAGGATGCAAACAGCTGCTGTCTCTGTCACTGTCGCTGCCCCTGCCCACGGGTGGTCCAGGGCAGAGTGTCAGTGGGGAAGGTCTGCTGTTGCCTGTCACCCTCTCTGTAGAGGAGAGAGGAGAACCCTGAAGGTTCTCCGGGAGAGCCGGCAGGTTCTGAAGTGTTACAGCTCTTTGCTAAGCTGGGAAGTGTCGGCTAGGTAGCAGGGAAAGAGGGTAGATCTCTTGCCCAGTGTTAACAGCTCTGGAGCTGGCTAGCTAGCGAAGAGTGGAGGGTCTGCAACAGAAGCCCTCAGACAACAGGATGATTCTTGTATGCCCTTTACTTCTCAATTAAGCTCAATATATACAGTTTGGGGTGGGTGAAGGTTTTAGCAACAGGTAATCCCATTGGATAGACTGAGGTATTGGGGATGCCTCATATGCATGTGAGAAAAGCCTGGGTCACTATTCCTACATGATCCAATGGTTGTAGACCTCTCAACCTCTCTCTGTGGGAGGGGTTGTGAAGGGCAGAAGCTGAGAGAACCAGGGGACCAGGAACAGAGCTGAACACCTGCCGTCCCAAAGGGTCTCTGGGGTTCAGAAGCTCATTTGACCAGGTGCCTGGTTGTTTCTCATAGTTCAGGGTCCCACAATTCCCTCTCTTTTCTTTTATAAAGGAGAGGTGTCATTAGAATAAATGTCTCCTATGTCAGAAACAGTTTGATACTGAATCAAGACCTGATTGGTAGTTACCTTTGCAATGTTACTCATCTGTTGTTTTAGAAACTAAATGAGGCAGGGTGGCAAGAGAAGCAAGGCTCCAGTGGCAAATATGGGGCCAAGGAGGGGGAGAATCCAAGCCATCAAGGGGTTAGAATACCAAGGGGTAGGGGTATTGGGAGTATAGCAAGCCCGGAGATTCCCCCGGAGCTCTTTGAGCATTTGTACATCTTGTTCTACCAGCCCAGATTCATTGACATAGAAGCAACATTCCTCCCCCAACAAAACAGAAGTCCCCCCCTTTTCAGCAGTCAACAAGTCCAGGGCCCTCCGGTTTTGGATAGCAACTCCTGGTAAAGAGGTTATTTGGCATTGAAGATATTCAAGGCTGACTATCATAGAGGCCATTGCCTGGTGAAGCTTGTACTGGAAGTCGCCGGCCAGATGCTGTGTTTGGACAAGGGCTGCTCCAGCAGTTCCAGTAGCACCAAGTGAAACAGCAAGGCCTAGTCCAATGAGCAGAGGGATGAAAATCTCTCTCTTCTTTTGGCTTTCTCCCATCTGCAAGGTGAGCTCTTCAGGTTCATACAGATAAACCTGAGGAACAACAATCATGGGGGCGTAGGAGCCTTGAAAATGAGGGTTGATACAGGCACCTGTAGTGCCCTTGCACCAGAGCAGGGAAGGAGGGTTGACACATACTGATTTGGTAATGGTGATGTCATGAGCACATGTGAGATGGGGTTTCGAGGAGGGTCCTACAAGGCAAAGAGGTGGGGGTAGGTCAAAGAGAAAAATGTCCTGTGTTTTCCTCGTGGGCAGGGGTCCACGGAGGTCGTAAAGTAAAAAGTTAATGGGAACGGCTGTTAATAATGGTCAGGAGAGGGAGGCACAGAAAAAGCACTGGGAGGAATTGGGATGGGTCATCAGGGGAAGGAGTCTGCTACATATTGGATTATTGTAGCCAGGAGTGGGTAGCTTGTAGTTCCTCCTGAGACTGGTTTTCCTGTTGGATAATATTTGCATGAGTAAAGGCTGATTTGGGGGCAGGGACAAGTTCATTGGGAGACATGTAGGTCAGCTACCGGGTGTCTGGCATAGCCATTGAGGTAAAGTTTACCCATGACTCTGGTTTGCCAACATTCATTCCATGGATCGCTGATGGAAAGCTGAAAATGAGTTTTAAGGTTGGTGAGCATGGTGCCACCGCGACCGGTGGATTCTCTCCTGTAGCTCCAATATCTGCAACCTCCATATGTGGAGATAGCCTGGAGACATTCACCTGTGTTTCGGTAAGGAAAGCAGAGAAATGGGCTGGGGATAGTGGAGATGGATTCTGGGTGTAGGGGGATTTCAATCTTGGTTCAACATCCTTCAAGTGGGCAGTCCTGGGTTCCTATAACTTTATTGTATCCATTATAGGTTTCCCTAGCATAGAATCTCCAATGGTAGGTGATGGGAAGGCTAGGGAGAGGCTGGGCGGTAGCAGAGTTAGCATGAAGGATGACAAAAACTGCCAAGAGAATGGAGGAGAGGGGGGCTTGTGGAAGGCACATGGCCTGGTCAGCTGTCATCAGGTCATGGATGTCCTTCCAGGAGATCCTGCTGCTCCTCTGGGCATGGTGTCTCCTTTGCCTTCTCCTCCTCATCCTTGGTTCTTGATCTGTCAATGAGAGGTGGGCCATCTTCTTGGTTGGTGGGTTGGTGTCGGACATTTCTGGCAGGGACCCAGATAGGCTTGGGTTGGTCTTGTGGAAAAACACAAGCGGAACCCCTCCAGGTTGTGAGGAGGGGGGTCTGGTCCCTTCCAAATTCCATCCAAAGGATCTCACCATCATACTAGGATAGGGGGAGATAATCTTGGTGTGTGCCAATGGAGGGAAATAGGAGGGTGTTTGGAGGTTTTGTAGATGTTGAATATGTTTAGGGTAGTCAGGGCCATCATTAATTGTATATTAGGGGAATAAGTGGTGGTTTGTTGTTTCTGGAGCTGGGCCTTCAGGGTTTGGTGTGCTCTTTCTATTATTCCTTGACCCTGAGGGTTATGGGGAATTCCCATATGTTGGGCAATTTCCCAGTGTGTGCAGAATGTTTTAAATTGAAAGCTAGTGAAGGCAGGGCCATTATCAGTTTTTATCTGTTGAAGAATGCCCATGATGACAAAGGTAGAGAGCATATGGTAGATCAGCCTTTTGGAGTTTTCACCTGTCTGGGCTGTAGCCCATACAAAATGTGAGTAAGTATCTATGATGACAAAAACATATTTTTGTCTACCATATTGGGGAACATGGGTAACATCAATTTGCCATAAGGCATTGGATTTGAGGCCTCGGGGATGGGTACCCATGGTTTGTAAAGCTGGGGTGGTAATGAGGGATGCAGAAGAGGCATATGTTTTTATTATCTTTTGAAGCTGAGAAAGGGGGATGTGGGGTAAGCAAGCATGAAGCCCCTTTAGATTTGTGTGTGTGCATGAATGAAGTTGGTCAGCTTGCTCAGTGGAGGCTATAAGTGTTCCTGTTGAGGCAGTTTGGTCAACGAGTGCATTTCCCTCAGATATAGGACTTGGCAGGGGACTGTGGGATTGGATGTGCTGGATATAAATGGGGGAGGCTCTCTCCTGTAGGAGGGCAGAGACCTGTATGAGTAAAGGGGAAAGTGGGTTGTGATCTAGTTTGATAAATGATCTTGACAACCAGGGAAGCAAATTGACAGCATATACACTGTCTGAAAAGAGGTTAGGGGGGGCCTTTGACTTCTTTTAGAGCTAGGTAAATGGCATATAGTTCTTGGTATTGGGGGAGTAGTAGGGAGCTCTTTGAATCAGAGGATAGGGGGTTCATCTTCAGCGAAGTAGTATATTACTGCTGCAGCTCCCCTCTTCCTCCCATCAGTAAATATTGAATGGGCTCCTGCTATAGGCTCTCTAGAGAATAGTTTGAGAGGTAGCCATTGCAACAAAGGGAGGGCAGAGGCCCATTTTTCATCAGGATAATGGTTGTCAATTTGTCCTGGGAATCCTATTAAGCTGATAGTGAAGTGGGTATGATTTTTGATTAGCCACTGAACGTCGGAGAGGGAGAAGGGGGTGACAAGAATGTCATGTTCTTTTTGTAGGGTTTGTAGGGCCCTATCTCTGCCATTTTAAATCATATTGGCAAGTGCATCCACTTCATTTAGAATTTGGCATGTACCATCCATCAGGGTATGGAGCCATTCTAGCACCCCCTGTGGTTGGTAACAGGATCCCAAAAGGGTAGGAGAGGAATTAAAGATAAGGAGATGTACAAGTACTGTTGGGTCATATCTAGCAAGAGCCATATCATTTAGGGCTGAATTGATGGATTTTAGGGCTTGGACTGCTTCTGGGGACAGTGTCCTTGGGGAGGAGGGATTTTTATCTCCTTTCAGGAGGTTAAAGAGGGGTTGAAGGGTGCTTGTGGGGAGGTGAAGCCAGGGTCGAAGCCAATTGAGGTTGCCCAAAAAGCTCTGTAGGGAGGCAAGAGTTAATTTTTGAGGGAAGGAAAGGGTGGGCTTGAAGGGACGTATTGAAGTAAGGGAGATCTCTGTTCCTAGAAATGCAATGGGGGGAGTAAGTTGGATTTTGTGAGGGGCTATTTTGAATCCTAGGGCAGATAGGGAAGGTATTAGCTGGTCCTTAAATTGGGAGGGGGAGGTAGAAGCATCTCCCCAGACCAAGATGTCATCCATGTAATGATAGATGTTGAGTTCTTTGTCTAAATAGGGTTTTAATGCAGTGGCTACAGCCTCCTGACAAATGGTAGGACTGTTAGCCATTCCTTGGGGGAAGAATGGTCCATTCATATCATGAGGCTGGGACAGAGTTGTTAATGTGGGGCACTGAGAATGCAAAGGGTTCACAGTCCTGGGGGTGGAGAGGGATAGAAAAAAAGCAATCTTTTGTCTATTGCTAATAGAGGAACATTGGCAGGAATGGCTGAGATGTGGGGTAGCCCTCTTTGTGGGGAGCCCCAGATTTGCATGGTTTGTTAATTGCCCTCAAATCTTGCAATAGTCTCCACCCCCTGAGTTCTTTTTTATAGCAAACACAGGGGTGTTCCATGGACTGTGGGAGGGGCAGATGTGTTGTAGAGACAGCTGCTTCTCTACGAGTTCTCTGAGGGCCCTAAGTTTCTCCCTTGATAGAGGCCACTGTGGGACCCAGATGGCTTCATCAGAGAGCCAATCAAGGCAGGGAGTACTAAATTTAACAGTGATTTGGAAGGGGGTTATTTGGGTCTCCTTGGGTACTATTTTCTTCATAAGTTATATCCTCTATCTTAATGTGGTCTCTTTCTGGCTGCGTGGTAAGAACCACATCTAAGGCTTGTAAGATATCTCTCCCTACTTGAGCACCAGAGGGGCGTATAAGGCCTGTAGCCCCATCTAGGTCTTCCCACCTATAGGTCTGTTTAGTGATGAATGCATGAGAGGTACCCCCTATGTCTAGGAGCTTGGGCCCAGCAGTCAACTGCCAGTTCTGTGGGACCTCTTGCTGTCTTAGAATCGTCCAGTCTGCTTAGGTGTCAATAAGACACTTGAATGGTTTATCATCTATTTTAATGCTTAACTTTGGGTGGGAGCCTTCTGAGATGCTGGACACCCATAAGGCTTCTACAAGAGTAGTTTTCCCTCTTACTGTCAGGGCTGAGGGTTGCCCTGTTTGAAGTTTAAAGGCTTTAGTCATTTACCATCTTTATCATATCGAGCAGTACAGTGTATCCACCAGTGGAAACCCTTTCTGTAATGGGAACAGGGAACCTTAGGAGGATTGGAATCTGTTATAGAAGGGGAGTTTAGTGGGCATTCATCCTTCCAATGTCCTGCCTCTCCACATTTGAAGCAGATTCCTTTTGTTTTTACTGGTGCCACAAATGCCTGAGCTATGGATGTGACCTGGTGCGATGCAGTTCCTATTTCTCTGGTTGCTACAATCCACCTATCGTGATGCTCTTCCCAGAGACCCTGGCAAGCTAGCCTAGACTCAGAAGTCATATCTTCCCAAACAATGTTTTTAAGAAGAAGGTCTCTAGCTGTGAGGTTGAAGATTTTTCTTTCTAAGTTCATTTTAGTTTTGAGAATAAAATCAGATAGGGATTCTCCAGGCTTCTGATGGAGAGAGAGCAGGGAGTGGGTGAGGTCTTGTGACCCTGAGGGTGGAGTGAGCCTATTCCAGGCTTGAATGGCACAGAGGTGGTCCTGGTCATAGTACCCTGCTGGCTGAGTTGCCTATTGTGCCCCAGTAGTGAAATCTTCCTGGCCAAAGAGTTCTTTAAAACCCCATGGAGTGTCATTGCCCCTTCCCTGGTTTTGCCTGACTTGTTGAAGACATTCATCACAATAGTAGGCTTCCCACTCTAGAAACATTGGGCCAGGAAGAGCAGAATGGCAAATATCTCTCCAATCTTGGGGGGTGTTTAAGTTGGCAATATGGCTCTGCAGGAGGGATTTTGTTCATTGTGCATGAATGCCATTTTCCTTCACTGCTTGCCTGAGTTCTTTTAGTACTGAGGCTTGGACTGGGTACCAGTTAAGTGGCTTAGCTCGGTTGGGGTTGATATTAACTGGAAATGCTCGAGTAGTTTGAGTTTTGAGTTTTGTATCAGATTCCTGAGTCCACGGGAGGTGGGGTTAGTTTTTGTGTGAGAGTCCCTGAGATTGCAAAGTTGTTGAGTGGTTGATGGTTGATTATAAGGGACTATGGAATTTGGCAGGGTTTAATCTGCAGATTCTGGAGGTCTCTTACTTTTGTGGCTAGGAGAAGGGGAAGGGGATTTATTTCTCTTTGGTTGGGAAGTAAGTGGGGAGACAGGGGAAAGCTCCTTTAGCATTTTAATGGAGCCTTGCCTTTGGATGGGGGAGGTAGGAGCAAAAGGAGTAGATGGATTTTTTTGGCATTTCCTCCAAGGCATAAGGGGAAAGGGGTGGGTAGATTGATTTTATTTCTCTTATTAATTGGGTAAGGGTTGCAAGGTCTGAAAAGGGGTGATTTTGGGGACCTTGATCTTTGGGTTCATTTGACTGAGGGGGACCAGGAGCTGTGTTGTTCTCATTTTGTCCAATTTTAGATGGTCCTATACATTGCCGAATTGTAGCTAAGACCGGCAAAAACTCACAAGGGAGTTTTTTATCTCTGTTTTTGATAAGGGAAGCTACTTTGCTCGATGAGTCTGGACTGTAAATATTGTCCTCTTCCATGCATGGTGCTATCTGAAGGACTTCCTCCCAAAACAAGGAGGCTTGTTTTTTGCCTATTTTTATTCCGTGGGTCTTTAGTAGGGCATATATTTGCCTGGCCTGGGGTGATTTATTTCGTGAGGTGGAGTTTCCCATGATAGGAAAGAGGAGAAACGCTTTGTCCAATGGGAACGTTCCCTTAGCCTATTGGCTTTTGGGGGATTCCATAGTGGTCCAAGAGTGCCAAGCCTTCCCGCAGATTTAAGGACTGGCAGCTGCCCTGTGGCTTTTAAATGGCTGCTGCATTACCAGGTTTATCTTTTTGTTTTAAAGAGAGTCTAGATAGACAGTCTTTGCCAATGCCTAGGCTCTCAGGATTTAAGCAGAGACCAGGGAAGCCTTGAACCAACACCAGAGAGTGGCCCTGGCCAGGAGGTATCAAAAGCTCCTTTGGCTTATTTAATCTGCCCTGACTAAAAACACAGGAGGAAAAAACAGATTGCTTGTTTCAAGAGTTGGGGGGCTCACCTTCCCGAGGTATCAGTTCCTGTGGCTGCGTGGCTGTCCGAGGCCCGATGTTTGAGGCGCCAGATGTCGGACCCATCTCCAGCTGGGTCCCACAAAGTCTTCGGCTTGACAGAAGGTAAAATACAAACAGCCACTGTCTCTGTTGCTGTCGCTGCCCCTGCCCACAGTTGGTCCAGGGCAGAGTGTCAGCGGGGAAGGTCTGCTGTTGCCTGTCACCCTCTCTGTAGAGGAGAGAGGAGAGCCCCGAAGGCACTCCGGGAGAGCCCGCAGGTTCTGAAGGGTTATAGCTCTTTGCTAAGCTGGGAAGTGTCGGCTAGGTAGCAGGGAAAGAGAGTAGATCTCTTGCCCAGTGTTAACAGCTCTGGAGCTGGCTAGCTGGCAAAGAGTGGAGGGTCTGCAACAGAAGCTCTCAGACAACAGGATGATTCTTGCATGCCCTTTACTTCTCAATTAAGCTCAATATATACAGTTTGGGGTGGGTGAAGGTTTTAGCAGCAGATAATCCCATTGACTTAGTCTGAGGTTTTGGGGATGCCTCATATGCATGCCTGGGGCACTATTCCTACATGACCTCTCAACCTCTCTCTGTGGGAGGGGCTGTGAAGGGCAGAAGCTGAGAGAACCAGGGGACCAGGAACAGAGCTGAACGCCTGCCATCCCAAAGGGTCTCCGGGGATTAGAAGCTCATTCAACCAGGCACCTGGTTGTTTCTCATAGCTCAGTGCCCCACAGGTTTCTGCATCTGTTTTGGTCACTTGCTGGGTAAAGCCTCTCAGAGGAAAGATTATGCTAGGCTCCTGTCTGCAAGCATAAGAGAGTATCATTAATAGTGTCAGGTACTGGTGCTTGCCCATGAGATGGGTCTAAAATGGGTTTGGTAATTGACTGACCATTCCCTCAATCTCTGCTCCATTACACTTCCCTGCATTTCTTGTGTACAGCATAAATTTTGAGTCAAAGATTTTGTTGGTGAGTTTGTGTCATATGTCTTCTATGGGATTCCTTCATGGCTACAGGAGATGGCCACTTTAGGGTCCATATATCCACTGCTGTGAGTCTCCACTAACATCACCAGCATTGATTCCTGGGAGTCTCCTTTCTCACAGGGCTCTGGCATGGCCTTGAAATGGCCCACACCATCCATAACCCACCTACTGTATCTGTAGATTTCCATGAATTCTACTGTTTCTCTTGCCTTTCCCTACATCAGGACCCAAACCACCTTCCATTCCACTCCACATCCCCTCTCCCACTCAGTTCTGCCCCTCCATCTAAGTCCTATGGGTATCTTATTTCCCATTCTAAGTTAGATTCAAGCATCTTTACTTGGGTCTTCCTTGTTTAGACTTTTTAGGTCTATAGAGTGAAGTGTGAGTATCTGGTATTTTGTAGCTAATATCTACTTGTAAGTGAGTTCATACCAAGCATGTCATTTTAGGCCTGGGTTTGATATTGTGAAGTTCTATCCACTTGTCATCAAATTTCAAGATGTCCTTGCATTTACCTGGTAACTAAGGACATTGAACATTTCCTTTAAGTGTGTCTCAGTCATTTGAGATTCCTCTACA
This sequence comes from Arvicanthis niloticus, assembly GCF_011762505.2. Taxonomy (NCBI): domain Eukaryota; kingdom Metazoa; phylum Chordata; class Mammalia; order Rodentia; family Muridae; genus Arvicanthis; species Arvicanthis niloticus. Next base: position 36,752,953 of record NC_133432.1, read on the forward strand.
GAAAATTCTCTGTTTAGCTCTCTACCCCATTTTTAATTAGGTTATTTGAGCTGTTGGTGTCTAATTTCTTGAGTTCCTCATCTATTTTGGATGTTAACCCTCGGTCAGATGTACTGTTAGTGAAGATCCGTTTTCAGTCCGCAGGCTGTTGTATTGTCCTATTGACTATGTCCTTTGTATTACAGAAGATTTTCAGTTTTGGGAGGTCCCAGTTATCAATTGTTGATCTTGATCCAGAGTCATCGTTGTTCTCTTCAGGAAGTAGTATCCTATATCAATGAGTTACATACTAACCCTCACTTTCTGTTCATTTAGATTTAGTGTATGTATGTGGTTTTACATTGCAATCTTCCATTTATTTCAACGTGAGTTTTATGTAGGGTTGATTGATATGGATCTATTTGCATTCTTCTACATGCAGACCACCATTTAGACAAGCAGGATTTCATTTTCCATTGCATGGATTTGCTATCTTTCTCAAAAATCAATTGTCCATAGGTGTGTGGGTTACTTTCATGGCCTTCAATTCAATTACATTGATCAATTTGTTTGTTTGTATACCAATACAAACAGGTTTTTATTACTATTGCTCAGTAGTAGAGCTTATGGTCAGGATGAGTATATCCTCAGATGTTTGTTCATTGTTCATGATTATTTTAACTATCCTGGGTTTTTTGTTTTTACATATGAAGTGGAGAATTGCTCTTTGAAGGTCTGTAAAGAATTGCAATGGAATTTTTATGTCAATTGCATTGAATATGTAGGTGGCTCTTGATAAGATAACCATTTTCATTATGTTAATTCTATTGATCCATGAGTTTGGAATATCATTCCATCTTTTGATATATTTCTCAAGTGCTTACATTGAAGGTCTTGTTATATAGGTTTTTTACTTGCTTCGGTTAGATTTATGCCAAAATATTTTATATTAATTTGTAGCTATTGTAAAGGGTTTTGTTTCCCTACTTTCTTCCTTTGCCCTTTTATCATTTGTATACGGGAGGACTATTGATTTTTGTTAGTTTATTTTGTATCCAGCCACTTTGCTAAAGGTGTTTATCACATGTAGAAGTTCTCTTTAATTATTTTTGGGGTTGCTTATGTACAGTAATGTATCATCAATGAATGGTGTACTTTGATTTCTTCCTTTCCAATTTTTATTTCTTTGATTTCTTTTTGTTGTCTTGTTGCTCTAGGGAGCACTTCACGTATGATTGGAATTGATGGGGAGAGAGTTTGCAGCTTGTCTTTCCCCTGATTTTAGTGAAATTGTTTAAGTTTCTCACCATTTGATCTGATGTTGGCTATCGGCTTGCTGCACAATGATTTAATTCTTTTTAGATTTGCCCCTTGTATCTCTGATCTCTCTAAGATTTTTAATATGAAGGGGTGTTGTATTTTATCAAAGGCTTTTCAGCATCTAATGAGATGTCATGTGTTTTTTTTTTCAGTTTGTGTATATGGTGGATCATGTTGTTGAATTTTTTTATATTGAACCATCCCTGAATCCCTGAAATGAAGCATACTTGATCATGGTGGATGACATTTTTGATGTGTTTCTGGAATTGGTTTATGGGCATTTTATTGACTATTTTTACACCAATGTCTGTAAGAGAAATTGGTCTGATATTCTCTTCATTTGTTGACTCTTTGTGTAGTTTAGGTATCATGGTGCACAGAATGAGTTTGTCCATATTCCTTTATTTCTATGTTTTGAAATAGTTTGAGGAGAATTGTCAATAGATCACCATTCATAGTTTGGTAGAATTCTGAACTAAATCTATCAGGCTCTGGGGATTTTTGTTGGAAAACTTTTTTAAAATTTTTATTGGATATTTTATTTACATTTCAGATGCCATCCTTTCCCCCCATTTCCCCTCCCTAGAAAACCCCTATCCCATCCCTCCTACTCATTTTTACAATTTTTTTTTACAATTTATACAATTTCCATACAATTTTCTTAATGTTAATCAAAGGCTTTATGATTTTGGTAATGCTCAATAACAAGATGTCCATACACTCATAATTGTAACCCAATACCCAACCTAGATATATCAACTATCTTTGACTGGAGGAGACATACGGCCATTTGCCTCCATTTCCCCTCACCTATCTCTCCCGTCACTTAGCTCATCCTCTCCTTTTCCTCCTCTTCTCCTTACTCCTCCTCTTCCTCTCCTTATTCCTCACACCTTAGCTCCTCCTACACACTACCCTTACTGATAAAATAACTCTTTTCTCTTAAAATACTATTAGAGCATAACCAAACCAATTTGTGTCAGTAAGGTACAAGATAGACCTAATACCCAGTCTATCATTTTGTTGACTAACAAGAACCTCTGTCAACTCTCCTAATTAAAATACTTAATTCTGAACCTGGCTTTTTTCTTGGCTTTAGAATGAATGTCAGCTGAAAACCATCCTCTCAAATCTTTTCTCTCAAAGTAAATAGCTGGGATTGGCTATGAGGCTATAAGTCTTCAGCACCGTCAAAAATCCAGAATGACTGAGTTAACTGAAATTATGGGAAGCACAAAGCATAGCTTCTAAAACTTGGCCAATGTATAGAGCCCACTGAACACCTTGACAGTCCCTATACTACAAAACGTTGGAGCATCTGATCTTCAGCCTTCTGGCACAGGATCATCTGACAGACCTAGTGATGCAGAATTATTAAAGGCTGATTACTCTATCTTGGCAGATATAATCAGTCGGCTATTTGCAAGTATGTCCTTATCTGGACAGTGATTTGCCTGTAGATGAAAAGAGACATTCTTGCTTAGTGGCTGTCTCACCATAATTGGAGTAACTCCAAAGATGCTCAGTTTCTTCTTAGACTCAAAGACAGGAAGCAGTCAGGAGCAGACAGGTCTCTAATCAAAATGGACATTAATGCAGAAATGTTTGAAATATCAATTCTATCGACTTTTGACATTTTGAAAACCAACTATCCATGTAAGGCAATCTGGACTATTGTCTGCTAACTCCTCTCAGCTATTTATAAATAAAATATAGAAAACACCCTAACAATAAACTAAGAGCCATTAATTTGCTATAGGTCCTTAACTCACAGGCTAACCATCTCAAATCAGTTAGAAAAGTTAAAGAAGGACTTGTTTTAAGCTTTGTATCCCTAAATGGGTTATGTAGGCACAATGCCTATGATAGTAACAATATTAATCTCACTTTTATATCAATAAGAAGCTCATACGAATGAAAACCTTACATTTGAAATCAAAGTAAATTTTGCACCATTTAAGAAATTATAACGTCATCTTAATAACAATTATATTTATTTCTACCAAAAGGTTCTGTCCAGCATCTTCTAGCTTTTATAGTATCTGGTGAGAAGTCTGGTGTAATTCTGATAGGTCTCTGATAGTATATGTTACTTGGCCTTTCACCCTTACTGCATTTAATATTCTTTCTTTGTTTTATGCACTTAGTGTTTTTATTATTATGTGATGGGAGGTATTTCTTTTCTGGTCTAGTCTATTTGGCATTCTATAGGCTTCTTATATGTTTATGGGTATCTCATTCTTTAGATTAGGGAAGTTTTCTTTTATAATTTTGTTGAAGATATTTATTGGCCCTTAAAATTGGGAATCTTTACTCTCATCTATACCTATTATCTTTAGGTTTGGTCTTCTTATTGTGTCCTGGATTTCCTGGATATTTTGTGTTAATACCTTTTGCATTTTGCGTTTTCTTTGACAGTTGTATTAATATTTTCTATGATATTTTCTGCACCTGAGATTCTCTCTTCTATCTCTTGTATTCTGTTAATGATGCTTGTGTCTATCACTCCTGATTTCTTTCCTAGGCTTTTGATCTCCAGGGTATTCTCCCTCTGTGATTTCTTTATTGTTCATACTTCCATTTTTAGATCCTGGATGGTTTTGTTCAATTCCTTCACCTGTTTGGTTGTGTTCTCTTGCAATTCTTTAAGGGATTTTTGTGTTTTCTTTTTAAGGGCTTCTACCTCTTTACCTGTGTTCTCCTCAAATTCTTTGAGAGTGTTATTTATGTCCTTTTAAAAGTCCTTCATCAACATCATCAGAAGTGATTTTAAATCTGAATCTTGCTTTCCTGGTGATATGGGGAATTCAGGACTTTCTTATGTGGGAGAACTAGATTCTAATGATGCCAAGTACCCTGGTTTTCTGAAGCTTATTTTCTTGCACTTGCCTTTCACAATCTGGTCTCCTTAGTGCTACCTGCTCTGTCTCTGACTGAAGCCTGTCTGTCCTATTATCTTGGTTGTATTGGAATTTTGGGGGTGGTTGTTACTACTGGGGTTAGAGCTGGGGCCCAAGCTCTGCTCAGTGCTCCAGGCCAGACTGAAAGGAACCAGTGCTCCAGGCCAGGAGTGACTTCCTGGGTCCTAGTGGGTCCCAGTTACTCCCTGTTTGGGGTGAGAGTTGCTGTCTGCTTACCTAAGGTACTGCCTGGGTTAGAGCTCCTGGGAGGCCTGCTTCCTCTGGGTTCTTTGAGATTGGGGGCAGAGCTGCCGCCTGGGATCTGCTCAGTGCTCAGGTCCAGATCGGAATGCATTGGAAAACTTTTGATGACTGCTTCCATTTCCTTAAAAATAGAATTTGGGTTGTTTAAATAGTTTATGTGGTCTTGATTTATCTTGGGTAAGTATTATCTATCTAGAAAAATCACTCATTTTGGTACAATTTTCTAATTTTGTGAAATACAGGCTATTAGATTTAGTGATTCTTAAAATTTACTTATTTTCTATTATTATGTCTTCCTTTTCATTTCTGATTTTGGATATTTTGATGCTGTCTCTCTAGCTTCTGGTTAGTTTGTGTAGGGGTTTCATTATCTTGTTGATTCTCTCAAAGAACCAGCTCTTGGTTTCATTGATTGTTTGTATTGTTCTTTTTGTTTCTAATTGATTGATTTCAGCCATGATTTTGATTATTGCCTACCTTCTAATACTCTTCAGTGTATTTGTTTCTTTTTTTTTCCTAGAGCTTTCAGATGTATGATTCAATTTATGGTATGAGCACTTTCTTATATAATTATGGAGGCACTTAGTGCTATTAACTTTCCTCTCAACACTGCTTACATTCTGTTTCATAAATTTAGGTATTTTGTGGCTTCATTTCAATTGAACTCTAGAATGTCTTTTTTCTTTCTTTATCTCTTCCTGGACTTGGTGATTATTGTGTTGTTGTTGAATTTCCATGAATTTGTACACTTTTTAAATTTTCTGTTGTTGAAGTCTCATTTTAATCCAAGGTGGTTTGATATCATACAAGGCATTATTTCATTTTTCTTGTATCTGTTGATGTGCTTTGTGACTGATTGTATGGTCTATTTTGGAGAATGATCCATGAGGTTCTGAGGAAAACACATATTCTTTTGTATTTGGGGGAAACATTCTATATATGTCTGTTATGTTCAGTTGACTCAAAATCTTTATTGCTTTCATTATTTCTCTGTTTAATTTTTTTGTCAGTTGTTATAAGTATCTTCTTTCAAAGCCTGGTGGGAAATCCCTTCTCTTGAACCTCTTTTTCTTCTTAGGATCTAGAAGTCAGACCATTACCCTTCACTTGGGAATTGGCTCTTGGCATCCTTTATTGACCAAATCAAGAAACAATTATAGAATCAGACTGTACTATGAGCACCTCCCCCTACAAATTCTAACCAAAAAGAGTATAAATTTAAAGGGCTAATAGAAGATATAAGCATTTAATTCACAAATGTAATTATGTTGCATGCAAATTAAGAGTCATGGTTGGAATATTTACTGTTGCTAATTTTTTTTTATTACTGTGATAAAATCCCATAAAAGAAGTAAGTTACAGAAAAACAATTTATTTTGGCTTACACATTCAGAGAGGTACTGGTCATCATTTTAGGTAAGACTTGACAGCAGGGAGAGAAATAACAATGGCAGGAGCAAGGATTTGGCTGGTTACATTATATTTTCACTCTGGAAATAAAAGATTAGAAAGAAAATAAAGCACAATAGAAAGCCCAATGGCCTGTGCCCAATGACCCAATTTCTCCAGTTAGGCTAAACTTCTTGAAAGTCCTACATGCTTCATTAATAAAGTCATCAACTGAAGACAGAGCATCCAGGTATGAAGCTACTTGACATTCAAACCACAGTAGCTTTAAATATTCTCATGTCTTCTGTGCAGGTTAAATTTGAAAAACTACCAGATTGTTCTGGCAATGGTTTACGCCATTGAGGAGATCAACAGGAATGCCCATATTTTACCCAATGTGTCTCTGGGATATGATATTTATAATGTCCTGTTCAATGAATGGTGGACATTAGATAGATCCATCACATGGCTGTCTGGGCTGACAAAGTATGTGCCTAATTACACATGTAAGAGAGAGATGAAGTCTGTTGCAGTAATCACAGGCATATCATGGATAGTATCAGCCCATATTGGGACACTGCTAAAACTCTACAAATATCCACAGGTAAGAATAAGTGAAGTGGAGAAAAGTAAAACCATTTATTATTCAGTGCCATTCCAAGGTGCTAAAAGAATATGGAAGAAAAATGTGTTTATGCATCTGACAATGATCATAATCCCAAAGAGTAAATGATCAGTGATGTTTGAGGACAAAGAAAACTAATAGTCTGGAGCAGACAATGATTACCCTGAGTGTAAACTTATGATGGTCTAGAGAAGCAGCTTTGTGCATAAAATATTTGATGTCCAAACCTGATGACCTTATTTTAGATATCCACCACTCACATAAAACCAGTGGAGTGCTGTACAGATCCGTAACCTCAATTCTTGAAAAAAAAAAAAAAAAAAAAAAAAGACAGGTGAGTCACTTGAGCTCACAGACAAGCCAGGGTAACCAAAATAGTGATCTACAATTTCACATAGAGTCCTATCAAAATAAAAGTAAAAGGAAAGAAAGGAAAAATGGTATATAGTGAATAATAACAAACAACTCCAATATCAACCTTTGGCCACATGTATAATTATTAATTATTTTATTCTCTTTTTATTCTTTTCTTTTAGTTGACTATTGGGTCTTTTGATCCAAACCTGAATAATCATGAGCAGTTTCCTAGTTTATATCAAATGGCCTCTAAGGATATGACTCTATTCCATGGCATTGTCTCCTTGTTGAATTATTTCCACTGGAACTGGGTGGGATTGATCATGTCTGAAGGACAAAATGGTGTTCAGATCATCTCAGACTTGACAGTGGAAATGGACAAAAATAAAATATGTGTAGAGTTCGTGGAAATGATCCCAGTTAGTGAAGTATCTTATTTACCAAACAGACAACTGAATCCTACAAAGGTTTTGAAATCATCAGCAAATGTGATCATCACTTATGGTGACAGTGATTTTCTGAGAGGCTTCATGCTTTATTTAAGACAAATTTCAGTTACAAGGAAAGTCTGGATCATGAACTCAGAATGGGGTGCTATCATCCAGTCAAAACATTTCATTTTAAATTCATTCCATGGAAGCCTCATCTTTGTACATCACCACGAAGAAATCTCTGGTTTTGGAAATTTTATCCAAACAGTTCATCCTTCCAAATATCCAGAAGATTTTTATCTTACAAAGTTGTGGTTCTACTTTTTTAACTGCTCATTTGCTGACGATGACTGCAGTACACTGGAGAACTGTCTGCCAAATGCTTCCTTGCATGAGTCACCAGGGAGCCTTTTTGACATGATCATGACTGAGTTTGCTTATAATATGTACAATGCTGTGTATGCTGTGGCCCACAGCCTTCATGAGATGCTTCTTCATCAAGTAGAAGTAAGACCAATAAGAAAGGCAGAAGGGCTAGTACCTTCATTCTGGCAGGTAATGTGTCTCTCATTGGATAGCTCATAATATCAACAGTGTAATTTTCAAAATGTTTGCTTTTTGAAGTCACACTACTTATTTTGGATCTCTAAAAGCACAAGATTAACTACTTGTAACTAATAAGGTGGTAAGTTAAAACCTATACAGAAATAGTGAAAAAGGACAAAGTGGCCCTGGAGGGAAGACAGTGTGTTCTAAATCCACATCAGTGTTTTGTGTTTCCAGAACAAAGATTTCTATATGAAAGATGCTGAAAGTATCTTCTCTTTTGAGCCCAAATGCAGGCAGTGGAGGCTGTGGAACAAACTGTTAGGCTAGAGCTGAATAAAGAAGGTAGAGTGCTTAAGCACATAGAATCAAACAACATGGAGAGACAAGTTACAGAGACAAACTGGAGGAAGAGTAAGAGAATAAGTATATTATACATATAATTATAGTAGTATAATATGCATACAATATAATAAAAGTGTATGAAGACCTACCTATGTAGAAGGGGCTTCAGAAGAAATGCACGGCACTGAGCTGACTAAACATAAGGTACTTTGTAAAAACATGCAGTAGAACCTATGGAAGCCAACTGGGCAATGCAGATGACTAATGATAAAGTTCCCAGGTATATATAATTCTACAATGTGCAGTGAAAGCTATAGAAGAGGTCAGGGGTAGAGGTGCTCCAGGCCCATGTGCTCATGCAAAGTCAGCTAACCTGATTTTAACAGACACAAGGACATGCCAGAAGTGTGCTGAACCTTGGACACTGAATATTATTGCAAATAGAATCTGACACTTAAGGGGAAAACTAGCCATTAAACCTGTCCTGAACACTAGTCAGACAGAGGAAAATTATTCTTCAGTACAACTAGGAGTTACTCCTCAGCTGAATTGTAAATGCCTTTAGTGGAAGATACATGTGACTTGAATTTTCAAAAAAAATTTTTTTTGTTATGAGCCTAGCCTTTAACAGCCTGAGAAGATGTTATACAGATTCTAAGAAAACACAAATACCAGTCCAGGCTACTATACCCAGCAAAACTCTCAACTTAGATGGAGAAACCAAGATATTCCATGACAAAATCTAATTTACACACTATCTTTCCACAAATCCAGCCCTAAAAATGATAATAGATGAAAAACTCCAACAGAAGCAGGGAAACAACATCATATAAAAAGCAAGAAAGAAATCTTTCAACAAACCCAAAAGAAGATAGCCACCTAAACATAATTACACCTCTAAAAATAAAAATAACAATCACTTTTCCTAAATATCTCTTAACATCAATGGACTCAATTCCCCACAATAAAAAGACATAGACTAACAGACTAGGAAACATACCTCAGTGACAAAGACAAACATTTCCTCAGAGTAAAAGGCTGGAAAACAATTTCCAAGAAAATAGCTCCCAAGAAAGAAGCTGGAGTACACATTCTAATATCAAATAAAATAGACTTTCAACTAAAAGTCTATTTTAAAAGTCTTTTTTTTTAAGATAAGGAAGGACACTTCATACTTATCAAAAGAAAAATCTACCAAGATGAACTCTCAATTCTGTACACCTATGCTCCAAATGCAAGGGTACCCATGTTCATAAAAGAAATTTTACTAAAGCTCAAAATAAACATTGCACCTCACACAATTATAGTGGAAGACTTGAACATCCCATTCTCAGCAATGGACAGATCATGGAAACAGAAACTAATCAGAGACACAGTGAAACTAATAGAAGTTAAGAAACAAATGGATTTAACAGGTATCTACAGAATGTTTCATCCTAAAACAAAAGAATATAGCTTCTTCTTAGCACCTCATGATACCTTCTCCAAAATTGACCATTTAATTGGCCACAAACCAGCCTCAACAAATACAAGAAGATTGAAATAATCCCATGCATCCTATCAGATTACAAAGGACTAAGGCCTGTCTTTAATAACAACAAAAACAATGGAATTCCCCTATGTACATGGAAGCTGAACAATACTCTACTCAATGACAACTTGGTCAAGGACAAAATAAGAATGAAATTAAAGACTTTTTAGAATTTAATGAAAATGAAGGCATATCACACCAATACTTATAATACACAATGAAAACAGTACTAAGAGGAAAATTCATAGCTCTGAGTGACTTCAAAATGAAACTGGAGAGAGTATACACTAGTGGCTTGATAGTATGCCTGAAAGCTCTAGAACAAAAAGAAGCAAAGGCACCCAAGAGGAGTAGACAGCAAGAAATAATCAAATTCAGGGCGGAAGTAACCAAGTAGAAACAAAAAGAACTATATAAAGAATCAATAAAATCAGGAGCCATTTTTTTAAACAAAACCAACATGATAAATAAACCCTTAGCAGCCTAACCAGAGGGCACTGAGACACAATTAACAAAATCAGAACTGAAAAGGGAGAAATAACAACAGAAACTGAGAAAATTCAAAAACTCATCAGATCCTACTAAAAGCCTATACTCAACAAAACAGAAAAATCTGGATGAAATGGATAATTTTCTAGGCAGATACCAGGTACCAAAGTTAAATAAGGATCAAAAAGTCTCTAAAGTGTCCTATAACCCCTACAAAATAGCAGCAGTCATTAAAATTCTCTCAACCAAAACCACATACAGAAATAGCAGCAGTCATTAAAAGTCTCCCAACCAAAAAAAGTCCAAGACCAGATGGATTTAGTGCAGAATTCTATCACACCTTGGAAAAAGACCAAATTCAATACTCTTAAAACTATTCCACAAAATAGAAACAGAAGGAACACCACCCAATTCATTATATAAAGCCACAATTATAATTATACCTGAACTACACAAAGACCCAACAACAAAAGAGAACTTTAGACCAGATTTATTTACAAGTATCAAGGTAAAATTATGCAATAAAATTGATGCAAACTGAATCCAAGAACACATCAAAACAATCATTCATCATAATCAAGTAGGCCTCAATCCAGGGATGCAGGGATCATTCAATATATGCCAACCCATCAACATAATCCATTATATACAAACTCAAAGAAAAAAACACATAATTATCACATAAGAAGCTAAGGAAGTATTTGAAAAAATTCAACACCCCTTCATGGTAAAAGTCCTGGAAAGATCAGGAATTCAATGTCCATACCTAAACATAGTAAAAGCAATATACAGCAAACCAGTAGCTAATATCAAACTAAATGAAGAAAAACTTGAAGCAATCCCACTAAAATAAGGGACAAGACAAGGCTGCCCACCTCTCCCTTCTTATTCAATATAGTACCCAAAGTCCTAGCCAGAGCAATTAGACAACAGATGGTGGCCAGAGGGATACAAGTTGTAGGTACAGAGAAAGTCAGAAAGATCAATGGAATAGAACTGAACACCCAGAAATGAACCCACACAGTATGGTCACTTGATCTTTCACAAAGAAAGTGAAACCATCCAATGGAACAAAGACAGCATTTTCAACAAATGGTGCTGGTTCAACTGGCAGTCAGCATGTAGAAGAATGCAAATTGATCTATTCTTATCTCCTTGTACAAAACTCAAGTTAAAGTAGATCAAGGAACTCCACATAAAACCAGACATACTGAAACTAATAGAAGAGAAATTGGGGACGAACCTCGAAAACATGGGCACAGGGGGAAATCTTCTGAACAGAACACCAATGGCTGATACCCTAAGATCAACAATAGACAAATGGGACCTCATAAAATTGAAAAGCTTCTGTAAGGCAAAGGACACTATCAATAGGACAGAACAGCAACCAGCATACTGAGAAAAGATCTTTATCAGTCCTACATCGGATAGTGGGCTTATATTGTTTAATTTGGTGTTATTATGGAATATCTTGTTTTCTCCACCTATTGTAGTTGAGTGTTTTGATGGGTATAGTAGCCTGGGCTGGCATTTGTGTTTTCTAGTGTCTGTATGACATCTGACCAGAATCTTCTAGCTTTTAAAGTATGTGTTGAGAAGTCTAATGTAATTCTGACAGGTCTGCATTTATATGTTACTTGACCTTTTTTCCCTTACTACTTTTAATATTCTTTCTTTATTTTGTGCATTTGGTGTCTTGATTATTATGTGACAAGAACTTCTTTTGTGGTATAATCTATTTGGGGTTTTGTAGGCTTCTTGTATGTTTATGGACATCTATTACTTTAGGTTAGAGAAGTTTTCTTCTATAATCTTGCTGAAGATATTTACTGGCCCTTTGAGTTAGGAATCATTGCTCTCTTCCATACCTACTATCCTTAGGTTTAGTCTTCTCATTATGTCCTGCATTTCCTGGGTGTTTGTGGATAGAAGCATTTTGCATTTTGCATTTTGAATTTTGTATTTTCTATTATTGTTGTGTCAATGTTTTCTATGGTATCTTATAAACCTGAGATTCTCTCTTGTATTTTGTTGGTGATGCTTACATCTATGACTCCTGATATTTTTCCTAGGTTTTCTGTCACTAACATTGTCTCCTTTTGTGATTTTTTTTTTTATTGTTTTTGTTTCCATTTTTTGATCCTGGATAGTTTTGTCCAATTCCTTCACCTGTTTGGTTGTGTTTTTCTATATTTCTTTAAGGGATTTATGTGTTTCCTTTTTAAGTGCTTCTATCTATTTACCTATGTTGTCCTGTATTTCCTTAACATAGTTATTTGTGTCCTTTTAAAAGTCCTCTATCATCAACATGATATGTGATTTTAAATCAGATTCTTGCTGTTCTAGTGTATTCGGGGTATCAAGGGCTTGCTGTTGTGGGACAATTGGGATGTGATTATGCCACATAGCCTTGGTTTCTGTTTCGAAGGTTCTTGTGCTTGCCTCTTGACATCTGTTTATCTCTGGTGTTAGCTAGTCTTCCTGTCTCTGACTGGAGCTTGTCCTTCCTGTGAGCCTATGAGCCTGTGATCTAAGGTATGCTAGCATTCCTGGGAGACCAGCTCTCCCCAGGCAGGATTTGTGTATGGAGAGCTGTGGTACAGGGTTATCTCCCAAACACAGTTGGAAATCAAAAGGATCCTGTCCCTAGCAGCTCCAAGGATCCTGTGCCCTGTGGGTTCCTGGCTGGTCCCTTTTGGTCCAGCTGTGACATTGAGTGTGTCGCACTCCTGCAAGACTGGCTCTCTCAGGGAGGGATTTGGGTATGGAGAGTTCTGGCATAGGGTTATCTCACAGGTTCAGATGGAACCCGGAAGGAGCTTATGGTTTTTTTTAAATTGGAGAATTGAGTCCATTAATATTGAGAGATAGTAAAGACAGATAATTGCTAGTTCTTGTTATGTTTTTTGTGTAGGTGACATGTGTATGTGATTCTCTCCTTTTGCTTTTGTGGTGAGATAGTTAATTTCTTTTTTTTTTCCTTTGGGGTAGGTACCCTCCTTGTGTTGGAATTTTCTATCTAGAATCCTCTATAAGGCTGGATTGGTAGATACATATTTTTTAAATTTGGTTTTATAATGGAATATTTTGGTGTCTCCATCTATGGTGATTGAAAATATTGTAGGATATAATAGCCAGGGCTGGCAGTTGTGTTCCCTTAGGGTCTGCATGACATCCATTCCGGCTTTTGTAGCTCCTAGGTTCTTTGATGAGAAGTCTCCTGCAATTCTGAGAAGTCCGCCTTTAAATGTTACTTGGCCTTTTTCCCTTACAGCTTTTAATATTCTTTCTTTGTTCTGTGCATTTAGTGTTTTGATTATTACTTGATGAAAGGATTTCCTTTTCTGGTCTAATCTATTTGGTGCTTTTTAGGCTTCTTGGACATTTCTGGCTATCTTTTTCTTCAGGTTGGCAAAGTTTTCTTCTACAATTTTATTGAAGATGTTTTGGGGTCCTTTGAGCTTAAAATCTTGGCTGTCTTCTATTCCAGTTATTCTTGGATTTGGCCTTTTTGTTTTATCCTGTATCTTCCAAATGTTTGGATTAGAATTTTTTATGTTTTGTATTTTTTTGACCATTGTATGATAACTTTTTAGGTATCATCTATGCCTGAGATTTTCTCTTCTAACTCTTGTATTCTGTTGTTGATGCTTGCCTCTGTAGCCCCTGACTTCTTTCCTAGGTTTTCAATTTCCAGGGTTGTCTCCAGTTGTGTGTTCTTAATTGTTTCTACTTCTATTTTTAGGTCTTGGACCACTTTGTTCAATTCCTTCACCTGTTTGACTGTGTTTTCCTATATTTTTAAGGGATATATTTGTTTTTTCTTTAAGGGCTTCTACCTGTTTGCTTGTGTTTTCCTGTATTTCTACCAGTGAGTTATTTATATCCACCTTAAAGGATTTTGTTATCTTCTTAAGATAGGATTTTAGGTAAGCATCCTACTGTTCAGGTGTGTTGGTGTATTCATGGCTTGCTGTGGTGGGAGAACTGGGTTCTGATGGTCCCAAAGGATACTGGCTTATGTTTCTTATGTTCTTGTGCTTGCCTCTGACCATCTGGTTATCTCTGGCCTGGGTACCTCTGTCTAGAACCTTGCTCCTATGTCCCTGGTAGCTACAGGTCTCCGGGGAGACCTGGGACCCTGGCTGTAGCAGATCTCCTGGAAGGCCTTCAAACTGTGGAGTTTTCAGAGTGGAATGCACACTGATGATCTTTTGTCCTGGATTCAGCAGGTTTCCTGGGAGGCCTTCAGATTGTAGGGTATGTTGCCCTGGGTGCAGCAGATCTCTTGGGAGGCATTCAGACTGTGGGGTCTTCAGAGAGGCAGACCCATTGATGATCTGCCCTGTTACTCTGGGTGTAGCAGATTCCCTAGAAGCCTTTCAATCTGTGGGATCTGTTACACTACATACAGCAGATCTCCTCAGAAGCCTTCAGACTGTGGGGTTTTCAGAGGGACAGACAAGCAGATGACCTGTCCCTCTAAGAAGGGAGGCAGATTTTGAGCATAGAGGAAGAGAACCTGCATTTGCTGGACTCCTTGGGGTTCCCAGCTTCTGCATTTATTTGCAAGGGACCCTTACCTGTTGGACTAGGTGCACCAGACCTCCTGGGAGGCCATCAGACTATGGCGTCTTCAGAGTACCAGACAAGCTGATGATCTGCGCTGGCAGAAGGCACAGGCTGAAAGGGCTAAAAACACATTATAACAAATATAACAGAAACACTCATGTCAATTTATATTGTTCTCGTTTCTGTAACTAGTCATGTGCCATTAGCTTATATTTATCTTTCTCTACTACCCATTCTGTCTTTGCTCCACCCTTGTTAAGCACCTCAGCAAGTCTTAGTGCTTTTCCTGGAGGAATGACCCATCCTTCATGTCCTTTGTCATCTTGTGGGGATTAGGTTGTTGCAATTTCCCACTGATTTAATTGACATGACAGCACTAAGAAACACCCTAAAGGATTGCCTGCACTCCAGCCATAATCCTTTTTACCTTCATTGTGGAGAAGCCAAGCAAATTTCCCCATTGTAATCTGGATCAGTCACACTTCCAGTTAACCCCTGCTTGGAGAGTAGGGTACTCCTGTGACAGGCTTTATGCTTCTTCTTCTCAGAATGCAGATTTTATGACTTTGTATTAGAAATGCATTTGAATGCTTTAAGCAGG
This sequence comes from Arvicanthis niloticus, assembly GCF_011762505.2. NCBI lineage: Eukaryota > Metazoa > Chordata > Mammalia > Rodentia > Muridae > Arvicanthis > Arvicanthis niloticus. The sequence goes on from NC_133432.1 coordinate 36,768,302, forward strand.
GCTTAATGGGACATACAGATAGAAGCATAGAAGACAGTGGTACAAACCAAGAGCAATGTAAAATATGCTGGCCTGACTAAGGAGGTTTCAAACAAGAATATTAGTAAAGGGCCTACAGATCATGGTTGAAATACTTTGTAGAAAAAAAGTGGTTGCTTTTTCCCTTTTCCGAAAAATACTTGCTTTGTTTTTAGCCTTCAGTTTATTTAATAGTTCTAGATAAATGACATTGGCAGATGAGATTTCAAGACTGTCTAATACTAATTCTGTTGTAGTGATTAGAGGTCTTATACATATCTACAATGAAAAGTAACAAGCTAAGCAAGGAAAAATACTAAAGGTTCAATTTGATGAAGAGAGGAACACAAGGAAGTGTAATCACACTAAGTCCTGAACTCAAGGAGATAAAAAGATCTTAAAGCCTGATGTTAAATGCATATTCTTTGTCAATATATGTTGAAAGTATGCAATCTGTATTTTAATTTAAAGGGCTTATAGTTAAGAGATTGCCTTATGTCTCAGAAGAGACTTCGAACTTTGCCCTATTAAACAGTGTTGAGACTATGATAAACTATAAAGGATTTTCAAGTGGGATTAATTGTGTTTTGCATTATAATATGCAAACAACTCTATGAGAGTGGGATGTGGTGGGTTGTTTATGAAAGAACAACATAGGTTCATTTGCTTGAATGCTTATTTACCAGGGAAGGGCAATTTTAAAAGACCAGGAGGTGTGGCCTTTTCAGAGTGTGTTTGGCATTGTTGGAGGAAGTGTGTCACTAGGGGTGGGCTTTGATGTTTCAAAAGCCCAAGCAAGACCCAATGACCTTCCCTTCTTCCTGCTGCCTGTGGATACAGATATAAAACTCTCAGCTCCTCGTGAACCATGTCTGCCTCCATCCCATCATGCTTCCCACCATTTGATAATGGAGTAAACATCTGAAACTATAACCCTTAATTGAATATTTTCCCTTAAAAGAGTTGCCATTCCCATGGTGTATATTTACAACAATAGAAGACGGGACATCATTATAATAATACCTACTAGTCAAGCTTGTCAACTTTAATACCAACTTGCTAAACAAGATATACCCATTTGGAAAATAGTGGCACTCCTGTTATGAGGGTACACAGTCTCTAATTGCATTTCAGGCAATTCACTCCACAGCAGACAATCCTCGAATAATCTTGAAATATAGTTAAAAACATGTAACTGAGGAAATCATAAACCATAATGGGGAACCTATTTCTGTTTGGTTACATTTAAACAAGACCAAACTCTCTTTTAAATATATGTTTAAGGCTGTATACCAATGCTAATCTAAGCCTCTCCACAGTAAGTGCCAATCCAGTTACACTTGCTCAAGTTGCTGAGAATAAGTGACTGCCGAGTATTGAGCTCTATATTAGACATTTATAACACGCTTCTCTAAGGTTCAGGGAACATTCCAGAAAACAAGGATGGACATAATATTAGAGCTGGAAGACATGATGAAGGGCTGCTAAATGTCATCTTCAAAGAATACAATCATGGCAATCTTGACCTCATAGAAGCTGAAGTTAATTGTGCTGGATCTGCACAAGACTAGCTTTTCAACAATGAGTTATGGAAACAGAAGGGTTACCTACATTCCATGCTGGACTATTGGGTATTAAAATGTCTGAAAGATTAGACCAACTGACATTCTTCCCCTAAGCTGCAAAAATTTCAAACTGTGATCAAACAGAAAAACTCAGCTTCCCTCATAAACTCCTTAAAGGACAGGAAAGAAAAAACAACCTTTTCTGTCATTCCTAGTATATAGCTTTTTATCATTTCTTAAATGTATACAGTAAGTATTTGGTCTTTTTACCCTAATCACCTTATCTTATATCCTCCGCATCATGTTGAAATCTTCTTCACAACTGACACACCTCCCATTTCCACACCTGTTTTTGTGACTCACTGAGTTTAATTATGATTCTTCACATAATCATGACTGGGAGTTACTAAGCAAAACATGGGCATTCTATTACTAGCTACAATACTGTAAAGAGTGACACTTCCTCCTCTGGAACCATGGAATACCTACAATCCTTCAGTAAGGTATGGGAACCAATGAGTTACTCCCCCACTGCATGACAGGTGGTAATGAGCACAATTTCATGCAGGTCACACATAGGTAATAACAACTGCAATAAATTCATGAATGCAAGAATAGATTTTCATCCAAAATATATGTTTTAAAGCAACCCTACTCATTCTGTACATCTTACTTTCTTTGGGTGCTGCTTTCTAAATATTCCCTGAGTGAATAATGTGTCCTGTATAGAAGCAAACACTTTGTATTAATTATTCTTCTGCTAATGTGATAAGACATCATGAGTAAAGCAGAGTATAGAAGAAAAGATTTATTGTGGCTTATATTTCCAGAGTTAAAATCTATAATATTGGATAGCATGGCAGCAGGCATAGAAGCTAGAACAGCAAAATGACAGTTCATCTCTTTACCTCAACCACAAATGAAAAACAGTGACATAGAATTGGACTATGTTTCTAAACTCTCAAGGTCAACCTCCAGTTACAATTTCCTCCAATAAGACTGAACTTTCTAAATATCCCCAAACAATACCACCAAGTGAGACCCAACTATTAAAATATCTGAGCTATGGTGAATGTTTCTCAGTCAAACATCCATACTCCACTTTCTAGATTCCAAATGTCTTGGGGCATGTTATAATAAAAAATTCTGTAGTGTCTTTTATCATCTCAATACTATTTAAAGGTCCAAACTTACTTTTGAGACTCAAGTTAATCTCTAACTAGAAATCACTATTAAAGCAAAAAGCAAGATTTCTATTACCAATACATAATGCAACAAAACACATATTACCTTTACATACAGGACCACAACAAGACTGAAACCAAGCAAAGAAAACACTAAATCCTATAGTTCCACATCTGATGTCTGGAAATTTTATTTCAAAGGGCTCCATCCCTCCAGGTTTGCTGACAGCAGCATATATCTTTCTCATAGGATGGTCCCAGTTTCTATATACAGCCTCTTTGACAGATTTCTGACAACTCTGGCATCTCTAGTATCCTGGTATCTCCACAGCAACCAATGCTCATGTTCACAGCTTCACATAATGGCCTCTCAGGGTTTCCTGCTCCATCAGGACCTACACATAAGTACTTCTCTACGACATCATGCCCAACCCTGACAACTTCCAAATTGTGGAGAAGTGATCACTCTTACATCCTATTTATCTTGAAAGCCAACACTACATAGTCAACATGGTCAATTATTTAAGCTGCTGGTATAGAATGCATCTTCTCCCTACCCTCATTTACATTAGCAACAATGCTTTTGATCACTTGGTGTTTACAAGCAGGAAAGCATGCACCTTAAATACGGGTAGTTGGCTGGAGATGCTGAAAGTTCCTCCAGCCAGGAAGTTAGGCATGGCTGTGGCTACAGCGGCTCATTAAAGGACTTCTCCAAAGTTCCTTGTGGTGAGGCCCCAATGACAGGAGAAAGTCCTTGGGTTTCCAAAACAGCTTTAATGTAATGATGGATGATGGTTGAATCTTGATGTGCACCTCCAGAAAACTCAGGGCAAATCTGAGTTAAATATGGAGGGAGTAAGGGAGAGGGGCTGGGGAAGAATGCTTAATTGTCTCCACCCTCTGGTGTTCAGGCATCTCATTACTATGTAAATATCTGACTTATGGCCATAGACCTCTCTGTGGGAGGGGCTGTGGAGGGTTGAAGCTAAATGAAAAGAACCAGGGCGCAGGAGCAGAGCCGATCTCCTGCCATCCAATAAGGGTTCGGGGTTCCAGACTTATGCTCAACCAAGCACCCAGCTGCTTCTCACAGCCCACCACCCCACACTTAAGCTCTTTACCAAATAGGAAAGTTATCTCAAGATCTTGACCTGAGCCCATCCTTCTCTTTATTCAAAGCCTCTTTCTAATGGTACTAATGTCCCAATAATCACAGCCTCTCTTCTCCCATACACAGTCTCTGTAGCATTAGCTTCGCAAAGTTCTTCTCTACATGCCACATTTTTTTTACTTCTTTCTGTCCCACTTGCTGTGTCTCTTTCTAGGTCTGTATAAAATTTGTTAGTAGTAATGATGACCCATGTTCAATATTAGCCTGTCTTGAAACTTTGCCCATCAAAGAAATTAGTTCATTATTTTTTAAATACCTTGGGCAAGCAATTAGGACAAAGGCAATGGCAACAGAATTTTACCCAAAAATATCAGGAATAACCTCTAGCACAGTTGCTTCTGTTTTTTTTCCTTTCTGCAGCCTCTTGACCTGCCCCACACTACACTGACAATGTTCTCAATAGAGTCTTCCAGGACCTACTTGAAAGACCCTTTAATCTCTGCTTGTAGCAATCAACAGTTTTTCTATTCCAAATTTCCACAGATGCCCACATTCTTCCAAAAACCAACATGATTGTGTTTTTCACAACAATACCTCTTTCCTGGTTAATAACCTCTGTGTTAATTACATTCTCATTGCTGTGATAAAACACTGTGAACATAGCCACTCATAGAAAACTGAGATTACTTTGTCTTACAGTTCTAGAGCTTTAGAGGCCATGCCTGTGAAGACAGCATGCTGGGACATAGTGGGCCTGCTTCCAATCAGAGCAGGAAGCTGAGTGCTTGCACCCTCTAATTCAAGAATGAGTCAGAGCTGGCAAATTGGAAGTGAGGTGAATCTTTAAACTCTCAAGGGATTCACACAATGGTATACTTTCCCCAATAAGGCAGCAACTCCAAATCCTCCCCCAAACACCGCCACCAACAGAGGACCAATTGTTCAAGTGTCTGAGCCTATGAAGGACATTTTATCATTGAAACCTTTATATGGGTCAAAGTCACTATTTCTGAGCAATTTGACCACTTATAAATGGTTGTGTTAAGCACTGCTCATGCTAAGAAATTTTTCTGATTAATACTACAAACAAAGCTAACATATGAGTACAAATATAAGTATTTTCAAAGTAGCTTGACACCATATCCACTTAGCAAAACAACAGAGTATGTTCTCCACTAGGGCCAATGTCCTCTCCTATCATGAGAAGCAGCTATAATTTCCCTCCTATGGTGCAGGTTTCAAATTCACTGTAACATTCATGCTACTATCTTACAAATGAGCATATCTAGACAGAAAAGGCATTATTGTAAGCAAAGGGTTTGCAGCTGGGTAGTACCATTGATGATTTTGTTTCCCCCAACAATATCCATGGCTTCCACCACTGAAGGCTAGCCTAGAGGGAGGACTCTACATTTAGTTCTAGTTTAGTACCTTTAACAATAATATACCAGTTATGGACAAGCAGAATCAATGGCAATAGCCTGAAATGAATGGGGGATCTCTGGATCTCTTTGACAAACGATTCATAAGAAATTAACCTATATCCAATACAGGGACTTTTGCTTTGCAGTCTTTGACTTTGGTGAGAAAGAATATCCAATAATTCAAGGCACCTCAATTACAAATGAGTTTTTTAATTATGTTTTTAGTAGACAAAAAAACCCCAATAGATTTCCATAGGCCTTTTCATAGATGCTTACTTATATTATTTCCCTGTCTTCTTCCCTATTCTCTACTCCCATTCCAGCTTAAACCTTTCTACCAACAACGTTCTCCCATTACGTCAGTGTTCCAGTATCTCCTCCCCAACACCTATTGTCTCTTCTCCTTTCCTCTCTCATAAACTATTTCTAACTCATAAACTATTTCTAACTCTCCCCAGATTAAGCTTACAAATCTAACCACTGAAAGTTATGATCTATGCATGACAAAGAACATTTTACCTTGGCCTTCCTGGTCCTGAATTGCTTCATTCAGTATGCTGTTTTTCAGTTCCATCCATTTTCCTAAAATTACCATAATTCCATATTGTTGCAGGTGGATAATAGTCAATTGTATAAATGTACCACGTTTTCATTATCCATTTATCAGTTTAGGGACATAAAAGCTGATTTAATTTCCTAAATGTTTTGAATAGAATAAGTGTCTCTGTAGTAAGATATGAGGTCCTTCCACCATATACATAAGCATTTGCTTAAATGAGAAGGACAGGAAAACTGTTTCTTGTCATTGTTGTGCTTTATGAAGAATCTAATATGCTTAGAATTCCTGGCCTCAAATTTACTATGCAATCAAGAACAACAAGAAACTTCTGGTCCTCCTGCCTCTACATCTTGAGTGCTGAGCTAGCAGATATGTAAAACTATGCCCAGTTTAAGGCAGAGCTGGGATCAAACCCATGATTTCACTCATGCTAGGCAACCCTACGAACTGAGCTATGTCCCTGTAACACAAACTATTGATATGTTTAAGTGATGTTAAGACTACTCCTGACATGTAAAGAATTGCCTTTAACACCACTTAAGGTATTCAAAGCCTCATTTTACTCTGAGCAATGTACTGACTAGGTTTTTCAATTTGGCACAAATGAGAGTTACCTGGGAAGGGGTACCTTCAACTGATTCATTGCATCTATCAGATTTGCTTGTGGGCACGACTGTGGGGCATTCAATTGATTGGTGATGAAATATGGGAGAGTCTAGCCCACTGTGGACAATGCCATCTCTAATCAAGTTGACCTGAGTTGCATAAGAATGAAAGCTGAGTAAGCCATAGAAGCAAGTCAGGAATCACATTCCTCCATGGTCTCTGCTTCATTTCCTACCTCCAGGCTCCTGCCTTGAGCTCTTGCTTTGGCTTTCTTCAGTCTTCAGAACTGTAACCTGTAAGCATTTTAACAAACAATGTGACAGAAAGCAAATCAAGACAGGTTAATTCTGAAAATAAATAGATAGGTCTAACTTTTCATAGACAAACAGAAAATTTCCTGATTTTCATTCATTTACTAATTATTTTGGCATATGATTCAAAACTGTCTGTTGGACTGACATTTTCATGAATGTTACATTATTAATTACTCATAGGCTGCCATTTGTCCTACATTTTTTTAAACCTGTGGTGAATTTGCTTTATTCATCAAAGACTTAAACAATAAGAGACTTTCACTAACACTTGAATTATTTGTCTTCACTCTGGCAATAACTTTATCATAAGGTAATTCATAATCTAACTTTCCTCATATTTGTCTTTTTCTATGAGGTATGGGGGTCTTTTTATTGGGCTTTTGTTTCCAGGATTTTTTTGCTTTTGTTTTAACAGAGAAAGGAAAAAGATGGAGTTTAGTAAGTGATGAGTTGGTGGAGATCTGAGTGGTGTTAGAAAATGAAAGATTCATGATCAAAACATTTTGCATGCAAACTTTTAAAATATTTTTATATTTCCTTTATTTCTTGATGTTTTCTTTTGCATGACATTTTTTGCAGGTTTACATACTGATATATTAAGGTTTTCTCTATAAATTTTAAAAATATTGAGATGTTAAAATAATAATCTAACTTTTTTAGCTGCTCCCTTTTCTGAAGAACATACAGTTTACTAATCCTGCTGGAGAACAAGTGAATTTGGATGAGAAAATGAAGTTGAATGAAGAGTATGATATTCTCAACTACTGGAACTTTCCAGATGGTTTTCAACTTAAGGTGAAGATTGGTCAATTTTCTCCCTATGGTCCACTTGGTCAACAATTATCTTTATCTGAGGACATGATAGAATGGCCCACTGGAATTACAGAGGTGAGTTGGGTATAATTTTAATCCATTGAACTACAGGATATAAAACTCATGTTCTTTGAGCTACACCTACCTTATAAAGCTATCTGCAATAAACACCATGTCATAAAGGAAAAGGTACTTTCTTTCATTGGAGGCTCACTTCAGAGCTGACCCTATACCTAGGAAACTCAGTGGTACTTAGAGAGATGTTTTAAATTCTATCTTTTTATATCACATTTCTCTGGGCACAATTTTCATATTTGTCTTTTGTCATGAGATGTGTGGGGATTGTTTTTCTTCAGCTTTTATTTTCAGTTTTGTTTGTGTTTTCAACAGAGTAAGAAAAAAGATGGTGTTGAGTAAAAGATGAGTTGGTGGAGATCTGAGTGGTGTTAAAGGACAAAAGATTCATGATCAAAACATTTTGCATATAGACGTTTAAAAGATTTTTATGTTATATTACCTTATTTCTTGATGTTTTCTTTTGCATGACAGATTTTGCAGGTTTACATACTGATATTTCAAAGTTTTCTCTATAAATTTTAAAAATATCATTGAGATGTTAAACATAATAGAAATATATACAATGTTAAATATTGTGTTTTATACTCTATAAGCTATACAATCCCATGAAAATTAAAAATAAAATTACCTTTGAAAGAGAAAAAATTTATTCTGGATTTTTGCCTCTTAACTATTTACTCACATACCAAAATTCATATTCAGGGTATTTAGAGGGTTGTTATTTATTCAGAAAATGTTTTCCATACATTATATTCTGATCATCCTTTTCCCCTCCAGCGAATCCTTGAGGATACTACCCAACGTGCTACTCACACAACTATATAACTTTACTATCTATCTCTTTTCTAAAACAAACAAGAAAGAACAAAGGAAGTACATATAAAATAAAATACAATGAAACCCACAGATATGTAAATCGAAGGATTTAGGTAAAAGACCAGTAGGTTGAAAAATACACAAACAAGGAAATGTGGAAGTAAAATCCACAAAACTACCTTCTGTTTAGTTCCTTCCCTGATGGACACTAATTTTTAAACTAGCCTAAATTGTTACTAACATACCCAATGAGACTGTGTCAGAAAAAAATAACTATTTTTTCTTGCAAACATGTATCAATTACAAATAGATTCTTGGTTAGGGGTAGAATCCTGTATATACTTCCCCACACTCAGTGCTGAGACCCAGTCTGACTTGAACCTGATCTGATCCTTTCCATTTTTGTGTCTCTGTTCCCATCTCCTACAAGAAGAAGCTTTGTTCATAAGTGCTGAGTAAACTACTGATCTCAGTGTCCAGGATGTCACTAGGAGTCATTTTATTGCTATGTTCCTTTAGTAGAACAATATTTTTTAGTTTCACCTTGGTCTGTGACCTACCCAGTCTCAGGTTCAGGGCTATACTGGAAGTATCAGAAAGGGGATCATTTCATGAAGTAGGACTTATCACCAATCAGATAGTGGTTGGTTACTCTGAATGTTTGTGCCATTTATGTGACAGCATATCTTTCAGGAAAGTTACAGTTGGAAGTGTCAGGGTTTGCAGCTGGGGAGATGATTATATTCCTCCTCTGGTAGTATGCAGAGTACCTTCCAGTACCACGAATGCTGGTTGGTACGAGTTAATCCTCTAGTTAGACACCATCTCAACATCTATGTGTTTGATGACATATGTAAGTCTTGTATGCAGCAATAAAGTTTTACCATCAGTTCATAGAGAGCAACCAACAAACTTGAAATAGCCTGAGACTTTGAGCCAATCACTCACTAAATGTAACACATTCCTGAAAATGAATGTTTCATTTGATGACATAAGATGAGGAATAGACACCATTATTTGGTGACTTCATTTACATGTCTTTCATATGCACATATATTTTTTGAGACAGTGTTTCTCTGTGTAGTCCTGGCTGTCCAGGAACTCAGACTGTAGACCAGGCTGGCCTTGAACTTAGAAATCTGCCTGGCTCTGCCTCTCAAGTGCTGGGATTAAAGGTGTGTGCCACTACTACCTGGCTTATGTGCATATATTTTTAAAAGCTTCTATAATATCTAGTTTTCTTATGGTGCCTAGTACAAGTTGTCCTGCACCATATTCCTTTCCTGACTCCTTTTCATTTCCATTACCATCCAATTCTACCATTGCAGTCTCTTCCATCACTCCATAACTATATATTCTATTCTCCTTCCTTGGGAGATCTTCACCTCCCCACTTTTCACTTTCTAGTTACTTAATTTCTGTGTTTATATGCAAGGTAGTATGCATATTAATATCCAGGAAATCTACAACACTATAAAAAGACCAAACCTATAAGTAATAGGAGTAGAGGAAGGAAAAGAATCCAAGCTCAAAGGCCCATAAAATCTTTTCAACAAAACTATCAAAGAAAAATTTCATAACCTGAAGAAAGGTGCCTACAAAATTAAAATATGCACCTCATATGAAACACTGTATGCTTATACAGAAAACAAAAAATTTAATTACCACATAATAATCATAACACTAAACATACAGAACAAAAAAAAAACTGGAAAGAAGAAAGACCTAATAACATATAGAGGCTCAAATATTAGATTTACCACTGATTCCTCACTGAAGATTCTAAATACAGAAAGGTTATGGAAAACTGTGATGCAGACTCTAAGAGATCACAGAGGACCACTAAGACTAAAAAAACCCACCAGACCTTTCAACACTGTATATGTAGATAATACAACATTTCCTGAGAAAGTCAAACTTAAAAAATCTATAGCTACAAATCCAGTTCTTAAAAAGGTGCTAGAAGGAAAGGTACAAACCAAGGAGGGTAACTAAACCCAAGAAAACAATCATATACCTTCAAAACCAAGAGAAAGGAAGACACACATACACACTCACAATCACATGCATGTGAGCACATGCACAAACACACACACAACAACACAACCAACAACAACAACCACCACAAATAACAGGAATTACCAGTCATTTGTCATCGATGTCTCTCAATATCAATAACAATAAAGAAGAGAATTTATTGAAAGTCAGAATCTGTCCTTCTGTTGCATACAGGATACAAAGTTTAGATTAAAAAATAGACATTATCTGAGAGTAAAGGATTGAAAAAAGATATTTAAAGTAAATGAACCTGGAAAGCAAATTGGTGTGGCCATTTTGTTATCTAAGAAAATAGACTACAAACCAAAATTCATCAATAGAGATGGGGAAAGAAAGTACATAGATATCAAAGGAAAAAAATCTACCAAAATAGATGTCAGTTCTTAACATCTATGCTTCAAACACAAGGGTACCAACATTTTAAAGTGGATGCTTAAATCACAGACAGACTGTCACACAATGAAAGTGGAAGAATTTGATACCTCACTTTTACCAAAGAGCAGGTCATCTAGACAAAAACTAAACAGAGAAATACTGAGGCTAAGTTATGTTACTAACCAAATAAACCTAACAGATATTTGTAGAATATTCCAAACAAATTTCCAAAGAAGGAAAAATACATACCTTCTTTTCAAGACCTCATGACACTCTCTCCAAAATTCATCACATTCTCCATCACAAGATAAATCTCTATAGATAGATCAAAATTGAAATAACTGCTTACATCCTGCATCCTATCTGACTACATATCAACAATAATAGAAAAAAAAAACATCAGAAAGTGTACAAACTCAGAGAAACTGATCACTCTTTAATGAGTGAAACAATGAGTCAAAAACAGAAATTGAAGAATTTCTAGAATGCAATAAAAATGAATACAAAACATACCCAAACTTGTGAGAAAAAATTAAAATGGTACTAAGAGTATAGTTCATAGCCCTGAGTGCCTACATAAAACAAGATACTTTTAAAAGGGGGAAATCTCATACTATCAATTTAACAGCACTCATAAAAGCACTAGAACAAACAGAACTTAGCACACCCAGGAAGAGTACATGGCAAGAGATAATCAAACTGAAAGGCTTAAATCAATAATGGAAACAAAGAGAACAATACAAAGATCCAATAAAACAAAGAGTTGGTTCTTTGAAAAAAATCAACAAAATAGACAGACTGTTATTCTAACTGAAAGAGAGAATAAACAAATTGACAGTATCAGGAATGAAAAGAACATAACAGACACCAAAGACATTCAGAAAATCATACGGACATACTTTAAAAACTTATCTACCACCAAATTGGAAACTCTAAAAGAAATGGATAATTTTCTCAATAGGTACAACATATTAAACTTTAATCAAGATGAGATAAATAGGTCACCTTGTAGTCACTCACCTTGAGGGACTAATTGAAAGTGGACCCCAATGTGATGAAAAATAAACCTCTTGTTTTTGCATCAATCTGCATCTTGGTGTCTCAATCAGGGGAATCTCAAACTAAGTACCACTGACTGAGGGTCAGGGTCTTACATTTGGGGGCTTTGTCCAGGATTCTAGGAGACCCCGAACAACCATATACTAGACTGATCAGAGGGAAAAATACTGAAGTCAGCAACAGGCAACTACTTGTAAGTGTTTCTCTGGGTTTATCACTCTGTATTTTGTGTTCACTTTTGGCTCACAAGCATGGTGTAGGCTTAAAAGCCTCTGGTCTAGTGCAGGCAATTGGGGTGGGAAGACATGCAGTAAAGCAGTGTCCATGGGGAGTCTGGAGGAGGCTTCAGTGAACCCTTGGATGGAGTCAGAAGGACTCTGCTCCTTTTAGAAACTGTAAGATACAATATCAGCAGGACCCAACAGAGTCTTGCTAGAACCTGGTTTCTGAGCCCATAGCAGGAGTGAACTGTCTGTGTGTTGATTGTCTTTCTCTGTGTTCTTGGACTTAGACTGATATTATTTTTGGACATGGGACAGACTGAATCTACCCCATTAAACATCCTAATTAACCACTGGAGGGAAGTTAGGGAGAGAGAAGAAAACTTGTCAATAGTAGTAAAAAAGGGCAAGTTAGTTACTCTCTGTTCTCCCGAATGGTCCACTTTCAGAGTAGGGTGGCTACCCATAGAGACCATTGACTTGCAGGTGATCAGAGCAGTAGAGGAAAGTCTTTAGGCCAGGATCCCCGGGCACCCAGAACAAGTGCCCTGTATAGTTACCTGGAACAATCTAGTGGAGACTCCCACCCCCATGGATAAAAGCCTTTCATTCCCCAAGACCCATCTTGCAGATTCTGGCTGTCATGAAAAAAGAAATCAAGGAAGGAGGGATCTGGATGTGAGAAGTCGATCTTCCCAGACCCTTCAACATTAAACATGTTGCTCCAAGATCCTCCTTCATATCCCCTTCCCTTGCCAAGTAGTTAAGGGATCTAAAGTATACATAATGGACCTTGGGTTTTGGCCAGAGAGGTAGTAGAACAGTGTAAATTAAGCCAGCAAGTGAATGCTTATTCAGCCAAAAGTAAACAGGGCAAAAGACCTAGGGGATAGGGGCCTGGAGTATAATGGGAGGTCTATTTTACAGAAGTTAAGCCAGAAAATCATGGTACAAATACCTTCTATTGTTTGTGGATACTTTCGCTGGATGGGTTGAGGATTTCCCTACCAAACAGGAAAGAGCTACCATGGTAGCCAAGAAGATATTAGAGGAAATTTTGCCAAGGTTTAGAGTGCTCAAAGTCCTTGGATTGGATGACAGTCCTGCTTTTGTCTCTGAGGTAAGTCAGGGATTGGCAGAGATATTGGGGACTACTTGGAAGCTACATTGTGTCTACCATCTGCAGAGCTCAGGGCACATAGACAGAATGAATAAAACACTAAAAGAGACCTTAACTGAATTGTCCTTGAAGACTGGCACTGAATGGGTGGTGCTCCTTCCCCCAGCACTGTTCTGAGCCTTGAATACTCCCTAGCATTTAAACCTGACCCCTTTGAGACCCTATATGGATTTCCCCCACTCCCTTACCCCCAGCTCATGACACCCCTCCCAGAGTGACTTTTCAGGATGTCAAGGATCTTATGGCTCAATTACAAGCTTTCCAGATCAGCCACCAGGAATTGTGGCCTAAACTTAGTACCCTGTATAAAGCAGGTACCCCAGAGGTTCCACACATGTAGCATGTTAGAGATTCGCTATTTATTTAGAAGCATCTTGCTGAAAACTTGGATGCAAAGTGGAAAGAGCTGTTCTGTTGTTGTTGTCCACCCTGACCTCCATTCAAGTGGATTGAGTCACTGCTTCAGTTCACGTAACTCAGTTCAGACAAGCACCTGACACAAACTGGATAGCAGCCAGACATCCAAGCAACCCCCTCAAGCTCAAAATCACCCGCCTTCTTGTAAGTCCAGAGAAACCATGAGATGGCTATGGTGAATCTTCCTTCCAGTGCTGAACCTTAGCACCACCAAACCTTACACCCACAACCCTACCAAAGTGACTTGGCAAGTACTGTCAGCCATTGGGGATGTAGCTTGGTCCACTACAGAGGAACACCGACCTTATACCTGGTGGCTAGAACTTTTCTTTAATTTCTGTAAGTTAGCAAAGGGCCTTGATTCCTGGAATATCCCCACCCTTGAGACAGGGTGAGGTACTATCTGAATGTGGGGGATGAAGGACTTGTGAATATAAACCATGTCAAAAAGTGGCCTTGAAAGATGGGATGTAGGGTATGGAGACCCAAAGTTGAGTGTCCTGAGAAAAATCCCCACATATATGTGACCCCAAGATGGGAGAAGTCAGCAGCAGGCCCATCAGTGGGGGTGGGCAACACTTTTTCTGTGATACCTTGGGATGTGAAACATCGAGATGCACAGACTGGAGACCATTCCAAGGGTAGTTAAAGGTTTAATGACCAAGGTGAGAGAAGAGCTAGCCAAATGAAAGACAGAAAGAGAACAGAGTCAAGGCTGGTTCAAGTCTTTGTTTAACTCTTTCCCTTGGTTAACTACCATTATATCCACCTTGTTAGGACCCCCTAATTGTTCTCCTGCTATTGTTGACCTCTGGACCTGCATATTGAACAAGCTTATCGCCTTCATAAAAGAGAGAAGAGAAGCAGCACAGCTGATGCTCCTGCACCAACAATATAAGATCCTAATTACAGGACCTGAAGAATTTGAGTTAGTTACCCAAGACCCCTAAGCATAGCTCCAAGATTGGAGCTTGTACAAAAAAGGGAATAATAAAGAACCCTAAACGCTTTTTCCACACCCTGCAGCTTCACCCTCATGCCTGGAGTCAAGGCTAGGCCATGTTCTATTCTCCACTCACAGGAGTAAAAAATTCTCAGAAAAACCATGAAATGTACAGACTGATAGTCACCTGACCCTCTGGAAAGTCCCAGGTAGAGTTCAAATGCATGTCATGATCTGCCCATGATTGCTAGCCAATATATTTAAAGGTCAATATGCTTAGCCACTAAGTTTGAACTGTAGTCTAGCTGATGTAACCTGTGCCCCTAAAAAGTATAAAAACTACTTGTAATAGCCATTCAGGGTCACCTTCAAGTCACTCACCTTGAGGGACTAATTGAAGGTTGACCTCAACGCACCAGAAAATAAACCTCTTAATTTTGCATTGATTATAAAACAAGAGAGAGAGAAGGTAAAAACTTTAAAAACCTATAGCACCAAAAACAAAACCCAGAAATAGTCATTAGAAGTCTCCCATCCTCCCCCAAAAGAAGCCAAACAGTTATAGCATGGAATCCTACCTGACTTTCAAAGAAGAGCTAACTCTGATATTCCTCAAATTATTCTACAAAATAAATACAGAGGCAATGTTGGCCAATTCATTCTACAAGTCTACAGTCATTGAAATCACATAAAGACCCAACAAAAAAAGAAAATTACAGAAAAATGTTCCTTAGGAACATTATGCAACAATACTCAATAAAATGATTGCAAACTGAATCCAATAACACATCAAAAAGATCATCCACCATGATCAATTAGGGTTGATCTCAGAGATACAGAGATGGCTCAACATATGGAAATTTGTCAATGTAATCCACCAAGTAAACAAACTAAAAAAACCATGATCATCTCGTTAGATGCTAAAAAGGCTATTGACAAAATTTAATCCCCCTTCATGATAGAAGTCTTAGAGAGAGATCAGGGACACAAGACACATACCAGAACATAATAAATGCAGTTTACAGCAAGTCTATAGCCAACAGCAAGCTAAATGGAGAGAAACTCAAAGCAATTCTACTAAAATCAGGCACAACACATGGCTGTCTGCACTTTCCATATCTATTCAATACAATACTTAAAATTCTACTAGAGCAAATAGGCAATTAAAGGAGATCAAAGAGAGAAATTGGAAAAGAAGAAGTATTGCTATTCTGAGATGATATGATACTATAGATAAGCAACCCTAAAATATTCTACCAAAGAAGACCTACAACTGACAAACAGCTTCAGAAAAGTTAGCTGGATACTAGACTAATTCAAAATATCAGTAGCTCTAATATGTAACAATAGCAAATAATCTAAAAAAGAAATCAGGGAAACAACATCATTCACTGTAGTTACAAATAATATAAAAGATATTTGAGTAATTATAACCAAACAAGAGAAAATTTTGTATGATTAAAACTTTAAGTATTTAAAGAAATAAATTGAGTAAGATATCAGAAAATGGAAAAATCTCCCATGCTCATGGATCAAGTGGAATTGACAGAGTAAAACTGGCCATCCTACCACAATCTACAGATTCAATACAATCCACATCAAAATCCTAACACAATTCTTTATAGATCTTAAGAGGACAATACTCAACTTCACATGGAATAAACAAATATCCCAAACCATAAAAAGAACTTCTAAAGGTGTCACCATTCCTGCTTTAAAATTATACTACATAGCTATAGTAATAAAACCTGCATGGAAGGTCTGCATCACTAAGTTCTGTCAGATGATTCTGGGCCAGAAGCCTGAAGATTTGATGCTCCAGCTTTTGGTAGTATAGGGGCTTTCCAGGTGTTCAGTGGTCTCTATAAATTGGCTAAGTTTTAGAAGCTGTTTACTGCTTCCCATAATTTCAGTTAACTCAGTCATTCTGGATTTCTGACGGGGTTGAAGACCTATAGTCTCATAGCCAATCCTGGCTATTTACTTTGAGAGAAAAGATCTGAGTAGATGGTTTTCAGCTGACATTCATTCTAAAGCCAAAAAAAAAAAAAAAAAGCCAGGATCAAAAGTAAGTGTTTTAGTTAGGAGAGATGACAGAGATTCTGGTTAGTCAACAAAATGACGGACTGGGTATTAGGACTATCTTGTACCTTACTGGTACAATTAGGAATAAGTATGTTCTAATTGTATGTTGAGAGAAAAGTTTTACTTTAACAGGAAGAGTGGTATGTAGAAGGAGCTAAGTGGGAAGGAGTACCGAGAGGAAGAGATGGAGTAAGGAGAGGAGAAGATGAAAGAGAGGAGAAGCTAGGTGATGAGAGAGAGAGAAAGAGAGGGGTGCATGGAGGCAGATGTTCACGTGTCTCCACTAGTCAAGGATAGTTGATATATCTAGGTTGGGTATTGGGTTACACTTCTGATTGAGCATTACCAAACTTATAAATCCTTTGATTAACATTTTAAAAAATTGTATAAAAGCAAAAAGGAAAAGGGGGCATGGAATAGGGGTTTTCTAGGGAGGGGAAATGGGGAAAGGGGATGGCATCGGAAATGTAAATAAAATATAAAATAAAAATAAAAAAAGAAACAAAAAAAAACCCTGCATGGTACTGGCATAAAAGTAGCCATGTTAATCAAGAGAATCAAATCAAAGATCCAGACATAAATCTACAAATCTATGGATGCCTAATTTTTTCTATGTACTGACTCTCTCATCTTGGGCAACCATGTCTGTACTTAGCATTATAATGCATAGTAACAGACCAAAACCTCAACACCCATCTTTGAGTTTTGGCATGAAGTTATCTTGTTTTCTTTTCTTTCTTTTTTTTTAATTGAATAATTTATTTATAATTCAGATGTTATCTCCTTACACCATTCCCTCCTGGGCCCTGGAACTTCCTATTTCATCCCCCCTTTTCCTGCTTCTATGAGGATATACCCTTACCTACCCCCTCCACTCTCACCTCCCCACCCTCAAATTCCCCCACACAGGGCTCCCTATGTGCTCCCACGATGGTGGTTTAGACCCTGGGAGTTCTGGTTGATTGGTATTGTTGTTTTCCTCATGGGGCCAGAAACCCTTTCAGCTCCTTCAGCTCCTTCTCTCTAACTCCTCCATTGGGAACCCCTTGATCAGTGCAATGATTAGCTGTGAGGATCTGCTTCTCAATATGTCAAGCTCTGGAAGACCTCTAAGGACACAGCTATATCAAGCTTCTGTCAGAATGCATTTCCTGATATCCACAACAGTGTCTACCTTTGGTGACTGCACATGGGATAGATACCCAGGTGAAATGATCTCCAGACAGCCACTCCTCCAGTTTCTGTTCAACACTTGGTCTCCATATTTGCTGCCTTGAGTATTTTGTTACTCCTTCTAAAAAGAACCGAAGCACACTACTTGGTATTCCTTCTTCATGAGCTTCATATGGTCTATTAGTTGAATCTTGGCTATTACATGCTTCTGGGCTAATATCTACTTATCAGTGAGTGAATACCATGTGTGTTCTTTTGTGATTGGGTTACCTCACTCAGGATATTTTCTTTTTCTTTTTTTTTTGAAATATTTTTTATTAGATATTTTATTTACACTTCATATGCCATCCCCTTCCCCCATTCCCCCCTTAGAAAACCCCTATCCCATGCCCCCTTTTTCTTTTTGCACATATACATTTTTTTAAAAATGTTAGTCATAGGCTTTATAAGTTTGGTATTGCTCAATCAGAGGTGTAACCCACTACCCAACCTAGATATATCAACTATCTTTGACTGGTGGAGATACATGAACATCTGCCTCCCTGTCTCCCCCTTCTTTCTCTCTTTCATCACCTAGCTTCTCTCTTTCTTCTCCTCCTCTTCTTACTCCTTCTTTCCCTCTCAGTACTCCTCCCACGTTAGCTCCTACTACATATCACCCTTCCTGTTAAAATGAAACTTTTCTCTCAAAATACAATTAGAGCATAATTATGCCAATTTGTACCTGTGAGGTACAAGATAGTCCTCATACCCAGTCCAACATTTTGTTGACTAACCAGAACCTCTGTCGTCTCTCCTAACTAAAACACTTAGTTCTGAACCTGGCTTTTTCCTTGGCTTTAGGATGAGTGTCAGCTGACGACCATCCACTCAAATCTTTTCTCTCAAGGTAAATAGCCAGAATTGGCTATGAGGCTATAAGTTTTCAACCCCGTCAGAAATCCAGAATGACTGAGTTAACTATAATTGTGGGAAGCACAAAGCATAGCTTCTAAAACTTAGCCAATTTATAGAGACCTCTGAACACCTGGACACTCCCTCTACTACATAATGTTGGAGCATCTGTTCTTCTGCCTTCTGGCCCAGGATCATCTGACAGACCTTAGTGCTGCAGAATTATTGAGGGATGATTACTCTGTCTAGGCAGATATAATCAGTCGACTATTCTGTGAGTGTGTCCTTTTCTGGACAATAATTTGTCTGTAGATATAAAGAGGCAATTCTTGTCTACTGGCTGTCTCACCACAACTGGAGTAACTCCAAAGATGCTCAATTTCTTCTTAGAATTCAATATATGAAGCTGCCAGGAGCAGACAGGTCTCTAATCAAAATGAACATTAATACAGAAATGTTTGTCATGTCAATTCTGTGGATTTCTGATGTTTTGAAAACCAACTATCCATGTAAGGTAGTCTGGACTGTTGCCTGTTAACTCCACTCAGCTATTTCTAAATAAAACATAGAAAACACCCTAACAATAAACTCCAACCTATGAATTTGCTGTAGTCCCTTAACTCACAGGCTGAACATCTCAAATCAGTTTAAAAAAAGTTAAAGAAGGACTGGGTCTAAGCCTTGTATTCCTAAGTGTGTTATACTGGACAATGCCTATGAGGGTAACAATATTCATCTCACTCTTATATCAATAAGAAGCTCGTACCAATGAAAACCTTAAAATTTATAATCAAAATAAATTGGTGCCATTTAAGAATTTATATCTTCATCTTGATACTAATTATAGATTTCTACTAATAGGTTATGGCTATGCAATAAACCCTAGCTAATCCTCTCTATTCCCACAAAACCACTACTTTTCCCTAGAAAGACAGCCCAACATTTACCACCTTAGTCCCCAAGCCCAGGGAATAGGGGCGCTGACTCTTCATTAGCTTCTTCAAGCTGACTATGGGTGTTGAGACATTAGAAGAGGAGTGGGGGGAAGAGCAAATTGATAAGCCTCTGATGCTGTGTCTTCACTGCCTCCAGATGGAATTCCCTGACCACAGAGGTTTGAGCAGGTCTGCCCAGCTTGCTTGTTGAGTAGATACACCAAGGCTGATCATTCTGCAATATACAATTCTCAAAACAAATTTTAGTATCAAGATAGTTTTTTTTTAAGAGGGCTGACATTTTATTAAGGATGTTGGTTCTAACCGCTTTTCTTTTTTTCCCTTCTTTTTTGGATATTATATTTACATTTCAAGTTTTATCCCCTTACTGCATTCCCCCCACCTCCCAGGAACCCCTTATCCCATTCCCTCTCCTCCTGCTTCTATGAGGGTGTTTACCCACCTACCCCACAATCCCCCTTCCCACCCTCAGATTACCCCCCTCCACTCAGTGCTCAGCCTTCAAGGTGCCATTGTCCTCATCTCCCACCTATGCCCAACAAGGCCATCCTCCCCTACATGTACAGCTGGAGTCATGTGGCTCTCCATATGTGCTCCTAGGCTGGTGGTTGGGGCATCACCATCCCTGACCTCAAACTGTACTACAGAGCAGTAGTGATAAAAACTGCATGATATTGGTACAGAGACAGACAGGAAGATCAATGGAATAGAATTGAAAACCCAGAAATGAACCCGCAAACCTATGGTCACTTGATCTTTGACAAGGGAGCTAACATCATCCAGTGGAAAAAGGACAGAATTTTCAACAAGTGGTGCTGGCTCAACTGGAGGTCAACATGTAGAAGGATTCAAATTAATCCATTCTTATCCCCTTGTACAAAGCTCAACTCCAAGTGGATAAAGGACCTTCACATAAAGCCAGATACACTGAAACTAATAGAAGAGAAGTTGGGGAAGACCCTCGAATACCTAGGCACAGGGCAATAGTTCCTGAACAGAACACCAATGGCTTATGCTCTAAGATCAAGAATCGACAAATGGGACCTGACCAAATTACAAAGCTTCTGTAAGGCAAAGGACACTGTCAACAAGACAAAATGGCAACCAACAGATTTGGAAAAGATCATTACCAATCCTACATCCGATAGATGGCTAATATCGAATATATACAAAGAACTCAAGAAATTAGACACCAAACAACCAAATAACCCCATTAAAATGGGGTACAGAGCTAAACAAAGAATTCTCAACTGAGGAAACACAAATGGCCGAGAAGCACCTTAAGAAATGTTCAACATCCTTAGTCATCAGGGAAATGCAAATCAAAACAACACTGAGATACCACCTCACACCAGTCAGAATAACTAAGATCAAAAATTCAGGTGACAGTAGATGCTGGCGAGGATGTAAGGAAAGAGGAACACTCCTTCATTTTTGGTGGGGTTGCAAACTGGTACAACCACTTTGGAAGTCAGTCTGGCGGTTCCTCAGAAAATTGGACATAGCACTACCTGAGGACCCAGCTATACCACTCCTGGGCATATACCCAGAAAATGCCCCAACATATAACAAAGACATATGCTCCACTATGTTCATAGCAGCCTTATTTATAATAGCCAAAAGCTGGAAAGATCCCAGATGCCCTTCAACTGAGGAATGGATACAAAAAATGTGGTACATTTACACAATGGAATATTACGCAGCTATTAAAAATAATGAATTTGAGAAATTCTTAGGTAAATGGATGGAACTAGAAAATATCATCCTGAGTGAGGTAACCCAATCACAAAAGAACACACATGGTATTTACTCACTGATAAGCAGAGATTAGCCCAAATTTTGAAACAACAAAGATTCAACTACCAGACAACATGAAGCTCATGAAGAAGAAAGAACAAATGAGGATGCCTAGGTCTTTCTTAGAAGGAGTAATTAAATACCCAAGGGAGCAAATATGGAGACAAAGTGTGGGACAGAATCTGAAGGAGAGGTTATATGGAGACCATTCCACCTGGGTATTCATTCCATGTGCAGTCACCAAAAATAGACGCTGATATGGATGTCAGGAAGGGAAAGCTGACAGCAGCCTGATATGGCTGTCTCATTAGGGGTCCCCCAGGGTCTGACATACCCAGAGGCAGATACTCACAGCTAACCATTAATCTGATCAAAGTTTCCCAATGGAGAAGTTAGAGAGTAAACTGAAGGAGCCTAAAGGGCTGGTGGCCTCATGAAGAGAGCAACAATACCAACCAGCCAGGATGATATTTTCTAGTTCCATCCATTTACATAAAAATTTCTCGAATTCATTGTTTTTAATAGCTGAGTAACACTCCGTTGTGTAAATGTACCACTGTTTTGTATCCATTCCTCTGTTGAAGGACATCTGTGTTCTTTTTAGCTTCTGGCTATTATAAATAAAGCTGCTATGAACATAGTGGTACATATGTCCTTGTTATATGGTAGAGCATCTTCTCAGTATATGCCCAGAAGTGGTATAGCTGGATCCTCAGATAATACTATGTCTAAGTTTCGAAAAAACCACCAGACTGATTTTCAAAGTGGTTGCACCATCTTCATTCCCACCAGCAATGGAGGAGTGTTCCTCTTTCTCCACATCCTCGCCAGCATCTGCTGTCACCTGAGTTTTTGGCTCTTAGCCATTCTGACTGGTGGGAGGAGGAATCTCAGGGTTGTTTTGCTTTGCATTTCCCTGATGACTAAAAATAGTGAACACTTCTTTAGGTGTTTCGCAGCCATTTGAGTTTCCTCAGTTGAGAATTCTTTGTTTAGCTCTGTACCCCATTTTTAATAGGGTTATTTGATTTTCTAGAGTCTAATTTCTACAGTTCTTTGTATATATTGGATATTAACCCTCTATCAGATAGATGTAGGATTGGTAAAGATTTTTTCCCTATCTGTTGGTTGCTGCTTTGTCCTATTGATGGTGTCCTTTGCTGTACAAAAGCTTTGAAGTTTTATGAGGTCCCATTTGTCTATACTTGGTCTTAGAGCATAAGCCATTGGTTTTCTGTTCAGGAAATTTGCCCCTCTGTCTATGTGTTTGAGGCTTTTTCCCATTTTCTCTTTTATTAGTTTCAGTGTATCTGGTTTTATGTGGAGGTCCTTGGTCCACTTGGACTTGAGCTATGTACAAGGAGATAAATATAAATCAATTTTCATTCGTCTACATGCTGACCTCCAGTAGAACCAGCACCATTTGTTGAAAATGCTGTCTTGTTTCCACTGGATGGTTTTAGCTCCTTTGTCAAAGATCAAGTGACCATAGGTAAGGGGGTTCATTTCAGGGTCTTCTATTCTATGCCATTGATCTTTCTGCCTGTTTCTGCACCAATACCTTGCAGTTTTTTATTACTATTGTTTTGTAGTACAGCTTGAAGTAAGGGATGGTGATTCCTCCAGAAGTTCTTTTATTGTTGAGAATAGGTTGCTATCCTGGGTTTTTTGTTATTCCAAATGAATTTGAGAATTTCCCTTTCTAACTCTGTGAGGAATTGTGTTGGGATTTTAATGGGGATTGTACTGAATCTGCAAATTGCTTTTGGCAAGATGGGCATTTTTACTATATTTATCCTGCCAATCCATGAGCATGGGACATTTGTCCATCTTTTGAGATCTTCTTTGATTTCTTTCTTCAGAGACTTGAAGTTCTTGTCATACAGATCTTTCACTTGCTTGGTTAGATTCACACCAAGGTATTTTATATTACTTATGTCTATTGGGAAGAATGTCATTTCCCTAATTTCTTTTTCAGCCTTTTTAATCTTTCATGTAGAGGAAGTCTACTGATTTGTTTGACTTGATTCTATAATCAGCCACTTTGCTGAAGTTTTTTGTTTTTTTTTAATCATGTTTAGGAGTTCTCGAATGGAACTTTTGGGGTAACTTAAGTATACTATCATATCATCTGCAAATAGTGATATTTTGACTTCTTTCTTTCCTATTTGT
Organism: Arvicanthis niloticus; assembly: GCF_011762505.2. NCBI lineage: Eukaryota > Metazoa > Chordata > Mammalia > Rodentia > Muridae > Arvicanthis > Arvicanthis niloticus. The sequence goes on from NC_133432.1 coordinate 36,792,123, forward strand.
ATCCCTTTGACTTCTTTTTGTTGTCTAATTGTTCTGGCTAGGACTTCCAGTACTATATTGAATAGGTAGGGAGCAAGTGGGCAGCCATGTCTAGTCCCTGATCTTAGAGGGATTGCTTCTTTTCTCTCCATTTAGTTTGATGTTGGCTACTGGCTTGCTGTATATCGCTTTTACTATGTTTAGGTATGGGCCTTGAATTACTGATCTTTCCAAAACTTTTACCATAAAGGGATGTTGAACTTTGTCAAATGATTTCTCAGCATCTAGTGAGATGATCATGTGGTTTTTTCTTTGAGTTTCTTTATACAGTGTATTGCATTGATGGATTTCCAAATATTGAACCATCCCTGCATTCCTGGGATAAAGCCCACATGATCATGATGGATGATTCTTTTGATGTGTTCTTGGATTCAGTTTGCTAAAATGTTATAGAAAAGTTTTGCATTGATATTCATAAGAGAGATTGGTTTGAAGTTCTCTTTTTTTGTTGGGTCTTTGTGAGGTTTGGTATGAGTGTGATTGTAGCTTCATAGAACGAATTGGGTAGTGTTCCTTCTGTTTCTACTTTGTAGAATAGTTTGAAGAGAATTGGTATTAGGTCTTCCTTGAAGGTTTGATAGAATTCTGCACTGAAACCATCTGGTCCTGAGATTTTTTGGGGGGAGACTTTTAATGACTGCTGCTATTTCTTTAGGGGTTATGAGACTGTTTAGATGCTTTATTTGCTCCTGATTTAACTTTGATACCTGGTATCTGTCTAGAAATCTGTCCATTTCATCCAGATTTTCCATTTTTGTTGAATATAGGCCTTTGTAGTAGGATCTGATGATTTTTCGAATTTCCTCAGTTTTTATTCTTATCTCTCCCTTTTCAGTTCTGATTTTGTTAATCTGGAAACTGTCTCTGTGTCCTCTGGTTAATCTGGCTAAGGGTTTATCTATCTACTTGATTTTCTCAAAGAACTGGCTCCTAGTTCTGTTGACATTTTGTATAGTTTTTTTTTCTGGATAAATTTGGTTGCTTTCAGCCCTGAGTTAGATTATTTCTTGCTGTCTACTCCTCTTGGGTGTATTTGCTTCTTTTTGTTCTAAAGCTTTCAGGTGTGCTGTCAAGTTGTGAGTGTACACTCTCTCCAGTTTCTTTTTGTAGGCACTTAGAGCTATGAGTTTTTCTCTTAGCACTGCCTTCATGTAGTCCCACAAGTTTTGGTTTGATTTGTCTTCATTTTCATTAAATTCTAAAAAGTCTTTAATTTCTTTCTTTATTTCTTCCTTGACCAAGTTATCATTGAGTAGAGCATTGTTCAGTTTCCATGTGTATGTGGGCTTTCCATTGTTTTTGTCATTATTAAAGACCATCCTTAGTCCATGGTGGTCTGATAGGGTTCAAGGGATTATTCCAATCTTTTTGTATCTGTTGAGGCCTGTTTTGTGACCAATTATATGATCTATTTTGGAGAAGGTACCATGAGGTGCTGAGAAAAAGGTATATTCTTTTGTTTTAGGATGAAATATTTTATAGATATCTTTTAAATCCATTTGGTTCATAATTTCTGTTAGTTTCATTGTGTCTCTATTTAGTTTCTGTTTCCATGATCTTTCCATTGCTAAGAGTGGGGTGATGAAATCCCTCATTGTTATTGTGTGATGTGCAATGTATATTTTGAGCCTTAGTAAAGTTTGTTTTATATATGTGGGTACCTTTGCATTTAGAGCATAGATGTTCAGAATTGAGAGTTCATCTTAGATTTTTCCTTTGATGTATATGAACTGTCCTTCCTTATCTTTTTTTATTACTTTTGGTTGAAATTTTATTTTATTTGATATTAGATTGTCTATTCTGGCTTGTTTCTTGGGACCATTTGCTTGGAAAATTGTATTCCATCCTTTTACTCTGAGGTAGTGTCTGTCTTTGTCACTGAGGTGCGTTTCTTATATGCAGCAAAATTCTGGATCTTGTTTGTGTATCCAGTCTCATAGTCTATGTCTTTTTATTGGAGAATTGAGTCCAATGATATTAAGAAATATTAAGGAAAAATAATTGTGGCTTCCTGTTATTTTTGTCATTAGAGGTGGAATTGTGTTTGTGTAGCTATCTTCTTTTGGGGTTGTTGGAAGATTTCTTCGTTGATTTTCTAGGTTGTAGTTTTGTTATTGTGTTGGAGTTTTCCATCAATTATTCTTTGAAGTGCTGAGTTTGTGGGAAGATACTGTGCAAATTTTGTTTTGTCATGGAATATCTTGGGTTCTTCATCTATAGTGATTGAGAGTTTTTCTGGGTATAGTACTCTGGTCTGCCATTTTTGTTCTCTTAGGTTCTGTATGATATCACTACAGGATCTTTTGGCTTATATAGTCTCTGGTGAGAAGTCTGGTGTAATTCTTATAGGTCTGCATTTATATGTTACTTAACTTTTTTCCTTACTGCTTTTAGTATTTTTTGTTGTTTTGTGCATTTGATGTTTTGATTATTTTGTGACAAGACGTATTTTTTCTGGTCTAGCTTGTTTGGAATTCTGTAGGCATCTTGTATGTTTATGGACATCTCTTTCTGTAAGTTAGGAAAGTTTTCTCTATAATTTTGTTAAAGATATTTACTGGCCCTTTAAGTTGGGAATCTTCACTTTCATCTATACCTATTATTCTTAGGTTTGGTCTTTTCATTGTGTCCTGGGTTTCCTGGAAGTTTTGGGATAAGAACTTTTTGCATTTTGCATTTTCTTTCACAGTTGTGTCAATGTTTTCCATGGTATCTTCTGTACATGAGATTCTCTCTTCTATCTCTTGTATTCTGCTGGTGATTCTTGACTCTATGACTCCTATTCTCTTTCTAAGTTTTCTATCTCCAGGTAGTCTCCCTTTGAGATTCCTTTATTGTTTCTATTTCCATTTTTAGATCCTGGATGGTTTTGTTCAATTTTTTCATCTGTTTGGTTGTGTTTTCTTGCATTTTAAGAGATTTTTTTTTGTTTTCCCTTTAAGGGTTTCGGCCTGTTTACCTATGTTCTCCTGTATTTCTTAAGGGAGGTAGTTATGTCCTTCCTAAAATTCTCTATCATCATCATGAGAAGTGATTTTAATTCTGAATTCTGCTTTTCTGGTGTGATGGAGTGTCCAGAGCTTGCTATGGTGGGGGAAATAGAATCTGATAATGCCAAGTAACTTTGGTTTCTGTTGCTTATGTTCCTGTGCTTGCTTTTCACCATCTGCTTAACTCTAGTGTTACCTGCACTCATTGTGTCAGACTGGAGTCTGTTTTTCCAGTTATCTTGCTTGTGTCAGAACTCCTCAGAGGCAAGATGTCTCTGTGATCCTGTGATCCTAAGCTCCTGGGTGGAAGAACTCCTGGGAATCAGGCTACCTCTGGGATCCTGAAATCTTGCTGCTCTGAGTGCCATGGTTCCTCTAGGATAGTTCAGGATATGGTGTCTTCACAGAAGCAGACCAGCTAGGTGTCTGCCACAGCAGAAGGGAAGTGGTATTCAGGAGGGCCTGTGTTTGGGTTGTTGATGGGACATGAGTGCCCCTGGATTCCAGTTGTAACTGTGGGGCATAGGGTAGTAGTACAGTGTTCTTACCTGCTTCTCTGTGTGCAGTGGCTCCTCTAGGATAGCTCAGGATATGGTGTCTCCACAAGTGCAGACCAACTAGGTGTCTGCCACAGCCAAGAGGACCAGGCAATGGGCAGAAGGGAAGTGGTGTTCTGGAGGGATGGAAGACGTTGGCTCAAAGTCCCAGAAATTTTTTCAACAAAATTGTACAAAAAATTACCCAACCTAAAGAAAGAGATGTCTATAAACACACAAGAAGCTTGCGAAACCCTAAATAGATTGGGCCAGAAAAGGAAATCCTCTCATCATATAATAATCAAAACTCTAAGTGCACAGAACAAAGAAAGAACATTAAAAGCTGAAAGTGAAAGGTCTGTAAAACAAGAACTTCAAATCCCACAAAAAAAGTAACCAAATACAACCTCAGAAGATGGATAGGTCTCCCATGTTCATAGATTGGTAGGATTAAAAAAGGGAAATTTCTCATCTTACCAAAAGCAATCTACAGATTCAATTCAGTCTTCATCAAAATTTCAACACAACTCTTCACAGACATGGAAGGAGAACAGCTCAACTTCATATGGAAAAACAAAACCCAGGGTAACCAAAACAATTCTCAACAATACAAAAACTTCTGGGGAAATCTCCATCCCTGACCTGAAGCTGTACTACAAAAAATAATGATTAAAACCATGTGGTATTGGTACAGAAACAGACAGGTCAATCAACTGAATAGAATGAAAGACTCAGAAGTAAACCCACACAGCTATGGACAATTGATCTTTGACAAGAAGCTAAAAACATACAGTGGAAAAAGAAAGCATCTTCAATAAATACTACTGGTCTAACTGGTGGTCTGTATGTAGGAGAATGCATATAGATCCATACTTATCACCCTCCACAAACCTTAAGTCAAAGTGAATCAAGGACCTCCACATAAAATTAGATACAGTGAATCTAATAGAAGAGAAAGTGGGAACAGACCTTGAACTCATTGACATGGGGGGTGAGGGGGGATTTGCTGAACAGAACACTAAGGTCTCAGGCTCTAAGATGAACCATTGATAAATAGGACCTCATAAAACTGGGAAGCTTCTGTGAGGCAAAAGATACCATCAATTGGACAAATCAGCAACCTACAGATTGGGAAAAATCTTCACTAACTCTACATCTGACAGAGGGCTAATTCCAAAATATATAAAGAACTGAAGAAGTTAACCTCTAAAAAAAACCAAGTAACCCAATTAAAAATCGAGTACAGAGCTAAAGAGAGAATTCACAACAGAAGAATCTCAAATAGCCTAGAGCACTGTTCAAAGTCCTTACAGATCAGAGAAAGGCAAGTCAAAGCAAATCTGAGTTTCCACCTCACACCAATCAGAATGGCTAAAATAAAAAACTCAAGACACAGCTCATGCTGGCAATGATGTAGAGAAAGTGGAACACTCCTCCATTGCTGGTGGAATTGCAAACAGATACAACCACTTTGGGAATCAATCTGGAAGTTCCTCAGAAAATTGGAAATAGTTCTATCTGAAGGCCCAGCTATACCACTCATGGGAATATACCAAAATATGCCCACATTACCAGAATGACACATGCTCCACCATGTCCAAGCAGCCTAATTTTTAATAGTCAGAAGCTAGAAACAAACCAGATGTCCCTCAGCCAAAGGATGGATAAAAAATGTTGTTCATTTGCACAATGAAATAAGACTAAGCTTTTAAAAACAAAGACATCATGAATTTTACAGGTAAATGGATGAACTAGAAAATATCACCCTTCATTAGGTAACTCAGACCTCAAAGGGCACACATGGTATGTACTCACTGATTAGTGGATCTTATCCAAAAAGTATAAAACACTTCTGTGCCTCTTTTCAGCTTCCATATGCTCACCTGTTTATGCTCCAGTTATCAAGCCACCCAATGCTTGCCTCTCTGTCCATTGGGTTGAAATGTTTCTACCTGCTGTTTCTTAGTGTCCACATCTAGAGGAGAAAGAACCTCAATGGCTGTTACCTTTGTCCTTGTCTTGGTACAGGCAACTTAGTGTTAGCTTGGTTGTTCTCTTGGAAAAAAATTCATATAAGCTTATATCTTTTTTCTTCATACTTTCTCTGCTGAAAGTAGAGTCTGTTGTGTCTTACTTCAAGTCTTATCTTTCACTCTTATCTTGTAGAATGTCTAAGATTAAAAAACTCAAGAAACAGCACATGCTGGACAGGACGTGGAGTAAGGGGAACACTCCTAAAATGCTGGTGGGAATGCAAACTTGTATAACCATTCTGGAAATCAATTTGCCAGTTTCTCAGAAAATTGAGATTATTATACCTCAAGACCCAGGTATACCACTCCTGGGTATATACATAAAAGATATTCTATCATACAACAAGGACATGTCCTCCAATATGTTCATACTAGAATTATTCATAATAGCCAGAAACTGGAAGCAAGACAGATGTTCCTCAAGTGAAGAATGGATATAGAAGATGTGGTTCATTTATACAATGGAATACTACTCAGCTATTAAAAACAAGACTTCATGAGTTGTCCAGGCAAATGGATGTAACTATAAAATATCATTGTGAGTGAAGTAACCCAGACCCAAAAGGATATGCATGGTAAAAAACTCACTTATAAGTGGATATTAGTCATACAACACGTGGTAACCATGCATCCACAGATTCAAAACAGTCAAATAACAAGTTGGTCCCAAGAAAGAATGGGTGACTCCTTATCAGAACAGGGAATATAGTAGATATTGGGGGTGGATGTAGAGATGGAACTGGGTACTAGAGGGATTCAGGAGGGGACCAGGCAGGTATGAAGATCAGGTATAAGAAGAGCAGGAAGAAGAGAATGAAAATCAGCAGAAAAGTAACTTCTTGGAGTTGCCATAGAACTGGAATTGGAGGAAGCCCCAGGGTGTCTATGGGGGAAACTCTAGCTGAGACCCCTAGCAGTGAGAAATATTGATTCTGATATGTCTACATCCTGTAGCCAGGTAGGATGGCCAGTGGAGGGATAAGGACAGCAACCCACCCACAAAACTTTTGACACAAAATTTGTCCTGTTTACAAGATGTTCAGGGAAAAAATAAAGCAGAAACAGAGGGAATCTCCAAACAATACCTGGTACAAATTGAGACCCATCACATGTGCAAGAACCAACCCCTGAAAATCTTAATGATTTATTATTATGTTTGCAGACAAGAGCCTTGCATAACTGTCCTCTGTGAGGTTCCACCCAGTAGCCAACGGAAAGGGGTGCAGAAACCCAAACCCAAATGTTAGATAGAGCTGGGGGAGTCTTATGGAATAATTGGGTGAAGGTTTGAAGGACCCAAAGAGGATAGGGACTCTATAAGAGGACCAAAAGTGTCAAATGACCTGGACCCTTGAGGGCTCCTGGAGACTGAAACACCAATCAAAGCAGAGGCTGTATCTAAGCCTCCTGGACATATGTAGCAGATATGCATCTTGATCTTCGGGCAGATTCCCCAACAACTGGAGCAGTGGCAGCCACTGAATCTGTTGCCTGCCTGCTTGTGAATCTCATTTCCATAACTGGGAAGGCTTTTCTGGCCTCAGTGAGAGAGGTTGCCCTAGTCCTGCACTGACTTGAAGTGCTGGTGTGGAGGGGATTTCAGAGGTTATAACTATATGGTGGTTCCCCATTCACAATGAAGAAGGGGAGGGACGAATGAGGCAAGTATCTGTGTGAGGTGGTACTTCAAAGGGGGGAGCTGGTATTGGAATGTAAAATGAATAAATAAATAATTTTTAAAATAATGTTCAATCTCAACACTACCACACACAGGTATGAGCTCATATTGTATACCAAAATGCAGTTAGTCAAACTTCAGAAGTTCTCATAATCTATAACACTCTTAACATTGTTTAAAAGTCCAAAGATTGTTACGAGACTCTGGACGATCTCTTACCTGCAATCCTGAGTGAAATATAAATCAAGAACATAATCATACACTTATAACATACTATGACACAGAGTATGCATTACCACTTCACATGGGAGAAAATAGTATTGAGGAAATACCAGACTAGTGCAAGGCCAAAGGTCAGCAGGACAAACCAAATTCTACATTCCATGTCTGATATGAAAGCATTTATAAGTACACCAGCTCTTTCCAGATTTGTTGTCTGCAACACATGTCTCTCTCTTCGACTCATCCTGCACCTAGTCAGCAATGTTTCTCATCAGATATCCCACAACACTGACATTTCCAATATCTTGTGGTCTCCAGCAAAATCTGGACTTCACCCTCACAGCTCCACTCAATGGTCTCTTTGGGTCTCTATTCAAGGACACCGCTAAAATAGGTGTGGCCTCAGCAGTTATGCTTAGCTATGGGAGCTGATTTCATACCTGCTTTCATGGATTCTGAACTCTAAGGCCAGAACCATGTGACCAAGACTGCCATGCTCTGCTGCTTGCCTGGGCTGAAACATGGCTCCGTCATTCAACTATATCTTCATTTGCTTTCTCTTGTCAATACTTTCCTTCACCGCTTTAGCTTTCTTTCATTTCTTTCCACAATTTGGAAGGTTAGCTGGGTGAAGTCTTTTCCTGAAGTCATCAGTGCCATTACTGCATTTAGCATCTTGTTTGCTTTGTATTATTTTATCTCCTTGAGCATTGTTCTTAGCTTTATTAAACATTCTGGTGCTCCTAATCTCATATAGGTGCATATATGTTGTATTTTTCCTTGTACAGCTTGCTCCTTCTTATTATAGATTTGCATAAGGGTTACCACTAACAACCATGTAGCACAACCAATAGTAGGCTATCTTGAAATCTCCTCTACCAGTGCCATTAATCTAAATTTCTTCAGTTAAGCCTCAAATAGATGTTTTTTGGTCAAAGGCAGAAAACATTCACCTTCCTCTCCAAAATATTATGAGAATGGTCTCTAGGCCAGTTAGTATATTCTTGTGCTGTGATGCCTTTTGAACCAGGCCATCATAATGTACATTGCTCTCTGTACTACTGTCTTCAATGCATCAACTAGGATGCCACATTAAGCCCCTCACAAGTCATCCAACCACTACTCTGGTCAAAATTCCAGAAGTTTTTCATGCTCCTACAACAAGCATAGCAATACTTTGACTTATTTTTTTTCAATTGTATCCCCTTGATCTTCTTACATTGTCTTATTGCTCTTACTAGAACTTCAACTACTGTTTTGAAGAGATAGGGAGAGAATAGACAGCCTTGTCTTGCCTGTGAATTTAGTGAAATTGCTTTCAGTTTCTCTCCATTTAATTTAATGTTCACTCTTGGCATGCTGTATATTGCTTGTTATGAATTCTCTTCACTTCTGAGTGTTATCTTTTGTCCCCTCCAAACATTCTCCAATTTTGCATGTATGTAATGTATTCCATTACTTTTTATTGCCCTCTGACTTGCTTTTTCTATCTTTTTTTTCAGCTTTGACATCAAGCATAAGAACAAAAGGTGACAAAGGGAACCTTTATTATTTTTATTTCTGAGTCTGACTTAACTTGTTAAACATATCTATTTCTAGCACCATTGTTCATCATTGTCCTATTAAGTTAATGATTTTAGTCTTCAAGATAAAAAATCCAATTGTGGACATGTTTTACATTTTTCTGCCAAACATGTAGGCAGCACTGTATTCAATACCCAGTGCTTCAAAAATTATGAAGTGTTAAAAAAAGATATTTGAACAAAAAATCTTTGAAAGTTGCTATTTTGTACTTAAAATTATTCTGTATTTATTCTAGATACACTCCAAAAATTATGACATGTCTCCACTTGAGAGCTGATTAAAAGTTGTTTTGTCATAAAACTTGTAGACTTTAGGAGTGAAGGTAATTCTGTGGACATACAATTGGATTGTAACAACACTTTTTGAGAAAGTTTCTAGTACAAATAAACCTTAAGCATTCTGTGTCTACAGAGATGATCTTGACCAACTGATTCTCCAAACCTTGATCCCATGCTGGGATTACAAATGTTTAAAACAATGCATAGTTTATGTGTTTCCAGTGATTACACCTAGGCTTTCTGCATTATGGAAAAGTATACTATCAACTGAGATACATCCCGTCCCTTCTGACAATACTTTCATCCACAGCAGAAGGTTAATATTTTGACATCAGCTTGGTCAAGTCTTCCCAAGAGGACTTCAGCTCAGGAGCCCTGTTGTCAATGGAAATGGATGAAACCATTGCCTCTGGGCCTGGAGATGATGAGCCTCAGACATGTTTTCCATATTGTGTTTTCTGCCTGCAGGTGGAATTCCAGAAAAAAGTTTTTTAGAATCCTTCAGGGGCTATTCAAAAACTGAGTTGAAGTAGCCATGGGAATAAGATTAGTCATCATAGTCAACAACAAAATTGGAATTTCCATGAATTGATACAAATTCATCGGATATGTATATAATACCTCCTGTCTTTGAAAATGAAACGTCTATGCAGACCTAAACTTTGCAGATACTTCTATGATGCTCCTTCTGATTTTTATTTTCCTGATCCTGCAGTACTCCAGCTATGTCTACTCCACTGATCGCTCTTACTGTTTTGCAAACATGAAAACCAGTGTATACAAGGATGGAGATATGGTGGTTGCTGCATTTTTACCTCTTTTTACTATTCTCTTAGATTCCCCAGCTGATGATCCAAGCAATGAGAATTTCTATGTTCAGTAAGATAATTATTTGATATCTTTATTTTCTGTCTTATTTTAAAGATATACAATGCCTAGAAATATTATGTGTGCATGCACACTGCTATCTACATGCTCCTTACTGCTCTTACATCCCAAGAACTGTCTCTAATTTATTTTATTATTTCTCTTACTAGTTTCTTTGATTCAAAAAGTACAAAGGTATTCTAGTTTCTTTCATTGTAGCTACTCCGTTCTGAGACTCGATTCTCCCCTTCTTACTCCACTATTCCTGCCCTCTTCTAGGTGTTGTCAGAAATTAGTGTAGTCATGAATTACATCTAATAACATTACCTAAAATCATAATGCAAGCCATTGGCATGAATTCTGCACAAGGAGCATCTGGAAAATCCTCTTCCTGGATAGTAAAGGATCATTATCTTTGCATGATATGGGTATTAAACCTCTGACAGGTGTATAGTTGGCAAAGATTTTCTCACTCTCTGGGCTGCTTCTTCACCTTGTTGATGGCATGCAGAAGATGTTTAGTTTTATGAAGTTTCAATTTTCAATTGTTAGCTTTAATTCTTGGGCAAAGAATCTTTTCCTACAACTACGTCATGGAGGATACTGCCTGTTTTCTTCCACCAGTCTCAGGGTTTCAGGCTTCAAACCTATATCTTTGTTCCAGTTGGAATTGGTTTTGTACAAGTTGATATGTACAAGTTTGATTTTATTGTTCTGATCTATTTCTTGAAGATGGTTTCTTTTCTTCAGCATGCAGGCTTCTTCTTCTTCTTCTTCTTCTTCTTCTTCTTCTTCTTCTTCTTCTTCTTCTTCTTCTTCTTCTTCTTCTTCTTCCTTCTTCTTCTTCTTCTTCTTCTTCTTCTTCTTCTTCTTCTTCTTCTTCTTCCTTCTTCTTCTTCTTCTTCTTCTTCTTCTTCTTCTTCTTCTTCTTCTTCTTCTTCTTCTTCTTCTTCTTCTTCTGTCTCTCTCTCTCTCTCTCTCTCTCTCTCTCTCTCTCTCTCTCTCTCTCTCTCCATCACAGGAAAATGTTAAGTGGTTGAAGGTACATGCATTCATAATGGGATTGGATTTTGTTCCATTGATCTAGATGTTTTTTTGTATGTGTCAGTACCATGTTGTTTTGTTATTATGTCTCACTAATCTATCTTAAGATCAGGAATTGTAATCCTCCAACATCATTTTCCCCTTAGAATTCATTGTGTAAGCATTTAAATCTTAACATAGTTTTCCTGTGAAAAAGTCAATCTCATTTTGACTGGGATTGCATTGTGACTATAAATAGGTTTTGGTAGAATGGTCATTTTCATTTTCACCTACCAGTCCATAAACATGAGATTTTTTATTTTTTAGTCTCTCTCTCTCTCTCTCTCTCTCTCTCTCTCTCTCTCTCTCTCTCTCTCTCTCTCTCTCTCTCAGTTTAAAGTTTTTATTGAGTAAATTCTTCATTTTCTTAGTTATGTTTATTCCTAGATACTTTATTTTCCTTGGACTAAGGTGAGTTTGTATTTGTCCATGTTATCCTTTTCTGTATATTTCTTTTGATGTATCAAAAAAGCAATTGATTGTGCAAGTTGATTTTGTATTCTGCCACATTGCTGAATTTGATTATCATTTCATTTCTGGTAGAATTTTGGGTATCTCTAATATATAGCATCATGTCATCTAGAAATAATGATAGTTTGACTTTTTCTTTGCTTGTTTGAGTTTTCTTAATTCCCTTGTATTGCCTCATTGCTCTAGCCAGCACTTCAAACACAATATAAGAAAGGAATAGGAATGATGAACATCCCTGACTAGGTTATATATTTTTTAGGTTGGTGTTGTGTCTGTCTGTCTGTCTGTCTGTCTGTCTGTCTGTCTGTCTGTGTTTTTGTGTTGTAGTATATTCCCTTTAGCTCTGTATTCTTAATACCTTTACCATGAAAGACTGGATTTTACCATGATGGAGTTTGACAAAGATTTTTCTGCATCAATTGAGATAATCAGGAGATTTTGTTTGTCTTTAAGTCCACTGATGTTGGTTATTTCATTTACTGCCTTCAGATATATGCTAAAACATCCATACATTTCAAAGATAAAATAAACTTGGTTATGGTTGATCGTCTTCTTTATGTGTTTCTACATTATGTTTATTCATGTTTTCTTAAACATTTTTTTAGTCTATGCTCATCAGGGATTTCACCTGCAGTATCTTTACCTGGTTTTAGTAGTAGAGTGAAACTGACTTTGTAGAAGTTTGAGAGTGCTCATTCTGGTGTTTTTGGTTTTTTTAATGGCTTAAGAAGAGATGTTTCAAGAAGAATCTGAAGGATTAAAAATTTGGTAGAATTATGGTGTGATAATTCTGTTCTTGGACATTTTTTTCTGAAGCCTTTTCATCATTAATTTATTCTTTGTTTTAATTTGATATTATATTTATATCACATTTTCTCCCCTTACCCCATTCCCCCACTATCCAGGAACCTCCTATTCCATCCTACCTCCTCCTGCTTCTATGAGATGTGCCCCCACCTACCCTTCCTCTCCTACCTCCCCACCCTCTAATTCCCCCTAACTCAGGGTTCAGCCTTCATGGTACTAAGAATCTTCTCTCCCACCTATGCCTGACAAGGCCATCGTCCCCTACATATATAGATGGTGTCATGGGTTTCTTCCTATATGTTTCTAGTCTAGCGGTTTAGACCCTGGAGAGCTCTGGTTGGTTGGTATTGTTGCTCTCCTCATGGAGCCACAAACCCTTTCAGCTCCTTCAGTCTTCACTCTAACTTCTCCATTGGGAACCCTCAATCTAACCCATTGGGTTAGATGTGAGCATTTTCCTCTGAATATGTCAGACTCTGGCAGACCTCTAAGGAGACAGCTATATAAGGCTCTTGTCAGCATGCACTTCCTGATATCCACATCAGCATATACCTTTGGTGACTGCACATGGGATGGATACCCAGGTGGAATGGTCTCCGGATGGCCTGTCCTTCAGTTTCTGTCTCATACTTTGTCTCCATATTTGCTCCCTTGAGTATTTTGTTACTCTTTCTAAGTAGGATCATGGCATCCACACTTGGTCTTCCTTCTTCATGAGCTTCATGTGGTCTGTTAGTGGAATCTTGGCTATTTCAAGCTTTTGGGCTAATATCCCCTTATAAGTAAGTAAATACCATGTATGTTCTTTTGTGATTGGGTTACCTAACTCAGGATGATATTTTCTAGATCCATTTATTTACCTAAGAATTTCTTGAATTCCTTATTTTTAATAGCTGAGAAATACTCCATTGTGTAAATGTACCATATTTTTTGTATCCATTCTTCTGTTGAAAGACATCTGGATTCTTTCCAGCTTCTGGCTGTTATAAATAAGGCTGCTATGAACATAGTGGAGCATATGTCCTTGTTATATGTTGGAGCATCTTCTGGGTATATGCCCAGGAGTGGTATAGCTGGGTCCTCAGATAATACTATGTCCAATTACCTGAGGAACCATGAGACTGATTTCCAGAGTGGTTGGTCCAGCTTGCAATCCCACCAACAGTGAAGGATTATTCCTCTTTCTCCACTTCCTCACCAGCATCTCCTATCACCTGAGTTTTTGATCTTAGCCATTCTGACTGGTGTGAGGTAGTATCTCAGCATTGTTTTGATTTACTTTTCCCTGATGACTAAGGATGTTGAACATTTCTTAAGGTGCTTCACAGCCATTCTAGGTTTCTCATTTGAAAATTCTTTGTTTAGCTCTGTACTCCATTTTTTAATACGGTTATTTGGTTGTCTGGAGTCTAATTTCTTGAGGTTTTTGTACATGTTGGATGTTAGCTCTATATTGGGTATGGGATTGGTAATGATCTTTTCCCAATCTGTTGGTTGCCATTTTGTCTTATTGACAGTATCCTTTGCCTTGCAGAAGCTTTGCAATTTGATGAAGTCCCATTTGTCAATTATTGATCTTAGAACATAAGCCATTGGTGTTCTGTTCAGGAACTTTTCCCCTGTGCCTAGGTATTAGAGGGTCTTCCCCACCTTCTCTTCTATTAGTTTCAGTGTATCTGGTTTTCTGTCAAGGTCCTTTGTCCACTTGGACTTGAGCTTTGTACAAGAAGATAAGAATGGATCAATTTGCATTCTTCTACATGGTGACCTCCAGTTGTGCCAGCGCCATTTGTTGAAAATGCTGTCCTTTTTCCACTGGGTGGTTTTAGCACCTTTGTCAAAGATCAAGTGACTGTAGGTGTATGGGTTAATTTCTGGACCTTCAATTCTATTCCATTGATCTTCCTGCCTGTCTCTGTACCAATACTATGCAGTTTTTATCACTACTGCTCTATAGTACAGTTTGAGGTCAGGGATCATGATTCCCCCAGAATTTTTTTTATGGTTGAGAATAATTCTTGATATCCTGGTTTTTTGTTGTTCCAAATGAATTTGAAAATTGCTCTTTCTATCTATATGAAGAATTGATTTGGAATTTTGATTGGGATTGCAGTGAATCTGTAGATTGCTTTTGGCAAGATGGCCATTTTTACCAAGTTAACCCTGCCAATCCAGGAGCATGGGAGATCTTTCCATATTCTGAGATCTTCAATTTCTTTCTTCAGAGACTTGAAGTTCTTGTCATACAGATCTTTCACTTGCTTGGTTAGATTCACTCCAAGATATTTTATATTATTTGTGACTATTTTGAAGGGTGTCATTTCCCTGATTTCTTTCTCAGCCTCTTTATCCTTTGAGTAGAGGAAGGCTACCGATTTGTTTGAGTTAATTTTATATCCAACCACTTTGCTGAAGTTGTTTATCAGGTTTAGGAGTTCTCTGGTGGAAGTTTTAGGGTCACTTAAGTATCATATCACCTGCAAATAGTGAAATTTTTACTTCTTCCTTTCCTAAATTCATGCCTTTGATTTCCTTTTTTGTCTAATTTCTCTGGCTAGGACTTCCAATACTATATTGAATAGGTAGAGTGAGAGTGGGCAGCCTTGTCTAGTCCCCAATCTTAGTGGGATTGCTTTAATTTTCTCTCCATTTAGTTTGATGTTGGCTACTGGCTTGCTGTATATTGTTTTTACTATGTTTAGGTATGGGCCTTGAATTACTGATCTTTCCAAGACTTTTTACATGAAGGAATGTTGAATTTTGTCAAATGCTTTCTCAGCATCTAGTGAGATAATCATGTGTTTTTTTTTTTCTTTGAGTTTGTTTATGTAGTGGATTACATTGATGGATTTCCAAATATTGAACCATCCCTGCATTCCTGGGATAAATCCTATTTGATCATGATGGATGATTCTTTGATGTGTTCATGGATTCAATTTGCAAGAATTTTATTGAGTATTTTGCATCAACATTCATAAGAGAGGTTGGTCTGTAGTTCTCTTTTTTTTTGGGTCTTTGTGAGGTTTAGCTATGAGCGTAATTGTAGGTTCATAGAAAGAATTTGGTAGTGTTCCTTTTGTTTCTATTCTGTGGAATAGTTTGAAGAGAATTGGTATTACGTCCTCTTGGAAGGTCTGATAGAATTCACTAAATCCATCTGGTCCCTGAATTTTTGTCTGGGGAGAATTTTAATGATTGCTTTTATTTCTTTAGGGTTTACAGGACTGTTTATATGGTTTATCTGCTCCTCATTTAACTTTGGTACCTGGTATTTGTCTAGAAAATTGTCTGTTTCATCCAGATTATCCAATTTTGTTGAGTATAGGCCTTTGAAGTAGGATCTGCTGATTTTTTAATTTCCTCAGATTCTGTTGTTATGTCTCCCTTTTTAGTTCTGATTTTATTAATTCAAATACTGTCTCTTTGCCCTTTTGTTAGTCTGGCTAAGGGTTTATCTATCTTGTTTATTTTCTCAAAGAACCACCTCCTGGATTTGTTGATATTTTGTATACTTCTTTCTGTTTCTACTTGGTTGATTTCAGCCCTGAGTTTGATCATTTCCTGCCATTTCCTCCTCTTGGGTATATTTGCTTCTTTTTGTTCTAACACTTTCAGGTGTGCTGTCAAGTTGTTAGTGTATGCTCTCTCCAGTTTCTTTTTTAGGCACCTAGAGCTATGAGTTTTCCTCTTAGTACTTCTTTCATGGAGTCCCACAAGTTTTGGTATGATGTGTATTCTAATTTCATTTTCATTAAATTCTAAAAAGTCTTTAGTTTCTTTCTTTATTTCTTCCTTGACCAAGTCATCATTAAGTAGGGCATTGTTCAGTTTCCATGTATATGTGGGCTTTTCATTGTTTTTGTCATTATTAAAGACCAGCCTTAATCTGATAGGGTGCAAGTGAGTATTTCAGTCTTTTTATATCTGTTGAGGCCTGTTTTGTGGCCAATAATATGGTCTATTTTGAAGAAGGCACCATAAGGTGCTGAGAAAAGGGTATATTTATTTGTTTTAGGATGAAATGTTCTATAGATATCAGTTAAATCCATTTGGTTGATAACTTCTGTTAATTTAATTTTGTCTCTGTTTACTTTCTGTTTCCATGATCTGTCCATTGCTAAAAGTGGGGTGTTGAAATTTCCAATTATTATTGTGTGAGGTGCAGTGTGTGTTTTGAGCTTAATAATGTTTCTTTTATATATGTGGGTGCCCTTGGATTTGGGGCATAGATGTTCAGAATTGAGAGTTCATCTTGGTACATTTTTCCTTTGATGAGTATGAAGTGTCCTTCCTTATCTTTTTTGATTACTTTTGGCTGAAAATCAATTTTATTTTATATTAGAATTGCTACTCCAGTTTGTTTCTTGAAACCATTTGCTTGGAAGATTGTTTTCCTTCCTTTTACTCTGAGGTAGTGTCTGTCTTTGTCACAGAGGTGCATTTCCTGTATGCAACAAAATTCTGGGTTCTGTTTATGTATCCAGTCTCATAGTCTGTCTTTTCATTGGAGAATTAAGTCTATTGATATTAAGAGATATTAAGGAAAAATGATTGTGGCTTCCTGTTATTTTTATTAGAGTTGGAATTATGTTTGTATAACTATCTTTTTGAGGGGTTGTTGGAAGACTACTTTCTTTGTTTTTCTAGGTTGTAGTTTCTTTTTTAGTGTTGGAGTTTTCCATCAATTATCCTTTGAAGTGTTGGATTTGTGGGAAGATATTGTGTAACTTTTGATTTGTCATGGAATATCTTGGTTTCTCCATCTATAATGATTGAGAGTTTTCCTGGGTATAGTATTCTGGGCTGGCATTTGTGTTCTCTTAGGATTTGTATGATATCACTCCAGGATTGTCTGGATTTTATAGTCTCTGGTGAGAAGTCTGATGTAATTCTCATAGGTCTGCCTTTATATGTTACTTTACCTTTTTCCTTTACTGCTTTTAATAATTTTTGTTTTGTACATTTGATGTTTTGATTATTATGTGATGGGAGGTATTTCTTTTCTAGTCTAGACTATTTGGAGTTCTGTAAGCTTCTTGCATATTCATGAACATCTTTTTCATTAGGTTAAGAAAGTTTTCCTCTATAATTTTGTTGAAGATATTTACTGGCCCTTTAATTTGGGAGTCTTCACCCTCATCTATACCTATTATTCTTAGGTTTGGCCTTCTCATTGTGTCCTGTATTTCCTGGGTATTTGGGATTAGGAGCTTTTTGCATTTTGCAATTTTTTTGACAGTTGTGTCAATGTTTTTCATGGTATCTTCTGCACATGAGATTCTCTCTTCTATCTCTTGTATTCTGTTGGTGATGCTTGCTCCATGACGCCTGGTTTTTTTCCCAGGTTTTCTATCTCCAGGGTAGTCTCCCTTTGAGATTTCTTTATTGTTTATACTTCCATTTTTAGATCCTGAGTGGTTTTGTTTAATTTCTTCACCTGTTTGGTTGTGTTTTCTTGCAATTATTTAAGAAACTTTTGTGTTTCCTCTTTAGGAACTTCTACCTGTTTACCTGTGTTCTCCTCAAATTCTTTGAGAGTGTTATTTATGTCCTTCTTATAGTTCTTCATCATCAATCATCATGAGAAGTGATTTTAATTCTGAATCCTTCTTTTCTGGTGTAATGGGGTGTTCAGGGCTTGCTATGTTTGGAGGACTGTGTTCTGATGGTGCCAATTAACTTCAGGTTCTGTTGTTTACTTTCTTGTGCTTGCCTTTTGCCACCTGGTTAACTCTAGTGCTACCTGCACTCACTAGTTCTGACTGGAGTCTGCCTTTCCAGTTATCTTGCCTTTGTCAAAACTCCTAAGGGTCCAGATGTCTTTGTTATCCTGTAATTCTGAGCTTCAGCTGCTCTGAGTACAGTGGCTCCTCTAAGATGTCTCAGGATATGGTGTCCACTGCTCTGAGTTCAGTGGCTCCTCTAGGATTGTGTCCACACTGGAGCAGATCAGCTGTGTGTCTGCTCCAGCCACAAGGACCAGGGGAGGAGCAGAAGGGGAGTGGTATTCCGTAAGGGCAGAATTTGGGTGCCTGGTGGGTCCTGCTCCCATTTATACCTCTGAGACATAGGGCAGTGGACAACTGTTCTTACCTGCCACTCTGAGGTCAGTGGCCTCTCTAGTATAACTGGGGATACAGTGTTCACTGGGGAGCAAACCAGCTGGGTCTTCATTACTATTTTAATCTCCTCATTTGTTATGGTTCTGTTTGGAGTGTTAAGTTCTTGGTTTACATTTTGTGGTTTGGCATAATCTGGAAAGTCTTCTCTTTTTAAAAAACTTTTTCAGATTAATGAAGTACAAATTTGAAAATATTTTCTCATAAAAATGTTAATTTCTTAGTTGCATGTTGTAATGTTTCCATGTCCATTCCTGATTCTATTTTTTGGTCCTATCTTTTCTATTTTGGTTAGTTGGGCCATGAGTCTTTCAATCTTGTCAAACTTTTTATAAAACTATTTTTTTTGATTCACTGATTTTTGTGTTGGTTTATTTGTTTGCTTTATTTTTTCCATTTTGTCCTTGTTGATGATATCTGGTCTGGTTCTCATAATTTATTGCACTCACTGGGTTTCAAATTTTTGGTCAAATTCTGAGTTGCATTAATGGGCCAATTATTTGTGTTTTTTTCTGATTTCTGGTGTATATATGTAGAGCTGTATATTTCCCTCACAGGACTGCTTTCAACATGTCCTTAGGGTTGTTTGTGCTATGTTTTCATTTCCTTTAGTTCCAGGAAGATTTTAACTTAAATCTTAATTTCTTCTTTCTCTCATTTCTCATTCAGTACTAAGCTGTTTAATATCCATAAATTTCTGTATTTATTAGAGATATTTTGCTGTCAATTTTGTTTCACTGCACTATGGTTATCTAAGATACAAGTCATTATTTTGGTCCTCTTGAATTTGTAAATATTTGTTTTATGTTTCAGGATATGGTTTATTTTAGAAAAGCTTCCACATACTACTGAATAGAATGCATATCCTTTAATGTTTGGGTAGTATAGTCTATAGATATCTGTCAAGGGTGTCTGATGTATGTCACATGATTATGTTTCTCTATTTTTTTGTCCAGTTGAACTTTCTATTAGAAAAAGAGGATTACTGAAATCACCTACTATTGATAGGTTGATGGTATTGGTTCTTTAAAAACAGTAGCACAATTTAATGAAATTAGATGCATCAGACTTTGGTGAATATATGTTTAAAATCATAATGTCTTCTGGGTTAGCCTTTCCCTTTATTAGAATAAAATATTCCTCTTCATCTTGTCTGATTAACTTTAGTCTGAAGTATATACTGTCAGATACTAATTGAGCAACACCTGTTTCATTCCAGGCCCCATTTGATTGGGGTAATTTTGTCCATCCTGTATTCTAAGGTGGTACCATCTTTAAAAACAAGATGTGTCTCTTGGTAAACAAAAGTAGATGAACTTTGTTTCTTGATCCATCATGCCAGTCTGTGGTTGTTAGTTAGAGAATTGAAGCTATTGACATTTAATGTTATTGTTTTGTATTGAAAATTTATTATTTTAGTCAATATATTCTGATTATGGTTTTGCCTCCCACAATTCCTTCAAGGTCCTCCTCATTTTGCCATTTATCCAAATCTACTACATTTTATTCTTTCTTTCAGTAGAAAGCAAACAAGTATCCACAATAGTGCCTGCATTTCATGTATGTATATGGGATGGATCCCCAGTGGGGCAGTCTCTGGATAGTCTTTCCTTTACTTTGCTCTATATTTGCTCCTGTGAGTATTTAGTTCCCCCTTCTAGAAAGGACCGAAGGACCCAAACTTTGGTCTTATTTCTTGAGCATCATGTGGTATATGAATTGTATCTTGGGTATTCTGAGCTTTTGGATTATCAGTGAGTGTTTATCATGTGTATGCTTTTGTGACAGGGTTACCTCACTCAGGATGTTATTTTCTAGTTTTATCCACTTGCCTAAAAATTTCATGAAGTCATTATTTTTAATAGCTGAGTAGTACAACATTGTATAAATGTACCACACTTTTTGTATTCATTGCTTTGTTGAAGGACATCTGGGTTGTTTTCATCTTCCAGCTATTATAAATAAGGATGCTATGAACATAGTGGAGCATGTGTCCTTTTTATATGTTGGAGCATCCTTTGGATATATGCCCAGGAATTGTATATCTGAGTCCTCAGGTCCAATTTTCTGAGGAACTGCCAGACTGCTTTCCAGAGTGGTTGTACCAGCTTGCAATCCCACCAACAATTGAGGAGTGTTCCCCTTTCTCCACATTCTTGCCAACATCTGTTGTCACCTGAGTTTTTGATCTTATTGGTTCTGACTGGTATAGGGTGGAATCTCAGGGTCATTTTGATTTGCATTTCCCTGATGACTAAGAGTGTTAAACATTTCTTTAGGTGCTTCTTGTCCATTCAGTATTCCTCAGTTGAGAATTTTCTGTTTAGCTCTGTAACCCATGTTTTAATGGGGCTATTTAGTTCTCTGGAGTTTAATTATTTGTGATCTTTGTACATATTGGATATTAGCCCTTTATCAGATATAGGATTGGTAAAGATCTTTTCCCAATCTGTTCATTGTCAATTAGTCCTATTGACAGTGTCCTTTGTCTTACTGAAGCTTTGCAATTTTATGAGGTCTTATTTGGCAATTTTTGAACTTAGAGTATCAGCTATTGGTGTTCTGTTCAGGAAGTTTTTCCATATGCCCATGTGCTCAAGGCTCTTCCCCACTATTTTTTTCTATCAGATTCAGTGTATCTCATTTTATATGGAGGTTCTTGATCCACTTAAACTTGAGCTTTGTACAAGAAGATAAAACTAGATTGATTTGCATTTTTCTATATCCTGACCACCAGCTGAATCAGCACCATTTGCTGAAAATACTGTCTTTTTTCTACTGGATGGTTTTAGCTCCTTTGTGAAAAATCAAGTGACCATAGGTGTGTGGATTCATTTCTAGGTCTTCAATTTTATTCCATTGATCTACCTATGTTGCCTCTACCTCCTAGATGTTATAATTAAAGGCATTTCACCACTGTGTCTAGTTTTGAAGGTTTTTTAGAAAACAATGTTTATAATGCTTTCAGAACAATTCTTAGTTTTTTGGTTTTTTTTTTTTTTTGGTTTTATTAGATATTTTATTTACACTTCAGATGCCATCCCCTTTCCCCATTTCCCCCCCCCTTAGAAAACCCCTATCCCATGCCCCCTTTTCCTTTTTGCATTTATACATTTTTTTAAAATAATGTTAATCATAAGCGTTATAAGTTTGGAATTGTTCAATCAGAGATGTAACCCACTGACCGACCTAGATATAACAACTATCTTTGACTGGTGGAGATACATGAATATCTGCCTCCCTGTCTCCCCCCTTTCTCTCTTTCATCACCTAGCTTCTCCTCTCCTCCTTCTCCTCTTCTTACTCCTTTTCTTCCTCTCAGTACTCCTCCTACCTTAGCTTCTCCTACACATCACCCTTCCTGTTAAAATGAAACTTTTCTCTCAAAATACAATTAGAGCATAATTATGCCAATTTGTACCAGTGAGGTACAAGATAGTCCTAATACCCCATCCATCCTTTTGTTGACTAACCAGCACCTCTGTCATTTATCCTAACTAAAACATTTAGTTCTGAACCTGGCTTTAGGATGAATGTCAGCTGACGACCATCCACTCCAATCTTTTCTCTTATGGTAAATAGCTGTAAGTTTTCAACCCCATCAGAAATCCAGAATGACTGAGTTAACTATAATTGTGGGAAGCACAAAGCATAGCTTCTAAAACTTAGCCAATTTATAGAGACCTCTGAACACCTGAAAAGCCCCTATACTACCGAACGTTGGAGCATCAAATCTTCAGCCTTCTGGCCCAGAATCATCTGACAAACCTTGGTGATGCAGGATTATTAAGGACTGATTACTCTGTCTAGGCAGATATAATCAGTCGACTATTCTGCATGTGTGTCCTTTTCTGGACAGTAATTTGTCTGTAGATGGAGAGAGGCAATTCTTGCCTAGTGGCTGTTACCACACAACTGGAGTAACTCCAAGGATGCTCGATTTCTTCTTAGAATCCACGACAGGAAGCTGTCAGGAGCAGACAGGTCTCTAATCAATATGAACATTAATATATAAATATTTGTAGCATCAGTTCTATGGACTTCTGATGTTTTGAAAACCAACTATCCATGCAAGGTAACCTGGACTGTTGTCTGTTCACTCCTCTCAGCTATTTCTAAATAAAATATGGGAAACACCCTAACAATAAACTCAAAAATATGAATTTACTATAGTCCCTTAACTCATAGGTTAAGCGTCCCAAATCAGTTAAAAAGGTTAAAAAAGGGTTGGGTCTAGGCATTGTATTCCTAAATGTGTTATACAGGCACAATGCCCATGAGCATATCAATATTCATCTCATTTTTATATTAATAAGAGGCTCGTACCAATGAAAACCTTAAATTTGAGATCAAAGTAAATTTTGTACCATTTAAGAAATTATAACTTCATCTTGATAATAATTATACAGATTTCTACCAATAGGTTATGGCTATGTAATAAGTCCTAGCTAATCCCCCCTGTTCCAACAAAACCACTACTTGTCCCTAGAAAGACAGACCATTATTAACCACATTAGTCCCCAAGCTCAGGGAATAGGGGCGCTGACTCTTCTTTAACTTCTTCATGCTGATTAAGGGCGTTGAGATTTTAGAAGAGGGGTTGGGGGGAAGAGTAAGTTGATAAGCCTCTAATGCTATGTCTTCACTGAATCCAGATGGAATTCCAGAACATCAGAGGTTTGGGCAGGTCTGCTCAGTATGCTTGATGAGTAGATACACCAAGGCTGTGTATTCTGCAATATACAATTCTCAGAACAAGTTTTAGTATCAAGAAAAAAAAAATTTCCCACCCCCAGGGGGCTGACATTTTTTTTTTAAAGATGTTGGTTCTGAAGACTTTTTTTTCCCCGCTTGTTAAAATTGGTTGTAGTATTTACATTTCAGATTTTATCCTCTTAGCCTACTTCCTCCCACCACCCAGAAACCTCGTATCCCATCCCCCTCCTCATGCTTCTATGAGGCAGTGACCGCACCTACCCCCCCCACTATCCTCTCCCCACCCTCACATCATTCCCCCCCCCACTGTGTGTTCATTTTTTTTATGGGACCAAGAAACTCCTCTCCCACCTATGTGAGACAAGGCCATCCTCCCCTACATATACCTCTGGAGTCTTGGGTCCCTCCCTATGTGTTCCCAGGCTGGTGGTTTAGACCCTGGGGGGCTCTGGTTGTTTGGTATTGTTGCTTTCCACCTGGGGTCAATAACCCTTTCTGCTCCTTCAGTCCTCTCACTAAGTTCTCCATTGGGAAACCCCTGATCATATCAGTAGTTAATTGTGAACATTGTCCTCTGAGTGTGTTAGTCTTTGGCTGACCTCTAAGGAGACAGCTATATCATGTTCCTCACATTATGCACTTCCAGCCATCCACAACAGTGTTTAGATTAGGTGACTGTACATGGGGTGAATACCCAGGTGGAATGGTCTCCTGATGGCCTCTCCTTCAGTTTCTGTTCCATGTTTTGTTTCCCTATTTGCTCCCTTGAGCATTTTTGTTTCTCGTTCTAAGTAGAACTGAGGCATCCCCTCTTGGTCTTCCTTCTTCATGAGCTTCATGTGGTCTGTGGGTTGAGTCTTCGCCAATCCAAGCTTTTGGGCTAACATCTGTGGAGATATGTTTGTGTAACTATCTTCTTTTGGGTTTTTTGGGAGATTACTTTCTTGCTTTTTCTAGGTTATAGTTTCCCTCCTTGTGTTGGAGTTTTCCACCAATTATTCTTTGAAGTGCTGGATTTGTGTTGAGATACTGTGTAAATTTGGATTTGTCATGGAATATTTTGGTTTCTCCATCAATAATGATTGACAGTTTTGCTGGGTATAGTAGTCTGGGCTGGCATTTGTGTGCTTTTAGGGTCTGTATAATATCGGTCCAGGATCTTCTGGCTTTTATGGTCTCTGGTGAGAAGTCTGTTGTAATTCTTATAGGTCTGCCTTTATACGTTACTTTGCCTTTTTCCCTTACTGCTTTTAGTATTTTTTTCTTTGTTTTGTACATTTGATGTTTTGACTATTATATGGCGGGAAGTATTTCTTTTCTGGTCTAAACTATTTGGAGTTCTGTAAGCTTCTTGTATATTTATGGACATCTCTTTCTTTAGGTTAGGGAAGTTTTCCTCTATAATTTTGTTGAGGATATTTACTGGTTCTTTTAGTTGGGAGTCTTCCCCCTCATCTATACCTATTATCCTTAGGTTTGGCCTTCTCATTGTGTCTTGGATTTCTTGTATATTTTGGGTTAGTAGCTTTTTGTATTTTGCATTTTCTTTGACAGTTGTGTCAATGTTTTCCATGGTATCTTCTGCACATGAGATTCTCTCTTCCATCTCTTGTATTCTGTTGGTGATACTTGTGTCTATGACTCCTGATCTTTTTTTTAGGTTTTCTATCTCCAGGGTATTGTCCCTTTGTGATTTCTTTATTGTTTCTACTTCCATTTTTAGATCCTGCATGGTTCTGTTTAATTCCTTTTCCCGTTTGGTTGCATTTTCTTGCAATTCCTTAAGGGATTTTTGTGTTTCCTCTTTAAGGGTTTCTATCTGTCTACCAGTGCTCTCCTTAAGTTCTTTGAGAGCGTTATTTATGTCTTTCTTAAAGCCCTCTATCATCATCATGAGAAGTGATTTTAATTCTGATTCCTGCTTTTCTGGTGTGATGGGGTGTTCAGGGCTTGCTCTGATGGGGGAGCTGGGTTCTGATGATGCCATGTAACTTTGGTTTTTGTTGCTTATGTTCTTGCTCTTGCCTTTTGCCATCTGGTTAACTCTAGTGCTGCCTGTACTTGCTGTCTTTGACTGAAGCCTGTCTTTCTAGTTATCTAGCTTGTGTCTGATCTCCTAGGGTCCAGATGTCTCTGTGATCTTTTCCAGCTGTACTGATTATAGTGGTACCTCTAGGATGCCTCAGGATATGGTGCCTCCAAGGTAGTAGTCCAGCTAGGTGTCTGCTGTTCTGGGTGCAGTGTCTCCTCTAGAATATCTCAGGATATGCTGTCTGAAGCTCTGAGTTCATTTGTTCCTCTGTGGCTCTGGATTGAGTGGACCTTCCAGTATGTCTCAGGTGGAATCCGGGGTCCACACAACAGCAGACCTGGCAGAGGTCTGATCCAGGACTCAGATCTGGGAACTAGTTTCTAAGACACTGTCCAAGTTAGAGCGCCTGGGATCCTTGCTTCCTCTGGATTCTTGGAGGTTGGGGACAGAGCTGCCACCCCAGATCTGCTCAGTGCTCTGGCCCAGACTGGAAGGCCAATTCTTAGTTTTAATTTGAATATGCATATCTGACTAAAATCTTTCTGATATTAGCTCCTCCCAGTTGATTGCCAATATTTAGCAATAAATAGGCTTTTAAGTTTTTCCAAATTTTTGTTTCAAGTTGACATATTACTCTATGGCTAAAAGGAGTATTCTATATATTAAAAACTAAATGCTATTATCTTCTGTAACATTTTTACTTTAAAATTTTTCTTTGGATAAAGTAGTTCAGTGTTTTTTCTAATAGTTAAGATATTTCCAAAGACTATATCAAAACCTACACATAAAGTATTCTTAGTCTGAAGGTGTACAGATCTGTAAAGTGTGTAAATCTGTTAATGGTCAATAGTTTAGCAGTATGTGCTAGAGCCTCATGATTCCCTGATCTGTAGCTGACTGGCAAGTTCTGTGTAGGTCCAATGCCAGTAACTGCAGTTGCTGTGTGTTCATGGTTCTTATTGTAACACTTTGCTTAGAAGATGACATTCCACAGCTCTCCCTTTTTTTCTGGCATTTACAGCCTTTACACCATGTCTTACTCAACCATGTCTGAGCCTTAAGGCAGTATTGTAAATGTCTAAGAGGACATTTTAATACTGAAATAAAAAGTCATCCAGCAAAAAAGTGAAACTCTTTCCAATGGTAACATGAAATTGGGTATGTAGATGACTTGGTGAGTAAATTTCTTGCCATGCATTCAGATAACCAAACCCCACATAAAACTAGGTATGGTAGCATTTGTTTGCCCAGAAGGATATGGGCAAAGAACCTGTAACATGCTGTAGAATGTACAAATACTATTTCTCATACAAAGTGAAAGGTGAGGACTGACATCCAGTGTTGTCTTCTAACCTCTACATGTGTGTCATGGCATGCTCACCAAAGGGACTTCATACACTACTATAAAGATATTTGCATATCCATGTTCATTACTACACTAATCACAACATCCAAGAACTTGAAGCAGCCTAGATATTTATAAATTGATTATTAAGGAATGAAAATGTGGTACATATATACAATGGAATATTACTTAATTGTAAAGGAAAATTAAATCATGAAATATTTACATAAATGAATCAGACTAGAAATGTTTTACTCAACCACATCACCTGGGCCTAGAGAGACAAATACCATTTTTTCTTTTACATATGAAAGTTCTAGCTTTGATTATTAGTGTGCTTCACATGGAATACATGTGGAAACTAGAAATAGACCTCTGGTGGCAGGGCTCGGGATGCAGTTAGGCAGGAAGATGATAAAATGTTAAGTAGAAAATGAGAATCCTAGAGGCAGAACTGTCAAAACAAGTAGTAGAATGAAGAGGAATAGCAGAATGAGAGAGCAAGGGAAGGCTTATCGAAAACATACATGAAGAATGTGCTTGGGAACCTCTGATCATGTGATCCAAGTTTAAAAGGCAAAATGATCCACCATGGTACATTCATGGTACATATCTGTAATCCCAAAACATAGGAGATAGTGATAGGCAAATTAAAATGGAAATGAGGACAGGGATACAGGATTGGTAGAGCTATGTTAAAACAAAAGCTGTAAAGTCTTATGTGAGTGAACTAATTAGTAAGCTACTTAAAAATGACCAAGAAATGCATGCTGACAGGAGCCTGATATAGATGTCTCCTGAGAGGCTCTGACAGAGCCTGACAAATACAGAGGCAAATGCTTACAGCCCACCTTTGGACTGAGCATGGGGTTCTCAATAGAGGAGTTAGAGAAAGGACTGAAGGAGCTGAAGGGTTTTGCAAACCCTTCATAGGAAGGAAACCCATACATAGGAAGAACAACAATATAAACCAACCAGATCCCTAGAGTTTTCACGGACTAAACCACCAGCCAAAGTGTACATATGTACACCAACAAAGTGTACAAAGGGACATATGGCTCCAGCTACATATGTAGCAGAGGATGGCCTTGTTCGGCATCAGTGGGAGGAGAGGTCCTTGGTCCTGTGAAGGCTCGATGCCCCAGTGTAGAGGAATGCCAGGTGGGCAGGCCAGAGTGTGGGGGTGGGTGGAGAAACATCCTCATAGAAGAAGAAAGATGGGGTAGGGAGATTCTGATGTTGGGGTGGGGTGGGGTGCCAGGAAAGGTGTTAACATTTGAAATATAAAGAAAATAACCAAAAAATGTGGAAAAAAATGGTTTTAGCAAAAGTATCCTAAAAAAGTTAACAGTGCTGCTCCTAGAAGGCAGATTATTAAATGACTATCTCAAAACCAAACTTAGACTACCCACCTATTTATTAGTCAGAGAAGGCCCAAAGTCACCTAAAATGATGTAGTCTATTACCATTGCTATTGGTTGCCCACCATAACTAAATATTAAGACAGATTTTTGTAGAAAACACTTTTTAGTTGCAAAATACAAAGCAGTCAAACTTGATTTGACCAAGAAACTCTCCCTGATGGATGATTTTTACAGTGATACAAAATAATATGTGTTTTTCTGGAGTGATGGAAGACATCAATCATCTTATCTACTGCTAGACCTTACATTCCATAAAAACAACCTGCTAGGTAAGATGTATACAATGGTAAGAAAGGAACAACCCTACTTGTGGGGGAAAATAATCACTCTTGATTATATTTTAGGCCTGTTCTGAGGGACAGAATTCATGCCTGATACTGTCAGCACAGCCAAAAGCCATGGCTAGGAAAGTCATAGGCTCCAGGGCAGAACCTATTGGTGCTTCTTTACCAAGGTGTCATGCTGTCAAGCATAGTTCATATACTCACTCACATTTCACTCAAGAACACAAATTTTCTTTATATCCAGTGATTTCTGTTACTTAAACCTTGGTCAAAGAAGATTTTATTGCAGTAGATAGAAGTTAATACAAAAAAGGATCATTGCTTAAAGTACTGAAAGTAAGCAACTGTGGGTATTTACTCACAAGATGGGACATCTCTAACAAGTACTCTCCCCAGCCAAAGTTTGAAAATATCACAGGAGGAGGGATGAGGTTAGGAAGAGTGGATAAGAGTGCTGAGAAATGTCCTCTGGATATGACATGGTTATCAAATACAAAAACTCACTCAAAATGTGATTAATCACAAGCACTAGAGCAAGCTCATGCCAGCTAATAATTCTAGCATACCTTGTAGCAAGACTTTCAATAGCATAGCCCAACTTGACACATTGGCAGTTGATGGCTTCTGAGGGTGGCAGAGCCATTTTTCATTAGCATAGTCACTGGTGGGTTTCCCATCTCCCAGTGGATGAACCCATACCCATGCACATAAGTGTAGCAGTAATTAAACTCCATAGCTTGATATCTGCTGAGAAAGAGAAAAATCATTTTCTCTGATGGAATGTCACAGGGTATATCAACAACACTCTAGAGCGGGTCTCATACCCATGAATTGTTTACAAACACAAGACAGACTCCAAGATTTTATGTCATCTTTTAGGTTGTTTATGGTATTTTGTTTTGTTTTCTTTGCTTATTGTGGTTGTTTATTTTGACATTTGCTTTTTGGTTTTGGTTTTATGTTGAGAGAGAGAGGGACAGAGAAAAACATGAGTTGTATGTATAGAGAGGTAGGAAGGATCTCAGAGGTTGGAAGAGGGAAAGAATACAATCAAAATAGGTATATAAAAATTTTCAAATAAATACTTTTGTGTTTATTCTATTTTCCTCATTAATTTATTTATTCACATTGCAGACTGACCACAGTCCTCTCCCTCCACTCTTCCCAGTTCCACCCTCACAAACCTTTTCTGATCCCCCCATCCCCTGTTCCTCAGAGATGGGGAGTTGGTTACTAACTCACTCTGGTACATCAAGTAACAGCAGAACTAAGTGCATCCTCTCCCACTCAGATCAGATAGGGTTTAATCCAAAGGTAGGCAATAGAGTCAGAGACACTCCCTGCTTTACTTGTTAGTGGACTCATATGTAAAACAAGCTATACATCTGCTACATCTGTGTAGGGGCCTATGTCCAGCCTGAGAATGTTCTTTGGTTGGTAGTTCAATCTCTGTAAGCCTCCATGGACCAGGCTAGTTAATTGTGTAGGGCTTCCTGTAGTATCCTTAGTATCTCTGGTTTCTTCAATTCTTGCCCCCATGTTTTCTGCATGATAATTAAAATCAGTATGGCTCTTTCTGCATTCTTCCACATGCAGACACACAATTTGATCAACACCATTTGTGTGAAAATGTATTCTTTATTCCACTGTGAATTTCTTGCTTCTTCATAAAAATTATGGTGTTCATAGGTGTGTTAAAAATATATAAATAATTTATATAGATAAATATCTGTGGGTCTTTAGTTCAAGCAAGTTGAGCAACATATCCATACCATGAAGTTTTTATAACTATAGCTCTGTAGCACAGCTTGAAATCACAGATAGTTAAACCACTGGAAATTCTTTTATGGTTCAATATTGTTTGACCTAGCTGGGTTTTTTCTCCATATGAATCTGACAATTATCTTTCAATGTCTTTAATTTATTGTGTTGGAATATTGACAGAGATTACATAGAATATTTAGATTCTTTTGGTGCATTGGCCATTTATACTATGTTAACTACTGATCAGTGAGAATGGGAGATTTTTCTATCTTCTGATTCCTTCTTCAATTTCTCAAAGACTTAAATTTTTTGTTTTTTGATTTTTTGTTTGTTTGTTTGGTTGGTTGGTTCATTAGTTGATTGGATTGTTGGTTTGGTTTGGATTGGTTTGTTTATGTTTGGGGCACAAGTGACTTGTGGAAATAGAGTAACACAGTATTTTTTCTCTTTTATTGCCCTCCAGCTTCCCCCCTCACAAAGTCCCTATCTACATTCCTCTCTTCTACCCAGAGAGAGATAGAGAGAGAGAGAGAGAGAGAGAGAGAGAGAGAGAGAGAGAGAGAGAGAGCATCCCTCTGGGTATACAACAACCCTGACATGTCAAGTCTCTAGAGGCAAGACTAGGCACATCCTCTACCACTGAGGACAGAGAAAACAACCGAGATAGGGAAGCATATACCACAGACAGGCAAGAGCTTTAGGGAGATTGCCTGCTCCAGTTTTGGGGGATCAACATTGACACAGAACTCCCCTTTTCTCCATATGTTAGGGGAACCTTGTTTGAGCCTATGTCCGTTTTTTGGTTAGTTAAACCACTGTTCAGTCTCTCAGAGACCCCAAATGTCCAGGTTAGTTGAATCTAGTGGTCTTCCTGTGGAGGTCCTACCCCACTTCTGGGCCCTAAATTTTTCCCCCAAAACTTCCATTAGATTCCCTAAACTCAATCCAATGTTTGGCTGTGGTTCTCTGCATCTACTTTGCTCATTTGCTGGCTGGAGCCTCTTGGAGGAAATGTATGCTAGGCTCCTGTCTGCTAGAATAAGAGAGTATCATTAATAATGTCAGGTATTGTTGCTTGCCCATGGGATGAATCTCAAGTTGGGCTGGTAATTGATTTACCTGCATTTCTTGTGTACAGGATAAATTTTGAGTCAAAGGGTTTGTTGTTGGGTTTGTGTCCATATATCTTCTCTGGGATTCCTGCATGGCTACAGGAGACGGCCTCTTCAGGTTCCATATATCTACTGCTGTGAGTCTCAGCTAACATCATCACCATTATTCCTGAAAGTCTTCTCTCTCACAGGTCTTCAGCATGACCTTGAGATGGCCTACACCCTCCAAACCCCACCAACAACCAGCAGTAGATTTTCATGAATTCTCCTCTCCCTCCTGCCCTCTCTCCTGTCTTTCACCCCACTAGATCCCAAGCCCCCTTCCATTCCCCTCCAAATCCCCTCACCCACCCAGTTATGTCCCTCCATCTAAGTCCTAGGTTTATCTTCTTTCTTCAATGACACAGTGATTATTGAATAGAGAATTGTGCCATTTTTGTGATTTTCTAGGCTTTCTGGAGTTTCTGTTGTTGTTGAAGTCCAACGTTAATCCATAGTGGTCTGATAACAATAAGGCATTATTTCAGTTTTCTTGTATCTATTGAGGTGCTTTGTGACTGATTAAATGGTCTATTTAGGAGAAGAATACATGAGGTTCTGGGTAAAAGGTATATTGTTTAGCATTGGTGTGAAAATTTCTATGGATGTCTGTTATGTCCATTTAACTCGTAATCTTTGTTATTTTCACTATTTCTCTATTTAATTTTTATCTGCATGACATGTCTATTGTTGATACTGGGCTCAACTTCTTGAAAGTTCTACACGCTTCATTAATATTGTTATTAACTGAGGACATCATGTTTAGATATAAAGCTGTTTGACATTCAACCACAGCAACCCTAAATATTCTTGTATCTTCTGTGCAGGTTAAATTTTAAAAACTACCAGGTTGTTTTGGCAATGGTTTATGCCATTGAAGAGATCAACAGGAACCCCCATATTTTACCCAATGTGTCTCTGGGATATAATATATATAATGTCCTGTTCAATGAATGGGGGATACTGGAGAGATGCATTAAATGGCTGTCTGGGCCAAAGAAGTTTGTGCCTAATTACATGTGTAAGAGAGAGATGAAGTCTGTTGCAGTACTCACAGGCATGTCATGGATAATATCGGCCAACATAGGGACACTGCTAGAACTCTACAAATATCCACAGGTGAGAATGAGTGAACTGAAGAAAGAAAACCATTTAATATTCAGTGCCATTCTGAGGTGCTAAAAGAGGATGAAAGAAAAATGTGCTTATGCATCTGACAAAGTTTATAATCCCAAACAATATTCAGTGGTGTATTCAGGACAAAGTAAAAAATAGGCTCAAGTGGACAGTAATTACAGGGAATGCATAGTATAAAGGTGTGATGGTCTAGAGAATCAGTTTTGTGCATAAAGTATTTGATTCATAAACATGAGAACCTGACTTTGGATATCTACCACTGACACGAAACCAGTAGAAGGCAGTATACATCTGTCACCTAGGTTCTGGTAAAGAAGTGACAGGTGAGTCGATTGATCTCTCAGACTAGCCATGGTAACCAAAACAGTGAGCTACAGTTTCACTTACAATCCTATGCAAAAAGAAAGTAAAAGAAAAAAATTAAATATAGTGAATAATGAAAAAACTCCAATATCAACATTTGGCCTCATGGACACACGTATATTGATGGAGTGGGTGATTTCTGATCATTTTAGGTAATTCTAAAGCCTGTCATAATTGGACATGTATTTAATGTTTCTTCCTCTTAATTCTTTTATTCTCTTTATCTTCTTTTCCTTTTAGCTGACCATTGGGTCTTTTGATCCAAACCTGAATAATCATGAGCAGTTTCCTGATCTCTACCAAATAGCCTGCAAGGACAAGTCTCTGTCTCATGGCATTGTCTCCTTGTTGAATTATTTCCACTGGAACTGGGTGGGACTGATCATATCTGAAGGACATAATGGTGTTCAGATCATCTCAGACTTGACAGCAGAAATGGACAGAAACAGAATATGTGTAGATTTTGTGGAAATGATCCCAGTTAGTGAAGTATCTTATTTACCAAACAGACAACCGACTCCTACACAGGTTCTGAAATCATCAACAAATGTGATCATCACCTATGGTGACAGTGATTTTCTGAGAGGCTTCCTGTTTTATTTAAGACAAACTATACTTACAAACAAAGTCTGGATTATGAGCTCAGAATGGGATAGTATCATCCAGGAAAAGCATTTCATTTTACATTCACTTCATGGGAGCCTCATCTTCACCCATCACCACAAAGAAACCTCTGGTTTCAGAAATTTCATCCAAAACGTTCATCCTTCCAAATATCCAGAAGATTTTTATCTTAGAACATTTTGGTTCTCCTTTTTTAACTGCTCATTTGCTGACGATGACTGCAATACACTGGAGAACTGTGTGCCAAATGTTTCCTTACATGACTCACCGAAGGCCCGCTTGGACATGGTCATGACTGAGTTTGCTTATAATATATACAATGCTGTGTATGCTGTGGCCCACAGCCTTCATGAGATGCTTCTTCATCAAGTAGAAGTAAGACCAATAAGAAAGGCAGAAGAGCTGATGTTTTCAGCCTGGCAGGTAACGTGTCTCTCCTTGGGTTGCTCAGATCATCAACATTGTGATATTCTAAATTGATGCTTTTTGAGGTCACACTACTTATTTTGGATCTCTAAGGGTACAAAATAAACTACTTGCTGATAAAGGGGTAAGTAATTCAAAACCTATACAGAAATGGTTAAAAAGTACAAAGTGTCCATGGAAGAAAAACAGTGTGTTCTAAATCCATATCTGTGTTTTGTGTTGTCAGATCAAGGATTTCTATATGAAAGACACAAAAACTTCTCTTGTGAGTCCTATGGAAGTCAGTAGTGAAAGAATTTATTTTCATAGTCGGAAGTTATGGAAGTAAATTGTTAGGCCAGAGATGACTGAGGAAGGTAGAGTGTCTAGGCACATAGAATCAAACATGGAGAAAGGAGTTAGAGAGACAAGCTGAAGGAAGTAACCAATTGAGAGTAATATAGGTGTATTATTGATATACCTATATAATATTATAAGTATAATATTAAAAATGTGTGTAGAGCCGGGCTGTGGTGGCACACACCTTTAATCCCAGCACTTGGGAGGCAGAGGCAGGCGAATTTCTGAGTTCGAGGCCAGCCTGGTCTACAGAGTAAGTTCCAGGACAGCTTGGGCTATACAGAGAAACCCTGTCTCAAAAAAAAACAAACAAAAATGTGTGTAGAGTCCCAGCTATGAAGAATAGGATTCAGAAGAAAGGGAAGAAACTGAGCTCATGGAAGATAAGACACTGAGGCACAAGACTACCACAACATGCAGCAAAGCCTGTGGAGGCCAACTGGGCAATGGAGGTAACTGATGATAGGGTACCTAGGTACATATAGCTCCATAACTTGCAGTAAAGACTACAGAGGAAGTCAGGGGTAGAGGTGCCCCTGGCTAGGATGCTCAGGCAAAGTCATTTAACCTGATTTCAGCAGAAGCAAGGACTTGCCAGAAGTGTGCTGAACCTTGGACCTTGATTATTATTGCAAACAGAATCTGACTCTTAGGGGGAAACAGGAATAAAACATCCTGAACATTAGTCAGAGAGAGGAAAATTACTCTTTAGTCCTAATAGGACTTATCCTCTCCTAAACTGTAAGTATGTTTAGTAGAAGGGAAATGTAACTTAAATTTTCAAAAAATAAATATTTTTTTCTCAACCAACAGATTAGGTCCTGCATGAAATCCCAGTACAGAAACAAAAACATGAAAGAAAAAAAGTTAAATGTCTCCTCCAAAAATGATCAATTCTATAGTAACTTCAACAATAATTATTAACAATTCTGCAATAAAAAGCCAAAGACAAGGCGACTCAGTTAAAATATATGATCCATTCAGGTATTCCAAAATGTACACCTCAACATCAATGAGAAACAACTTAAACAGACCTACAATCAGCAATGGGAATAAGACAGTAATGAAACATTTCAAAATTAAGAAATTCCAGGAACAGATTCTACAGAATTTTGCCAAAATGTTAAAGAACTACTCTCAGTACTTCTCAAATTATTCTATAAAATAGAAAGGAGTGATTGCTTCAAAACTCATTCTATGACAGCAGACTGATTAATACTGGTGTGTTAACCTGAAACTCAAACCAAATAAAGACACAACAGAAAAGAATATTACATACCAGTCTTGTTAACATATATTTACAAATAAATAAAATGGAAGAGAGAAGTTCTGTAATGATACTATGATTTCAGAAACAAATAACTTAAAAAATAAAAATATGAACAAAAATAAATTCTCAATAAAACATCTGTAAACTTAATTCAGTAACAGATCAAAAAGGCCAGTCACCATAATCAAGTTGTCTTCCTTCCAGATATTCAGGGAAGTATCAATCAACAAATGTAGATCAGTAAATGAAATTAATCACATTAGTAGACCCAAGCACAGAAACGACAGGATTATATCACTAGATAAAGAAAAGGCCTTTGGAAAAAAATCCAATATTACTTCATAATAAAAGTCATGGAGATGTTAAGGATATTTGAAAAACGTAAATACAGAATTGTGCTAAACCAAGGGAAAACTAAAAAATTCCCAACTGAGATTTGGGAATGCAAAATTAACACAAAAGTCTTCCTCTATACCAGTGATGAACATAACAACAAAAAAATGAAGAAGCAATGCCATTCACAACAGCCATAAAGAAATTAAATATTTGAGAATAAACCTGGGCAAGGCAACCTAACCAGGAAAGAGCTCTACCATGAAAACTTTAAGACACTGAAGGAAGTAATTGAGTTGAAGAACATACTAGAAAATAGAAAGACCCCCCATGATCCTGGATTACATAAATTGATATTGTATATTGGTCATAATACACAGAGCAATTGAAAGTTAAATGTAATTTCAATCAAAATTGCACCGTCGTGAAATCGCAACATGCATGACAGACTACTTGACAAGCCAATATGTAGAGGGTCCTATCCCAAGGTGAAGAGCACCAGATAGTCGATGCCTGGTGAGATGGTTAGAGTAAGTTTTCTCCAGAGATGTGGTCCCTGATAGGTTATCCAGTCCCTAGTGGTCAGCAATAAACACATGTACATATATACAAACTACAGTGAATGAACTCAATATGGTGTATTGGGGGACGGGGTAAGTCATGAATTTGAAAGGAATGTGGGGGCCTTGAGAAGAGAGGTGAAAAGCAGAAATGATGTGAATACTGTTTAGTATGGTTTAGTTTAGTTTAGTTTGGTTTGGTTTGGTTTGGTTTGGTTTGGTTTGGTTTGGTTTGGTTAGGTTACGTTACGTTTGGTTAGGATTGTTTTGGATTAGTTTGGTGTAGTTTCATTTAGTTTAATTTAGTTTTTTAGTTTACTTTAGTTTAGTTTACTCATATATAAAATTCTATTCTATAATTTTATTGAAGATATTTACTGTCTATTGAACTTGGGAGAGGCCCCAGCCCACTGGGATTTGATGAGACCCTACGAAAGGGGGCAAAAGAATGATAGGACAAGAGACACAAAGAAGAAGCACAGGTCTGAATATCTGATTGAGTGCTTGAACATTATTGTTCAGGTTGCCTTATAAAGACAAGCAGAGATGAGGGTCAAGGTTCAGGGCCATTCAGTAATTGTTAAGTTCTTGCAAGCATTCCTTAGCCCAGACCACTTTCTCATGAGCAAGAGAGCAATAAAACATTTGTTAGGCTCAAGTTGCTAATTTTCTCTCCCAGGCAGGAAGGACAGTAAAGTCTTCCCTTACTCAGGCTATCTACTTAACTGACATTTGTTCTCAGGAAGAAGGCAATAGGCATTCCTTAACTCAGGCTATCTACCTAACTGATATTTGCTCTCAGGAAGAATGAAGTCTTGGCTCCTGGCATCTCTTCTTTTCTAACAATTTTTAAAGACACTGGTCTGAGAAAGTGGACATTTACAAATCTCATTGATAAATGAGCAGGCTTTAAACAGAGGAGGGAAGATTGAACTGACCCTCCCATTATCATTAGAAATGGTAGCTTTTGGGGGAGGAGAGGGTTAAATGTCTCATGAGCTTCATAGGATATTGAGGGTCCTAGTCAGCCACTTTGAGACACAAGAAATTAACACCAACCACTATGCAGTCAGGTTTGTTTCACAGGGGGCTCAGATGCTGACAACTTGGGTCTTCCCCCTGTGGTACCTTGTCATACATCCCTTGCAGGTACCCACAATGTGTTTGTGCCATGTAAACCGGTGTGCATTAATCTGAGTTCTATGCAGCTCCTAAAGGAGATATGTCAACCCAAGGCTCAGCCAAGCCTCTATCAGGCAGATCAACTCTGTGATAATATAGTTGTAGAGGTTTAGATGCCAAGGAGTTGATTTGTTGTTTTATAAAGCCAATGAGTCTCTTAAAGGCCCAAGAGCTGAAAGTCAAAAGGAGAACAAGAGTGACCACAGGACCCAGGATGGAAGGGAGACCAGTGGTAAGCCAAGGAGAAACAGAGAACCAGTTTTTAAGCCACCCTTCTTTTTGTTCTCACTGTTTCTTTTGCCATTATAATCTCTCTCTGATCTTGGCTATACTATCTCTAACTAACCCCGGTGTGGTCAGTATAAAAACAGCATCTCTCCTTGAGGGTAGCACATAGTCCCTTGCTGAAGGAAAGGCAGATCTAGCCCTCTGTGTTTTTGGAGGACCACTTCAGAGAGCAAAATGGGGGATTTTTCCAGATTAGTGATGTCAGTCTCTAGGTGTTCAATGTTCTTGTCAATGGCCCCTCGAAGTTCTGAGTAGTGCAAGTCCTGAGGCTGGCATCAAGGTTAGAACTTCCAACAGCAAACACCATGGATGGCCCCTTTTTATCTGGAAAGGGAAAAGAAGGGAATTCTCATGGAGATCTCACTTCCCTAGATGTCAGATGTTATTTATCTTATCTATAATAGGGTCTGGCTTTGTGGAAGTATCTATTTGTTTCTCTAATCTTTCTGGCAGCCACCTAGCTGTGCCTTTCTTTGGTATCAAATAGATATATCAATTTCCAGACCCATATGAGAACTGGGTCAGAGTTGGTCCATTTAAATGTAAAGGGATCTCCCCACATAATTGTGGCATAGTTTTATTGGTCTCAGGGTGCCAGAGGCGATCAGCAGCAGATTTGCCATGAGTGTCTAGATTTAAAAAATTGAGAATAAACAAGGCGTGATGAAGAATATTTTTAGGGGACCACTTCTGGGTGTATTACTCCCCCTCTTTTTGTTTTTCAAAAGCCAATTTGTTCAGTGTTCCTTGTAAAACCAGGGCACAAGCACCAGTAGCTATTCCTCCCACACTCAGAGAGTTATGAAGATATTATTTTAAAATTCCATAATATCTGTTTCACAATACCTTGTCTTTGAGGATTATAAGGAATCCCAGCAATATGGGTAATATTAAATTGTCAACAAAACATCTCAAATGTTTGATTGCAATAGTCAGTTCCATCTATCTTAATCTGATATGGAACACCAAGTGTAGAAAGATAATGTAGGTAATAACTAATTATATTTTTAGTTGTTTCTCCTGTTAAAGCAGTTGCAACTAGAAAGCCTGAAAAGATGTAAAGTCACATGTACATGTTTTAGTTTTCCAAAATCAGAAATGAGTAACATCTACTTGTCATAATTGATTAGGTATAAGTCCTCAAGCATTAACACCATTATGAAAAAATTGAGGACTCTGAGAACAAGTTTTTGCAATTTGACTTGTATACTCTCTACAAATACCAAATTATTGTCTCAAGCTATTATTATTAAACAAATGTAACAGTCACTAAGCAATAGCACAGCCCT
The DNA here is from genome assembly GCF_011762505.2 of Arvicanthis niloticus. Lineage (NCBI taxonomy): Eukaryota > Metazoa > Chordata > Mammalia > Rodentia > Muridae > Arvicanthis > Arvicanthis niloticus. The sequence goes on from NC_133432.1 coordinate 36,831,357, forward strand.
TTGGAGCAGATCTCTGTGGATCCACAAAGATGTACTAACTTGTGGCAATGCTATATAGACAAATAGATGACTTCTTAAGTCTTAATGATGATCCTATAAGAATTCCTAAAATTTTATCAATGATTGTTAAGTTCTTTTGTAACTGGACTGTTATCAGGCCCTTCTCTGATAGTCAAAACTGCAATGAGAAGTCTATCAGTCTCCAACATGTCATCAGCCAATTGCTCTTAGATAGTAACCAGACTTTTTCCTACTCAGAGCACACTCCAAGAGGTCATAAAACAATTAGCCAAAGGTCATTAAAAGGAAACCAAGGACTTACTATAAATGCCAATATTGCCCAGGCCTATCTATAGCAAACTTCACTAATAACGTAGTTAGAGCTTCAAACCTTTAGTGAACCTTTGGAGCTAGACAGGTGATGGATGTTTAGCCAGGCAATTAATCCTAATGGATATGTATGTAAACATCCTCTGTTGCAAACTTCTATTTCAATTTATGATTTGACCCTTGGTGTGAACTTGTGATGAACTTTGCCACATGTGATCATGTATTCTGCAAGATTCATAAGCACTGAGGACAAAGAGATGAGAAGCAGATACAATGGAGAGATAGAATAGAATTTTTTGCCATTTCCGATTTGAGTAGCATATAGAATAAAAGTTTTCCTTTTCTTCACCCAGGACCTTTCCACTTCTCCCCCTAGATAGCTTTCCCAGAAAAACTTTCACACTTAGAAGGCCTATAATCTGCCTGGTACACAAATGCTGTGGCATTTATTTCTGGGGTCCAGGCAATCTAGTATGAGCTCTTAAATGTCTTATAAAGTTAAGGTAAAGTACATGCTTGTTGAATTAATTTGTATTTGTAAAAGTTGAGAATTAGCAATATCTAAATAAGGAACGATTTCAAGATATGAGATTATAAGAGACAAGATAGAAGATACTGATCTTTAACTTTAAGATTAAAGTTATTTCAAACAAAAGGAGTAGGGAATGTGAGAACAAAATTTGAAAGCAGCATTGTAAAAATAACAAAAATTCATGGTCAGCAAAGACCACCAACAATTTGTTAAATATAGTCATAATAAAAATATTAAGCCCCTGCAGGGACAGGGTGACCCAAATGAAAAGGCATGCTAAGACGTGCCCAGACAAGCCCAAGTGAGTAATGGGCTATCTGGTGTTTACTTTTCTCTCCCCCTTTCTGAGAAGTCCAAGGTTTCATGGTCAAAAGTAACTAGTCATCCTGCCAGCTCACACATAGTCACTTCTGCAAGTTGCTGATGTTTGAAATATCCAATCATATGTAACCACACCAAATTTTCCTGCTCTCCCCAACCCCTACCCATAAATATCCGAAGTTTCCTGGGTTCTGGGTCAGAACCTCTATCTCCTGTGTGAGATATGTTCTGGCCCGAGGGCCCTCGTCATTAAACCTCCTCTGCAATTGCATCAAGAAGGTCTCTTGTGTGTCCTTGGGTTCGTGCAGGTCCGGACTTGGGTGAGGATCCCCTTGCGGGGCTCTTTCATTTTGGTTCGTTGGCCGGGAAATGCACGACCCCAGGACCCACGACGATGACCCCTTGGAGGTAGGTCTGTATGAGTGGAATGTGTCTGAGTGCAGCGCTGCTGTCTTTGTCTCTGTGTTTTGGTTTCTGTGTCTGTGTCTTGGTTTCAGTTTCGGGGCAGCTGTCACTACAGGCTGTAAGTACTTGGTGATTGCGGGAGCAGACATGCATTTCAGACCCGCAGGCTGCAACCCTGGGGGATGCCCTGGGGTTCTGGGGGGAAGGTGCAAGGCCTTTCCCCATCGGAAGATCAGGGGATCTGACCGTAGGATTTCGGAACACAGGAGATGGAGTGCTCCTACTGGGGTGGAGGAAGACATGGAATCATTCCCCATCTGATCTGTGTTGTTTATGCCACCCACAGCAGGGGTGAGCTATCTGTGTTGTTTGGTTTATATGTTCTTGGACTCTGACTGACGATTGTCATTCCTTTTCTTTTTTTCTGGACTGAAACTACTGTGTAAAACATCCTGAGTTAAAAAGAGATAACATGACCACCGGCAGAAAAAGAGATAGAGCTGCTGGTGAGTGCTGCTACCGAGCAGGGAGACAGGCAGGTCCTGTTCCACAGCTTTTGGCCAAGAGAAAATCCTGTTCCTCTGCTGTTAGTGGAGGCTATGGAGGAGGCAGCATGCAACAGCTACCTAATTGAGTGTGCATGGCTGTGCTGGGGACCCCGAGGTCGCTGCTGTAACAAATCGTCAGCTTTCCACCTGCTGTCAGTAAAGATAGGTAGAGCCTGGGTGATAAAAAAAATCCTGGCGGAGGAGAGAGACATCTTCCTTGAGCCATGCTGGACAAAACAGCCCCAGCAAGATTATTCACCTGAGAGTTATAATTATTTTTTTAAAAGAGAAAAGAACTGGTTAAAACTGCTTACTTAATTTAGTTTAAAATTTACTTGAGAAATAGTCTCAATTTACAAAAGAAAAACTGATAATTCGCCCTGCTCTGTGGCCAGGAGAAGGGCACCAGCAGAAAGAACCTTGAAAACAACAGACTGTTTTCATAAGCAGCTCTTGGGGAGCCAGCAGTTTTTTGGCTTTTGTAATAAGAAAGTTGATAGTGATTTTTCTCAGTTTAATAAGTGAAGGAGTGCTTTTTTCTTAAATTACAGCTAAAAAGTTACAGGCTGTCCTAAGTCTATATATATATATATATATATATATATATATATATATATATATATATTTCAGTTTTGATAGACTTTCTAGCCATTGCTGTTTGAGATAATTTCATTATTTATATGAGATTTTCATCAAGATTTGGCTCAAAGATGAGAGTTCAGACAAGATAAAATTAAAGAAGTAGTGAGGACTTGTGCTCTTATTTTAGATATAAAAATGTTTACTTTATTATTCTTGTTGTATATGACTTCTAAAATAATATTCTAATCAGAAATAACGCTTTAAAAGGTTTTTTATAGAACTATGATCAAAGTTTCTATTTTGTTAAAAGTTAAATTCAAATAACTGTCAAATTATTAATACTATGTGAGCCTTCGACATCATAATAGTCCTTGCTGTGAAATGCTATAGATAAGGCTATTCATTCTGATTTTGTTTCTTTCTTGGAGCTTCAGAGGTGAGCTCACATTACACCTGTGGACAAGGTACTGTTTGCAGACTGAATTAGGTTGTGGTCTCTAGTGTGATGTGAACAGCAGTCATGCAGCCTCACAAACACATCAGTCTACACAGAGTTCTAAAAGACTCTTACTGCTTTTACAGGTGATAAAAGCAATAAATAAGATAAAAGCCTTTCTTCCACAAGACCCTTGTAGTTTCTGGTCTTCAGGAGTGAAGAACAAGAGAGGACACTGGAAAAGAATGTTCCCTCAGACATGGGGACCCCATCAATTGATCAGGCTGTGGTCAATAATGGGTTCCAGAAGGTAAGGGACACCCAAAGGCTTACGCCAGATTCCATTGACAGATCTTGAGAGAGCTATATGAGACCCCACTAATTTTGATCAAGAAACATGATGTTAAGCAGGGATCAGATAAGTTACCCACAGCCTTTCCAGACTAGCTCATAGAGACATTCTGTCAGTGTAGACAAGGCTTCAGAAGCTAGAGAGAAATGATATCAGGGAGAAAGGAAAAGAGTAAAGAAAAGAAAGATAAGATAGATGGGATCATAGACAGGGTTAAAATTATTTGTGCTAATAGCAAGTGAGAGAAGGTTTAGTGTAAGTCTAGAGGAAAGGAGTAGAGGAGAGGAGTAGAGATAAGTTGCTAGGAAGATAAAAGGTTTACTGTAAGTTGCTGTGACAGTCTAGAGGAAAAGAGTGGAGAAGATAGAAAGTCTAGAGAAAGAGGAAGAAAAAGAAAGGTGACAGGAAAAGAATTTAAGTTAATAAAAGGGGTTGAGAGAGAGAAAGAAAGAGAAACAGAAAAGAGAAAAGAAAGAAAAAGGCTGAAAATATAAGTAAAAGAAAAGAGACCAGTGTGCACATTACAAATAAAAAAGCCAGCTGCAGAGACCAAGAGTACCCTAACAAATAAAAGCCAGGGCCAGAAAATCCCAGGCCTTGAAAAACACCCCAAATGGAGAAGATATTAGCTCTGTGTGAAGACAGTGATTAAGATAGAAAGGGTCCTCCTCCAGGCAAATGGGCCAAAATTCATTTATGGACTACCCAAAAAATGGTGGACTAAGAGACGGGCTGGGTATCCCATTCATTTATGGTCATCCTAGACTGTTCTTACCCTCTGTCGGATTGAGACTTACTCCCCAGGATAGGGGCCCAGACAGGCTGCAACTAACTGACAAGAACTCACGGGTAGAGGAAAGGCTTCTCCTACTGACTCCAGCCAGGAGCTGAGGTAACCTGCTTTACAGACGGGAGCAGTTTTCTCCATGCTTGTCAGAGACAAGCCAGTGCTACTGTGGTAGACACAAATGTCATCTGGGATGACTCCCCACCCCTGGGATCATCAGTGCAGAGAGCAACCTTGGAACTTGGGGCTGATAAGAAGACCAACATCTGCATGGACAACAGGTATGCTTTTGCCACAGCCCATGTCTGCAGGACTATATACCAAGAGAGGAAACCCTGATGAAGCCAGCAACTGTGAGTACTCTTTGCACAGGACACCAAAAGAGAGGAGACTCAGTGGCCTGAGACAATAATCGAACAGATCAAGTGGCTTGATATGGGAGCCTGTTCCGGTTGTGGGCCTAAGAGATGGCCTCACTTAAAAAACAGAGTAAGAGAAAGAACTTAGATTGCTAGCCATCTTGCCAACTACTATCTAGAGGAAAAGAAACAATGGTGCACACAAGAAGGGAGAACTATACTCCCCAGAAAGCAAAGGATTTACCAGGCTAAATATATAGATGGACTCTTAAGATATAAGTACAACCAAGCAGCCAAGAGATTTAAAGCGTATGAGACCTCAGGTTTTGGGCCAGAGAAATAATAAGACAGTGTAGGATATGCCATCAAATAAAGGCTTATGAGACTTAGAGTGAATAAGAAAATACCTAGAAGAGAACAGCCTAGAATAGAAGTTTTCCCGAGGTTTTCAAGTGTCTGAGATAATTAGATAAATTGCCTTTGTTTCTAAGATAAGTCAGGAATTGTCAGAAATATTAGAGACTAATTAGAAGCTCCACTGTTTATACTGTCTCCAAAGTTCAGGACAGGAATAAAAAATAAACAGAACCCTAAAACTAATTGCTCTCCGGAACTGGCGCTGGCTGGAGATTGTCCCTTGTCCTTGTTCCACACCCAGAATGTCCATCTTGTGTGAGAAATGATTTTTCAGGCTACTAAGAGACTGTTTCTGGTGCTGTTGACCATCCGACCTCCTTGAAGTTCACCATCACCACCTGTGATTGATGCCAACTGGAGAAGATCCAGATTCCTGAGTAACCCCCTGCTGTTTAAGACATCCCCCACCTAGAGACACAGGGATAATGCTGCCTTAGAGGGTGGGGCTTATTGTGTGTACATCCAAGGTTAAATGACAACTTGTGATTCCAAGATTGAAATCAAAATGTGAATTCAGAGTTATATAGATTTGTTTCTTTTACAATTTCTCTTTATTATATATGTGATTATATGTATATGTAAAAGTCAGAGGACAACTTTGAAAGTGTGTTTCAAAGAAAAAGAAATGTTTTGAGACCCCTAGCCAATAGAATAGAGCCCAAGGAGCCCTGCTAACAGATAATTTAGTGCCTAATATTGATAAATGGTGAGCTTGCAGTTCAAGATTAACCCTTTATATATCTACTTCTGTCTTTGATGAGGTCAAAGATTGTTGAGTACTTGTCCAGCTGGTCTCCCGGGTTTATTACCACCCTACAGGAACTCTTAAATGTGAGTGTGAGATACATCCTAGACGCTTCTGTAGAGAGTCTATTTCTTTGACCCTAGCTGTCATACTGGGACTTGGAGTGGCCGCAGGTGTGGAAACAAGTACTGATACACTAATACAGGCACCCCGTTATTTCCAATAGCTAAGAGCTGCCATTGATATAGATTTGAGAGACTTAGAACAATCAGTACTTCCCTTTCAGATATTGTTCTGCAGAACAGAAGATTAGACTTGCTGTTTCTTAAAGATAGAGGACTGTATGCAGCCCTCAAAGAAGATTGTTGTTTTTATGCTGATCACACTGGGGTAGTCTGAGACTCAATGCAGAGACTTAGAGAAAGGTTAGATAAAAGACAGAAAGAAAGAAGGACTCAACAAGGTTAGTCTGAGTCCTGGTTCACCCACTATCCTTGGATGATGACACTGCTATCTGCCGTGGCTGGTCCCTTGATAATTACTATTTTTAACTTTTGGTTTTAGGCCCATGTGTGATAAATAGATAGCTAGATTTTGTTAGAACTGAAATAGATACTGTTCAACAAATGGTGTTAAGATAAAGATATGAGATTATAAGAGACAAGATAGAAGATACTGATCTTTAACTTTAAGATTAAAGTTATTTCAAACAAAAGGAGTAGGGAATGTGAGAACAAAATTTGAAAGCAGCATTGTAAAAATAACAAAAATTCATGGTCAGCAAAGACCACCAACAATTTGTTAAATATAGTCATAATAAAAATATTAAGCCCCTGCAGGGACAGGGTGACCCAAATGAAAAGACATGCTAAGACGTGCCCAGACAAGCCCAAGTGAGTAATGGGCTATCTGGTGTTTACTTTTCTCTTCCCCTTTCTGAGAAGTCCAAGGTTTCATGGTCAAAAGTAACTAGTCATCCTGCCAGCTCACACATAGTCACTTCTGCAAGTTGCTGATGTTTGAAATATCCAATCATATGTAACCACACCAAATTTTCCTGCTCTCCCCAACCCCTACCCATAAATATCCCAAGTTTCCTGCGTTCTGGGTTGGAACCTCTATCTCCTGCATGAGATATGTTATGGCCCGAGGGCCCTCGTCATTAAACCTCTTCTGCAATTGCATCAAGAAGGTCTCTCGTGTGTCCTTGGGTTCGTGCAGGTCCAGACTTGGGTGAGGGTCCCCTTGTGGGGGTCTTTCACTGGGAAGGGGTAGCCTCAACTGACTCATTGCATCTATCAGATTCTCCTGTGGGCAAGTCTGTGGAGCATTTAATTGATTGATGATTGATTTTACATAGGAGAGTCTACCCCACTGTGGACAGTGCCATCTCTAGTCAAGCTGACCTGAGTTACATAAAAATGAAAGCTAAGTAAGGCATGGAAGCAAGTCAGGAAACACATTCCTCCATGGTCTCTGCTTCATTTCCTACCTTCAGTCTTCTGCCTTGAGTTCTTGCTTTGCCTTTCTTCAGTTCAGGACTGTAACCTGTAAGCATTTTATCAATGCAACAGAAAGAAAATCAAGACAGGTTAATTCTGAAAATAAATAGATGGGTTTAACTTTTCTTAAACAAACAAAAAAATTACTTGATTTTCATGCATTTACTAATGATTTTGGCATATGATTCAAAACCATCTGTTAGACTGACATTTTCATAAATGTTGCATCATTAATTACTCATAGGCTGCCATTTGTCCTACAGTTTTTAAACCTATGTTAAATTTCCCTTATTCATCAAAGATTTAAACAATAAGAGACTTTCTCTAACACTTGGATTATTTGTCTTCCCTCTGGTAATAACTTTATCATAAGGTAATTCATAATCTAACTTTTTTCATATTTGTCTTTTGCTATGAAGTAGAGGGTCTTTTTCTTGGGCTTTTGTTTTCAGGGGTTTTTCTTTGCTTTTGTTTTAAAAGATGGAGTTGAGTAAGTGATGAGTTGCTGGAGAAATGATTGGTGTTGGAAAATGAAAGATTAATGATCAAAATATTTTGCATGTAAATTTTAAAAATATTTTTATATTACCTTTATTTCTTGATGTTTTCTTTTGCATGACTTTTTTGCAGGTTTATGTATTGATGCATTAAAGCTTTCTCTATAAATATCAAATATTATTCAGATGTTAAAAATAATAATCTGTTTTAGCTGCACCCTTTTCTGAAGAACCTGCAGTTTACTAATCCTGCTGGAGAACAAGTGAATTTGGATGAGAAAACGAAGCTGAATGCAGAGTATGACATTCTCAACTACTGGAACTTTCCAGACGGTCTTGAACTGAAGGTGAAAATTGGTCAATTTTCCCCCGATGGTCCACTTGGTCAACAATTATCTTTATCTGAAGACATGATAGAATGGGCCACTGAAATTACAGAGGTGAGTTGGGTATAATTTTAACACATTAAACTACATGCAATAAAACTCATGTTCTTTGAGCTACCCCTACCTTAAAAATCTATCTGCAATAAACACACTCTCATAAAGGAAGAGGAACTTCCTTGCAATGGAGGCTCACTTCAGTGCAGGCCCTATACCCAGAAAACTCAGTGGTGCTTAGATAGATGTTTTAAAATCTCTCTTTTTATATCACATTTCTTTGGGCACAATTTTCATATTTGTCTTTTGCCATGAGGTGGGGGGGGGGGTTCCTTGAGCTTTTATTTTCAGTTTTGTTTGTGTTTTCAACAGAGAAAGAAAATGGAGTTGAGTAAGTGATGAGTTGGTGGAGATCTGAGTGGTGTTAAAGGATGAAAGATTCATGATCAAAACATTTTGTATGTAAACTTTTAAAAGATTGTTTACATTATATTACCTTTATTGATGTTTTCTTTTGCATGACATTTTTTGCAGGTTTATATACTGATATTTCTATGTCTTTTTTATAATTTTTAAAAATATTATTGAGATGTTAAACATAATGGAAATATATACAATATTTCAAAAATTTCACAAAAATTCATTTTCATGAAAATTAAAAATAAAATTACCTTTGAAAGAGAAAATATTTATTCTGAACTTTTCTCCTAACTTCTTACTCATATACCGAAATGCATATTCTGGGTTTTTGGAGGGTTTTTTATTTATTCAGAAAATGTTTTCCATACATTATATTCTGATCATCCTTTTCCCCTTCAGTGAATCCTTGAAGATACTATCAACTGTGTTACTCACCCAAAAATATAACTTTACTATCCATCTCTCTTCTAAAACAAACAAAAAAGAACAAAGAAGTAAATATTAAATAAAATAAAATGAAACCCACAGAAATGGAAACCAAGGGATTTAGGTAAAAGACCAGTAAGTTGAAAAGTACACAAAGAAAGCAATATGGGAGAAAACCCCACAAAACTACCTTCTGTTGAGTTCCTTTACTGATGGACAACTTATCCTTGGACTAGCCTAAATTGTTACTAATATACACAATGAGACTCTGCCAGAAAAAAAAAACCCTAATTTTTCCTTGTAAGCATGTCTCAATTACAAATAGATTCTTGGTTAGGTGTAGCATCCTGTATACACTTCCTTCCACTCAGTGCTGGGACCCTGTCTGACTTGAACCTGATCTGATCCTTTCCATTTTTGTGTCTCTGTTCCCATCTCCTACAAGAAGGAGCTTTGTTCATAAGTGCTAAGTAAACTACTGATCTCAGTGTCCAGGATGTCACTAGGAGTCATTTATTGCTATGTTCCTTTAGTAGATCAATATTATTTAGTTTCACCTTGTTCTGTGACCTATCCAATCTCAGGGTTACACTGGAAGTATCAGAAAGGGGATCATTTCATGAAGTAGGCCTTAAAACCAATCAGAGTGTGGTGGGTTATTCCCTGAATGTTTGTGCCATTTATGTGACTGCATATCTTTCAGGAAAGTTACAGTTGGAAGTGTCAGGGTTTGCAGCTGGGGAAATGATTATGTTCCTCCTCTGGTAGCATGCGGAGTACCTTCCAGTACCATGGATGCTGGTTGGTAGGGGTTAAACTTATAGTTAGACACCATCTCAACTTCCATGTGTTTGATGACATATGTAAGTCTTGTATGCAGCAATAAAGCTTCACCATCAGTTCATGGAGAGAAACCAACAAACTTGAAATAACGTGAGACTTTAAGCCAATCAACTACTAGATGTACCACATTCCTGCCAATGAAGGTTTCACTTGGTGACATAAGATGAATAATAGACACCATTATTTAGTGACTTCATTTACATGTCTTTCATTTGTGCATATATTATAGAAAGCTTCTATAATATCCAGTTTTCTTATGGTGCCTACTACAACTTGTCCTGCATCATATTCCTTCTCTGACCCCTTATATAAAGCACTATATGCTTATACAAAAAAAACAAAAAAAGTGCACTCACCATATAATAATCAAAACACTAAATATACAGAACAAAGAAATCTGGAAAGAAGAAATACCCAGTAACATATAAAGGCTAAAATATAGGAATTACAACTGACTTCTCAGTGGAGATTGTACATACAGAAAGGTCATGGAAAGCTGTGATGCAGACTCTAAGAGATCACAGAGGACCACTAGGACTAAAAATCCCACTAAAACCTTCAAACACTGTAGATGGAGAAAATAAGCCATTTCCTTAGTAGGTCAAATTTAAACAATCTATAGCTATAAATCTAGTCCTTAAAAAGGTGCTAGAAGGAAAAGTACAAACCAAGGAGTGTAACTACACCCAAGAAAACACAGGAAGTAAATAATAATACACCAACGAAACCAAAAAAAAGGAAGACACATATACACACTCACACCCACATATCTGCATGTATGCACAAACACACATACACACACACACACCATCACCATCACCAACACCAAAAGCAACAACAACCACAAATAACAGGAATTACCAATCATTTGTCATTGATGTCTCTCAATATCAATGACAATAAAAAAGAGACCCTGTTCAAAGTCAGGATCTGTCCTGCTGATTACAGGACACAAAATTTAGATTTAAGGATAGACATTATCTGAGAGTAAAGGGTTGAAAAGGGGGTGGAAAAAAAGATATTTAAAGTAAATGAACCTGGAAAGCAAACTAGTGTGGCCGTATTGTTATCTAAGAAAATAGACTACAAATCAAAATTAGTCAAAAGAGATGGGTATCAAAGGTTTAGGTATCAAAGTTAAAAAAATCTACCACAATGGTATGTCAGTTCTTAACATCTATGCTTCAAACACAAGGGCACCAACTTTTTGTAAAGTGGATGCTTAAATCACATATGGACGGTCACACACTGAAAGTGGAAGAATTTGATACCTCACTTTCACCAAAGAGCAGGTCATCTAGACAAAAACTAAACAGGGAAATACTGAAGCTAAGTTATATTATAAACCAAATAAACCTAACAGCTATTTGTAGAATATTCCAACCAAATTTCCAAAGAAGGAAAAATACATGACTTCTTTTCAAGACCTGATGACAGTCTTCAAAATTTATGACATCTTCCATCACAAAGAAAATCTCTACAGATAGGTCAAAATTGAAATAACTGCTTACATCCTGCATCCTATCTGACTACATATCAACAATGATAGAAAAAATATCAGAAAGCATATAAACTAACAGAAACTGATAACTCTCTAATGAATGAAACAATGAGTCAAAAAGACAGAAATTGAAGAATTTCTAGAATGCAATGAAAATGAATACACAACATACCCAAACTTGTGAGACAAAATAAAAGTGGTACTAAGAGGTTCATAGCCCTGAGTCCCTACATAAAACAAAATACTTTTAAGGAGGAGAAATCTCATAGTATCAATTTAACAGCACACATAAAAGTACTAGAACAAAAAGAACATAGCACACCCAGGAGGAATACATGGCAAGAAATAATCAAACTGAGGGGCTTAAATCAATAATAAAGACAAAGAGATAATAAAAGGTTCAATAAAACAAAGAGTTGGTTCTTTGAAAAAATCAACAAAATAGACAGACTGTTATTCTAACTGAAAGAGAGAGAATAAACAAACTGACAGTATCAGGAATGAAAAGAACATAACAGACACCAAAGACATTCAGAAAATCATACGGACATACTTTAAAAACTTATCTACCACCAAATTGGAAACTCTAAAAGAAATGGATAATTTTTTCAATAGGTACAACATATTAAACTTAAATCAAGATGAGATAAATAGATCACCTTGTAGTCACTCACCTTGAGGGACTAATTTAAAGTGGACCCCAATGTGATGAAAAATAAACCTCTTGTTTTTGCACCAATCTGCATTTTGGTGTCTCAATCAGGGGAATCTCAAAGTAAGTACCACTGACTGAGGGTCAGGGTCTTACATTTGGGGGCTTTGTCCAGAATTCAAGGAGACCCACCAAGCAACCATATACTAGACTGATCAGAGGGAAAAATACTGAACTCAGCAACAGGCAACTACTTGTAAGTGTTTCTCTGGGTTTATCACTCTGTATTTTATGTTCACTTTTAGCTCACAAGCATGGTATAGGCTGAAAAGCCTCTGGTCTAGTGCAGGCAATTGGGGTGGGAAGATGTGCATTAAAGCAGCGTCCATGGGGAGTCTGGAGGAGGCTTCAGTGCCCCCCTTGGAGGGAGTCAGAAGGACTCTGCTCCTTTTAAAAACTGCAAGATACAATATCAGCAGGAGCCAACAGAGTCTTGCTAGAACCTGGTTTCTGAGCCCATGGCAGGAGTGAACTGTGTGTTGATTGTCTTTCTCTGTGTTCTTGGACTTAGACTGATATTATTTTTGGACATGGGACAGACTGAATTTACCCCATTAAACATCCTAATTAACCACTGGAGGGAAGTTAGGGAGAGAGGAGAAAAGTTGTCAGTAGTAGTAAAGAAGGGTAAGTTAGTTACTCTTTGTTCTCCCTAATGGTTCACTTTCAGAGTAGGGTGGCTACCCATAGAGACCATCAACTTGCTGGTGATCAAAGCAGTAGAGGAAAGAGTCTTTAGGCAAGGATCCCTCGGGCACCCAGAACAATTGCCCAATATATTTACCTGAAACATAATAAATGTAGTTTATAGCTTGTCTATAGCCAACATCAAGCTAAATGGAGAGAAAACCAAAGCAATTCTACTAAAATCAGACACAACACATGGTTGTCTACTCTCTCCATATCTATTCAATACAATAGTTAAAATTCTACTAGAGCAAATAGACAATTAAGGGACATCAAGGAGAGAAATTGGAAAGGAAGAAGTATTGCTATTCTGAGATGATATGATACTATAGATAAGCAACCCCAAAAAATTCTACCAAAGAAGTCCTACAACTGACAAACACCTTCAGCAAAGTAGCTGGATACTAGACTAACTCAGAATATCAGTAGCCCTATTATGTAAGAATGGTAAATAGACTAAGAAAGACATCAGGGAAACAACACCATTCACTGTAGCTACAAATAATATAAAATGTGTTTGAGTAATTCTAACCACGCAAGTGAAAAAGTTGTATGATTAAAACTTGAAGTATTTAAAGAAATAAATTGAGTAAGATACCAGAAAGTGGAAAGATCTCCCATGCTCATGGATCAGTGGGATTGACAGAGTAAAACTGGCCATCCTACCACAATCTACAGATTCAATGAAATCTACATCATATCACAACAAAATTCTTTAACAGATCTTAAAAAGACAAAGCTCAACTTCACATGGAAAAAACAAATATCCTGAACCATAAAAGAACTTCTAAAGGTGTCATCATTCCTGCTTTAAAATTGTACTACATTGCTATAGTAATAAAAACTGCATGGTATTGGCCTAAAAGTAGCCATGTTGATCAAGAGAATCAAATCAAAGATCCAGACATAAATCTACAAATCTATGGATGCCTAAATATTTTTTCCTATGGGCTGACTCTCTCATCTTGGGCAACCACCTCTGTACTTAGCATTATAATGCATAGTAACAGACCAAAACCTCCACACCAGTCTTTGAGTTTTGGAATGAACTTATCTTTTTTTTTTTTCTTTTTCTTTTTCTATTGGATATTTTATTTACAATTCAGATGTTATCTCCTTACCCCATTCCCCCCGCGGCCAGGAACCCCCATCCCATCCCCACTTTTCTTGCTTTTATGAGGATATGCCCCCAACTACCCCCGAATCCACTACCAACTCCCCACCCTCGAATTCCCCCACACACAGCGTCCAGCCTTCATGGGACCAAGGATCTCCTCTCCCACCTATGCCCAACAAGGCCATCCTCCCTTACATATAGAGCTGGAGACATGGGTTGCTCCCTAAGTGCTCACAGGTTGGTGGTTTAGACCCTGGGAGCTCTGGTTAGTTGGTATTGTTGCTCTCTTCATGGGGGCACAAAACCTTTCAGCTCCTGCAGTCTTCACTCTAACTCTTCCATTGGGAACCTCTTGATCAGTTCACAGTTAGCTGTGAGCATCTGCCTCTGAATATGTCAAGCTCTGGCAGACCTCTTAGGACACAGCTATATCAGGCTTCTGTCAGCATGCACTTCCTGACATCCACATAAGTGTCTACCTTTGGTGACTGCACATGGGATGGATACCCAGGTGGAATGGTCTCCAAATGGCCCCTCCTTCAGTTTCTGTCTCACACATTGTCTCCATATTTGCTCCCTTGAGTATTTTGTTACTCCTTCTAAGAAGGACCAAAGCACCCCCACTTGGTCTTCCTTCTTCATGAGCTTCATGTGGTCTGTGAGTTGAATCTTGGGTATTTCAAGCTTCTGGGCAAATATCCAATAATCAGTGAGTGAATACCATGTGTGTTCTTTTGTGATTGGGTTACCTCACTCAGGATGATATTTTCTAGTTCCCTCCAATTGCCTAAGAATTTCTCAAATTCATTGTTTTTAATAGCTGAGTAATGCTTCATTGTGTAAATGTACCATATTTTTTGTTCATTCCTCTGTTGAAGGACATCTGGGTTCTTTCCAGCTTCTGGTTACTATAAATAAAGTTGCTATGAACATAGTGGAGCATATGTCCTTGTTATATGTTAGAGCATCTTCTGGGTAGATGCCCAGACATGGTATAGCTGGGACCTCAGGTAATGCTATATCCAATTTTTTGAGGAACCGCCACACTGATTTCCAAAGTGTTTGCACCATCTTGCAATCGCACCAACAATGGAGGAGTGTTCCTCTTTCTCTACATCCTCACCAGCATCTACTATTATCTGAGTCTTTGATCTTAGTCCTACTGACTGGTGTGAGGTGGAGTCTCAGGGTTGTTTTGACTTGCATTTCCCTGATGACAAAGGATGCTGAACATTTCTTTAGGTGCTTCTCGGCCATTTGAGTTTCCTCAGTTGAGAATTCTTTGTTTAGCTCTATACCCCATTTTTTTAATAGAGTTATTTGGTTGTCTGGAGTTTAATTTCTTCAGTTCTTTGTATATATTTGATATTGGCCCTATATCAGATGTGGGATTGGTAAATATCTTTTCACAATCTGTTGGTTGACATTATGTCCTATTGACAGTGTACTTTGCATTACATAAACTTTGAAATTTTATAAAGTCCCATTTGTCAATTCTTGATCTTAGAACATAAGCCATTGGTGTTCTGTTCAGGAACTTTCCCCCTGTGCCTAGGTATTCAAGGGTCTTACCCACTTTCTCTTCTATTAGTTTCAGTGTATCTGGTTTTATGTGAAGGTCCTTTATCCACTTGGACTTGAGCTTTGTACAAGGGGATAAAAATGGATTAATTTGCATTCTTCTACATGCTGACCTCCAGTTGAGCCAGCACCATTTGTTGAAAATGCTGACCTATTTCCACTGGATGGTTTTAACTCCTTTGTCAAAGATCAAGTAACCATAGGTGTGTGGGTTCATTTCTGAATCTTCAATTCTATTCCACTGTTCTTCCTGCCTGTCTCTGTACCAATACCATGCAGTTTTTATTACTATTGCTCTGTAGTACAGCTTGAGGTCAGGGATGATGATTCCCCCAGAAGTTCTTTTATTGTTGAGAATAGTTCTAGGTATCCTAGGTTTTTTGTTATTCCAAATGAATTTGAGAATTTCTCTTTCTAACTCTGTGAGGAATTGAGTTGGGATTTTAATGGGGATTGCATTGAATCTGTAGATTGCTTTTGGGAAGATGGCCATTTTTACTATATTAATCACGCTAATCCATGAGCATGGGAGATCTTTCTCTTTTTTTTTTTTTTTGAGATCTTCTTTGATTTCTTTCTTTAGAGACTTGAAATTCTTGTCATACAGATATTTCACTTGCTTGGTTAGATTCACTCTAAGGTATTTTATATTATTTGTGACTATTGTGAAGGGTGTCATTTCCCTAATTTCTTTTTCAGCCTGTTTATCCTTTGAGTAGAGAAAGGCTACTGATTTGTTTGAGTTGATTTTATAACCAGCCACTTTACTAATGTTGCTTATGAAGTTTAGGAGTTCTCTGGTAAAAGTTTTGTGGTAACTTAAGTATACTATCATATCATGTGCAAATAGTGATATACTGACTTTTTCCTTTCCTATTAGTATCCCCTTGACTTCTTTTTGTTGTCTAATTGCTCTGACTAGGTCTTCCAGTACTATATTGAATAGGTAGAGAGCGAGTGGGCAGCCATGTCTAGTCCCTGATGTTAGTGGGATTGCTTCAAGTTTCTCTCCATTTAGTTTGTTGTTGGCTACTGGTTTGCTGTATATTGCTTTTACTATGTTTAGGTATCAGCCTTGAATTACTGATCTTCCCAAGTCTTTTACCATAAAGGGATGTTAAACTTTGTCAGATGCTTTCTTAGCATCTAGTGAGAAGATCATTTGTTTTTTTTCTTTGAGTTTCTTTATAAAGTGGATTACATTGATGGATTTCCATATATTGAACAATCCCTGCATTCATGGGATAAAGGTTACTAGATCATAATGGATGATTCTTTTGATGTGTTCTTGGATTTGGTTTGCTAAAATTTTATATAGTCTTTTTGCATCCATATTCATAAGGAAGATTGGTCTGAAGTTCTCTTTGTTGGGTCTTTGTGAGGTTTGGTATGAGTGGTATTGTAGTTTCATAGAACGAATTGGGTAGTATTCCTTCTGTTTCTACTTTGTGTAAATAGTTTGAAGAGTATTGGTATTAACTCTTCCTTGAACGTCTGATAGAATTCTGCACTAAAACCATCTAGTCCTAGATTTTTGTTTTGTGGGGAGACTTTTAATGACTGCTGCTATTTCTTTAGGGGTTAGGGGATTGTTTAGATGGTTTATCTGCTCCTGATTTATGATTACTGGTATCTGTCTAGAAAACTGTCCATTTCGTCCAGATTTTCCATTTTTTATTGAATATAGGCCTTTGTAGCAGGATTTGATGATTTTTTTAAATTTGCTCAGTTTCTGTTGTTATGTCTCCTTTTTCAGTTCTGATTTTGTTAATTTGGACACTGTCTCTGTGCCCTCTGGTTAATCTGGCTAAGGGTTTATCTATCTTGTTGATTTTCTCAAAAAAAAAAAAAAAAAAAAAAAAAAAAAAAAAAAAAAAAAAAAAAAAAAACCTAGCTCCTGGTTTTGTTGATTTTTTGTATAGTTTTTTCTGGTTAAACTTGGTTGACTTCAGTCCTGAGTTTGATTATTTCTTTCTATCTATTCCTCTTGGGTGTATTTGCTTCTTTTTGTTCTAAAGCTTTCAGGTGTGCTGCCAAGTTGTTAGTGTGCACTCTCTCCAGTTTCTTATTGTAGACACTTATGAGTTTTCTTCTTAGTAGTGCTCTCATGGAGTCCTACAAGTTTTGATATGATGTGTCCTCCTTTTCATTGAATTCTAAAACAGTCTTTAATTTCTTTCTTTATTTCTTCCTTGGCCAAGTCATCATTGAGTAGAGCATTGTTCAGTTTCCACATGTATGTGGGCTTTCCATTGATTTGTCATTATTAAAGACAAGCCTGAGTCCGTGGTCGTCTGATAGGGTGCATGGGATTACTTCAATCTTTTTGTATCTGTTGAGACTTCTTTCATAACCAATTATATGATCTATTTTAGAGAAGATACCAAGAGGTGCTGAGAAAAATGGTATATTCTTTTGTTTTAGAATGAAATGTTCTATAGATATCTGTTAAATTTTTTTGGTTCATAACTTCTGTTAATTTTATTGTGCCTCTGTTTAGTTTCTGTTTCCATGATCTGTCCATTGCTAAAAGTGGGGTGATGAAATCCCCCATTATTATGGTGTGAGGTGCAATGTTTGTTTTGAGCTTTAGTAAAGTTAGTTTTATGTATGTGGGTGCCCTTGCATTTGGAGCATAGATGTTCAGAACTGAGAGTTCATTTAGTATATTTTACTTTGATGTTTATGAAGTGTCCTTCCTTTTTTTTTTTTTATTACTTTTGGTTGAATGTCGATTTTATTTGATATTGGAATGACAACTCCAGCTTGTTTATTGGGACCATTTGCTTGGAAAATTGTTTTCCATCCTTTTACTCTGAGGTAGTGTTTGTCCTTGTTTACAGGGGTGCACTTCCTGTATGCAGCACAATTCTGGGTCTGGTTTGTGTATCCAGTCTGATAGTCTATGTCTTTTTATTGAAGAATTGAGTCCATTGATATTAAGAGATATTAAGAAAAATGATTGTGGCTTCCTGTTATTTTTGTTATTAGAGGTGGTATTATGTTTGTCTAACTATCTTCTTTTGGTGTTGTTGGAAGATTACTTCCTTTCATTTTCTAGTTTGTAGTTTCCTTTCGTGTGCTGGAGTTTTCCATCAATTATCCTTTGAAGTACTGGGTTTGTGGAAAGATATTGTGCAAATTTGGTTTTGTCATGGAATATCCTGGTTTCTTCATCTATAGTGATTGAGAGTTTTGCTGGGTATAGTAGTCTGGGCTGGCATTTGTGTTCTCTTAGGGTCTCTATGATATCACTCCAGGATCTTTTGGCTTTTATAGTCTCTGGTGAGAAGTCTGGTGTGATTCTTATAGGTCTGCATTTATATATTACTTGACACTTTCCCCTTAGGGCTTATAGTATTTTCCTTGTGTTTTGTGCATTTGATGTTTTGATTATTATGTGATGGGAGGTATTTGTTTTTTCTTGCCTACTCTATTTGGTGTTCTGTAGGCATCTCGTATGTTCATGGGCATGTCGTTTTTTAGCTTAGAAAAGGTTTCCTCCTAATTTTGTTGAAGATATTTACTGGCCCTTTAAGTTGGGAATCTTCACTCTCATATACACCTATTTTCCTTAGGTTTGGTCTTCTCATTGTGTCCTGGATTTCCTGGATGTTTTGGGTTAATAACTTTTTGCATTTTGCATTTTCTTTGACAGTTGTGTCAATGTTTTTTACAGTATCTTCTACACATGAGATTCTCTCTTCTATCTCTTGTATTTTGTTGGTGATGCTTGAGTCTATGACTTCTGATATCTTTTGTAGGTTTTCTATCTCCAGGGTAGTCTCCTTTGAGATTTCTTTATTGTTTCTATTTCCATTTTTAGATACTGGATGATTTTGTTTAATTTCATCACTGGTTTGGTTGTGTTTTCTTGCAATTATTTAAGAGATTTATGTGTTTCCTCTTTAAGCACTTCTACCTTTTTACCTGTTTTCTTCTGTACTGCTTAAGGGAGTTACTTCTGTCCTTCCTAAAATCCTCTATCATCATCATGAGAAGTGATTTTAATTCTGAATCCCGTTTTTCTGGTGTGCTGGGGTGTTCAGGGCTTGCTATGGTGGGGGAACTGGGTTCTGATAATGCCAAGTAACTTTGGTTTCTGTTGCTTATGTTCTTGCACTTGCCTTTTATCATCTGGTTAACTCTAGTGTTACCTTCACTCATTGTGTCTGACTGGAGTTTGTTTTTCCAGTTATCTTGCTTGTGTCAAAACTCCTCAGGGTGAGATGTCTCTGTGATCATGTGATCCTAAGCTCCTGTGTGGAAGGACTCCTGGAACTCAGGTCACCTCCAGCATCCTGAAACCCTGCTGCTCTGAGAGCAGTTGTTCCTCTAGGATGGTTCAGGATATGGTGTCTTAACAGTAGCAGACCAGCTAGGTGTTCATTGGTCTGAGTGGAGTGACATTTCTAGAATGTCTCAGGGTACAGTGTCCACTACTCTGTGTGCAGTGGCTCTTCTAAGATGGCTCAGGATATGGTGTGTCCACAGGAGCAGAGCAGCTAGGTGTCTGCCACAGCTGAAGGGAAGTGGTATTCAGGAGAGACAGGGCTTGGGATGTTGATGGGACCTGAGCAACCCTGACTCCCAGTTGTAACTCTGGGGCATAGGGTAGTGGAACAGGGTTCTTCTCTCTTGCTCTGAGTGCAGTGGCTCCTCTAGGATGGCTCAGGATATGGTATCTGCACAGGAGCAGACCAGCTATGTGTCTGCCACAGCCAAGAAGACCAGGCACGGAGCAGAAGGGAAGTGGTATTCCAGGAGGATGGAAGACCTTGGCTCCAAGTCCCAGAAATTTATTTCAACAAAATCATACAAAAAATTACCCAACCTAAAGAAAGAGATAGCTATAAACACACAAAAAGCCTGCAAAACACCAAATAGATTGGACCAGGAAATAAAAATCTCTCGTCACATAATCAAAACACTAAATGCACAGAACAAAGAAAGAACAATAAAAGCTGTAAATGAAAGGGCTGTAAAACAAGAACTACAAATCCCTCAAAAACTAACCAAAGACAATCTCAGAAGATAGATAGGTCTCCCATGTTCATGGATTGGTAGGATTAAAATAGTGAAAATTTTCATTTTACTAAAAGCAATCTACAGATTCAATTCAGTCTTCATCAAAATTCCAACACAATTCTTCACAGACATAGAAGGAGAAATGGTCAACTACATATGGCAAAACTGAAGGAACCCAGGGTAACCAGAACAATTCTCAACAATATAAGAACTTCTGGGAAAATCTCCATCCCTGACTTCAAGCTGTACTACAAAGAAATAGTGATTAAAATCTCATGGTATTGGTACAGAAACAGACAGGTCAATCAATTGAATAGAATGAGAGACCCAGAAGGAAACCCACATAACTATAAACAGATGATCTTTGACAAAGAAACTAAAAACATACAATGGAAAAAGAAGGCATCTTCAATAAATGGTACTGGCCTAACTGGTGGTCTGTATGTAGAAGAATGCAATTAGATCCATATTTATCATTCTCCACAAACCTTAAGTCCAAGTGAATCAAGGGTTTCCACATAAAATCAGATACACTGAATACAATAGAAGAGAAAGTGGGAAAGGGCCTTGAACTCATTGGCACAGGGGGAAATTTACTGAACAGAACACTAAGGTCTCAGGCTCTAAGATGAACCATTCATTGATAAATACGACCTCATAAAACTGGAAAGCTTCTGTGAGGTAAAAGATATCATCAGTTGGACAGATCAGCAAACTACAGATTTGGAAAAATTTTCACTAACCCTACATCTGACAGAGGGCTAATATCCAAAATGTATAAACAACTCATGTAGTTAACCTCTAATTAAACCAATTAACCCAATTAAAAATTGAGCAGAGTTAAAGAGAGAATTCACAACAGAAGAATCTCAAATAGCCTAGAAGCACTGTTCAAAGTCCTTACAGATCGAGAAAGGCAAGTCAAAGCAACTCTGAGTTTCCACCTCACACCAATCAGAATGGCTAAAATAAAAAACTCAAAACACAGCTCATGCTGTCAATGATGTGGAGAAATTGGAACACCCCTCCATTGCTGGTGGAATTGCAAACAGATACAACCACTTTGGGAATCAATCTGGAAGTTCCTCAGAAAATTGGAAATAGTTATATCTGAAGGCCCTGCTATACCACTCTTGGGAATATATGAAAATATGCCCCACATTAACAGAAGGACACATGATCCACAATGTTCAAGCAGCCTGATTTCTAATAGTCAGAAGCTAGAAACAAACCAGATGTCCCTCAGCCAAAGTATTGATAAAAAAAATGTTGTTCATTTTCACAATGAAATAAGACTAAGCTTTTAAAAACAAAGACATTATGAATTTTACAGGTAAATGGATGAACTAGAAAATATCACCCTTCATTAGGTAACTCAGACCCAAAAAGGCACACATGGTATGTACTCACTGATTGGTGAATATTATCCAAAAAGTAGAAAACATTCCTGTACCTCTTTTCAGCTTCCATACACTCACCTGGTTATGCTCGAGGCATCAAGCCACCTAATGCTTGCCCCTCTGTCCGTTGGATTGAAATGTTTCCACTTGCTATTTTCTAGTGTCTACATCTAGAGGAGAAAGAACCTCAATTGCTGCTACCTTTGTCCTTGACCTGGTACAGGCACTTAGTGATACCTTGGCTGTTTCCTTGGAAATAAAATTTCATATAAGCTTATATCTTTTTTTCTTCATCCTTTCTCTGTTGAATGTAGAGTCTGTTGTGTCTTACTTCAACTCTTATCTTTCACTGAATCTTGCAGAATGTCTAAGACAAAAAATAAAAATAAAAACTCAAGGAACAACACGTGCTGGACAGGATGTGGAGTAAGGGGAACACTCCAAAAATGCTGGTAGGAGTGCAAACTTGTATAATCACTCTGGAAATCAAGTTGGCAGTTTCTCAGAAAATTGGGACTACTATACCTCAAGACCCAGGTATACCACTACTAGGCATATACAGAAAAGATATTCTAACATACAACAAGTACATGTCCTCCACTATGTTCATACCTGTATTATTCATAATAGCCAGAAACTGGAAACAACCCAGTTGTCTCTCAAGTGAAGAATAGATACAGAAAATGTGGTTCATTTACACAATGAAATACTACTCAGCTATTCAAAGCAAGACTTCATGAATTGTTTAGGCAAATGGATGTAACTATAAAATATCACTGTGAGTGAAGTAACCCAGACCCAAAAGGATATGCATGGTAAGTACTCACTGATAAGTGGATATTAGTCATATAGCACATGGTAACAATGCATCCAGAGACCCAAAACAGTCAAATAACTTGTAGGACCCAAGAAAGATTTGGTGACTCCTTATCAGAAGAGGGAATATAGTAGATATTAGGGGGTGGATGTAGAGAGGGAACTGGGTAGGAGATGGAATCAGAAGGGGATCAGGCAGGCATGAACATCAGGTATAGGAAGAGCAAGGCAAAGAAAATGTAAATCAGCAGGAAAGTAACCTCTTAGAGTTGCCATAAAACTGGAATTGGAGGAAGCCCCAGGGTGTCTATGGGGGTGACTCTAGCTGGGACCACTAGCAGTCAGAGATATTGATCCTAATATGTCTACATCTTGCAGCCAGGTAGGAATGCCAGTGGAGAGATAAGGACAGCAACCCACCCACAAAACTTTTGATACAAAATGTGTCCTCTCTACAAGATGTTCAGGAACAAAAATAAAGCAGAAACTGAGGCAATCTCCAAACAATGCCTGGTCCAAATTGAGACCCATCACATGTGCAAGAACCAACCCCTGACAATATTAATGATATTTTGTTATGCTTGCAGACAGGAGCCTTGCATAACTGTCCTCTGTGAGGTTCCACTCAGTAGAAAATGGAAAGAGGTGCAGAAACCCAAACCCAAGTGTTTGATAGAGCTGGAGGAGTCTTATGGAATAATTGGCAGAAAGTTTTGAAGGACCCAAAGAGGACAGGGACTCTACAAGAGGACCAACAGAGTCAAATGACCCGGACCCTTGAGGGCTCCTGGAGACTGAAACACCAATCAAAGCAGAAGCTATACCTAGGCCTCCTGTACATATGTAGCAGATGTGCAGTTTGGGCTTCAGGCAGATTCCCCAACAAATGGAGCAGAGGCAGCCACTGAATCTGTTGCTTGCCTGCTTGTGAATCCCATTTCCCTAACTGGGAATGCTTTTTTTGGCATCAGTTGGAGAGGATGCCCCTAGTCCTGCACTGACTTGAAGTGTTGGTGTGGAGAGGATTGCAGAGGTTATAACTATATGGTGGTTTCCCATTCACAATGAAGAAGGAAAGGAAGAAATGAGGTGAGTGTCTGTGTGAGGGTGTATGGCAAAAAGAGGGTTGGTATTAGAGTGTAAAATGAATAAATATATAATTTTTAAATTAATATTCAATCTCAACACTACCACACACAGGGATGAGCCTATATTGTATACCAAAATACAGTTGTCAAACTTTAGAAGTTCTCATAATCTATAACACTCTTAACATTGTTTAAAAGTCCAAACCTTAAAGTTTCTTCTGAGACACTGGAGAATCTTTTATCTCCAATCCCTAGTGAAATATAAAGCAAGAAGGTAATCATACACTTATGACATCTATGACACAGAGTATGTATTACCACTTCAAATGGGAGGAAAGAGACAGTAGTGAGGAAATACCAG
Source organism: Arvicanthis niloticus (assembly GCF_011762505.2). Lineage (NCBI taxonomy): Eukaryota > Metazoa > Chordata > Mammalia > Rodentia > Muridae > Arvicanthis > Arvicanthis niloticus. Next base: position 36,855,530 of record NC_133432.1, read on the forward strand.
ACCAGTACAAGGTCAAAAATCAGGAGGACAAACCAAATTCTGCATTCCATGTCTGATATGAAAGCACTTGTCAGTACTCCAGTTCTTTCCAGATTTGTTGTCTGCAGCACATTTCTCTCTCTTCGACTCATCCTGCACCTATTCAGCAGTGTTTCTCAGCAGATATCCCACAAGGATAACATTTCCAATATCATGGAGTATCCAACAAAATCTGTGCTTCGCCTTCACAGCTCCACGTGATGGCCTATTTGGGGCTCAATTCAAGGACACCCCTAAAACAGGTGTGGCCTCAGCAGCTATACTTAGCTATGGGAGCATATTTCATACCTGCTTTCATGGATTCTGAACTCTAAGGCCAGAAGCATGTGACCAAGGCTGCCATGTTCTGCAGCTTGCCTGGGCTGGAACATGGCCCAATCATTCAACTACATCTTCATTTGATTTCTGTTGTCAACAGTTTCCTTCACTGCTTTAGCTTTTCTTTTATTTCTTTCCACATTTTGGAAGTTTAGCAGGGTGAAGTCTTTTCCTGAAGTCACCAGTGACATTACTTCATTAGTCATATTGTTTTCTTTGCATGATTTTATTTCCTTGAAAACTGTTCTTAGTTTCATTAAACATTCTGGTGTTCATAGTCTCATATAAATGCATATATATTATTATTCCTTGAACAGCTTGTTCCTTCTTATTATAGATTTGCATAAGAGTGACCACTAACAACCATGCAGCACAACCAATAGTAGGCTATCTTGAAATCTCCTCTACCAGTGCCATTAATCTAAATTTCTTAAATTAAACCTCAAATAGATGTTTTTGGACAAAGGCAGAAAGCAGCCATCTTACTCTCCAAAATATCATGAGAATGGTCTCTAAGCCGGTTAGTAATATTCTTCTGCTGTGAAGCCTCTTGAGCCCAGCTATCATGATCTACATTGCTCTCTGCACCACTGTCTTCCATGCATCAACTAGGATGCCACATTAAGCTCCTCACAAATCATCCACCCACTATTCCAGTCAAAATTCCAGAAATCTTCCATGCTCCTACAACAAACATAGCAATACTTTGACTTATTTTTTCCAATTGTATCCCCTTGATCTTCTTACATCGTCTTATTGTTCTTACTAGAACTTCAACTACTGTTTTGAAGAGATAGGGAGAGAACAGTCAGCCTTGTGTTGCCCGTGAATTTAGTGAAATTGCTTTCAGTTACTCTCCATTTCATTTAATGTTCACTCTTGGCATTTACATATTGCTTGTTATCAATTCTCTTTACTTCTGAGTGTTATCCTTTGTCCCCTCCAATCATTAGCCAATTTTGCATTTATGTAAAATATTCTGTTACTTTTTATTGCCCTCTGACTTTCTTCTTCTATCTTTCTTTTCTGGTTTGACATCAAGCACACAAACAGAAGATGACAAAGAGAAACTTTTGTGTTTTTATTTCTGAATCTGACGTAAGTTGTTAAACATAACCATTTCTAGTACCATCATTCACCATTTTCCTATTGATGTTATGATTTTAAACTTGAAGACGAAAAAAACTCATTGGTGATGTGTTTTGCATTTTCTGCCTAACATCTAGGACACACTGTATTCAACACCCAGTGCTTCAAAAAATTATAAAATGTTAAAAATAAGCATTTGCACAAAAAAATCTTTGAAAGTCAATATTCTGAACATAAAATTATTCTGTATTTATTCTAGATACGTTCCAAAAATAATAATGACATGTCTCCACTTGAGAACTGATTAAAAGTTGTTTTTTTCTTAAAAGTTGAAACTCTAGGTGTGAAAGTAATGGTTTAGTTGCCAATAAAATAATGGGAACCTCAGTTCAGACCACCCACCCACCCACCCCCAGTTCTCACATAAATATATGGGCATGGAGATATGCAACTGTAGGCCCAGCACTTTCTTCAAGAGACCTAATACTGGTTGCTCCTTTACTTTAGGTAAATCAGAAAGTTCCGTTTTCACTTAGAAACTTGGTTCACAAGAGTAAACAGAGTAGTAAAGGAAGACATTTGATTTCAACCTCTGGCCTCCACATGATGGGCACACACAAACACAGACCCCTTTATAGAAACAAACAAAAAAACTACTAGTCTCCATTTCGAAGCCTTATTTGGTTTGGAGAAAATTTAAAACAAAGAACAGATAAGTCCCATATACTTAGTTTATCCTAGCTATATGATTCCACGTATGATTTTTGGCTTACATGAAGTAGAACATAGAATACCTGATAAACTAAGTTCAATACATAATTATTTAGTAAATTGATCCACTAATGCATATGTACATCACTACATTATACATATACATGTATATATATATATATATATATATATATATATATATATATATATATTTCATTTTGATCTGTTTAAGAGGAAATGGGAGACAGATAACTCACATACATAAGAATAATCAGACTAAATAAGCAAAATAAATTCTGTGGACATACAAATGGATTATAACAGCACTTTTTGAGACTGTCTCTAGTACAGATAAACCTCAAGCATTCTGTGTCTACAGAGATGATCTTGACTGACTGATTCTCCAAACCTTGATCCAAGGTGCGGGGATTAAAGATGTTTAAAACAATGCACAGTTTATGTGTTTCCAGTGATTACACCTAGGCTTTCTGCATTATGGAAAAGCATAATATCAACTGAAATACATCCCATCCCTTCTGACAATACTTTCACCAACGGCAGAAGATAAGTATTCTGACATCAGCTTGGTCAAGTCTTCCCAAGAGGACTTCAGCTCAGGAGCCCTGTTGTCAATGGAAATGGATGAAACCACTGCCCCTGGGCCTGGAGATGATGAGCCTCAGACATGTTTTCCATATTGTGTTTTTTTGCCTGCAGGTGGGACATCACAGGTGGAGTTCCAGGAAAAAAGTTTTTCAGAATCCTTCAGGGGATGTTCAAAAACTGAGTTGAAGAAGCCATGGGAATAAGATTAGTCATCATAGTCAAAAACAAAATTGGAATTTCCATGAATTGATACAAATTAATCGGATATGTATATACTCTTGTCTTTGAAAATTAAATGTCTACACAGACCTAAACTTTGCAGATACTTCTATGATGCTCCTTCTGATTTTTATTTTCCTGATCCTGCAGTACTCCAGTTATGTCTACTCCACTGACCGCTCTTACTGTTTTGGAAAGACAAAACCCAGTGTATACAAGGATGGAGATGTGGTGGTTGCTGCATTTTTACCTCTTTTTACTGTTCTCCTAGATGCCCCATCTTATGATCCAAGCTATGAGATTTTATATATTCAGTAAGATAATTATTTGATATCTTTATTTTCTGTCTTATTTTAAAATATACAATGTCTAGAAATATTATGTGTTCATGCAGCACTGCTATCTAAATGCTCCATACTGCTCTTCTATCCCAAGTACTGTCTCTAATTTACTCTTATTATTTCTGTTTGCTAGTTACTTTGCTTCAAAAAGTACAAAAGTATTCTAGTTTCTTTCATTCTAGCTACTCCTCTCTGAGACTCAATTATCTCCTTCTTACTCCACTATTCCTGCCCTCTTCTAGCCGGTTGTCAGGAATTAGTGTTGTCATGAATTAGTGTAGTCGTGAATTACATCCAATAACATTTCCTAAAATCACAATGCAAGCCATTGGCATGAATTTTGTACAAGGAGCATCTGAAAAATCCTCTTCCTGGATAGTAGAGGATCATTTTCTTTGTATGTTATGGGTATTAAACCTCTTACAGCTGTAAAGTTGGCAAGGATTTTCTTACTCTCTGGGCTGCTTCTTCACCTTGTTGATGGCTATGCAGAAGATGACTAGTTTTATGAAGTTCCAATTCTCAATTGTTAGCTTTAATTCTTGGACAAACAGAATCTTTTCCTACAACTACATCATGGAGGGTACTGCCTGTTTTCTTCTAACAGTCTTAGGGTTTCAGGCTTCAAACCTGAATGTCTTTGATCCATTCAGAATTCAAATTTGTGCAAGTTGATACATACAAGTTTGATTGTATTGTTCTGATCTATTTCTTGAAGATGGTTTCTTTTCCTTAGCATGCAGGTTTTTTCCTTCTTCCTTCTTTACTTCCTCCCTTTCTTTCTTTCTTTCTTTCTTTCTTTCTTTCTTTCCTTCCTTCTTTCTTTTTTGGCATCTCAGGAAAATGTTAAGTGGTTGAAATTAAATGTATTTATATTTGAGATTGGTTTTGTTCCATCGGTCTACATGTCTGTTTTGTGTCAGTACCAGGTTGTTTTCTTATTATGGCTCTCTAATATATCTTAAGATCAGGAATTGTAATCTTTCCAACATCATTTCCTCTCAGGATTCTTTGTGGAAGCATTTAAAATTTTACATATTTTTCCTGTAAAAAAGTCAATGTCATTTTGACTGGGATTGCATTGAGATTATGAATAGCTTTTGGTAAAATGATCATTGTCATTTTCACCATATAACTTCTACCAGTACATGAACTAACTCTCTCTCTCTCTCTCTCTCTCTCTCTCTCTCTCTCTCTCTCTCTCTCTCTTTCTTCTCACACACACTCTCTCTCCAGAAGTTTCAAGTTTTTATCCAGTAAATTCTGCATTTCGTTAGTTATGTTTATTCCTAGATACTTTATTTTTGTTATACTATGGTGAGTGTGTATTTGTCCATGTTATCCTTTTCTGTATATTTGGTTTTGGTGTATCAAAAAACGCAATTTATTGTGCAAAATTGATTTTTCATCTGCCACATTGCTGAATTTGATTATCATTTTTTTTCTGGTAGAATTTTGTGTCTTTAATATATAGCATCATGTCATCTAGAAATAATGATAGTTTGACTTTTTCTTTGCTTATTTGTGTTTTCTTAATTTCCTTGTATTACCTCATTGCTCTACCCAGCACTTCAAACACAATATTAAAAAGGAATAGGAATGGTGAACACCCCTGACTAGTTTATATATACTTTAGGTTGTTGTTGGTGGTGGTGGTATGTGTGTGTGTATGTGTGTGTGTGTGTGTGTGTGTGTGTGTGTGTGTTATTGTGTTGTAGTATATTCCCTTTAGTTCTATATTCTTAATACCTTTACCATGAAAGACTGGATTTTACCATGATGGTGTTTGACAAAGATTTTTCTGCATCAGTTGAGATAATCAGGAGATTTTGTTTGTCTTTAAGTCCACTGATGTTGGTTATTTCATTTACTGCCTTCAGATATATGCTGAAAACACCTGTATATTTCAAAGATAAAATAAGCTTGGTTATAGTTTATGGTCTTCTTTATGTGTTTCTACATTATGTTTATTCATGTTATCATCAGGAATTTCACCTGCACTATCTTTGCCTGGTTTTAGTAGTAGAGTGACACTGACTTTGTAGAAGTTTGAGAGTGCTCATTCTGTTTCTTTTTGCTTTTGTTAATGGTTTAAAAAGAGATGTTTCAAGAAGAATCTGAAGGATTAAATATTCGGTAGAATAATGGTGTGATAATTCTGGTCTTGGACATTTTTAACTGAAGCCTTTTCATTATTATTTTAATCTCCTCATTTGTTATGGTTCTCTTTAGATTGTTAACTTCTTGGTTTACCTTTTGTGGCTTGGCATGATCTAGAAGACTTCTTTTTTAAACTTTTTCAGATTAATGAAGTATAAATTTTACAAATATTCCCTCATAATATTATTAATTTCTTAGGTGCATGTTGTGATGTTTCCATGTCCATTGCTGATTCTGTTTTTTACATCCTCCTTTTGTGTTTTGATTAGTTGAGCCATGAGTCTTTCAAACTGTTAAACCTTTTATAAAACTATTTCATTCACTAATTTTGGTGTTGGCTTGGTTGTTTGCTTTATTTTTCTCCTTTTGTTCTTGTTGATGATGTCTGACCTGGTTCTCATAATTTATTGCCCTGCCTGGGTTTCAATTTGTTTGGTTCAATTTCTGAGTTGCATTGGTAGGCCAATTATTTGTGTTCATTCTGACTTCTGGTGAAAATACTTAGAGCTCTATACTTCCCTCATAGAACTGCTTTTAACATGTCTAGAGAGCTGGTTGTGCTATGTTTTCATTTCCTTTAGATCAGGCAGATTTTAACTTAAATCTTAATTTCTTCTTTCTCTCATTCCTCAGACCGTAGTGAGTTTAATCTCCTCCATGAGATTCTGTATTTTTAGAGATATTTTGCTGTCAATTTTCATTCACTGCTCTATGGTTATCTAGGATACAAGGGTTATTTTGGTCTTTTTGAATTTCTAAAGATTTGTTTTATGCTTGAGGACATGGTTTATTTTAGAAAAGCTTCCATGTACTACTGACAAGAATGTGTATTCTTTAATGGTTGGGTAGTATAGTCTGTAGAATTTGTCAAGAATGTTTGATGTATGACACATGATTATAATGTTTCTCTATTTTTTGTCCAGTTGACATTTCTATTAGAAAAAGAGGATTACTGAAATCACCTACTATTGATGGATTGATGGTATTGGTTCTTTAAAAACAGTAGCACAATTTAATGAAATGAGATGTTTCAGAATTTGGCGAATATAAGTTTAAAATTGTAATGTCTTCTGGGTTAGCCTTTCTCTTTATTAGAATAAAATATCCTTCTTGATCTTGTCTGATTAACTTTAGTTTAAAGTCTATATTGTCAGTTACTAATTGAGCAATACCTGTTTCATTCCAAGCCCCATTTGATTGGGGTAATTTTGTCCATCCTGTATTCTAAGCTGGTACCATCTTTAAAACCAAGATGTGTCTCTTGGTCAACACAGGTAGATGAACTTTGTTTCTTGATCCACCATGTCAGTTTGTGATTGTTAGAGAATTGAAGCTAGTGACATTTAATGTTATTGTTTTGTATTGAAAATTTATTATTTTATTCAACATATTCTGATTATGGTTTTGTTTCCCATAATTCTTTCAAGATCCTCTTCACTTTCCCATTTATCCAAATCTACCACATTTTATTCTTTCTTTCACTAGAAACCAAACAAGCATCCACAATAGTGCCCGCATTTGGTGAATGTATATGGGATGGATCCCCTGGTTGGGCAGTCTCAGGTTGGCCTTTCCTTCACTTTGCTCTGTATTTGCTCCTGTGAGTATTTTGTTCCCAGTTCTAAAAAGGACCAAAGCACCCATACTTTGGTCCTCCTTCTTCTTGAGCACCATTTGGTATGTGAATTGTATCTTGGGTATTCTGAGCTTTTGGATTATCAGTGAGTGTGTATCATGTGTGTTCTTTTTGGGTTACCTCACTCAGGATGATATTTTCTAGTTTTATCCACTTACCTAAGAATTTCATGAAGTCATTATTTTAATAGCTGTGTAGTACTCCATTATGTAAATGTACCACACTTTTTGTATCCATTCCTCTGTTGAAGGATATCTGGGTTGTTTCCATCTTACAGCTGTAATAAATAAGGATGCTATGACCATAGTGGAGCATGTGTCCTTTTTATATGTTGGAACATCCTTTGGATATATGCCCAGGAATGGAATATCTGGGTCCTCAGGTCCAATTTTCTGAGGAACTGCCAGCCTGTTTTCCAGAGTGTTTGTACCAGCTTGCAATCCCACCTACAATTGAGGAGTGTTCCCCTTTCCCCACATCCTTGCCAACATCTGCTATCACCTGAGTTTTTGATCTTAGTGATTCTGACTGGTATAGGGTGGAATCTCAGGGTCATTTTGATTTGCATTTCCCTGATAACTAAGAGTGTCAAACGTTTCTTTAGATGTTTCTTGGTCATTCAATATTCCTCAGTTGAGAATTCTCTGTTTAGCTCTGTACCCCATGTTTTAATGGGGCTATTTAGTTCTCTGGAGTTTAACTTCTTGAGGTCTTTGTATATATTGGATATTAGCCATTTATCAGATGTAGGATTGGTAAAGATCTTTTCCCAATCTGTTTGCTGACAATTAGTCCTATTGACAATTCCTTTGTCTTCCTGAAGCTTTGGAATTTTATGAGATCTTATTGGTCAATTTTTGATCTTAGAGCATCAGCTGTTTGTGTTCTGTTCATGAAGATTTTCCATATGCCCATGTGTTCAAGTCTCTTCCCCACTATTTTTTTCTATCAGATTCAGTGTATCTCATTTTATAGGAAGGTTCATGATCCACTTAAATTCGAGCTTTGTACAAGAAAATAAAAATGGATTGATTTGCATTCTTCTACATACTGACCACCAGCTGAACCAGCACCATTTGTGAAAATGCTGTCTTTTTTCTACTGGATGGTTTTAGCTCATTTGTGAAAGATCAAGTAACCATAGGTGTGTGGGTTCATTTCTGGGTCTTCCATTCTATTCCATTGATATACCTGCAGGTCTTTATATCTCTGATGTTGGGTACCAAGGTTGGTACTACTATATTTAATCTGGGAGTGTTGTTGCATTTTCAAATGTCTTCACTTGAGAGTGGTCAGTATTAGAATTTTTATATTATAATTTAACATTTCAAATTTTCTTTGATACAAGTTCTCTTTATGTAGCCCTGAATGGTCTAGAGCTATTTATGTAATTCAGAGATTGTTTGCCTGTACCTCCTAGATGTTCTTATTAAAGGCATTTGACCACTATGTCTAGTTTTGAAGGTTTTTTTAGAAAACAATGTTTATAATGTTTTCAGAACAATTTTTAGTTCTAATTTGTATATGCATATCTGAGTAAAATCTTTCTGATATTAGCTCCCTCCACTTCACTGCCAATATTTAGCAATAAACAGGCTTTTAAGTTTTTCCAAATTTCTGTTTCAACTGGACCTATTACTCTAAGGCAAAAAGGAGTATTATATGTATTAAAAACGAAAAGCTATTATTTTATGTATCTCTTTTCCTTTAAAAACTGACTTTAGGTAAAGTAGTCAGTGTGTTTTTTCCTAATAGTTAAGATATTTCCAACAACTGTATTAAAACCTACACATAAAGTATTCTTAGTCTAAAGTTGTACAGATCTGTAAAGTGTGTAAATCTGTTAGGGGCCAATAGTTTAGCAGTATGTGCTAGAACCCCATGATTCTTTCCCCTATCAGTAGCTGATTGGCCAGTTCTGTGTAGTTCCAATGCCAGTAACTGCAGTTGCTGTGTGTTTATGGTTCCTATTATAACACTTTGCTTAGGAGATGACATTCCACAGCTCTCCCTTTTTTCTGGCATTTACAGCCTTTACACCATGTCTTACTCAGCAATGTCTGAGCCTTAACTCAGTAGTGAAAATGTCTAAGAGGACATTATAATATTGAAATAAAAAGACATCCAGCAAGAAAGTGAAACTCACTCCAAAGGTAACATGAAATGGGGTATGTAGATGACTCAGTGAGTAAATTGCTTGCCATGTGTTCAGATAACCAAACCCCACATAAAACTAGGTATGGTAGCACATGTTTGCCCAGAAGGTTATTGACAAAGTACCTGTTACATGCTGTAGAACATAAGTATACTATTTCTCATACAATGTGAAAGGTGAGGACTGACATCCAGTGTTGTCTTCTAACCTCTACATGTGTGTCATGGCATGCTCACCAAAGGGACTTTATACACTACTATAAAGATATTTGCATATCCATGTTCATTACTATGCTGATCATAATATCCAAGAACTTGAAGCAGGCTAGATGTTTATAAACTTACTATTGAGTAATGAAAATGTGGTACATATACACAATGGAATGTTAATTAATTGTAAAGGAAAATTAAATCATGATATTTTTATATAAATGAATCAGACTAAAAATGTTTTACTCAATGACGTCACCTGGGCCCCAAAGCACAAATGCCATTGGTTCTTTTACATATGAAAGTTCTAGCTTTGATTATTAGTGTGCTTGACATGGAATACATGTGGAAACTAGAAATTGACCTCTGGTTGCAGAGCTGGGGATGCAGTTAGGCAGGAAGATGATAAAATATAAGTAGAAAATGAGAATCCTAGAGGCAGAACTGTGAAAACAGGTAGTAGAATGAAGAGGAATGGGGAAATGAGAGAGCAAGGGAAGGCTTATCCAAAACATACATGAATAATGTGCTTGGGAACCTGTAATCATGTGATCCAAGTTTAAAAAGCAAAAAATGATTCACCATGGTACATACATGGTACATGTCTCTAATCCCAAAACATAGGAGATAGTGATAGGCAAATTAAAATGGAAATGAGGACAGGGATACAGGATTGGTAGAGCTATGTTAAAACAAAGGCTGTAAAAAGTCTTATGTGAGTGAATTAATTTGTAAGCTACTTAAAAATGACCAAGAAATGCATGCTGACAGGAGCCTGATATAGATGTCTCCTGAGAGGCTCTGACAGAGCCTGACAAATACAGAGGCAAATGCTTACAGCCAAGCTTTGGACTGAGCATGGGGTCCTCAATGAAGGAGTAAGAGAAAGGACTGAAGGAGCTGAAAGGTTTTGCAAACCCATAGGAAGAACAACAATATCAACCAACCAGATCCCTAGAGTTCCCAAAGACTAAACCACCAACCAAAGAGTACACATGGAGGGACATATGGCTCCAGCCATATATGTAGCAGAGGATGTCCTTGTTGGAAATCAATGGGAGGAGAGTTCCTTGGTCCTGTGAAGGTTTAATGCCCCAGTGTAGAAAATGCCAGGTGGGGAGGCCAGAGTGTGGGTGTGGGTGGAGAAACACCCTCATAGAAGCAGAGGGATGGGATAGGGAGATTCAGAGGTTGGGGTGGGAGGGACCGGGAATGGTGTTAACATTTGAAATATAAACAAAATATTCAAAAAATGTGGAAAAATTGTTTGAACAAAAGTATCCTACAAAAGTTAACAGTGCTGCTCCCAGAAGACAGATTATTAAATGACTATCTCAATGCCAAACTTAGACTAGCCAGCTATTTATTAGTCAGAGAAGGCCCAAAGTCACCTAAAATGATGTAATCTATTACCATTGCTATAGCTTGGCCATCATAACTAAATATTAAGACAGATTTTTGTAGAAAACTCTTTTTAGTTGCAAAATACAGAGCAGTCAGACTTGATTTGACCAAGAAACCCTCTCTGATTCTGATGGATGATTTTTATAGTTTACAAACACAAGACAGACTCCAAGATTTTATTTCATTTTTTGGATTGTTTGTGGTTTGTTGTTTTGTTTTGCTTTGCTTATTGTGGTTGTTTATTTTGACATTTAATTTTTGGTTTTGGTTTTATATTGAGAGAGAGAGAGAGAGGGACAGAGAAAAACATGAATTATATGTATAGCGAGTTAGGAAGGATCTCAGAGGTTGGAAGAGGGAATGAATAAAATCAAAATAGGTATATAAAATTTTTCAAATAAATACTTTTGTGTTTATTCTATTTTTTCTCATTAATTCATTTATTCACATTACAGACTGATGACAGTCCTCTCTCTCCACTCATCCCAGTTCCACCCTCACACACTCTTTCTGATCCTCCCATCCCCTGTTCCTCAGAGAAGTGGAGTTGGGTACCAACTCACTCTGGTACATCAAGTCACAGCAGAACTAAGTGCATCCTCTCCCACTCAAATCAAACAACATTTAATCCAAAGGCAGGCAATGGACTCAGAGACAGTCCCTGCTCTACTTGTTAGTGGACTCAAATGTAAAACAAGTTACACATCTGCTACAACTGTGTGGAGTTCAACCTGTTCAACCTGTGTTCAACCTGTGAATGTTCTTTGGGTGGTGGTTCAGTCTCTGTAAGCCTCCATGCCCCAGGCTAGTTAATTGTGTAGGTCTTCTTGTAGTGTCCTTAGTCTCTCTGGTTTCTTCAGTTCTTCCCCCCATGTTTTCTTCATAATGATAGAAATCAATATGGATTTTTTTGCATTCTTCCACATGCAGACACACAATTTGATCAACACCATTTGTATGAAAATGTATTCTTTATTCTACTGTGAAATTCTTGCTTCTTCATAAAAAATATGATATTCATAAGTATGTGAATTTATGTGTGAGTCTTCAGTTCAAGCCAGTTGACCAACATTTCAATACCATGCAGTTTTTATAACTATAGCTCTGTAGTACAGCTTGAAATAAGAGATGGTTAAACCACTGGAAATTCTTTTATGGTTCAGTATTGTTTGACATAGCTGGGTTTTTTCTCCATATGAATTTGACAATTATCTTTCAATGACTTTAATTAATTGTGTTGGGATATTTACAGAGATTATGTAAAATATATAGATAGTTTTGGTACACTGACCATTTTTACTATGTTAAATCTACTGATCTGTGAACATGGAAGATTTTTCTATCTTCTGATACATTCTTCATTTTTTCAAAGACTAGAATTTTTTGTTTTTTGATTGGTTAGTTGGTTGGTTGGATAGTTAGTTGATTGGGTGGTTGGTTGCTCTGGTTTGGTTTAGTTGGTTTGGTTTGGTTTGGTTTGGTTTGGTTTGGTTTGGTTTGGTTTGGTTCGGTTCAGTTCGGTTCGGTTTGGTTTGGCTTGGCTTGGCTTGGCTTAGGTTGGCTAAGAGTGACACGGCATGGCTTGGCTTGGCTTGGCTTGGTTTGGTTTATTTATGTTTGGGGCACAAGTGACTTGTGGAAATAAAGTAACATAGTACTTTTTTCTCTTCTCTTGCCCTCCAGGCCCTCCCTCACAAAGTCCCTATCTGCATTCCCCCTCTTCTACTCTGAGAGGGAGCACCATCACTCAGGGTATCCAACAATGCTGACACATCAAGTCTCTAGAGGCAAGACTAGGCACATCCTTTCCCACTGAAGACAGACAAGACAGCCGGATAGAGAAGCATATACCAGAGAAAGGCAAGAGCTTTAGCAATAGTGCCCACTCCAGGTTTGGGGGATCAACATTGACACACAACTCCCCTTTTGTCCATATGTTAGGGGAACCTGGTTTGAGCCCATGTCTGTTGTTTGGTTAATTGAACCACTGTTCAGTCTTTCAGAGTCCCCATGGGTCCAGGTTAGTTGACCCTAGTGGTATTCCTGTGTAGTTCCTACCCACTTCTGGGCCCTAAATTCTTCCTCCAACTCTACCATTAGATTCCCCTAACTCCATCTAATGCTTGGCTGTGTGACTCTGCATTTCTTTCAGTCATTTGCTGGCTGAAGCCTCTCAGAGGAAAATATACTAGGCTCCTTTCTGCAAGCTTAAGAGAGTATCATTAAAATGTCAGGTATTGTTGCTTGCCCATGGGAAGGGTCTCAAGTTGGGCTGGTAATTGAGTGACCATTCCCTCTATCTCTGCTCCATTTTCCTTCCCTGAATTTCTTGTACACAGTATAAATTTTGAGTCAAAGATTTTTTTGGTGGGTTGTGTCTGTATATCTTTTCTGGGATTCCTGCATGGCTACAGGAGATGGCCTCTTCAGGTTCCATATATCCACTACTGTGAGTCTCAGTTAACATCATCAGCATTGATTTCTGGGAGTCTCCTCTCTCACAGGTCTCCAGCATGACCTTGAGATGGCCCACACCCTCCACACCCTACCAACAACCAGCTGTAGATTTCCATGAATTTTCCTATTCCTCCTGCCCTCTCTCCTGTCTTTCCCCACACCAGATCTTGAACTCCCTTTCATTACCCTCCACATCCCCTCTCTCACCCAATTCCACCCCTCCATCTAAGTCCTTTGGGTATTTTATTTCCCATTCCAGGTTAGACTCAAGAATCCTTACTTGGGCCTTCCTCTTGTTTAGCTTCTTCAGGTCTGTGGAGTGAAGTGTGAATATCCTGTACTTTATAGCTAATATTCACTTCTAAGTGAGTACACACCATGCATGTCATTTTAGGCCTGGGTTACCTCACGCAAGGTGATATTGTCAAATTCCATTCACTTGTCAGCAAATTTTACGATGTCCTTGCATTTCCCTGAAGACTAATGACGTTGAACATTTCCTTAAGTGTGTCTAAGTCATGCGTGATTTCTCTAAAGAAAATTCTCTGTTTAGCTCTGTACCCCATTTTTAATTAGGTTATTTGAGCTGTTGGTGTGTAACTTCTTGAATTCTTCCTATATTTTGGATATTAACCCTCTATCAGATGTACTGTTAGTGAAGATCCATTTTCAGTCCATAGACTCCTGTATTGTTATATTGACTATGTCCTTTGTATTACAGATGATTTTCAGTTTCAGGAGGTCCCAGTTATCAATTGTTGATTTTGATCCTGAGTCATTGGTGTTCTCTTCAGGAAGTTGTATCCTAGATCAATGAGTTATAGACTATCCCTCACTTTCTATTCAGTTAGATTTAGTGTATGTGGGTTTACATTGTAGTCTTCCATCCACTTAGACTTGAGTTTTTTGCAGGGTTGATTGATATGGACCTATTTGCATTCTTCTACATGCAGACCACCAGAGAGACAAGCATCATTTCTTTTTTCCATTGCATGGTTTATCTATGTTTCTCACAAATCAATTGCCCATAGGTGTGTGGGTTATTTCAGGGTCTTCAATTCAATTACATTGATCAGTTTGTCTGTTTGTATACCAATACAATTTTTGTTACTACTGTTCAGTAGTAGAACTTGAGGTCATGATGGTGATATCTCCAGAGGATCTTTCATTGTTAAGGATTGTTGTAATTATCCTGGGTTTTGTTTGTTTTTACATATGAAGGGGAGAATTGCTCTTTCAAGCTCTGTAAGAATTACACTGGAATTTTTATGTCAATTGCATCATATATATAGGTTTCTTTTGGTGAGATTGCCATTTTCATCATGTTAATCCTACTGATCCATGAGCATGGGAGAACTTTCCATCTTCTGAAATCTTTCTCAATTTCTTGCACTGAAGTTCCTGTTATATAGGTCTTTCACTTTCTTTGGTTAGAGTCATACCAAGATATTTTATATTAATTTTTTTGCTATTCTAAGGATTTTGTTTCCCTAATTTCTTTCTCTGGCCTTTTATTATTTGTATAAAGGAGGGCTATTGATTTTTCTTAGTTAATGTGTATCCATCCACTTTGCAAACTGTTGAAGTTCTCTGAAAGAATATTTGGGTTTGTTTATGGATACAATCATTTTATCTGTGAATAGTGTACTTTGATTTCTTCCTTTCCAATTTGTATTCTCATCATTTACTTATATTGTCTTGTTGATCTAGGAAGAACTTCAACTACTATTGGAATAGATAGGGAAAGAGTGTACAGCCGTGTCTTTTCCCTGAATTTAGTGGAATTGTTTGAGATTCTCTCTACTGAATTTGATGTTGGCTATTGGCTTGCTATGTATTTCTTTTTTAAAATTTTTTTATTGGATATTTTATTTACATTTCAGATGCCATCCCCTTTCCCTATTTCCCCTCCCTAGAAAACCCTTATCCCACACCCACTTCTCATTTTTGCTTTTATACAATTTTTTAATGTTAACCAAAGGCTTTATAAGTTTGGTAGTACTCACTATCAATCAGAAGTGTAACCCAATACCCAACCTAGATATATCAACTATCTTTGACTGTCAGAGACATGTGACCATCCACCTCCATGTCCCTCCTTTCTCTCTCTCATCACCTAGCTCCTCGTCTCCTTATCCTCTTCCTCTACTTATTTTTCCTCTTCCTCTCCATACTCCTCCCACCTTAGCTTCTCCTACATATCATCCTTCCTGTTAAAATAAAACTTTTCTCTCAAAATAAAATTAGAGAATAACTATACCAATTTGTGTCAGTAAGGTGCAAGATAGACCCAATACCCAGTCCATCACTTTGTTGACTAAGCAGAACTTCTGTCATCTCTCCTAACTAAAAGACTTAGTTCTGAACCTGGCTTTTTTCTTGGCTTTAGAATGATTGTCAGCTGAAAACCATCCTCTCAAATCTTTTCTCTCAAAGTAAATAGCCAGGGTTGGCCATGAGACTATAAATTTTCAACCCCGTCAGAAATCCAGAATGACTTTGTTAACTGAAATTATGGGAAGCACAAAACATAGCTTCTAAAACTTAGCCAATTTATAGAGACCTCTGAACACCTGTACACTCTGTATACTACAAAACACTGGCACACCTGATCTCAGCCTTCTGGCGCAGGATCATCTGACAGACCTAGTGATGCAGAATTATTAAGGGTTGATTACTCTGTCTTGGCAGATATAATCAGTTGACTATTCTGCAAGTGTGTTCTTTTCTGGACAGTAATTTGTCTGTAGATGGAAAGAAGCAATTCTTGCCTAGTGGCTGTCTTATCACAACTGGAGTAACTCCGAAGATGCTCAATTTCTTCTTAGAATCCAAGACAGAAAGCTGTCAGGAACAGACAGGTCTCTAACCAAAATGAACATTAATAGAGAAATTTTTGTAACATCAATTCTGTGGACTTCTGATGTTTTGAAAACCAACTATCCATGTAAGGCAATCTGGACTGTTGTCTGTAAACTCCTCTCAGCTATTTCTAAATAAAATACAGAAAACATCCTAACAATAAACTCAATGCCATGAATTTGCTATAGGTCCTTAACTCACAGGCTAACTGTCTCAAATCAGTTAAAAAATTTAAAGAAGTACTGGGTCTAAGCCTTGTATTCCTAAATGTGTTATAGAGGCATGATGCCTATGAGAGTGTCAACATTGTCTCACTTTTATATCAATAAAAAGCTTGTAGCAATGAAAACTTTAAATTTGAAATCAAAGTAAATTTTGTACCATTTAAGAAATTATAACTTCATCTTAATAACAATTACACATATTCCTACCAGTAGGTTATGGCTATGAAATAAATCCTAGCTAATCCTCTCTGTTCCAACAAAACCACTACTTTTCCCTAGAAAGACAGGCCAATATTAACCAGCATAGTCCCCAAGCCCAGGGAATATGGACGCCAACTCTTCATTAACTTCTACGAGCTGATTATGGGCATTGAAATATTAGAAGAGGGGTGGGAGGAAGAGTAAATTGATAAGCCTCTGACACTGTGTCTTCACTGCATCCAGATGGAATTCCAGGACATCAGAGGTTTGAGCAGGTCTGCCCAGCTTGCTTGATGAGTAGATACACCAAGGCTGTGTATTCTGCAATATACAATTCTCAAAACAAATTTTAGTATCAAGATAATTTGTTTTAGAGGGCTTTCATTTTATTAAAGATGTCGGTTCTAACAGCTTTTCTTTTTTCCCCCTTTTTTATTGGATATAATATTTACATTAAGATTTTTATCCCCTTACCCCATTCCCCCCACCACACAGGAACCCCTTATCCCATCCCCCTCCTCCTGCTTCTATAAGGGTGTGCCCTCACCTACCCCCCACTCCCACCTCCCTACCCACAGATTCCCCCTAACTCAGTGTTCAGCCTTCACGGGACCAAAGACCTCCTCCCCCACCTATGCCCAACAAGGCCATCCTCCCCTAAATATACAGCTGGAGTCATGGGTCCCTCCCTAGGTGCTCCTAGACTGGTGGTTTAGACACTGGGGAGCTCTGGTTGGTTGGTATTGTTGCTCTCCTCATGAAGCCACAAACTCTTTCAGCTCCTTCAGTCTTCTCTCTAAGTTCTCTATTGGGAACACTTGATCATATGAATGGTTAGCTGTGCATATCTGCCTCTGGATATGTGAGACTCTGGGAGACCTCTAAGGAGACAGCAATATCAGGCTGCTGTCAGCATGTACTTCCTGTCATCCATGTACTGTCAGCATGTACTTTCTGTCAGCATCTATTTTTGGTGACTGCACATGGGATGAATACCCAGGTGGAATGGTCTCCAGACAACCTCTCCTTCAGTTTCTGTCCCACACTTTGTCTCCATGTTTGCTCCATTGGGTATTTTGTTACTCCTTCTAAGTTAGACCTAGGCATCCACACTTGTTAGTCCTTATTCATGAGCTTCATGTGGTCTGTTAGTTGAATCTTTATTGTTTCAAACTTTTGGACTAATATCTGCTTATCAGTGAGTAACTACCATGTGTGTTCTTTTGTGATTGGGTTACCTCACTCAGGATATTTTCTAGTTCCATCCATTTACCTAAAGATTGCTCAAATTCATTATTTTTAATAGCTGAGTAATATTCCATTGTGTAAATGTACCACATATTTTTATATCCAATCCTCTGTTGAAGGACATCTTGGTTCTTTCCAGCTTCTGGCCATTATAAATAAGGATGCTATGAACATAGTGGAGCATATGTCCTTATATGTTGGAACATCTTCTGGGTATATGCCCAGGAGTGGTATAGGTGGGTCCTCAGGTAGTGCTATGTACCATTTTGTGAGGAACCACCAGACTGATTTCTAGAGTGGTTGTACCAGCTTGCAACTCCACCAACAATGGAGGTGTGTTCCTCTTTCTCCACATCCTCGCCAGCATCTACTATTACCTGAGTTTTTGATCTTAGCCATTCTGTCTGGTATGAGGTGGTATTTCAGTGTTGTTTTGATTTGCATTTCCCTGATGACCAAGGATGTTGAGCATTTCTTAAGGTGCTTCTCAGCCATTTGAGTTTCCTCAGTTGAGAATTCTTTGTTTAGCTCTGTACCCCATTTTTAATGGTGTTATTTTGTTGTCAGGCATCTAATTTCTTGAGTTCTTTGTATAAATTGAATATTAGCCCTCTATTGGACGTAGGACTGGTAATGATCTTTGCCCAATCTGTTGGCTGCTGTTTTCTCTAATTGACATCGTCCTTGGCCTTATGGAAGCTTTGCAATTTGATGAGGTCCCATTTGTTGATTCTTGTTCTTAGAACATAAGCCATTGGTGGTCTGTTGAGGAACATTTCCCCTGTGCCTAGGTATTAGAGGGTCTTCCCCACCTTCTCTTCTATTAGTTCCAGTGTATCTGGTTTTATGTGAAGGTCCTTTATCCACTTGGACTTGAGCTTTGTACAAGGGAATAAAAATGGATGAATTTGCATTCTTCTACATGCTGACTTCCAGTTGAGCCAGCACCATTTGTTGAAAATGCTGTCCTTTTTCCACTGGATGGTTTTAACTCCTTTGTCAAAGATCAAGTGACCATAGGTATGTGGGCTCATTTCTGGATCTTCTGTTCTATTCCATTGATCTTCATGCCGGTCTCGGTACCAATACCATGCAGTTTTTATTACTATTGCCCTGTAGTATAGGTTTAGGTCAGGGATGGTGATTCCCCCAGAAGTTCTTTTGTTGTTGAGAATAGTTCTCGCTATCCTGGGTTTTTTGTTGTTCCAAATAAATTTGCAAATTGCTCTTTCTATCTCTATGAAGAATTGGTTTGGAATTTTGATGGGGATTGCATTGAATCTATAGATTGCTTTTGGCAAGATGGCCAATTTTACTAAGTTAATCTTGCCAATCCAGGAGCATGGGAGATCTTTCCATCTTCTGAGATCTTCTTCAATTTCTTTCTTCAGAGACTTGAAGTTCTTGTCATACAGATCTTTCACTTGCTTGGTTAGATTCACTCCAAGATATTTTATATTATTTGTGGCCATTGTGAAGGGTGTCATTTCCCTAATTTCTTTTTCAGCCTGTTTATCTTTTGAGTAGAGGAAGGCTACCAATTTGTTTGAGTTGATTTTATAGCCAGCCACTTGGCTAAAATTGTTTATCGGGTTTAGGAGTTCTCTGGTGGAAGTTTTAGGGTCACTTAAGTATACTATCATATCATCTGCAAATAGTGAAATTTTGACTTCTTCCTTTCCTATCTGTATCCCCTTGACTTCCTTTTGTTATCTAATTGCTCTAGCTAGGACTTCCAGCACTATATTAAATAGGTAAGGAGAGAGTGGACAGCCTTGTCTAGTCCCTGATCTTAGTGAGATTGCTTCAAGTTTCTCTCTATTTAGTTTGATGTTGGCTACTGGCTTGCTCTATATTGCTTTTACTATGTTTAGGGATGAGCCCTGAATTCCTGAACTTTCCAAGACTTTTACCATAAAGGGATGTTGAATTTTGTCAAATGCTTTCTCAGCATCTAGTGAGATGATCATGTGGTTTTTTTTTCTTTGAGTTTATTTATATAGTGGATTACATTGATGGATTTCTGAATATTGAACCATCTCTGCATTCCTGGGATAAAGCCTACTTGATCATGCTGGATGATTGTTTTGATGTGTTGTTGGATTCAGTTTGTGAGAATTTTATTGAGTGTTTTTGCATCAATATTCATAAGAGAGATTGGTCTGTAGTTCTCTTTCTTTGTTGGGTCTTTCTGTGGTTGGGGTATGAGCATAATGGTAGCTTCATAGAATGAATTGGGTAGTATTCCTTCTGTTTCTATTTGATGGAATAGGTTAAAGAGAATTGGTATTAGGTCTTCCTGGAAGGTCTGATAAAATGCAGCATTAAAACCATCTGGTCCTGGACTTTTTATGGTGGGGAGACTTTTAATGACTTCTTCTATTTCTTTAGGGTTTATACGATTGTTTAGATCGTTTACCTACTCCAGATTTGATTTTGTTATCTGGTACCTGACTAGAAAATTGTCCATTTCTTCTAGATTTTCCAATTTTGTTGAGTATAGGCCTTTGTAGTAGGATCTGATAATTTTTTGAATTTCCTCAATTTCTGTTGTTTTGTCTCCCTTTTCAGTTCTGATTTTATTAATTTGGATACTGTCTCTGTGCCCTTTGTTTAGTGTGGCTAAGGGTTTGTCTATCTTGTTGATTTTCTCAAAGAACCAGCTCCTGGTTTTGTTGATATTTTGTATACTTCTTTCTGTTTCTACTTGGTTGATTTCAGCTCTGAGTTTGATTATTTCCTGTCATCTACTCCTCTTGGGTATATTTGCTTCTTTTTGTTCCAGGGATTTCAGGTGTGCTGTCAAGTTGTTAATGTATGCTCTCTCCAGTTTCTTTTTGTCGGTACTTAGAGATAAGAGTTTTCCTCTTAGTACTGCTTTCATGGAGTCCCACAAGTTTTGGTATGATGTGTCCTTTTTTCATTAAATTCTAAAAAGTCTTTAATTTCTTTCTTTATTTTTTCCCTGATCAAGTCATCATTGAGTAGAGCCTTGTTCAGTTTCCATGTGTATGTGGGATTTCCATTGTTTTTGTCATTATTAAAGACCAGCGTTAGTCCATGGTGGTTTGATAGGGTGGAAGAAATTATTTCAATCTTTTTGTATCTGTTGAGGCCTGTTTTGTGACCAAGTATATGGTCTACTTTGGAGAAGGTACCATGAGGTGCTGAGAAAAAAGTATATTCTTTTGTTTTAGGGTGAATTTTTATATATATATATATATATATATATATATATATATATATATATATATATATCCATTTGGTTCATAACTTCTGTTAGCTTCACAGTGTCTCTTTTTAGTTTCTGTTTCCATGATTTGTCCATTGCTGAGAGTGGGGTGTTGAAATTTCCCACTATTATTGTGTGAGGTATGATGTATGCTTTGAGATTTAGCAAAGTTTCTTTTATGTATGTGGGTGCCCTTGCATTTGGGGCATAGATGTTCAGAATTGAGAGTTCATCTTGGTACATTTTTTCTTTGGTGAGTATAAAGTGTCCATCTTTATCTTTTTTGATTACATTTGGTTGAAAATCAATTTTATTTAATATTAGAATTGCTACTCCCGCTTGTTTCTTGAGACCATTTGCTTGGAAGATTGTTTTTCATCCTTTTACTCTGAGGTAGTGCCTGTCTTTGTCACAGAGGTGTGTTTCTTGTATGCAGCAAAATTCTGGGTCTTGTTTACGTTTCCAGTCTGCTAGCCTATGTCTTTTTATTGGAGAGTTGAGTTCATTGATATTAAGAGATATTAAGGAAAAAAGATTGTTGCTTCCTGTCACTTTTGTTATTAGAGGTAGACTTATGTTTGTGTAACTATATTCCTTTGTGGTTGTTGGGAGATTACTTTCTTGTTTTTTCTGTTGTAATTTCTCCCATTGTGTTGGAGTTTTCCATCCATTATGCTTTGAAAGGCTGGATTTGTGGTAAGATATTGTGTAAATTTGTTTTGTCATGGAATATCTTAGTTTTTCCATCAATAATGATTGAGAGTTTTGCTGGGTATATTAGTCTGGGCTGGCATTTGTGTTCTCTTAGGGTCTATATGATATCAGTCCAGGATCTTCTGGCTTTTATAGTCTCCGGTGAGAAGTCTGGTGTAATTCTTATAGGTCTGCCTTTATATGTTACTTTACCTTTTTTCTTACTGCTTTTAGTATTTTTTCTTTGTTTTGTATATTTGATGTTTTGATTATTATGGGATGGGAGGTATTTCTTTTCTGGTCTAGTCTATTTGGGGTTCTGTAGGCTTCTTGTATATTTAAGGACATCTCTTTCTTTAGGTTAGGGAAGTTTTTCTCTATACTTTTGTTGAAGATATTTACTGGCCCTTTAAATTGGGAGTCTTCACCCTCATCTACACCTATTATCCTTAGGTTTGGTCTTCTCATTATGTCCTGCATTTCCTGGATGTTTTGGGTTAGGAGCTTTTTGCATTTTGCATTTTCTTTGACAGTTTTGTCAATGTTTTCCATGGTATCTTCTGCACATGAGATTCTCTCTTCGATCTCTTGTATTCTGTTGGCGATGCTTCCATCTATGACTCCTGGTCTTTTTCTTAGGTTTTCTATCTCCAGGGTAGTCTCCTTTTGAGATTTCTTTATTGTTTCTACTTCCATTTTTAGATCCTGGATGGTTTTGTTTAATTCCTTCACCTGTTTAGTTGTGTTTTCTTGCAATTCTTTAAGGGATTTTTGTGTTTTCTCTTTAAAGGTTTCTATCTGTTTACGTGTGTTCTCAAATTCTTTAAGAGTCTTATTTATGACCTTCTTAAAGTCCTCTAACATCATCATGAGAAGTGATTTTAATTCTGTATCCTGCTTTTCTGGTGTGATGTGTTGTTCGGGACATGCTATGGTGAGACAACTGTGTTCTGGTGATACCAAGTAACTTTGGTTTCTGTTGTTTACATTCTTGTGCTTGCCTTTCGCCATTTGGTTAACTCTCATGCTACCCTCTCTCACTTGTTCTGATTGGAGACTGTCTTTCCAGTTATCTTGCTTGTGTCAGAACTCCTCAGGGTCCAGATGTCTCTGTGATCCTGTGATCCTGAGCTCCAGCTGCTCTGAGTGCAGTGTCTCCTCTAGGATGTCTCAGGGTAAGGTGTCTTTATGAGAGCAGACCAGCTAGGTGTTCGCTGCTCTGAGTGCAGTGGTTCCTCTAAAATGTCTCAGGATATGGTGTCTGCTCCTCTGGGTTCCATGGCTCCTCTAGGATGTCTCTGGGTACATTGTACCCTGCTCTGAAGTCGGTGGCCTCTCTAGGATATCTCAGAATACGGTTTCCACAAGGGTACAAACCAGCTGTATGTCTGCCTCTCTTAGGATACTGGCCTCTCTGGGATGTCTCAGGATACAGTTTTCACAGGGGTGCCAACCCTATGGGTGTCTGCTCCTGCCACTGGGATCCAGAGAGGGGCGAAAGGGGTGTGGAATTCCACAGGGGTGGGGTTTGCATACCTGGGGGGTGGATCCTTCGAGCTTTGTACTCCCTGCTGTTGCTCTGGTGTGTAGGGTAGTTCCTGACTGGCTTTACCTGCCTCCCTGAGGACACTGGCCTCTCTTGGATGTCTCAGGATACGCTTTCCACAAGGGGGTAGACCTACTTGGTGTCTGCTCCTGCCACTGGGATCCAGAGAGGGGCGGAAGGGATGGGCTCAACTTCTTGAATGTTCTACATGCGTCATTAATATTGTCATCAACTGAGGACAGAGTGTTCAGATATAAAACTATTTGATATTCAAACACAGCAGCCCTAAATATTTTTTGTATCTTCTTTCTGTGCAGGTTCAATTTTAAAAACTACCAGATTGTTTTAGCAATGGTTTATGCCATTGAAGAGATCAACAGGAACCCCCATATTTTACCCAATGTGTCTCTGGGATATGATATATATAATGTCCTGTTCAATGAGTGGTGGACATTAGATAGATGCATCACATGGCTGTCTGGGCCAAAGAAGTATGTGGCTAATTACACATGCAAGAGAGAGATGAAGTCTGTTGCAGTACTCACAGGTGTATCATGAATAATATCAGCCAATATAGGGACACTGCTAGAACTCTACAAATATCCACAGGTGAGAATGAGTGAAGTGGAGAAAGATAAATCCATTTATAATTCAGTGTCATTCCAAGGTGTTAAAAGAGGATGAAAGAAAAATGTGGTTATGCATTTGACGATGTTTATAATTCCAAACAGTATTCAGGGATGTATTCAGGACAAATCAAAGGAATAGGCTCAAGTAGACAGTGATTACAGGGAACCTTTAGAATAAGGGTGTGATGGTCTAGAGAAGCAGCTTTGTGCATAAAGTATTTGATGCACAAACATGAGAACCTGACTTTGGATACCTACCACTCACATAAAACTGGTGGAAGGCAGTATACATCTGTCATCTAGGTTCTGGTAAAGAAGAGACAGGTGAGTCAATTGAGTTCACAGACTACTCAAGGTAAATTAAACAGTGAGCTACAGGTTCACTTAGAATCTTATGCAAAAAAAGTAAAAGAAAAAAAACTTATACTGAATAATGAAGAAACTCTAATATCAACCTTTGGCCTCATATACACACATATATAGATAAGAGTGGGTGATTTCTCATCATTTTAGGTGATTTTAAAAGCCTGTGCTAATTGGACATGTGCTTTATGTTTCCTCCTCTAAATTTTTTTATTCTATTTATCTTCTTTTCCTTTTAGCTTACCATTGGGTCTTTTGATCCTAACCTAAATAATCATGAGCAGTTTCCTGATCTCTACCAAATAGCCTGCAAGGACATGTCTCTGTCTCATGGTATCGTCTCCTTGTTGAATTATTTCCACTGGAACTGGGTGGGACTGATCATATCTGAAGGACAAAATGCTGTTCAGATCATCTCAGACTTGACAGCAGAAATGTACAGAAATGGAATATGTGTAGATTTTGTGGAAATGATCCCAGTTAGTGAAGTATCTTATTTACCAAACAAACAACTGTATCCTACACAGGTTCTGAAATCATCAGTAAATGTGATCATCACCTACGGGGACAGTGATTTTCTGAGAGGCTTCCTGTTTTATTTAAAACAAACTTTACTTACAAGGAAAGTCTGGATCATGAACTCAGAATGGGATGGTGTCATCAGAGCAGACCATTTCATTTTACATTCACTCCATGGAAGCCTCATCTTCACACACCACCACAAAGAAATCTCTGGTTTTAGAAATTTCATCCAAACAGTTCATCCTTCCAAATATCCAGAAGATTTTTATCTTAGAACATTTTGGTTCTCCTTTTTTAACTGCTCATTTGCTGATGATGACTGCAATACACTGGAGAACTGTGTGCCAAATGCTTCCTTGCCTGAGTCACCGAGGAACCGATTTGACATGGTCATGACCGAATTTGCTTATAATATATACAATGCTGTGTATGCTGTAGCCCACAGCCTTCATGAGATGCTTCTTCATCAAGTAGAAGTAAGACCAACAAGAAAGGCAGAAGAGCTCATGTTTTCAGCCTGGCAGGTAGTGTGTCTCTCATTGGGTTGCTCAGAACATCAACATTGTGATTTTCTAAATTGATGCTTTTTGAGGTCACACTACTTATTTTAAATCTCTAAGGGTACAAAATAAACTACTTGTAACTGATAAAGGGGTAAGTAAATCAAAACCTATACAGAAATGGTTAAAAAGAACAAAGTGTCCATGGGAAGAAGACAGTGTGTTCTAAATCCATATCCCTGTTTTGTGTTTCGAGATCAAGGATTTCTGTATAAAAGACACAGAAACTATCTTGTCTTGTGAGTCCTATGGCAGTAAGTAATGAAACTATTTACTTTCATAGTCAGAAGCTATGGAAGGGAATTGTTAGGCCAGAGATGACTGAGGAAGGTAGAGTGCCTAGGCACATAGAATCAAACATGGAGAAAGGAGTTAAGAGAGAAGCTGAAGGAAGGAACCAACTGAGAGTAATATAGGTGTATTATTGGTATAATATGGTATTATATTAAAAGTATAATATAAAAAAAGGTATGTAGAGTCCTAGCTATGGAGAATAGGATTCAGAAAAAAGGGACTGAGCTCACAGAAGATAAGACACTCAGGCACAAGACTACCACAACATGCTGCATGCTGTACCCTATAGCCTTAATGAGATGCTTCTTCATCAAGTAGAAGTAAAACCAATAAGAAAGGAAGAAGAGCTGATGTTTTCAGCCTGGCAGGTAGCTACAACATACAGCAAAGCCTATGGAGGCCAACTGGAGATGACTGATGATAGGGTACCTAGGTACATATAATCCACAACTTGCAGTGACAACTACAGAGAAAGTTGGGGGTAGAGGTGCCCCAAGCTAGGGTCTTCAGGCAAAGTCATTTAACCTTATTTCAGCAGAAGCAAGGATTTGCCAGAAGTGTGCTGAACCTTGGACATTAATTATTATTGTAAACAGAATCTGACTCTCAGGGTGAAAAATAGGAATGAAACATCCTGAACATTAGTCAGAGAAAGAAAAAATTACTCTTTAGTCCTGCTATGACTTATCCTCTTCTAAATTGTAAATGCCTTTAGTAGAAGAGAAATGTAACTTAAATTTTCAAAAGTTAAATATTTTTCTAAATCAATAACTTAAGTCCTACATGAAATCCCAGATCAAAACAAAAATGTGAAAGAAAAAATGGTAAATGTCTCCTCCAAATATGATAAATTCTATAGTAACTTCAACAATAATTCTTAACGTTAATTCTGCAATAAAAGATAAAGATGAGGAGACTCATTTAGAATGTAGGGTCCACTCAGGTATTCCAAAATGTATACCTCAACATCAATGAGAGACGACTTAAACAGACCTACAATCAGCAATGAGAATAAGGCAGTAATAAAATAATTTCAAAACCAAGAAATTCCAGGAACAGATTTGACAGATTTTTACCAGAATCTTAAAGATATAAGTATTTCTCAAATTATTCTATAAAATAGAAAAAGAGGGACTGCTTCAAAACTCTTTCTACGACACTATATTGATTAATACTGGCAAGTTAACTTGAAACTCAAACCAGATAAAGACACAATGGAAAAGGAAATCACAATCCAGTCTTGTTAACAAACACATATTTACAAATTAATAAAATGTAAGCGAGAAATTCTATAATGATTTTATAATTTCTAAAACAAATAACTTAAAAATAAAGATATGATTAAAAATACATTCTCAATAAAACATCTGTAAACTTAATTCAGTATCAGATAAAAAAAAAAAAGATCAGTCACCATAATCAAGTTGTCTTCCTTCCAGGTATTCAGGGAAGTATCAATCAACAAATGTAGATCAGTAAATGAAATTAATCACATTAGTAGACCCAAACACAGAAATGACAGGATTATATCACTAGATAAAGAAAAGGCCTTTGAAAAAAAGGTCAATATTACTTCATAATAAAAGTCATGGAGATGTTAAGGATATTTGAAAAACCTATATCCAGAACTGTGCTAAATCAAGGGAAAACTAAAAAATTTCCAACTGAGATTCAGGAATGCAAAATTAACACAAAAGTCTTTCTCTATACCAGTGATGAACATATCAACAAAAAAAAAATGAAGAAGCAATGCCATTCACAACAGCCACAAAGAAATTAAATATCTGAGAATAAACCTGGGCAAGGCAACTTAATCAGGAAAGAGTTTTACCATGAAAACTTTAAGACACTGAAGAAAGTAATTGACTTAAAGAAGATACTAGAAAGTAGAAACACCTCCCATGATCCTGGATAACATAAATTGATATTGTATATTGGTCATAGTACACAGAGCAATTAAAAGTTAAGTGTAATTTCAATCAAAATTGCACCATCATGAAATCTCAACATGCATGACAGACCAGTTGACAAGCCAATATATAGAGGGTCCTATACCAAGGTGAAGAGCACCAGATAGTTAATGCCTGGTGAGATGGTTAGAGTGAGTTTTCTCCAGAGGTGTGGTCCCTGATAGCTTGTCCAGTTCCAAGTGGTCAGCAATAAACACATGTAAATATATATAAACTACAGTGAATGAACTCAATATGGTGTATTGGGGGAGAGGAATTTTTTTAAAAAGTGGGGGCCATGGGAAGAGAGGTGAAAAGCAGAAATGATGTGAATACCATGTAATTTAGTATGGTTTGCTTAGGTTTGGTTTGGTTTGGTTTGGTTTGGTTTGGTTTGGTTTGGTTTGGTTTGGTGTGGTGTGGTGTGGTGTGGTGTGCTGTGGTGTGGTGTGGTGTGGTTTGGTGTGGTTCGGTTTGGTTTGGTTTGGCTTGGCTTGGCTTGGCTTGGCTTGGTTAGGTTTGGTTAAGATTGTTTTGGCTTGATTTGGTATAGTTTACTTAAGTTTAGCATAGTTTACTCATGTATGAAATTCTCTTCTGTAATTTTATTGAAGACATTTACTATCCCTTTAAGATAGGAATCTTCACTCTCATCTATACCAATTATCCTTAGGTTTGGTCTTCTCATTCTGTCCTGAATTTTCTGGATGTTTTAGGTTAGGGGCTTTTTGCATTTTACATTTTTTTGACAGTTGTGTCAATGTTTTCCATGGTATCTTCTGCACATGAGATTCTCTCCTCTAGCTCTTGTATTCTGTTGGTGATGCTTGTGTCTATGACTCCTGATCTCTTTCCTAGGTTTTCTGTCTCCAGGGTAGTCTCCAGTTGTGGTTTTTTTATTGTTTTTACTTCCATTTTTAGATCCTGGGTGGTTTTGTTTAATTTCTTCACCTGTTTGGTTGTCTTTTCTTGTAATCATTTAGGGGAATTTTGTGTTCCCTCTTTAAGGGCTTCTACCTGTCTACCTGTGTTCTCCTGTATTTCTTTAACAGACATGTTCTTCAATTGAGATTTCGTGCTGTGATGCACAGGGCTACAAGTCTGCTCTGCATCTGGGGCCTGAGTCTCTACCACCCAGACTTCCAGATGCAGACAAGGCTGTTCACTGCTGTCTGACCTGACAAGTGAAACATCTTTGCTTGACCTTGTGGGGCACAGGTACACAATGCTGGATAGATGTGTTTGGCTCTGCTAGGATGCACTCACTAGTCTCTTTTCTGACACTTCTAGGACATGAGGCTGAACATATAGGCTGAAATGCTGAACTAATCAGTTGTTAGCAGCCTTTTCATCTATTTCCTCCCTTTCAGAGGAGAACCAGGAATAGTGCTGGAGTTCACACAAGTGTATTAGTCATGATAACGCTGGAGACTCAGGAAGCATGGGAGGTGAGGAAAGCCCTGGGAAGTAAGCTGGCTAATTCTTTTTTACCTCAAACCAGCACTGCTGCCTTGATAGTTCTTAATGAAGCTGAAATGTCTTTGGCTAAAGATTAACTTTTATCATTTAGGTAGTGAGAAGGACAAATGATATTCTGAAACCATCTAAAAGACACTCTGAATCAGTTGTGGTGGCATGTTATCTCAACACTTAGAAGGATGGAAAGTTCCAGGTCAGCCTGGGCTACATACTGAGACATGACACCACATTTGTGGAAGGGGAAGAGAATGGAGGGAAAAAGAGGAGGAAGATGAAGAGGAAAGGGAAATAGGGTAACAGGATGATTGGGAGTTGTAGGTAATAAATAAATATAATAATGAAGAAAACTATAAAGAATACAACAGAATGAACCTGGTTGGGTGTATACATAAACACACACACACACACACACACACACACACACACACACACACACACACACACACAGGTCTCAGTCTAAGCCTGCCTGGAAAATTCCTCATTTATATATATCCAGCAACAAAAGGTTTCTAAAGCCCTGTCAGAAAACTGCATGGAACTGTTGAAGCCATTTAATATCGTGATAAAGAAAAGGAGAAGGCTGTGTAGAAACTTCCTCTTGATCCATGCTCTGTTCTCTGTGTAGAATCCAGTCCTTTGATCAAAGCTCCCATGGTGTTCTACAATTGTGATCTGAGGTCTCCCCATCATGGAATGAAAGCTTTGTTCCCATGAGGCAGTGCCATTTTGTGAGGGCTTGGAAACATTTTTAGGCAGAACCCAGTTTTGGGGGGAGTCAGGTCACTCATAATGTGTCCTGTGTTCTCCTTTTCCTACCCACTATTAGTTGAAGATTCCCAGTCTGACATATGCCCCCACCATGATGTTGTGACTCATTGTAGGCCCCAATCAACAGAGTCATGAACAGAAGCCTTGGAAGTAGAACAAAATAAAAATTCCTTTAAAAAAAAAAAAAGAAATTCTCTAAAAGATAATTTAAAAACCTGAGAACCTGCTATGTGTAATTTAACTTGAAATAATATTCTTTTAAAGTTAGAGGATAGAAATACCATACAGCTAGATAATTTGAGTGTTTATAGAAGCCAGGAGTTACTCAACAAAAATCCTAGTAACAGGTGTGGGACACCTCCAAATGACTTTTTGATTAAGAAGACCCCTAAGACTCCCCAAACAAAAATAAACAAACATATGTTCCTGCTACTCCTTTTGGTTACAAGCCAGAAATGGAGTATAGTAACCTATTGCATCAGATAACACATCAGATACCACTGGAACAGAGCTGTAAACATCTCTGCTGGCTAGATTTCATAGTATCAGATGCAGGCTGCTGGAGAAAAAGAACATCAGTAATTGTGTTAGTCTGGGCTCTCTAGAGTGACATATAGGATGTGGTCCAGCTAATCTAACAATGGCTGACTATGAACAGAAAGTCTAAGAATCCTATAGTTGTTCAGTCCACATTGCTGCATGTCTCAGCTGGTCTTCAGTATATGATGGAATCCAATAGAAGTAGGCTATAATTGCAATGAAGGAATTGACTTGCTAGAAAGGAGAGGGCAACCAACAAAAAGCAGAAGCTTCACTTTCCATGTTCTATATAGGGTTTCAGCAGAAGACATAGCCCAGATTATATCTGGATCAAAGATCTGGATTAAAGACCTGTCCTTACCCAGCTCAAAATATCTGTATTAAAGGCTTCTCTCCCTACATAGAAAATCTAGAGGTAGGTCTTCCTCCTTCAAATTATACAAAACATCCTCAGAGGTGTGTTGTCTCTCACTTGCTGAATCCTTGCCTACTGCTGCTTTTGCCTGTTCCTGTTGGACTGTTGCTCCTACTTGAGACTGGTCCATTGCAGGTGGGTGGCCCTATCTCTCAACTGAGGGATTTTGCCTAACCTCTGGATATGTTCTAAACAGTTTCCCTCGTCTTTGTGGAATATTTCAGCTAATGTTATTCCTGTGAGGTCTTTGGAGGCTCTTGCTTTCCTGGCTTCTGCAACTTTCTGATTGCTACCTCCAATTACCCACCCCCATTTTTACACACCTCTGTTGAATTTCCTGACCCTCTGTAAACCCCTCCATCTCCTCCTATATGTGACTCTGCCCCTCTTTTCCCCCTCCACGCTTCTATTCTTCCAAAGTCCCTTTATTTTTCTATGTCCCTGGATGTTTTTGTTGCCCTTTCTAAGTAGGACTGAAGCATCCACTCTTTGGCCTTCCTTTCTTTTGAGATACATGTGGTTTGTGAATTGTATCTTGGGTATTCTATGCTCTTTGCCTAATATCCACTTATCAGTGAGTAGAGATCTTGAATCCTTGAATAGTCCTGAAATTTGGTCAAAATCATGTAAATGAGGAAGTCATAAACCATAATGGGGAACCTATTACTGTTTGGTTAAATTTACACAGTGCCAAACATCCATTTAAATATCTGTTTATGGTTGTATACCAATGCTACTCTCTGCATCAATGGAAAAGGCTTCTCTTCACGGTAAGCACCAATCCACTTACACTTGCTCCAGGTGCTGAACATAAGTGACTGTTGTCTATACTAGACAACAGTATATACTAGACATTTACTTATAACACCCTTCTCTAAGGTTCAGGAAACATTCCAGAAGAAGGGGATGGAAATAATATTGGAGCTGGAAGATATGGAGAAGGGCTGCAAAATGCCAGCTTCTAAGAATCCTATCACAGCAATCTTAAACTCACAGAAGCTGAAGTTACTTGTGCTAGATCTGCACAAGACTAGTCACATCGACAATGAGCTATGGAAATTGAAGGGTGCCCTACACTCCCTGATGAACTATTGGGTATTAAAATGCCTGAAAGATTAGACATATTGTCTTCAATTTTGTACCAACTGACAATCCACTCCCAAGCTCCAGAAGTTTCAAACTATGATCAAAGAGAAGACTTCAGCTTCCCACATAAACTGCTTAAATGACAAGTAAACCACCTTTTCTGTCATTCCTAGCACACAGCTTATTATCATTTCTTAAATATGTACATTAAGTACTGGTCTTTTCACTCCAATTACAGTATCTTGTCCTTCTCCTCCTCATGTTGAAACCTTCTTCCCAACAGACACATCTCCCATTTTCACATCTGTTTTTTTTTGTGACTCACTGAGTTTAATTATGATTCTTCACATAAGCATGACTTAGGGTTATTTACAATGGGCAATCTATTACTAGCTACAACAATGTGAAGAATGGCACTGCCTCTCTTGGAACCACTGGCTGACCATAGAACTTCAGGGGGCATGGAAACTCACTACTGAATAATGCATCAGAAAGAGTACAATTTCATGCAGGTCATGCATAGGTAATAACAACTGCAATAGATTCAGGTATGCAATAGCAGATTATCATTCAAAGCACACTGTCTTTTTGCTCCTCCTCTCATCAAACATCCATACTCCACTTTCTAGACTCCAAATGTTTTTGGTCATGTTATAATAAAAAATTCTGCATAGTCATTTATACTCTCAGTGCTATTTAAAAGTCCAAACTCACTTCTGATACTCAAAGTAATCACTAAGTATAAATCCCTGCTACATCAAAAAGCAAGTTATATATTACTAGTACATAATGGCGCAAAACGCACATTACATTTACATACAGGACCAAATCCAGACTGAAACCCACCAAAGCAAACACTGACTCCTGTGGTTCCACATCTGATGTCTGGAAATTTTATTTCAAAGGGCTCCACCCCTCCAGCTTTGCTGCCAGCAATGTACATCTTCCTCATAGGATGGTCCCACTTTCTATATGCAGCCTCCTTGACAGATTTCTGACCACTCTGGCATTTCCAACATCCTGATATCTTCACTACAACCAATGCTCATGTTCACAGCTTCACATAATTGCATCTCAGGATCTCCTGCTCCATCAGGACCTACACAGTGGTACTTCTGTACCATATCCTGACCTATCTTGGCAATAATCCTAAACCATGGAGAAGTAATCACTCTTACATTCTATTTATCTCTAAAACCAACACCACATATTCAACATGGTTAAGTTTGGCTGCCAGTTTATAATTCATCTTCCCCCTACACTCTTTCACATTAGCAACAATGCTTTTGCTCACTTGATGTGTACAAACAGAAAAAAAAGCACATTAAGCTCTTTATGAAGTAGTGCTCTTTATAAAGCTGAGTATTGGTGGCACATACCTGTAATCCCGCTACTTGGGAGGAAGAGGCAGGTGGATTTCTGAGTTTGAGGCCAGCCTGGTCTACAGAGTGATTTCCAGTACAGCCAAGGGCTATACAGATAAACCCTGTCTCAAAAAGGAAAATTAAAAAAAAAAAAAAAACAAGTAGGAAACTTATCTCGAGATCTTGACCTAAGCCCATTCTTCTGTTTATTCTGAAGCAGATAAGGCTTCTTCCTAATGGCACTAATATCCACAATAATCACAGCCTCTCTTCTACCATACACAGTGTTTGCAGCATTAGCTCCCCAAAGTTGTTCTTCTCTACAAGCCAGAGCTTTTACTTCTTTCTGCCCCAATTACTCTTTCTCATTCTAAATCTATGTAAGAGTTGGTAATAGTAATGATGTCATAGGTTCAGTATTGGGCTGTCTTGAAATTTCACCCACCAAAGAAATTAGATCACAACTCTTAAAAACTTTGAGTGTGTTTTTAGGAAAAAGGCAGAGGCAAACAGAATTTCACCCCCAAATTATCAGAGGAATGGCAACTACCCTAGTTGGTGCTGTTTCTTCCTTTCGGTACTCTCTTAATCTGCTTCACAGTACATAGACTATGTTCTCAATACAGTCTTCCAGGCTCTACTAGAAAGAGCCTTTAATCTCTGTTTAGAGCAATCAACTGCTTTTCTAGTCTAAAGTTCCACAGATTTCCACATTCTTCCAAAAAACAACATGATTGTGTTCTTCACAGCAATACTTTCCTTGTTAATAACCTCTGTGTTAATTACTTTCCTATTGCTGTGATAAAACACTGTGATCAAAGCAACTAACAGAAAACTGAGATCTCTTCATAATACAGTTCTAGAGGTTTAGAAGCCATAACTGTGAGGACAACATGGCAGGACATAGAAAGCCTGTTTCCAGTCAGAGCAGGGAGCTGAGTGCTTGTACCCTCTAACTCAAGAATGAATCAGAGCTGGCAAACTGAAAGTGAGGTGAATCTTCAAATTCTGAAGGTACACACCCAATAGCATGCTTTCCCCAATAAGGCAGTATCTCCAATCCTCCCTGAAAACAGTATCGTCAACAGAGCTCCAACTGTACAAATGTCTGTGCCTATGAGGGACATTTTATCATTCAAACTTTGGTATAGGTCAAAGTCACTATTTCTTAGCAGTTTGATCACTTATAAACTTTTGTGTCAACCACTGCTCATGCCAAAAAATTCTTCTAATTAATACTGACATTAAAACTAACATATGAGTATCAACACAAGTATTTAGAAAGCAGTTTGACACCATACCCACTTAGCAAATTAACAGAGTATGTTGCCCGCTAAGGACAGTTTCATGTCCCACCATGAGTAGAAGCTATGAATCTCCTCAGACAGTGTGTGTTTCAAATTCACTGTAACATTCATGCTACTGTCTTCCCAGTGAGAATATCTATATAGAAAGATTATTATCATAATAAAAGGGATTGCAGCTGCACAGTACCCAAATGTATACATGGCTTCCACCCCTAAAGGATAGACTAGACATAGGACTCTAGGCTGAGTTCTAGTTGGTACCTTTAACAATAATATATCACTTAAAGAACAAGCAGAAGCAATGTCAATAGGCTGAGTTCTTTGGGGGATCTGTGGATTTCCCTGAAAAGCAATTTATAAGAAATTAATCTATACCCAATCCCGGGAGTTTTGCTTCACAATTTTTGGCTTTGGTAAGAAGGAATATCCAATAATTCAAGGGGCCTCAATTCCAATTGAATTTTTTAATTATGTTTTTAGTAGACAAAAAATACCAATAGACTTCCATAGGCCTTATTTGTACATATGTAGTTAAATTGTTTCCCTGTCCTCTACTTCATTGCAGCTTAAACCTTTCTACCTACAGTGTTTTCCCATAACTTCAGTGGTCCAGTACCTCCTATGCAACACCTATTGTCTCTTATCCTTGCCTCTCTCATATGTTCTTTATAAGTCTCTGGTCCCTATTGACATCCCAGATTAACCTTTTAAATCTAACCATTCAATGTTATGGTCTACAAATGACAAAGAACATGTTACCTTGTCATTCCTGGTCCTGAATTGCTTCATTCGGTAAGCTGTTTTTCAGTTCCATCCATTTTCCTAAAATTACCATAATTCCATTCATCTTTACATATGAATAATAATCCATTGTGTAAATGTACCACATTTTCATTATCCATTTATCACTTTATGGATGTCTGTGATGATTTCATTTTCTAAATGTTTTGAATAGAATAAGTGTCTCTGTAGGAAGATATGAGGTCCTTCCCGCATATACCTAAGCATTTGCTTAAATGAGAAGGACAGGAAAACTATTTCTTTGTTGTTGTCCTTGTGGTGGTTTATGAATTATCTAATATGCTTAAATTTGGTGGCCTCAAATTTGCTATGCAGCCAAGAACAACAAGAAACTTCTGGTCTTCCTGTCTCTACATCCTGAGTGCTGAGATAGGAGACATGTAAAACTATGGCCAGTTTTATGCAGAGCTAGTATCAAACACAGGGTTTCACTAATGCTAGGCAATTCTACCAACTGAGCTATTTCCCAGTAACACAAACTATTGACTTGTCTAAGTGATGTTGAGACTAGTTTTGACACTTAAAGAACCACATCTAACACACCACTTAAGGTATTCAAAGACTCATTTTACTTTGAGCAATGTACTAACTAGTGTTTTTTCAATTTGGCACAAATGAGAGTTACCTGGGAAGAGGTATTCTCAACTGACTAATTGCATCTATCAGATTCACCTGTGGGTAAGTCTGTGGGGCATTTTCTTGATTAATGATTGATGGAAGAGTCCAAACCACTGTGGACAGTGCCATCCCTAGTGAAGATGTCCTGAGTTGCATAAGAATGAAAGCTGAGTAAGCCATGGAAGCAAGTCAGGAATCACATTCCTCCATGGTCTCTGCTTCATTTCCTACCTCCAGGCTCCTGCCTTGAGTTCTTGCTTTGCCTTTCTTCAATTCAGAACTGTAACCTGTAAGCATTTTATCAATGCAACAGAAAGCAAATCAAGACAGGTTAATTTGAAAATAAATAGATGGGTCTAACTTTTCTTAGACAAACAGAAAATTGCCTGACTTTCATTCATTTACTAATTACTTTGGTGTATAATTAAGAATTGTCTGTTGAACTGACATTTTTAGAAATCTCACACCATAACTATCCATAGGCTGCTATTTGTCCTACATTTTTATATACTGTGTTAAATTTGCATTATGCACCAAAGATTTAAATAATAAGAGACTTTCCCTAAAACGTGGGTTATTTGTCTTCATTTTGGTACTAACTTCATCATAAGGTAATGCATAATCTATCTTTTTTAGCTGCACCCTTTTCTGAAGAACGTGCAATTTACTAATCCTGCTGGAGAACAAGTGAATTTGGATGTAAAAATGAAATTGGATGCAGAGTATGACATTCTCAACTACTGGAACTTTCCAGAAGGTCTTCAACTTAAGGTTAAAGTTGGACAATTTTCCCCATATAGTTCACTTGGTCAACAATTATCTTTATCTGAGGACATGATAGAATTGGCCATTGGAATTACAGAGGTGAGTAGGGTATAACTATAACACTTTGAACTACTGTAATAAAACACATCTTGTTTGAGCTACCCTCTGCCCCAAGAAGCTATATGCAATAGCCACCCTCTCATAAAGTTAAGAGCAGTTTCTTCCAGTGGAGGCTCATTTCAGTACAGGCCCTATACCCAGGTAATTCATAGGTACTTGGATAGATTTTCAAAAATCTATCTTTTTATATCATATTTCTGTGTTTGGGCACTTTTTGTCATATTGGTCTCTTGCTAGGGTGTGTGTGTGTGTGTGTGTGTGTGTGTGTGTGTGTGTGTATGTGTATGTTTCTTGGGTTTTTGTCTTCATGTTTTTTTGACTTTTTTAAACAGAGAAAGAGAAAGGATGGAGTTGAGTGAATGATGAGGTGGTGGAGATCTGACTGGTGTTAGAGGATGAAAGTTAAATGAACAAAACATTTTGCATGAAAAGATTTAAAATATTTTTTATATTATATTACATATTTTTCTTGATATTTTCATTTGCATAACATTTTTACAATTTTATATATCAATATTTTAAATTTTGTCTGTAAATTTTTGAAATAATATTGAGATACTAAACATAGTATAAATGTATAAATTACTAGATGATGTGTTTTATATTATATAAGCTATACAATTTTACAGAAATTAAAAATAAAGTTACCTTTGAAACTGAACATTTTTATTCTGGATTTTAGCTTCCTAACTGCATACTCACATACCAAAAATGCAAATTTTGGGTTATTTGGATTTTTTTCATTTATTCAAAAATGTTTTCCATACATTATATTCTGATCATACTGTTTCCCCTACCCAACATACTACTCACCCAACTACATAACTCTACCTTCCATCTCTCTTCTAAAAAAAAAGAAAAAATTAAATACACATGAAATAAAATAAAATGAAACCCACAAAAAATGGAAACCAAAGTATTTAGGCAAAAGACCAATAAGTTGATAAACAAACAAAGCAATATGTGTGAAAACCCCACAAAACTACCTACCATTGAGTTCCTTTTGTGTTGGACAACTAATCTTCAGCCTAGTCTGAACTTTTACTAATATATCTAATGAGATTCTATCTAAGAAAACTAGTTTTTTCTTTGCAAGCAGGTATCAGTAACAGATAGCTTCTTGGTTAGGGGCATGATCCTGTATCCACTTCTCCCTCTCAGTGCTGGGTCACTGTCTGGCTTGAACCTGATCTGATCCTGTTCATGCTGCCAGAGACTCTGTGAATTCATATGTGTATCAGTTATGTTGTCTCTGGAAGACACTGTTTCCTTAAAGTCATCTGCTCCCTCCAGTTCTTTTGGCATTCTCTTCACCATAGATGGTATAGGAGTTTAATAGAAAAATCCCATCTAGAATTAAGTACTCTCAAGTCTCTCACTCTCTGCACATTATCCAGTTGTGGGCCTCTGTTCCCATCTCCTGCAAGAACAAGTTTTCCTCATAAGAGCTGAGTAAACTACTGATGTAAGTGTACAGGAAAATGTCACTAGGCATTCTTTCATTGCTATGTTTTCTTGGTAGAACTATGTTACTTAGTTTAAACTTATTCTATGACTTACCCAGTCTCAGGTACACTACACTACACTACACTACACTACACTGGAAGAATCAGGATTGGGTTCATTTCATAAAGTAGGCCTTAAAACCAATCAGACTACTTGGTTATTCCCTGAATGTCTGTGCTATTGTTGTGACAACATACCATTTAGGAAAGTTACAGTTGTAAGTGTCAGGATTTGCATCTGGGGAGATGATTACATTCCTCCTCTTAGCATGAAGAGTGCCTTTATATGTAAGTCTTGTATGCAGCAATAAAGTTTTACCATCAGTTTCTGGAGAGCAACCAACAAACTTGAAATAACCTGTGATTTCTGGCCAATCACTCACTACATGTAACACATTCCTGACAATGAAGGTTCCACTTGCTGACATAAGATGCTGTAGTTGAGGCAAAGACACTGTTATTTTATGACTTCCTTTACATGTCTTTCATAGGCATATATATTTTAGAAAGCTTCTATAATATACAGCTTTCTTATGATCCTTAGTATAAGTTGTCCTGCATCATACTTCTTTCTTGTCACTTTTTCATTCCCATTACCATTTAATTCTAGCATCTCAGTCTACTCTATCCCTCCATAACAATATACTCTATTCCCTTGGGAGATCTTCACCTCAGCCCAAGTCACTTGCCAGTTACTTAACTTCTGTGATTATATACAGCATAGCATGCATATTGAAAGCAGAAAACCTATGACAATATGAAAAGACCAAATCTACCAGTAACAGGAGTAGAGAAAGGAAAGGAATTCAAGCCCAAAGGCCCATAAAATGTTTTCAACAAAACCATAAAAGAAAAATTTTCTAACCTTTTGAAAGAGATGTCTATAAAACTATAAGATGAACCGTATACACTATATGTTTATACAGAAAACCAAAAGAGAATGCTCTCACCACATGATAATCAAAACACTAAACATGCAAAACAAAGAAATCTAGAAAAAAGAAAGACCTAGTAACATATAAAGGCACAAATATCAGAATTAAATCAGACTTGTCAGTGAAGATTCTAAATACCAGAAGGTCCTAGAAAGATGTGTTGCAGACTCTAAGAGATCACAGCTCAGACTGTGATACTCACATAAACTTTTGATCACCATAGATGGAGAAAATAAGACATTCCCTGATAATTTCATACTTAACCAATCTATATCTACAAATCTAGGCCTTAAAATTGTGCTAGAAGGAAAAATCGAAACCAATGAGGATAATTACATCCAAGAAAACACAGGATGCAAATAATCACACACCAACAAAACCAAGAGAAGGGAAGACCACACATGCACACTCACATGCAAATCTGCACATGCACACATGTGCACACACAACAATAACAACAACAACAACAAATAGGAATTAACAATCATTGGTCATTGATGTCTCTCAATATCAATGGCAATATAAAAGAGAATGTATTCAAAAACAGGATCTGTCCTTCTGCTGCATTCAGGAAACAAAATTTAGCATCAAGAACAGATATTACCTGAAGGTAAATGGATGAAAAAATATTTAAAGTAAAGGAACATGAAAAGCAGAGTGGTGTGGCTGTTTTGATATCTAAGAAAATAATCTTCAAAAAAATTAAATCTCAAAAAATAAAATGAGAAAAGACAGTACATAGTCATGAAAGGAAAAAAAAAAATCCACCAAAATAGTATGTCAATCCTTAACATCTATGCTTCAAACACAAGGACACCAACTTTTGTAAAGTAGATGTTTAAATCACATATTGACTCTCCCATACTGATATTGGGAGAATTCAATACCTCACTTTCACCAATAAACAGGTCATCCAGACAAAGCTTAAAAAAGAAATACTAAAGATAAGTTATGTTATATCATAAACCAAATGAACCTAACATATATTTGTAGAACATTCCATTCAAACAAAAAAAAGGAATATACATTCTTTTCAACACCTCATGACACTTTCTCCAAAAAGACATTCTCAGTCACAAAGCAAGTATCAATACATAGGTAAAAACTGAAATAACCCCGTATATCCTGCATCCTATCTATCTACATATCAAAAATAACAGAAGAAAAAACAGAAAGCTTACAAACTCACAGAAACTGAAAAGTCTTTACTGAGTAAACCAATGACTCAAAAAGAAACAAAGTGAAGAATTTCTAGAATACAATGAAAATGAATACACAACATACCCAAACTTGTGGGACAAAATGAAAGTGGTACTAAGAACACAGTCCATAGCCTTGAGTGCCTACATAAAGCAAAATACTCTTAAAAAGGAAAAATCTCATACTATCAATTTGACAGCACACAGGAAAGCACTAGAACCAAAAGAATTTAGCACACCCAAGAGGAGTACATGGCATGAAATATGGCAAGAAATAATCAAACTGCTGGGCAGTGGTGGTGCATGCCTTTAATCCCAGCTCTTGGAAGGCAGAGGCGGGTGGATTTCTGAGTTCGAGGCTAGCCTGGTCTACAGAGTGAGTTCCAGGACAGCCAGGGCTAAGCAGAGAAACCCTGTCTCGAAAAAACGAAAAAAGAAAGAAAGAAAGAAAGAAAGAAAGAAAGAAAGGAAGGAAGGAAGGAAGGAAGGAAGGAAGGAAGGAAGGAAGGAAGAAACTAAGGAGCTGAAATCAATAAAATGGAAACAAAGAGAATAACACAAAGATTCAATGAAACAAAGAGTTGGTTTTTTGAAAACATCAACAAGATGAGCAAACTCTTATGCTAACTGAAAGACAGAGAGAGAATATACACATTGACAAAATTAGGAATGAAAAGGCAGATATAGCAGACACCAAGAAAATTCCAAAAACCATAAGGACATACTTTTAAAAATTATATTCCACCAAATTTAAAAAATCTAAAAAAAAAATGGGTGATTTTCTCAATAGGTACAACATAACAAACTGAAATCAAGAAGAGATAAATAATTTTTTAAAAACCTATAGCACCTAAAAAACAGAAATAATCATTAAAAGTCTCCCATCCTCCCAAAAAGAAGTCAAGGGTTATAGCACAGAGTTTTACCTTTCTTTTTTTTTTATTTTATTTAATTTTTAACCTCCAGATTTTATCTCCTTCCTGGTCCACCTTCTGACTGCTCCACATCCCAAACCTCCTCCCCTACCTTCCATGAGGATGTCCTCACACACACTCAACTTCCAGCTCCACCAGTCCTCCCCACTCCCTGAGGCCTCCAGGCTTTTGAGGGTTAGGTGCATCTTCTCTGACTGAATCTGCAGTCCTCTGCTGTATATATGTTGGGGGCCTCATATCAGCTGGTATATGCTGCTTGGTTGGTGGTTTGTCTGAGAGATCTTGGGGGTAAGGTTAGTTGAGACTACTGGTCCTCCTACAGGGTCACCCTCCTCAGCTTCTTTCAGTCTTTCCATAATTCAACCACGGGAATCACCAGCTTGTGTTTATTTTGGTTGGATGTAAATATTTGTATCTGACTCTTTCAGCTGCTTGTTGGGTCTTTCATAGGGCATTTATAATAGACCCATATTTGTTAGCATTCCATAATCTCAATAATAGTGTCAGGCCTTAGGGCTTCCCCTTGAGCTGGATCCCACTTTGGGCCTGTCGCTAGACATTCTATTTCTCAGGCTCTTCTCCATTTTTGTCCCTGCAGTTTTTTTCAGACAGGAACAATAACAAGTCAAGAGTTTTTGACTGAGGGATGGCAACCACATCCCTCACATGATGCCCTGTCTTTCTGCTGGAGGTGGGCTCTACAAGTTTCTTCTCCCCACTGTGGGGCACTTCATCTAAGATCCCTCACTTTGAGTCCTAAGAGTCTCTCACCTCCCTGGTCTCTGGTACATCTCTGGAGGGTCCCCCACCTCCTACCTCCCAAGGTTGCCCGTTTCCATTCTTTCTGCTGGCCCTCGGGACTTTGGTACTTTCCACACACCCAATACCTGATCATGTTCCCCCTTTCCCCTCCCTCTCACCTTTCCCACTGAGGACCCTCTTTCCCTCCATCCCACCTCCTGTGATTGCTTTCTTCTCCCTCCCATTTGGAACTGAGGTATCTTCACTTGGGCATTTTGGCTTGTTAACCTTTTTGAGTTCTGTGCACTGTATCCTGGATTCTGTACTATTTTGCTAAGTATCCACTTGTTAGTGAGACCATACCATACATGTACTTTTAGCTCTGAGTTACCTCACTCAGGATATTTTCTAGTTTCATCCTGCAAAACTCAAGGTGTCTTCATTCTTAATAGCTGAGTAGTATTCCATTGTGTAAATGAACCAGATTTTTTGTATCCATTCTTCTGTTGTGAGACATCTGGGTTGTTTCCAGCTTCTGGCTATCATAAACAAGGTCATTATGAACATAATAGAACATGTGTCCCTGTGGCATGGTAGGGCATCTTTTGGGTATATGCTCAAGAGTGGTATATCTGGATCTTCAGGTATATCTATTTCCAATTTTCTGAGAATCTCCAGATTGATTTCCAGAGTGGTTTTTCCAGTTTGCAATCCCACCAGCAATGGATGAGTGTTCCTCTTTCTCCATATCCTCACCAACATCTTAGCCATTCTGATTGGTACAAGGTAGAATTTCAGGGTTGTTTTGATTTGCATTTCCCTGATTACTAAGGATTTAAACATTTCTTTAAGGACTTCTCAGCCATTTGAGATTTCTCTGGTGTTAATTCTCTGTTAGTCCTATACCTCATTTTTTGGTTGGGTAGTTTGGCTTTATGGTGTTTAACTTCTTGAGTTCTTTATAAATTTTGGATATTTGCCTTCTATCAGATGTAGGGTTAATGAAAAAATTTCCCCAGTCTGTAGGTTGCTGATTTGTCCTATTGACAGTGTCCTTTGCCTTACAGAAGCTTTCCAGCTTCATGAGGTCTCATTTATCAATTCTTGATCTTAGAGCATGAATCATTGGAGTTCTGTTTAAAAATTCCCCCCCTATGCCAATGGGTGTAGCCACTTGTGGCCATGGATAACTGGGTTCACCTGAAAGCGGTGCTGTGAATGAAAGGGGAATGGAGAGTGAGAGAAAAGATGGAGAAAAGACAACATATTCTGATCAAGGCTCGAAGTTTAAACTTTAAGCTTTCAATTTAAAGGGAAAGCCCCACCCCCATCTTGATTCATCTGGAGATGGGAGGGGAAATCCATCTTTTGTCACAGTCAAAGATATCTCAAGGCAAGCTCAGTGGACAGTCTATTCTTCTCAGTTACTGTAGCAGGCTGTATGTGCAGCCAAGGTGGGTAACACCACCTGAGTCTACTGTGGTAAACAAGGTCTTTCAGGCCTGCTCAGGCCTGGGGGAAGAACACAAATGGGTGCAAGGCTCTTTCCCGCTTTCTCTTCTATTAGTTTCAATGTATCTGGTTTTATGTTGAGGCCCTTAATCCACTTGGA
Organism: Arvicanthis niloticus; assembly: GCF_011762505.2. Lineage (NCBI taxonomy): Eukaryota > Metazoa > Chordata > Mammalia > Rodentia > Muridae > Arvicanthis > Arvicanthis niloticus. The sequence continues at coordinate 36,899,387 of NC_133432.1, forward strand.
CTTGAGTATTGTGCAGGGTGACAAATATGGATCTAGTTTCATTTTTCTACATACAGACTGCCAGCTAGACCAGAACCATTTATTGTATTTTTAGCTTTCCATTTTATATTTTTAGCTTCTTTGTCAAAGATCAAGTGTCAGTCAGTGTGTGCTTTCATATCTGGGTCTTTGATTCTATACCACTGATCAACATGTGCTTTTCTCTGTACCAATACCATGGAGCTTTTATCACCATTGCTCTGTAGTATAGCTTGAGGTCAGGAATGGTGATTTCCCCCAGTAGTTCTTCTATTGTTAAGAATTGTTTTCACTATTCTGGTGTTTTGTTTTGTTTTTTTTTTTTGCCTTTCCAGATGAATTTCAGAATTTCTTTTTCCATGTCTGAAGAATTGTGTTGGGATTTTGATGGAGATTGCATTGAATCTGTAGATTGCCTTTGGTAGGATGGTCATTTTTACTATGTGAATTCTGCCAATCCATGAGCATGGGAGATCTCTCCAATTTCTGAGATCTTCTTCAGTTTCTTTGTTGGGAGGCCTGAAACTGTTGTCATACAGATCTTTCACTTGTTTGCTTACAGTTACCCCAAGATATTTTATATTATTTGTGGCTATTGTGAAGGGAGTTGTTTCACTAATTTCTTTCTCAATCTGTTTATCATGTGCATAAAGGAAGGCTATTGATTTATTTGAGCTAATTTTATTTTATTTTTTTGCAATAACGTGAGATTTAACGACACTGGTGGACCAGGGCTCCCTTGCATTGTAGGTAAGAGAACCCCAAGTTGAGGTTTAAGAGCAACTTTTATACAGTTTAAGGGGTGTACTACAGAAACAGTGACTAAGCACAATATGATTGGCTGAACAGTGTGACTTTTAAACTGATTGCTCTTTGGGAAATGGGGTGGCAAGGACCTCCCTTGTTTGTAAATGTCAAGGGTTGGTTTATCTACATGCTCTGGGCCTTTCTCACAGGCAGGTGGGTTCCCTCCCCTGTGGTCTGAGGAATGTTAATCCATTTTTCTTCTGAATGGTAATCCAGCAGGGTAATCCACCAGGTGTCCTTGGACTAAGGGATGTGCTCCTCCCAGGATGTGTCCTGGGGCAGTTAAAATTAACTTTAATTAAAAATTAAGTTTAGCTGAATTTCTATATGCCCCCCCCCTTTTCTTTGTGGCTCATTTCAATCTTGGAATCACAAGCTATCATCTTGGTTTGAGTTAATTTTATATCCAGACACTTTCCTGAAGTTGTTTATCAGCTATAGAAGTTCTCTGGTAGAATTTTTGGGATCACTTATGTATATTATCAAATCGTCTACAAATAGTGATACCTTTACTTCATCTTTGCCAATTTTTATCCCCTTGATAATTTTTTTTTGTCTTATTGTTCTAGCTATAACTTCAAGTTGAATACTATATTGAATATATGGCGAGAGTGGGTGGGCATCCTTGTCTTGTCCCCAATTTTAGTGGTATTGCTTCAAGTATCTCTCCATTACATTTGATATTGGCTGTTGGTTTGCAGTAAGTTGCTTTTATTATGTTTAGGTATGGGCCTTGAATTCCTGATCTTGCCAATACTTTTAACATAAAGTTGTGTTGTATTTTGTCAAATGTTTTTCAGTGTCTAAAAAGATGATCATGTGATTTGTTTTCCTTGAGTTTGTTTATATAGTGGATTACGTTAGTGGATTTTCATATAATGAACCAACCTTGCCTCTCTGGGATGAAGCCTACTTTATCATGGTGAATCATGGTTTTGATGTGTTCTTGGATTCAGTTTGCAAGAATTTTATTGAGTATTTTTGTACCAATATTCATAAGCAAAATTGGTCTGAAGTTCTCCTTTTTGCTTCATTCTTGTGTGGTTTAGATATCAGAGTAATTGTGACTTCATAGAACAAATTAGGTAGTGTTCCTTCTTTCTATTTTGTGGAATAGTTTGAAAAATATTGGTATTAGGTCTTCTTTGAAGGTCTGGTAGAAATCTGCACCAAAGACATCTGGCCCTCAGATTTTTTGGTTGGAAGTATTTTAATGACTTCTTCTATTTCCTTAGGGGATATGGGCCTGTTTAGATAGTTTACCTGTTCTTGATTTAACTTTGGTTTTTGGTAACTGTCTAGAAAAACATCTCTTTTATCTAGATTTTCCTGTTTTGTTTAGTATATGTTTTTGTAGTAGGATCTGATGATTTTTTTTTAATTTCCTCCATTACCTTTGTTATGTTTCTCTTTTCATTTCTGATTTTTTAATGTGAATACTGCCTCTTGTCCCTTTAGTTAGTTTGGCTAGGGGGTTGTCTATCATGTTGATTCTTTCAAAGAACTAGCTTTTGGTTTTAATGATTCTTTGTACTGTTCCCTTTGTTTCTATTTCATTGATTTCATCCCTGAGTTTGACTATTTTCGGCTGTCTACTCCTCTTGGGTGTGTTTGCATCTTTTTGTTCTAGAGCTCTCAGGTACACTGTTAAGTTGCTAGTGTAAGATTGCTCCAGGGTCTTTACCAGGGCACCTAGTGCTATGAAGTTTCCTCGTAGGACTGTTTTTATTGTGTCCCATAATTTTGGGTATAATGTGTCAACATTTTCATTAAATTCCAGGAAGTCTTTAATTTCTTTGTTTATTTCTTCCCTGACCAAGTTGTCATTGAATAGAGAGTTGTTCAGTTTCACATGTATGTGGGCTTACTGTTGTTTTTGCTGTTATTGAAGACCAGCCTGAGGCCATGGTGATCTGATAGGATGCATGGAATTATTTCAATCTTCTTGTGTTGGTGGGGGGTTGTTTTTTGACCAATTTAGAATTGGTTGATTTTGGAGAAGGTATCATGAGGTGCTGAGAAGGTGTATTCTTTTGTTTTAGAGTGAAATGTTCTTTAAATATTTGTTAAATCCATTTTGTTCATAACCTCTATTAGTTTCACTGTGTCTCTGTTTAGTTTCTGTTTCAATGGCCTGTCCATTAGTGAGAGTGGGGTGTTGAAGTTTTCCACTATTGTTGTGTGGGATTTAATGTCTTTGGAGTAGCAGACTAGCTGGGAGTCTGCCCTGGCAGAAGGAACCAGCCAGAAGGGGAGTGGAATTCAGGGGGCAGGGGTTTTGGGGGGTGTTGGGTCCCAAATCCACTCAGCTCCCAATGACAGCTGTGGGAATTTGGTATGATACTTACAATTAATAAATGGGAACTCATGAAACTGAAATACTTCTGTGTAGCAATGGACATCACTATTTGGACAAAGCAGCAACCCACTGACTAAGGAAAGATTTTTACAAACTACACATTGGATAAAGAACTCAAGTGTTCAAGAACTAGACATCAACAAACCAAACAATCCCATTAAAAATGGGATGTGGAACTAAGCAGAGAATTCTCAGTATCAGATTCTCAAATGGCTGAAAAATACTTAAATTTTCAACACCTTAACTATCAAGAAAGTGCAAATCAAAACTACTTTGAGATTCCATCTTATGTCAAAATCAATAACAAAAATGACAGTCATGTTAGTAAGGACATGGAGCAAGTGTAAAATTTCTGCATTGCTGGTGACAATGTAAACTTGTATAGCTACTGTGAAAATCAATATGGCAGTTTCTCAGAAAATTGGGAATCCATATACCTAAAGACCCCGCTATACCACTCTTTGGCCTATGCCTAAAGGATGCTCCATCCCCTGAAAAGATCGTTTCCTCAACTATGTTCATAGCAGCTTCATTTGTAATAGCCAGGAACTAGAAACAACCTAGATGACAGTCAACAGAAGAATAGAAAAAGAAAATATGGTACACTTACACAGTGGACTATTAATCATCTATTTAAAAAAAAAAACCAACATCCTATATCTGCAGATAAATAAGTAGAACTAGAAAAAAATTAACCTGTGTGAGGTAATCCACCAGAAAGATAAATTTGGTATGAATTTAAATATATGTAAATATCAGCAATTAAAAATTGATAACCAAGTTATAATCCATAGACTCAGTGAGGTTAAGTATAGAAAAAGGGTCGGGGGTTGGGGGGATGAGGTTTGTACATGAACCTCCCTGGAAGGGAGTAATAGAATAGATTTTATATGTCAATTGGGGGTCTGTGATGACTGAAACAGGAGGATCAGATGTGGAGTAAAAGGAAGATACGTTGAAGAGAATGCATGCAAAGGCATCTGGAATTAAGGGGCATTTGAAGGATAGTATAGAAACCTACTGCAGTGGAAACTTCCTAAAGCATATAAAGGTGATCTTAATGAGGTCTTCTATCAATTGGAGATAAAAAGTTTCAACTCAACACTGCTTAGATGACCAAGAACCAGAGACTAGATAGCCCAGAGATCTAGTTTAAAAGCAAACACTACTAGTCTGAAAAACAGAAACTATAGAGAAAATGACCCCTAATGACATTCTTATAGATCACTGCTTCATTCAGTGATTATCAGAGAAGCTTCCTCCTGCAGCCTGGGAACAGAAGCAGAGGGAACCACAGCAGATACTGTTCACAGAGAAAGCCTAAATGGTATGTCTCCATCAAACCCCTCCTGTCATATAATTTCAGGGAACTCCCAGCCCAAGAGGAAGTGGAAAGAGTGTAATAGCCACAAGGGATGGAAGACCCCAGGAGAACAAGGCCTTTGAATCAACTAAGAAAGATGCATAAGAGTTCAAAGAGATAGATGAAAGCAGCGGGCACAGGACCTATATGAGTCTGTGCTAGGTCCTCTGTGCATATTGTAGCTTTCAGCTTCATTTAATGGGTACACTAATGGCACTCTGTTTCTTGTGCCTGCTTTGGGGCCCTTTCATTCTCTTGGGTTTCCTTCTCCAGCCTCAACATGGTGGGTTTTGCTTTATTTTATTATATTTTAATTTATCATGATTTCTTGCTACCTCTTAGAAGCCTGATAATTTCTAGTGAGACAAAAGAAGTGTGGATCCAGAGGGAAGAAAGGTAGGAGGAACATGGAGGAGTAGAGAGTAAAACGTACACTATAATCAAGGTAGGTTGTATGAGAGAAGAATCTATTTACAATAAAAGAAAAAAAAGGCAAAAAAAATCATCCATTTCTTTTGGTTTTTCAGTTCAATGGAATACAGATTGTAAAGTATGTCCTTATGCTTTTCTGGATATCCTCAGTATCTGTTATAAAATCATCCTTTTCTCTTGAATTTTATTCATAAGGATCTTGTTTCTTTGTCTTTTAGTTAGTTTGACTAAGCATTTGCCAATCACATTGATTTTCTCAGAGTCAGCTCTTCCATTTTATTTATGCATTATATATATATTTTATATGCACGGATTTTTGCTTGTTTATTTTTATTGATTTCAGCCATGAATTTGATTGTTTCTTGGATATATTTCTTTTAGGTGTTATTTCTCCTTTTTATGCTAAACTTTCAAGTGTGCCATTAAGTTTCTAATGTGACACTGTTGAGTGAAAAATTATAAAGACCATTTTATGAAATATGTGTAGACTTTTTTTGCCTTAGACCTGAGCAGAAAACGTGCAGGTTCCAGAACTCGGAACTGAAAATAAGATTTCAGGCCTTCACTGCCCTGGGGCACATTCTGGGTGGAGGACATTATCCCTGAATCAGAGGACACTTGCTGGATTACATTCCTCAAGCCTCAGGCAGTAGGCCCACCTGTGGGTGGGCAAAGCCCAAAGCAGGAAGACACATTCCTGACCATAAAGAAATACAAGTCATCTAGGTTGGGCTGTGACTGGAGGAAGTGAGAAATATTTAACCTGAAATAGTTGGTAATGACAGTGTAGGGCCCAGTGCCATGGTAAGACTACATTTTTGAGAAGAATGAGTGTGCAGAGTGATTTTCACATGACTCTAATCATTTAGGGTGAGTACCTCTGAAATGTACCACTATTTTTATGTTTTGTATCCTTGACAACCCCTCACCCCCTTCCCACTCTCCTGGTTTGTGGTTTTTCCCTTTAAAACCCTCCTCAGACTGGCTGGTGGGGTTGAACTCTACTCCTGAATGAGTGTGCAGTTGGACCACTGGCTGCCAGCTTTCTTCCCTAATAAACCTCTGCTGATTGCATCCAGCTATGGTTTCTTGTGATCTTTGGGTGGTTGTGATTTCCTGAGAATTGAGGAAGGGTCTCCGAGTTTGGGGGTCTTCAACACCTCTCCAATTTTTTGAGAACTACCTTCTTTGTGTCCCGTAGGTTTGGTTATGTTGTTGTTTTATTTAAAATCAATGCTAAAATGTTTTAAAATCCCTTCCTGATTCCATTTTTCAGGTAGATGAGTTGCTCAGTTTCCCTAAATTTGTATACTCTCTGTTCTAGATATCAAGCATTAAACCATGATGGTCAGATAGAACAGAGATTGTTATGTTAGTTTTCTTATATCCGTTGAGACTTGCCTTTTTCCAAGTATATGGACAATTTTGGTGCAAGTTCTATCAGCTGCTAAGAAAAAACATATTTTTTTTTTGGTCTGGGTGACATGTTTTTTTAGATATCTGCTAGGTTCATTTGTGATGTTGCTTAACTCTAGCATTTTTTTCAGGCCACTGAGGATTCCTGTTAGAAAATTGTTTTTTGGTATCAGCAGAAGCAAGGGGATGGGTTAGATGAGAAGGCTGACTGGATTGTTGGGGAAAAGTTAAGCTAGGGCCACATGAAGAGACAAAGTCTTTCCATTGTTTTTGTAATTACCATACAAAGTAAAGAGTTCCTTGTGGTGTCTTCATACATCCTTTGTCCCACTTGTCCTCCTCCCCCACTCCTCTCCCTCATTTCCCTGACCACCTGCTGATAGCACCCTTCTCTATAAACATTTGCTTCTGCTTCCATGCAGAATCGGAACATATTCTATAACATATCACCTTTGATTCAGCTGTCTTCTTCCTTTCCTGTGGTGCTTTTTCTAGTTTCAGGATCCATACATCCCCAGGAACATGCTCATATACACATACACAAAATTAATATATATGCCTAGGCAGAGGGTTCAGTGTATGCATGATAGCCATGCTATCAAAAGGACTATTTTTAAAATCTCAAGTAAAGAAGCTAGAGATAGCCATGCACATCTAAAACCTTGTAGTGAGGAACTTCCCAAACGAAGAAAGTTCACTGAGGCTTGTTGGCCAACTATTCTAGTTTAGTGGTAAACTCTAGTTCCCATAAGAAGACCAGCCTCAGGAGAATAAGATTGATAGGCCAGACACTGAACATACTCCTCTAGCCTCCATGCACATACATGTACCTGTGAACATATGCGGCACATACATGCACCACACACATTCAACATACAGAAAAGTAATTATAAATAATTAAAGTTAAATCCTGGGTTCACATATAAGAGGAAACCTTCAATATTTGTCATTCAAAGTCTCACTTAAGTTACTAAAAATACTAACTCTAAATCCCATTCATTTCCTGAAATAGCCATGATTCTGCCTTTTGCTATGGATACATGGTATCCTACTGTGTATAAGAATCACACTTTCTTTTGCTATTGATAGGTATTTAGCCTGGTTTCATCAATTAAAACTATTATGAATAGTACAGCAGTAAGCATGGATCTCAGTGGAATGTTGACTTAGAATGTTGGGGATGTGCATTCAGCTCATGTAAAGACATAATGAATTTGTGGACACAGGCATAGGAACAGCTAACACTGATATTTCTCAAGAAGGAAATGTAGAATGCCAACAAATGTGAAAAGAAACACAAAAATGCCTTTGACCTTCACCAATTTCTGGGGAATAGTTGGGTTAAATAGTGTTCCCATACCTTAGATATTTTTCATGAGAAAATTAACATTATTGTGCTTTATGTAACCTTGAATATGCTAGCCAATGACTAATCAGACTTTCTTTATTAAATGTAAATTTGTAGTTTATTATAGAGGGAAATATAGCAATAAAAATGAGCTTGGTGGTACTGTTTACACTCTTGTGCTCTCTTGCCTAGAATCCCCTGATGTCCCATTTCAATTCTTTAGCATATACAAGGAGAAGGAATTTAGATCTCCTTTCATGTTAGACACTTAGGAGTATATTCTCCAAAGTAGTATGTCAGAGTCAATGCTTCACTTGCCTTCACTGTTCTTTGCTGATCTTTACTGGTCTTTATTTCAAAGAGAGAAATGTGCCAAAGAACTTCAAGTGATATTCCAGCTGATTCTTGCCTTATCTTCTGATTTGGTGGCGCCTTGCAGTTTCTGCTGGATTGAACCTCTGCTATTGATTCACACTAGATGTTTGCTATTGGATTGGGCTGCTGGTATCCTAACAAAGAAGAATGGAATCACCACCAAAGAACTAGTTATAAACAGGCCCACAACCCTCTTTTGCTATAAACCCTCTTGTTCTCCTACCTTTGTTCTGAGGGCTAGAAGGGTGGTTGAATTGTTCTAGAACCCTGAATAATGCAGGCTTGGAAAAATCTAAGTCTACACATGTCCCTTTTGCCAGAGTCAAAGAAAGATAAGGGGGAGTGGCTCCTTTTGGAAGACACAAAGCAATTTCACAGGTCTCTGAGGAGTCCTGAGAGCAAGCTTTGATATATCCTCCCGAAATCCCTTTGTTCATTCTGCCATGCCTAAGTGAACCCAGACTCCTATCTTTGACCAAGTCATTGAAACTTTCATTTTGTTGGGATGGAGGTATTTACTTTGGACTTGACAGTGCCTACCTAAGCTTAAAAGTACTTTGTTTCTCACCATGACTCTCACTTGGAGAAAACTGTTTTCATTTGCAAGTGATCCTTAACTGGAGATAGCTTGTGCGTTGTGGATGACAGTGCATGTCTACTTCTCTTTGTTCAAGTATTCCATGTGGTAAAAACCCATGTAGTTCTGGTCCATTTTGCAGTCTCTTGGAATTCATATGCCTGCTTATTTTCAAAAGAGTGAAAGAAGTACACCTCACAACACTCAGGAAACAGAGGCCTGTGGATTTCTGTGAGTTTGAGGCCACACTGGCCTACACAGTGAGTTCCAGGACAACCAAAGATTTGTATAAAAGCCTTGTCTCTACATCTAAAAACAAGATGAGGAGAGATGATGGCTAAGTGGTTAAGACCACTGATTTTTTTTTCCAGAGGTCTGGAGTTCAATTCTCAGCAACCACATGGTGATTCACAAGCATCTGCAATGGGATCCAATGCCCTCTTCAGGTGTGTCTGAAGACAGCTTCAGTTTACTCATAAGTATAAATAAATACATATACTCATATACATAAATATCTAAAAAGCCAAACAAACAAAATAAAAGAAAAAAACAAGATTGGAGAGGGAAAACGAGAGAGGGAGGAAGAAAAAGAGGAAGAGGGAGACAGACTCAGAACTTGAAGTTGGGTGGGTGAGGAGATCCTGAGGAACAAGGTGGAGTTGGGGGAGGTGAACTGTAATCAGAATGTATTGCAAAAAAAATCCATCAACACAAAATAAGTAAAAGAAACTGACAACAAATCTTGGTGAAGAATCAGGAAAAGAAGACTTATTAAGCACTGCTGGGAATATAAACTTGTATATCCACCACAAAAATGAGCTTTACAAAAGGCCTCCACAATGAGGTTTTCATAGTGGATGTACAAGTTCAAGCACTGCACAGCATAACAATGCAAGAGCATTCTCTCACTGTTTATGGGGTTCCACTTACAGTCTTTCTAAATGTCACACACCCTCTCAAGCATCTGCTCCCACAAAAACATCACATGCCTTCTCACAAGACAGCTTTCACAAAAACATCACAGGAAACAAGTGAGTCTCGAAAGAAACCAGAAATTTCCACTTGAGACATGTGCCCTCTGTTGACATGTTTCTCTATTGCCTAATTACATACCAAAGTCCATGCTAGCCTCCAGACTTCTTTGGTCTCTATTCACATGTACTTGTTATAGATCTCAAAGTCTCGACACCAGCTTCCTGGCCCTTTTCACCTATTTGTCTTCCACTTGTCTAGCTCCCAGGATGTTCCAAATTACAGCTCACCTCATTCTGCAATTGCTCAGTTCCCTTTAGAACTACAAAAGCAACTACGACACAGCTCCACCACTTTTCTTGATCCCTCGGCTTTTCTGTTGCTGAGGGATAGATAGCTCTGGCCATGGCCAGTCTCCTTCATTTTTGCTCTGCTCTCAAACATTCTAATGCCTCTGGATGTTCTCTCAAATCTACCATAAAACCCTTCTCCCTAACCAAGAATCAGTCATTTCAGTTGTTTCTTTTTTGTGCCCTCATTTATACCTGGTGTCAAAACCTGGAGTGACAAAATGGGTCCCCTTTTAAGGGGTCCAGCGCCTTCCTAAGACACGTGCTGATTTGCTCCCCCTTTGGTATGGATCATTTGTTTCTGCTAACTTTTGCCACCCATCATATTCAACTACAAATCTAGAGACCACCTCTACAGTTGATTCTCTTCCACCTCCTCAACCGTGTGACTTCTTGGCAAATGTACTCTGGAAAGTGTCATCTCATACCTGCTTTGACTCAGTCTCTCTTGGCTCCTGCAACCTACTGCCACACCAATGCATCAGACCGCTCCTCTCACTCTGCTAGACACCCATCAGGTCAAAAGGAATATCTCTGCATCCAAGCGATAAGGAGTCAACACAAAAATACTCAATGACATTGTTGGAGTTTCATTTTCTCTTAATGTTGTGTCAGGACATTTTTTTATATTACCACACTGGGTCTTTGACTTCTGATTTTGTGCTTTTATGAGAATCTTAAGTGTTCCATCATGTATGTACCAGTGTCTAAATATGTTTCATGTGCTTTATATTTGGCTTTTCTTCTTCTCTTTTTGTGTTATTTCAATTTTTGTTTTGGTTTATTTAATTTTGTATTTATTATTATTATTATTATTATTATTATTATTATTATTAATATCTTTATCATTATTATTCCTTAGATATCTTTTTGTTCCCTAATGAGGGACAGAAAGGGAGATCCAGATGGTAGAAGAAAGGGACAGGAACTAGTGAGAGCTGGAGGAGGGGAAACCGTAATCAGAACATACTGAATGAAAAAAATTTCATTAGAAGACCAAACAAGCAAAAAAAAAAAAACAGGGTTTCTTTTAAAGAAAAACATACAAGACATATACACAGGTAAACAAAACACACAAAAACAAAATCAAAATCGGAAACCATAATATACAAGCAAAGACGTTTGAGACAAAACATGCTCAAACAAAGCAACAGAAGACAAAACATCTACAACAATACTATTGTCCATCTACAGCTGGACATGGGGCCTATCCTTAAATGTGGCTAATACACCCAATGATATTCCATTATATAAAACTAAGTTGCAGATGTCAGTTGGAGATAGTATCTTGGTCCAGTTTCTCCTCTCAGAACTGAAACTCTCTGGCTTGAACTTGTTCAGTCCCTGGGAATGCTGCTACAGACTCTAGGGGCTCATATGTGTATCAGTTCTAATTTGTCTGTAGAATCTTAGGTTTGGTCTTTTCATAATTTCCCAGATTTCCTGAATGTTTTATATCAAGAACATTTTAGGTTTAACATTTTCTTTTACCAATGTACGTGATTCTCTTCTTTCATCCCTTACATTCTATTGATAATGCCTATTTCTGTAATTCCTGTTCTTTTACCTCAGTTTTCCATCTCCAGGATTCCCTAAGTTTGTGTTTTCCTTATTGCTTCTATTTCCATTTTCTTGTCTTGAACAGTTTTATTCATTTTATTTCCTGTTTGATTGTATTCACCTGTATTTCTTTAAGGAATCCATTCATTTCCTCTTCAAAGGATTCCATCATCTTCATAAGATTGGTTTAAGGTCATTTTCTTGTGCTTTGGCTATGTTATAATATCCAGGGCTTTCTGTAGTTGGTTGTCTTCTTTTACTGGCCTATAGCCATCTGTTTGTCTCTGGTGCCAACAGAATATAGTCAGAGTTTGGGGCCAGAAAATATAGTGAAGACAAGGTGCAGTTTACAGTTGTTGGGTGTGTGCTTTAGAGGGACTTGGCAGGTAGGGGTTTAGGGGAAGGGGTCTAATCTGTATGTCTCTAGTTCCAACAGGTCTTCAAAAATGCAGGCAGAGCCTTGGGCCCTAATATGGAGCTCAGAGGACAGGGCACAACTCCAGTGTGAGTAATTCTAACTGTGGTAAGACAATCATGAAACAGTTGTAATTAGCATCTCCCCATTGGCTAAGGAGAGCCAACTTCTTTACAAGTATTTATTAACCACCAAATCTTCTGAGACCTATTTACAGAGATCATTAATACTTTTCTTGATTGAGGATTAAGGGATGAGAATTTAATTTTGCAGTTCCACTTATACTTTAGACATTAATCACCTCTTTACTTATATTTAGCTAAGAATTTTTCCAACTCTGTAGTTTGCCCCTTTACTGTTCTAGTGATATACTATGCTGTATAGAATTTTTAAAATTTTTATGTAATTCCATTTGTCATAAATGGAGTTATGTCTTATGTTCTTGGAGACTTTTTCAGAAAAAAAAGATGCTTATGCTGTTATTTAGGTTTGCTTTCCTGAATTTTTCTCTAGCAGTTTCAGAATTGCAAGTTTTCTATTAATGTCCTTATATATCATTGATATAAGCTTGTTCCTGACTGAAAGAGCAAAGGATCTAATTTCATTTGTCCACATTTGAAGATCAAGATTTGTGCAATACAATTTATTTGACAATTTTATTTTCCAGTGTGTTTTTTGATACTTTTACCATATCATTAGTTCTGTGAGAATTTTTAGGCCAGCTATTGCATTGTTTTTCTGCATTTTTGTTTTTCTGTCAAAACTGTGTTATCTTTATCAGCATGGCTAGGAAGTATCGTTTAATTATGTTGTGAAGCTTCCAGCATTATTATTTCTGCTCAGGGTTGCTTTGGCTATTTAGGGTCTTTTAATTTTCCATAGTGATTTTAGACTTTTTTTCTCTTTTAAGAAGAGTGTCACTAGAATTTCTAGGAGTTGGATAGTGATTGATGCAAATATGTAGATTAGGTTCAGAATTATAGCCATTTATGAGATTAGGTCTTTCCATCTTGTAATATCTTTTTCAATTTTTTCCTTTAGTATTTTGAAGTTTTTACTGTAAAGATCTCACCTCCTTGATTAGATTTATACCTATGCAAATTTCTTTTTGAGGCTATTCTGGATGTTTTTCTAACTTTATTCTAAGCAAGTGCTTTATTTGTATATAGAAAAGAAACTGATTTTGTTTTGTTGAAAATTCAACTTGACTTTGATGAATAAGTTTAAACTGTAAACTCCATATTGCTGCCTCTTGTGGTTTTGCTGTTTATTTTTCAGCTTGTTTGGATTTCTACAACTTTTTTTCCACCCTATTAGTAGTAGCAGTCTAATAATTTAATATATTGGATACAAAGCATTACATTCTAGCTCTCATTTGTCCACTTATTTCTCTTATGAAATATACATTTTTTACATTCTGTAAATAGAACTTTCTTCTTCCTTGTGTATAGTATTTCCTCGTGCATTTTCTGAAATGCTACCTTGTTTATTATGAATTACTTTGTTTGAGATCATCTTGTAATATTCTTATAGCTTCCATCAGCTTTTAGAGGTAACTTTTCTAAGTATAGCAGCTATGATTGGAAGATGTTTATTTTCAGGACTTGAAATATATGGCAGTTATTTATATTCTTTTTCTTTTTTTCAAAACAAAACAAATCTACTCTTTATACAATACATAATAAAGGTACATTTTAAAATTTTAACTAAAAATGTAACAACATCAGTTGGATATGATGGCACTTGTCTTTAATCCCAGAACTCAAGAGGCCAAGGGAGATGAATATCCTAGTTCTAGATCAATCAACATTACAGACAGAGATCCTGTCTCAAACTTTTTCCCATATATACATCTTTCTCTCCTTCCTTAAACATGTCCAATATGCACTCTCTCTTTCAAATTTATGGCCTTTTATTTTTTTCTGTCCCCCAACTGCTTTCTATCCCATACCTCCTCCCTCTATTTCCAAGAGGATGTCCCCACTCACCCCACCTTCACCTCACCAGACCTCCCCACTCCATGAGGCCTCAAGTCTCTCAAGAATTAGGTGCATCTTCTCTCACTGAGGCCAGACCAGGCAGCCCTCTGCTGTATATATGTCAGAGTCCTCATATCAGCTGGTGTATGCTGCCTAGTTGGTGGCTCAACACTTCAAATGTATCATTCCTTTCCTACCTTTGAAGGTCACTGATAGAAGATTTCATACTATTTTCATGTGTTTTCTCTTCATGTGTGTTGGCTTTTTGTTACAGATTTAAATGTTATTTTGCTTTGCATTCAGTTATTTTATTTTATAAAGAAAATTTTTTTATTCATCCCATCTCTTCTTTTGGGGGTCATAAGTACCCTGTATTTGGATGTCCACTTATCCTTCCAACTTTGGGGAACTCCCTGCTATAATTCACTGAAAATCTTGTCCATACCTTTAGACTTACCTCACTTCCTTCTTAGCTTTGGACTCTTGAGTCCATTCTAAATTCTTGGAAGATTAGGCTGCGTCTAATTAAGCTTATGTTTCTGAAAGTGTTGTGGTCCCAATTTTGTCTGAAGTCCAACATAATCCTTGATGAGGCTTTTTAATGATGGGAGTTTGCATCCTATGTTTTATTTGTTTGGTTGATGCTTTGATTTCCAGCACCACTTTTTGCGTATTTTTATTGATCTAATGTTCTTACTCTTCCCAATTTCAGATAGTTTTGTGTTCTTTTCTAAGTTCGTTGCTCATGTCCTGAATTGATTTTCTTATTCTGTTTATGTAATTACTTAAGTCTTCTATGAGATCACTTATTCTTTGTTAATGATTGATATTAGATATATTTATTATATATATATATATATGTGTGTGTGTGCATGTGTGCATGTGTACATTTACATGTCTGTATGCATGTACTTGTACAGGTGCGTGTGTGTGTGTGTGTGTGTGTGTGTGTGTAGCATGTAACTACAATGTCTATTTAGGTTAGAAGTGAGTTCCCCAAGAAATGGAATTACAGTGAGCAACTGTGTGGGTGCTGGGGAAAAAACTTGGATCCTCTGCAAGATCAAATGCTCTTAATTGCTGAGCAAGCTCTCCAGCCTTTATGTAGTCTTTTAAATGTAGGGCTCTGAAATATTTTTCTGACATTTAATCTGTTTTTTTTTTTTTTTTTTTTTTGTAGTATTGAAGAGTTTTGAGCGTGTGGAGTTGTCACAATCATTGTCTGACTCTTTTCTGTGGTTCTTTCTTGAGTGTTGTACTATTGTTTTGTTTGTTGGTGTGTCACTGCATAGGCCAAACTGGCCTCAAATTCAGAGATCCACTTGCCTCTGCCTCCTAATTATAGGGATTAAAGGTGTGTACCACCACCATGGACCCAGCTGCATATCTGTTCTGATTGATATGTCCTCCAAGTCTTAACTTTGTGCTTCCCCCACTCCATTCTTATTGTTTATGTGTTTTATTTTATGTAAGTCTTCCTGGTGATTTGTGTTCATTTACAGATATGTTCTCCACTGGTCTTTTTATTATATTTGACATTATAATGTAGTTATATTCCTCCCTTCCATTTCTATCCTCCAACCTTCACATATACTCTCCCTTCTTTCCTTCAAATTCATGGGCTCTTTTTTCATTAATAGATACTGCATGAATGTATGTATATACATGCATATCTATATACATATATTTCTCTAAATATAACCTGTTCAGTTCAGGTAAGGCTACTTGTAAATATTGTTTCAGTGTTCACCATTTGGTACTGGACAACCAATTGGTGTACTCTTCCCTGGAGATGACTACCTCCTGCTTCTACTGTTTCTCAGTTGTTTGTAATTTTGTTTGTATATTTCTTTGTTGTTTCTTTCTTTTATTTACTTATCTATTTGTATCCCAAATGCTGTCTCACTTCTAATTTCCCCTCACAGAGTCACTCCCTCCATCAACCGTCTCCTTATTCCCCAAGAGGGTGTGAACCATCCTCAGTATCCCCCCACCCTATCCCATCAAGTCTCTATATGATTAGGCACATTTTCTTCCACTGAAGCCAGACAAGGCAGCCCTGTTGGAGAACTGATACCACAGTCAGGCTATAGCTTTAGGAAGAGCCTCTGCTCCAGCTGTGGAGGGCCCACATGGAGACTGAGGTATAAAGGGCCTTGGTCCAGACTGTATATGCTCTATAATTGGTGGCTCAGTCTGTATGAGCTCCCAGGTGTCTACATTAGTTGACTCTGTTGGGTTACCTGTAGAGTTTCTATCCCCTTCAGGGATAAAAACTTCAATTTTTCCCCTAAATCTTTTATAAGAGTTCCTGACCTCCATCTTATGTTTGCCAGTGGGTATTTTTTAATTGGACTATTTGGTTTGTTGGAGTCTAACTTCTTGGGTTTGTTGTACATTTTGGTTATTAGCCCTCTGTCAGATGTAGGGTTCATGAAGGTATTTCCCAATCTGTATGCTGCCCATTTGATTTATTGGCAGTGTCCTTTGCCTTGCAGAAGCTTTTCAATTTCATGAGGTCCCATTTCTCTATTGTTGATCTTAGAGTGTGAGCCATTTGTGTTCTGTTCAGGAAATTATCTTCAGTATCAATGAGCTCAAGTTCTCTCTTCTATGAGATTTAGTGTATCCCATTTTGTGTTGAGGTCCTTAACCCATTTGGACTTGAATTTTGTGCAGAATGATAAATATGGATCTATTTGCCTTCTTCTACATACAGATATCCAGACCAGAACCATTTGTTGAAGATGCTTTCTTTTTTTTATTGTATGTTTTAGCTTCTTTGTCAAAGATAATGTGACCATAGGTGTGTGGGTTTATTTCAGGGACCTCAATTCAGTTCCATTGATCACCCGACCTGTTTCTGTAACAATACCATACAATTTTTATTACTATTGCTCTTTAGTAGAGCTTGAGGTCTGAGATGGTGATTTCTCCAGAAATTTAGTCACTGTTCAGGACTGTTTTTGCTATTCCGAAGTTGAGAATTGCTCTTTCAAGGTCTATTTTTAAAAAAAAAAAAATGTGTTGGAGTTTTTATGGCAATGGTATTAAATCTGTAGGTTGCTTTTGGTAAAATGATCATTTTCACTATGTAAGTCCTACCAATTTTTGAGCATAGGAAATCTTCCTACCTCCTGATATCTTCTTCATTTTTTTCTTCAGAGACTTGAAGTTCTTGTCATAAAGATCTTTCACTAGATTGATTAGAGTTATACAAAGATATTTTATATTATTTGTGGCTATTGTGATTCCCTAATTTATTACTTGGCCCATCCACCATTGTATAAAGAAGGGCTACTGATTTGAGTTAATTTTATATCCAGCCACAAATTATCAGCTGTAGGAGTTCTCTGGTAGAATTTTGGGGTTCACATATGTATACTATCATATCATTTGAAAATGGTAATATCTTAACTTCCTCCTTTTCAATTTGTACTCCCTTGATCTCCTTTTGTTGTCTTATTACTCTAGCTAGAACTTCAAATGCTATATTGAATAGATAGGGAATTGGCAGCCTTGTCCTGTCTCTGATTTTAGTGATATGGCTTCAAGTTTCTCTCCATTTAATTCGATGCTGGCTATTGGCTTGCACTTTATTGCTTTTATTGAGTTTGGATATGTGCTATGAATCCCTGATCTCTCTAAGCCTTTAACATGAAGAAATGTTGGATTTTGTTGTAGGTTTTCTCAACATCTAATGAGATGATCATGTATTTTTCCCCTCTCTTGGTTTCTTTATATAGTGGAATATGTTGATGGATTTTTTGTATATTCATGCTTGTAATGAAGACTATTTGAGCACAGTGAATGGTGTTTTTGATGTGTTCTTTGATTCAGTTTGTTAGAATTTTATGCTGTATTTTTATGTTGATATTCATAAGCAAAATTAGTCTGAAGTTCTCTTTCTTTGTTGAGTCTGTGTGGTTTAGGTAACTGTGGCCTAAAAGTATGACTTCTGTAGTGTTATTCTGTTTCTATTTTATGGAATAATTTGAGGAGCACTGGTATTAGCTCTTATTTGAAAGTCTGGTAAAATTCTGCACTAAAACTATCTAGCCCTGGGTTTTTTTCTTTTTCTCTTTTCTTTCTTTCTTTCTTTCTTTCTTTCTTTCTTTCTTTCTTCCTTCTTTCTTTTTCTCTTTTTCTTTTTGTTGGGAAACTTAATGACTGCTTCTATTTCATTAGGCGTTGTGAGACTGTTTATCGATTTTCTTCTAGCAGTTTGATTATTTTTGGTTTAGTGTTTAAAATTTTGATCCATTTGGAGTTAGACTTGTGCAGCATGGTTAGAAAAAGATCTAATTTTCTTCTTTTAAGCATGGACAACCATTTTCCCCAGCACCATTTGTTGAAAGTGCTTTCTTTTCTTCAGCTTGAGTTTTTTCAATTTTTGTCAAATATTAAGTAGCTGAATTTCCATGTACTCATTTTGAATCTTCATATTTGTTTCAGTGATGTGCGTGTCTGCTTTTGTGTCAATACCTTATTGATTTGTTACTTCAGCTCTGTGATGTATCTTACAATTTGGATTGTTTTCCCTTCAGCACTTTTTCTTTCTGTTCAAGTTATTTTTTCTATCTAGGACCTTTTGTGGCTTCATATAAAATTTAGGGTAGTCCTCTTTCTGTGAAGAATAACATCAGGATTTTAATTGAGATTGCATTGAATCTATACATAGATTTATAGAATACTTATTTTCATGATATTAAATCTAACCATCTTTGAGCATGTGCTGTCTTTTCATCAATTACTGTTTATCATGGGGAAGAGTCAAGGACAATAACAAATACAGTGATTTCTCAGAAATATTGAGATGAACTTGAATTAGAAGACACTTGTATGTTTTTCTTGTTTCCCTGCCATGGTTCAGAGATAGCATCAATAAGGTACTTAGTAGAAAAAATATGTTTCACAGATTTTTAGAGCCAATAGCACCCATAATTACATAGTAAAATGAAGAAGGAATTGGGAAAATGAGAATAGAGAGAGTAAAGTATGAATGAGAAATAGTACATGTTTTAGGGGCATGAATAATAGTAGATAAAATATCTCACAGTAGTTCACCAAGGCATTGACAGGGGTGTATTCTATTCAAGCAGTTGTCTACAGAATGCCCAGGGAAAATCTCAACTCTAAGCTCTTGTGCCTTTTTTCAGCTTCCATCTACTCATCTGGTTATGCTCTAGTCATCAAGCCACCCACTGCTTGCCTCTCTGTACATCAAGTTGACCATGTTTCCACCTGCTGTTTTTCTAGTGTCCATGTCTAGAGGACATGGCTGCTACCTTTGTCCTTGATCTAATGCAGGCAAGATGGTGAAACTTGGTGCCAACTTGGCCATTCCTTTGGAAAGAAAAATTTCAATAAGCCGATTTCTTTTTTTTTTCTTTCTATGCTAAAAGTAGAGTCTATTGTTCCTTCCTGGGCCTCTAGTCTTTCAGAAGCAACTTTCACATCATCATCACACCCAGCAACTCCCTGAAGCATGAATAAATTTTTTAAATTTTACATTTCCACTTTTAGAAAGAGAATTTTCTTATCTACTGTATGTAACTAAAGCATGTTCATTACCAATGTGTAAATAAATGATATGGTTTTCATTATTGACATTATTAAACATATCTTCAGGATGAATTTAGAGGTTTGTATCAGAGACCCATTTAGCTGTTACTTTTGAATTTGTGATGATGTACAAGGGTGTGTTTGTGGAAGTAGAAGCCCCTCACCTCATGGCAGCTAGGTACAAAAATAGAGGTAGGATTAGGTCATTGTTACAATAGGCCTCCCAATGACAAACCTGCAATCACCAACTTCCTTTCCTTTAAAAAATACTTGTGTTTATTTTTCATTATTTGTATGAATACACAAATATACAGCTGTTGAGTGCAGGTGCTCATGGAGGCCAACAGAGGCTATCTGATCTCCTGAATCTGGAGTTACAGGTAGTTTTGAACCATGTAATATGGGTTCTGGAAACTAAATTCATCACCTCTGCAAGAGTTCTCTCTTACATGCTCTTACATGCTCTTAAACTGGGTCATTTTCCCAAGCCCAAGATCTCTCCAATGAAAGGCTTTACCATGTTCAAGTCATAGGTTAAAGGTCATCACCATTAAATGGATGTGTCATGTACAAGCAATAGCAACATCCAGCTATCTATAGATACAAAAATTATGTTTGTTAATGATCCAGTTTTATGAACAATATGATTACTAGAATAGTAGGCAAAAATAAGAATTATAACTTACACATATCTGATTTTCCTCAGACCCCCCAGTCTGTATGCAGTAAAAGTTGTGGTCCTGGATTCAGAAAATCCATCCCAGAAGGAAAAGTAGCCTGTTGTTTTGACTGCATTCCATGCCCAGAGAATGAAATTTCCAATGAGACAGGTAAGTGTGTGCTGTACGAAAATTTTTTCTACTTCTAATTAAGAGTCTCTTTTTATGAGGATTAAGGGCATCTGAACTCAGATTCTCACATTTACTGCAAACACTTTACATAATGAGCCATGTCCTTGGCCCAAGTTGTTTATTAATAAAAAAAAATGAATGTTAAGCAAAAGTGTAGTAGTGCACACCTTCTGTATTCAGGAGGTAAAGATAAGCAGACCTCGGAGTTTACAACCAGCATGGTTTACATAACAGGTTCCATGACAGCCAGGGCTACATAATGAGAACTTGTTATAAAAATAATTTTATCCAAATAATTTGCCTTCCCACAGATGTCTTTGATTGCTATCCCAGGGCTTAGAGGACTTTCATCAGTGCTCCCTGTGTCTTCTGAGGCTATGTACAAGACACAAGAAATGGCTAGGTGCTTTCACACTCACATTCACACGCTATCTAGTTCAGGTTTCAGTACACAAAATGTGATTGGCTGAAGTGATTTAAATGTGATAGTTAAAATTCCTTTCTCTTTCTTACAATTCTGGGAAGAGCAAGGGGAGGGGGTTGAAATGAAACAGACAAAGGATGTTTTCAGATTTTTCATCACCCTGAAGTCAGGGCAAGTATTTCCCTAATGGATGTTTCTCCAGATATCTCTGAATATAGTCAAGGGTAACAGATTTTCAAATATCTGTGGTGGAAGAGGGAAGAAGGACAAACATGATATGCCACCCTCATTCTTAGCATTCTCAGACTTGTCTCCAGGCTTAAAACATAGGCAACTCTCCTTACCTAAGGCTGAAAGAGGTATCTAAAAATATTTTTCACCTGTTTTCAAGGGAACCACTTTTTATCTCATTCTATGAGTTTTAATTCCCCACAGTGCTGAACTCTACAGATTTAGCTGAGAAATGCTTCCCAGATCAATGATTCCATTCTCAGCTGAGACCCCCACATAAGAATGAGGCCATATTTTATTTAAAAATGCAGTTAGTCCAATTGCTAAAGTTTCTATAGTCTATAACAGTCTCAACACTGTTTAAAAGTTCAAAGTTCAAAGTTCAAAGTCTCTTCTGAAACTCAAGACAATCTCTTAAATATAACTCCCAGTTAAATATAAGTCAAAACTCTGATCACATATCTCCAACCTAAAATGACACAAAATATGCATTACCATTTCAAAAGGGAAGAAAAGGGCCAAAGTAAGGAAATACTGGATCAGTGGAAGACCAAAAACCAGCAGAGCAAACCAAATTCTGCATTCCCATTTCTGATGCCAAAGCATTTTTCAGTACTCCAATTCCTTCCAGCTTTGTTGTCTGCAGTACACTTGTCTTTCTTGGATTCATCACACAGCTGGTCAGCAGTGTTCCTCAGAAGATATCCCACAACTGTGGTATTTCCAATATCTTAGTGTCTCCAACACAATCAAGACTTCACCTTCACAGCTCCACTCAGGCCCTCTTTGGGCCTCAATTAAGGGACACCCCTAATACAAGCCTGGTAATTTACTTAGCTATGGAGGAAGAGTCCACAGCCCCTTTCATGGATTCTTGACGCTAAATCCAGAACCATGTGGGTGAAACTGCCACCACTCTGCTAATTGCTGGGGCTGGAACATGGCCCCATCATTCAACTACATCTTCATTTGCTTTCTGTTGTTACTGGTTTCATTCATTGCTTGAGCTTTTCCTTAATTTCTTTCCACAATTTGGAAGCTTTAGCTGGGTGAGATCTTTCTCCACTTCCTTTATTGAGTTAGCATCAGGCTTTTCTTTAAATGTATTATCTCCTTGAACACTGGTCTTAGTGCCTTATATTTTCTGGTGTTCATCACCTCCTCAAACCATACATTTTGGTTTTTTCCTTGCTCAGATTACTCCTTTTCATTATAGATCTGCATAAGGGTGGCCACTAATAACCACACAACAGTCAATACTAGACTGTCTTGAAATCTGCTCTAGCCATGCCATTAATCTAAGTTTCTTAAGTTTGGCCTCAAACAGATTTTTTTTTTTTTTTTTTTGGACAAAGCGAGAAAGCTGCCACATTCATCTCCAAAATATCACAAGAACACTTTCTAGGCTAGTTAGTAATATTCCTCTTCTGTGAAGCATCTTGAGCCAGGCCATCATAATCTACATTGCTCCCTGCACCACTGTCTTCCATGCTCCAACTAGGATGGTACCTTAAGGTCTACTTAAATCACCCAACCACTGTTCTGGTCCAAAATCCAAAACTCTTCTACATTCCTACAACAAACATTGTTAGCCCAGACACAGCAATACCTCACTCCTGTTATCAACTGTTGACTTCATCATTATTCGACTACTGTGATGATCCACAATGACCATGACAACTCCTATAAAAGAAAGCATTTAGTTGGGGCTTGCTGAGTTTCAGAGCTTTAGTCCATTATCGTCATAGTAAGAAGCCTTGTGTCACACACAGACATGGTGCTGAATAAATAGCTCAGAGTTCTACATCTGGATCTGCACACAACAGAAAGAGAGCCACTGGGCCAGAATTTGTCTTTTGAAAGCCTCAAACCCTACCCCCAATGTCGCACTTCCTCCAAAAATACTACACCTTCTAATCCTTCTCAAGTAACTGTCATTCACTTTTGACTAGGTATTCAAATATATGATTCATAGGTGACATTCTTATTCAAACCACCACAACACACATGTCGTGCAAGTAGAAACCAAAGACAACTGTGGGAGATCAGTTCTCTCCTTTTACCTTTTTGCAGGTCCAGGAATAACACTCAAGATCTCAGGCTTGCAGAGCCAGTGCTTTTTCCAACTAAACAATCTTGCCAGTGCCTCCAACTGAATAAGTTTGGTTAAAAACTCCCTCCCCACTGGCACCCTTCAGCTTCTACCTGAGTACGTTGATGTATACTGAATTATAGTTCAGGGCAGTTCCTGTGGATGTTTAGAATGTTCTGTGGGCCCTTGCATTCTTAGTACATGGGACAGACTTTAGAAACAGGAAAACCAAGTTTTCTTCTTTCTCAAGCACAGTGGTGGTGCTGATGGTAGTAGTAGAGGGTCATGGGAGATGGAGTGTGCATGCATGTGCGCGCATGCATATATCACTCTTGACCTACTTTTTTGAGACAAGATCTTTCACTTAATCTACAGCCTGCTAATTTTGCTATACAAGCTAGCTAGCAAGCTTGAGAGACCTTCATGTCTCTGCCAAACCAGTCTGGAGATTATAGGTGCTTGGAGTTGCACTTGTATTTTTACATGGGTGCTGGGAATTGAACTCAAGTCCTCATACTTACATGACATACATTTTACTAAGACATTTTCTCAGCCCCCTCAGTGAATTTTCTCTATGAACTACTCCCTCTTTGTCCCACTTTAATAAGTAACTTGACACAGGTGGCACCATGTCCCTTCTCAGCATCTACTTCATGCAGAACATCAGCGTCTTTGAATAGTTTGCTTCTAGGGCCTGCCATTCGAAAATATTTTTTAATATGTGTTCTCTAGTAGTTTTATACATAGATCGTCCATTTCCCCCTCTCAATTTTATGTCATCTTTATTTTTTGTTTCGTCATTTTGATTTTATAACCCACCAAGTCTGATTAGTGCTGTTAAAACACACATCTACTAAAAAATGGTTGACTTACCAGAAACATCCCAGAAGGAAACTGACTCTTCTTCCCCCAAAGCCATAAAGTCCTCTATAGCCTCAGCTAGAGTGGAGCTCATGAGCCCATCCCTGGCCTATATGAAAATGTTAGCTGTCCTAATCTTATGCAAGCCTTGCTCAGGCAAACACATCTGCTATGAGTTAATGGGTGCAGCTACCATATCATGTCCAGAAGATAGTCCTGCAGCATTCCTCTTCACCATTTTGCTCTTATACTCTTTCTACCTCCTCTTCAATGATGGCTTCTAAGTGTTGATAGGAGGGATAAGATATACATATCCCATCCAAAACTTTGGTTTACTGGGGTTGTTTCTGGAGTTTCCCTTTCTTTTTGGCTTTTTACCCTAGAGTGGAGGGGAAGTGACATCTTCACTTCCTTAACATTTTGTTTGGTGGTCTATGTTGAGGTCAGCTGAATCTTTTGTAAATCTAACATTTACTATCTTTTAACAAGCCATAGGATAAAGAAGAGAAAATACAATGGGGAGATGGCTCAGTAAGTAAAGTACTTACCCATAAGCATAAGAATTTCAGTAAATTTCTAACAATTATGAACCTACCTTCTCACCTAGGGCTGCTGGCCATTGGCTGTCAAGGACAAAGGGTAGGCAGGGGGAAGGGGCAGGATCGAGAGGATGTGAGTACAGATGGACAGATTGACTTCTCAAATCAGCTTTAGTGAGACAGGTCAACTTTACTTGGGGTGAACAGGGCTATATAGATCTTGGGGGAATGGGTAGGAATTTCAAAGGTGGATATACATTAATTGATAAGGTGGGAATGTCTCACTTATATGAAGTGGAATTCCAAGAGCCTGCCAGGCAGGTTCTTGTAAGGAAACAGGAAGTTGAACCTATAAAATGGCCATAGACTACGTGACCTTCCTCAGAGGTGTTTTGGAGTTACAGGCAGTAAGGACTAAAAGGTGAGCTTTTCCAGACATGGACTGCACCCTTAATAGCAGGGTCTTCCAACAAACAATCACATAAAAATCCAGGTGTGGTGGTGGCCTGTGCCTGTAATCCCTCTACTGGGAGGGACAGAAATACAAATCCTTAGTACTCCCTGGCCAGCCAGACTAACCTAATCAGCACTCTCCAGAGAAACCACATATTATAAAGCAAAATAGATTGCTCAGGAGGAATGTACCTTAAGTTGACCTCTGGATGCCACATGTACAACTACAGCATGCGTACATATTCATGCACACATATGCACCAGCACAACTATAAATATTCACTTATACACATACAATATAAAGACTCCAAGATTGAAAACATCACTGCTCAAATATGACAAATGACACTAAATTTGTTATTTTGCTAAATTGAGAGAGTGTTGAGGAAAGAGTCCATGTGAGTGGGAATGCGTGTACCATAATACACATATGGAATTGAGGAGTCAGTCAGCACCCTTCTATTTTCCAGGAGACCATGTCTCTTCACAGATGCATTAGCTAGGCTGGATGTCCCACAAGCTCCCAAGACAAGTTCTGTCTCTGTCTCTCATCTAACCATAGGGGTGCACTGGGATTAGAGACATTTGTGTTGCTACATCCAGCCTTTACATGGGAATCCAAACTCACATCATCAGGCTTGTGCAACAAGTGAATTTACCTGGTGAACTGTCTGTCCCCAGCCCAGGGAAATGCTTCATATGGAGGCAATATTGTAACCAAACTGAAGCTGTGTAGTATAAGTTCCTAAGTTTTTGGAAAGGGGAAAACCCACGCCATCAGAATCTTCAAGCCAACATATAATTGAATTAGGGAACTCATAACTTTGTCCATGTCACAATGTAGTAGTCGCATTATTCCCTGCATAATGCTCTTTCATTTGATGTCTGAAGTAACAAAGGAAGGCTATCAGGCTAACCTACTTAAATAAGGGGGTGAAAAAGAGAGGAAATGAACAAAAGAATAATGAACATGATATAACAAAACTGCTCATTTTCACCAGATGTGGATCAGTGTATGCAGTGTCTAGACCATCAATATGCAAACAAAGCACAAGACCACTGCCTCCAAAAATCTATGACCTTCCTGGATTATGAAGATCCCATGGGGATAAGTCTGTCCTGCATAGCCTTGTGCTTCTCTGTACTGTCATCTCTAGTTCTTGGCATCTTTCTGAAGCAGAAAAACACTCCCATTGTGAAGGCAAATAACCGCACTCTCAGCTACATCCTGCTCATAGCCCTTAATTTCTGTTTTCTCTGCTCTTTTCTCTTCATTGGCCATCCCAACACAGCCACTTGCATCCTACAGCAGACCACATTTGGAGTGGTGTTCACTGTGGCTGTTTCCACTGTCTTGGCCAAAACTATTACTGTGGTTCTGGCCTTCAAGGTCACAGCTCCAGGAAGAAGAATCAGGTGGTTGTTGGTAACACGGGCACCTAACTTCATTGTTCCCATCTGCACCTTGATCCAAATTATCTTGTGTGGAGTCTGGCTGGGAAACTCTCCTCCCTTCATTGACACAGACACACACTCTGAACATGAACAGATTATCATCATGTGCAACAAGGGCTCAGTCACTGCCTTCTACTGTGTGCTGGGATATCTGGGGGCTCTGGGCCTGGGCAGCTTCACTGTGGCTTTCTTGGCCAGGAACCTACCTGACACTTTCAATGAAGCTAAGTTCCTGACATTCAGCATGCTGGTGTTCTGCAGTGTCTGGGTCACCTTCCTCCCTGTCTACCACAGTACCAAGGGAAAGCTCATGGTGGCTGTGGAGGTCTTCTCCATTTTGGCCTCCAGTGCAGGACTTCTAGTCTGCATCTTTGCTCCTAAGTGCTACATCATTTTGTTAAAACCACAAAGGAACTCTATTCAGGGTTACAGAAACAAAATAAAGTATAGTTGTAAGACTTAATAAATTCTTATTAATTTTTCAAGTTAGTACATTATTACATTCTCATACATGTATTTTGTCCCTATTCATCCCCTCAGAAACTGATACCCCCGTCCCTGCAGTCTCCTTGTGTTCCTTAATCTTAAAACAATCATTGTTTCTTATTCATATATATGTTTCATTACCCCTCCTCTTTACCAGCTCTGTCACTTTCTTCCCTCTCTTGGCTACTTTCTACTTTCATGTTATTGGGGAGAAAAAGAGAATTAATGTCATTTGCCTATGGTATTTATACTTATAATCATGGCTTAAGTCACATAATTTAGCAATTTTTGCATCCATAATTTTTCTCTTAAATGTCATGACTTTATTCATTTTTAAGGTTAAATAAATGCCACTGTGAATATATTCCATATTTAATTTATCTAGTCATCTGTTGATAGATATGTAACATTCTTACTTTTTTAGCTACCATACAAGTACAATAACCATGGATTTGCAAATACCTCTGTAGATGTCTTCTGGATCTATACACCAAGACTGGTATATAGATCCACTGGTTAAATTCAATGGTGGTACTAGTTTTAATTTTTTGAGTAACTTCTATACTGTCTTATACAGTGTTTTTTTTAAAAAAAAAAAAAAAAAAAAAAAAAAACCTACAAAATGTAACAAAAATGGCAAAGGAAAAAAGATAAGGTGTTAGCTCAGCTTTCTGAGGTTTCAGACTTTGTGGAGACTGGCAAAGAGATCAGCGAATTTGTAGTGCTTACTTTCCCTATTGTCTAAACTGTTAATATAATTCACCACCACATCTCCAAAATCCAGAAGAAACATATAAACCAGAAGATTTGTAATCTACAACACAAAACACAGGGAACATTGAAAAGGAAAGCAACATTCTGAAATAGATAAAATATCAGATGAACAGTTCAAAGTTTTCTTGTAAAAAAAATGATCAATGACATGAAAGTGAAAACTCAATAGGAAAATGAATCTAATGCAAGACCCACAGAGAAAGTCATCAATATAAAAGTAAAAGGCAGCAAGAGAGATGAAAAATTCAGCAACATAAAAAAACTTAAGCAATGAAACTAAGAAGAGGAGAGACAAAGGGGTTGAAATAAAAAAAAAAAAAAAAAAAAAACAAGAAAAGCATAGGGGGAAGCATGGACAATGAATACAAGAAAGCCAAAGAAAGACTATCAGGATGGAAATGGGGTGAGAAATAATACATACAGATACCAATAAGAAAAAAGTAAATGAATGATCATGACTCCAAGGAAGACCAGACCTAAGAACCCATAAGACTAGTGAAGTAAACACCAAAGGTACAGGAAATCCATTCAACAACATTAAGGCAGAAAATTCCCCAAGCCCAAAAGAAGAAACCAACATTCAAACACAAGTGACATTCAGAACCCCAAATAGCCATGACCATGGAAGAACTTCTCCATGACATCTTATAGTCAAGATGTCAAAGATACAAAGCACAAAACCATTAAATTAAATTGTCATATAGGAAAAAACACCAACTCAGCTACAAAAGCAAAGCATCAGAATACCATCATCAACCCTGAACCAAAAAGTCATGAAATGATGTATTTTAAGTCCCAAAAGCAGATAACTGCCAGGCAAGACTAGTATGCAAGTCAAGTAGTCTTCTGAATTTGAAAAGAAATAAGGACATTTCAACATAAACACAACCGAGTTTCTGACCACCAAGCCAGCACTGCAGAAGACACTAAACAAATACTGTAAGTAACAGAAGAAATTTCAATCACAAGACCACACAAGAAAGAATAGATTTCATGAGGAGACTAGCTGAACAGAGAGCTTGGAGGAGCCCATTACATTCAACAAAGTAAACCAGATACTTAATGTTGGACAATATAAAGAACAAACAATAATCCAACCAACCAAAGTGACAAAAATTGGGAAACGCACCTTTGTGACAAAGACAGACACTACCTCAGAGTAAAAGGTTGGAAAACAATCTTCCAAGCTAATGGCCCCAAGAAACAAGCTGGAATAGCAATTCTACTATCAAATAAAATCATTTTTCAACCAAAAGTAATCAAAAAAGATAAAAAAGGACACTTCATATTCATCAAAGAAAAAATGTACCAAGAGGAACTTGCAATTCTGAACATCTATGCTCCAAATGCAAGGGCACCTACATACATAAAAGAAACTTTACTAAAGCATACTTTGCACCTCACACAATAATAGTGGGAGATTTCAACACCCCACTCTCAGCTATGGACAGATCATGGAAACAGAAACTAAACTAAGACACAATGAAACTAACAGAAGTTATGAACCAATTGGACTTAACTGACATCTATAGAACATTCCATCCTAAAACAAAAGAATATACCTTCTTCTCAGCACCTCATGGTACCTTCTCCAAAATAGACCATATAATTGGTCACAAAACAGGCCTCAACAGATACAAAAAGATTGAAATAATCCCTTGTACCCTATCAGACCACCATGGACTAAGACTTATCTTTGACTTGGACAAAAACAACAGAAAGCCCACATACAGTGGAAACTGAACAATGCTCTACTCAATGATACCTTGGTCAAGGAAGAAATAAAGAAAGAAATTAAAGACTTTTTAGAGTTAAATGACAATGAGGACACATCATATCAAAATTTGTGGGACTCCATGAAAGCAGTACTAAGAGGAAAAATCATATCTCTAAGTGCCCACAAAAAGAAAATAGAAAGAACGTTCATTAATAAATTGACAGCACACCTGAAAGCATTAGAACAAAAAGAAGCTAATATACCCTAGAGGAGTAGACGACAGTAAATAATCAAACTCAGGGCTGAAATCAACCAAGTTGAAACAAAAAGAACTATACAAAATATCAACAAAACCAGGAGCTGGTTCTTTGAGAAAATCAACAAGACAGACAAACCCTTAGCCAGACTAACCAAAGGGCGCAGAGACAGTACTCAAATTAATAAAATCAGAACTGAAAAGTGAGACATAACAACAGAAACAGAGGAAATTTTAAAAATCATCAGACCCTACTACAAAGGCCTATACTCAACAAAATTGGAAAATCTGGATAAAACGGACAATTTTCTAGATAGATACCAGGTACCAAAGTTAAATGAGGAGCAGATAAACCATCTAAACAGTTGCATAACCACTAAATAAATAGAAGCAGTCATTAAAAACCTCCCCACCAAAAAAAGTCCAGGACCAGATGATTTTAGTGCAGAATTCTATCAGACCTTCAAGGAAGACCTAATACCAATTCTCTTCAAACTATTCCACAGAGTAGAAACAAAAGGAACAATACCCAATTCATTCTATGAAGCTACAATTACGCTCATACCTAACTAAGCCTCACAAAGACCCAAAAAAGAAGGAGAACTACAGACCAATCTCTCTTATGAATATCGATGCAAACATACTCAATAAAATTCTCGCAAACAATCCAACAACACATCAAAGCAATCATACATCATGATCAAGTAGGCTTTATCCCAGGAATGCAGGGATGGTTCAATATTCAGAAATCCATCAATGTAATCCACTACATAAATAAACTCAAAGAAAAAAAAAACACATGATCATCTCACTAGATGCTGAGAAAGCATTTGACAAAATTCAACATCCCTTCATGTTAAAATCTTGGAAAGATTAGGAATTCAGGGCCCATACCTAAACATAGTAAAAGCAGTATACAGCAAGCCAGTAGCCAACATCAAACTAAATGGAGAGAAACTTGCAGCAATCCCACTAAGATCAGGGACCAGACAAGGCTGCTCACTCTCACCCTACCTATTCAATATAGTACTGGAAGTCCTAGCTAGAGCGATTAGACAACAAAAGGAAGTCAAAGGGATACAAATAGGAAAGGAAGAAGTCAAAATTTCACTATTTGCAGATGATATGATAGTATACTTAAGTGACCCTAAAACTTCCACCAGAGAACTCCTAACCTGATAAACAACTTCAGTAAACTGGCTGGATATAAAATCAACGCAAACAATTCAGTAGCTTTCCTATACTCAAAAGATAAACTGGCTGAAAAAGAAATTAGGGACATGACACCCTTTACAATAGTTACAACTAATATAAAATATCTTGGAGTGAATCTAACCAAGCAAGTGAAAGATCTGTATGACAAGAACTTCAAGTCTCTGAAGAAAGAAATTGAAGATCTCAGAAGATGGAAAGATCTCCCATGCTCCTGGATTGGCAAGATTAACTTAGTAAAAACTGGCCATCTTGCCAAAAGCAATCTATAGATTCAATGCAATCCCCATCAAAATTCCAAACCAATTCTTTATAGAGATAGAAAGAGCAATTTGCAAATTTATTTGGAACAACAAAAAACCCAGGATAGCGAGAACTATTCTCAACAACAAAAGAACTTCTGGGGGAATCACCATCCCTGACCTAAACCTATACTACAGGGCAATAGTAATAAAAACTGCATGGTATTGGTACAGAGACAGGCATGAAGATCAATGGAATAGAACAGAAGTTCCAGAAATGAGCCCACATACCTATGGTCACTTGATCTTTGACAAAGGAGCTAAAACCATCCAGTGGAAAAAGGACAGTATTTTCAGCAAATGGTGCTGGTTCAACTGGAGGTCAACATGTAGAAGGATGCAAATCAATCCATTCATATCTCCTTGTACAAAGCTCAAATCCAAGTGGATAAAAGATCTCCACTTAAAAGCAGATACACTGGAACTAATAGAAGAGAAGGTGGGAAAACCCTCCAATACCTAGGCACAGGGGAAAAGTTCCTGAACAGAACACCAATGGCTTATGCTCTAAGATCAAGAATTGAAAAATGGGACCTCATCAAATTGCAAAGCTTCTGTAAGGCAAAGGACATTGTCAATTAGACAAATCAGCAACCAACAGATTGGGAAAAGATCCTAACCAATCCTACATTTGATAGAGGGCTAATATCCAAGATATACAAAGAACTCAAGAAAATATACTCTAGTCAACAATATAACCCTATTAAAAATGGGGTACAGAGCTAAACAAAAAATTCTCAACAGAGGAAACTCGAATGGCTGAGAAGCACCTTAAGAAATGCTCCACATCCTTAGTCATCAGGGAAATGCAAATCCAAACAACCCTGAGATACCACCTCACACCAGTCAGAATGGCTAAGATCAAAAACTCAGGTGATAGTAGATGCTGGCAAGGATGCGGAGAAAGAGGAATACTCCTCCATTGTTGGTGGGATTGCAAGCTGGTACAACCACTCTGGAAATCAGTCTGGCATTTCCTCAGAGAACTGGACATAGCATTACCTGAGGCATATACCCAGAAGATGCTCCAACATATAATAAAGACATATGCTCCACTATGTTCATAGCAGCCTTATTTATAATAGCCAGAAGCTGGAAAGAACCAAGATGTCCCTCAACAGAGGAATGGATACAAAAAATGTGGTACATCTACACAATGGAGTATTACTCAGCTATTAAAAATAATGAATTTGAGAAATTTTTAGGTAAATGGAAGGATCTAGAAATTATCATCTTGAGTGAGTTAACCCAATTCCAAAAGAACACACAGGGTAT
Organism: Arvicanthis niloticus; assembly: GCF_011762505.2. NCBI lineage: Eukaryota > Metazoa > Chordata > Mammalia > Rodentia > Muridae > Arvicanthis > Arvicanthis niloticus. Next base: position 36,931,851 of record NC_133432.1, read on the forward strand.
TTACTCACAGTTAAGTAGATGTTAGCCCAAAAGGTTGGAATAGTGAAGACTCAACTTGCAGACCACATGAAGCTCATGGAGAAAGAAGATCAAGAGGGGATGCCTCAGTTCTACTTAGAACGAGTAACAAAAATGCTCAAGGGAGCAAATATGTAAACAAAATATGGGACAGAAACTGAAGGAGTGTAGGGAGCCGAGGTGAGCGGTGACAGAATTCGCCATTACAAGATGGCACTGGCATCCGGTGCTCCCACAAGTAAACAACTAAACTGCACAGGTGCAAGAGGCAAAATCGCGTCTAGTCACTGCCCATCCCGGGGTGTAATATGGGGTGATGAGTGACCAGCCAATCATAAGTGAACACACCACTCTAAGGTGCATATAAGCAGTGCCTTTTCCAGGCTTGGGGTCTTCCGCTTCAGCTGATACAAGAATAAAGCCTCGCTGTAGTAACTACCCGAACACTGCCTCCCGTGTCTCTCTTGCGGGTGAGGGGACTCGGAAGGGGCACGGATCATCTGGTGCCAAAACCCAGGAACTTCAAGGTGCTGCAGAGACTCCCCGAGACTCGGGGCGGGTTAAAAGACTACAGGATCGAGGTACGTCTCTGAGAGGTATGTTTGGGATGGAAGCCTTGGTTGGGAGCAGATTTTCACCCATTGCTGCCGCTGCACTAGTTGGCCCCTTGCTTGTGTTGCTTTTGTTTTTAGCTTATTTGTGTTGTGGGGATCCAGCTTGCAGCACAGCTATTAATGCAAGTCAAGAGGTTTTAGAAGAGGTCCACTCCAGTGTATCAGAAACAGCGTTTTAGCCGGCATCAGGCCAAGGAGCCTGGGGAAAAAGATAAGGCCAAGGAGCCTGGGAAAGGGAAGCAGGCAAGAAGGCCTGGACAAAAGAAGGAGACCCAGGAGTCTGGTAAAAAGGGAGAGTACTCAAAAGAAACAGAAGCCACTGCAGGGCCTGTTAAGAATAAGGACCCTTCACTGGCTGGTGAAGAGAGAGTGGAGGTCAAAAGGACCCCCCTTTACCCCATTAAGGAGCTTGCCACCATAGACCTTAGCAGCTCCAAAGAAGATCTAGCGCAAGGAGAGGAAGAAAGCCTAGAGGAAGAGGCAGCCGCCTATGAACAAAACAGATATGGACCAAAAAATAACCATCCTGAGATAAGACTAAGAAAGACCTTGAGTCCCTCAGCCCTGCCCTTGCCTCTTGCCTACGCCCCGGGCAGCATCTCTAATTCATTTCTCAGCCCAGGAGATCGGAGACAGCTACAGCTGGCATTTCTGGTCTTTGAAGGGGCAGAGGGAGCCCGTGTTCATGCCCCAGTAGAGTATAGGCAGGTCAAAGAATTAGCTGAGGCAGTATGTGCATATGGAATTGGGGCTAATTTTACCGTATCCCAAGTGGAGAGATTAAGTGCAGCTGCTATCACGCCAGGAGACTGGCAGGACACAGTGAAGTCGGTACTTACCAATATGGGCCAATATTTGGAATGGAAAGCACTCTGGCATGAGCAGTTACAAGCACAAGCCAGAGCTAATGCAAGCATTGAGGGTCAACAATTATGGACTTTTGACATGCTGGCTGGAGTTGGCGTACATGTGAACGACCAGACCACTCATCCCTGGCAGGTCTATGCACAGATAGCATCAGCTGCAATAAAGGCGTGGAAGTCTCTCCCTAGGAAGAAAGGCAGTAACCTTTATTTGTCCAAGATAATTCAGACATCTAATGAGTCTTTTTCTGATTTTGTGGCCCGAATGACCGAGGCAGCGGGTAGGATTTTTGGTGACCCAGAACAGGTGATGCCATTGATAGAACAAATGGTCTTTGAAAATGCTACAGTGGAATGCCGCACAGTCATTGCCCCTCGTAGGAACAGAGGGTTACAAGACTGGTTGAGAGCCTGTCGCTGCTTGGGAGGTCCCGTTACTAATGCCAGACTTGCAGCAACAAACTTAGAAATGGCTGCAGTCCTCCTTAAAGATCAGAATCGTGGAAAATTCCCTTCAAAACAAATGGCCCGATGCTTTGCCTGTGGGAAGGCGGGACATATGAAGAAAGAGTACCCAAATAATCAAATACCATCAAAACTGTGCACCAGGTGTGAAAAGGGCTATCATCTGGCTCGGGATTGCTGCTCTGTTAGAGATATAAGAGGTCAGATCCTCCCTCCAAATCCCTCAGCCATTAAGGAAGAAAAATTTTCAAAAAACGGACATATGGGCCCAAGATCCCAGGGCTCCAAAAGATATGGGACACTGCTGAACACTCAGGGGACTCTTTTCGCTGCAGAGCCACAAGGAGTTCTGCAGGAGTGGACCTCCATTCCACCTCCCGAGTCCTACTAATGCCACACATGGGGGTGCAGCCGATCCTGGTTGATTATAGAGGCCCCCTGCCAGGGGGAAGTGTCGGCCTTATTTTAGGCTGCTCCTCTCTTACTTTAAAAGGACTCGTGATACACCCTGGTGTACTAGATCAAGATTATACCGGAGAATTTCAAGTTCTCTGTTCTAGCCCACAAGGTGTATTCTCCATCTCCCCTGGGGACAGGATTGCTCAATTGGTTGTCCTTCCAAGCTTGCATGATTGTTTTCCATCCACCGGGAAGCTTAGAGGTGGGTGCTCACGGGCTTGGTTCCTCAGGAACTGACTTCGCTCATCTGGTGGTTGACCTTAAAACTAGACCCACCTTACTATTTTTAGGGATGGTTATCTATCCAGAAAAGATAATTCCTCAGAAATTGGAGATTCATAGAGACCATTTACATACTTTGAATGATTTTCAGAAATTATTAGGTGATATAAATTGGTTAAGACCATTTTTAAAAATTCCCTCGGCCGAGCTGAAGCCTTTATTTGATATTTTGGAAGGGGATGCTCATATTTCCTCACCGAGGGCCTTAACACCGACTGCAAGCCATGCTCTACAAGCAGTAGAAAATGCTTTACAAGATGCCTGGTTGAAACACATAGATGAAACCAAAACCTTTGATTTATGGGTTTTCAAAACTAGATGCTTACCCACCGCTGTATTATGGCAAGAGGGGCCTTTGTTATGGATTCATCCCAATGCTTCTCCCACAAAGATTACTGAAAGGTATCCAGATTCAGTCGCTCAGCTTGCCCTTTGTGGACTAAAAGCAGCCATTACCCATTTTGGAAGGGAGCCTAAGGTTTTGATAGTGCCTTATACTGCCCATCAAGTCCAAATATTAACAGCGACCTCTGATGTTTGGGCAGTGCTGGTTACTTCCTTCAATGGTCAAATAGATAATCATTATCCTAAGCATCCCATCTTACAATTTGCCTTAACTCAAGCTATCATATTTCCACATATTGTGTCTCAGGAGCCACTCCCAGATGGAATGGTAGTTTATATGGACGGGTCTAAAACAGGAGTGGGTGCCTATATGGTTAATGATAAGGTTACATCCAAACAATACCATGAAACCTCACCTCAAATTGTGGAATGCTTAGTGGTGTCAGAGGTTCTGGAAATCTTTCCAGGTCCCTTAAATATTGTTTCAGATTCCTTCTATGTGGTTAATGCAGTGAAAGCATTAGAAGTTGCTGGGTTAATTAAGACATCTAGCAGACTTGTAGAAGTTTTTCAAAAGATTCAGCTTACCCTGGCTAAGTGAAGATTCCCTGTCTTTATAACTCATATTAGGGCTCACTCAGGCTTACCGGGACCTATGTCCCATGGAAATGACCTGGCAGATTGAGCCACAAAGTTGATTGCAATTGTCCTTTCGCCAAAATTGGATTTGGCTAAAGCCTTTCATAAAAGGTTTCATGTGACAGCTGAGACACTACGATGTCGATTTAACATCACTAGAAAGAAGGCTAGAGATATCGTGACTCAATGCCAAAACTGCTGTCAATTCCTACCTGTTCCCCATACCGGAATTAACCCTCGGGGAATTAGGCCATTACAGATCTGGCAAATGGATGTTACCCACATCCCATCCTTTGGCAAATTACAATATTTGCATGTCTCCATTGATACCTGTTCTGGAGTTATGTTCACCTGTCCATTGACCAGAGAAAAGGCGGCCCATGTTATTCAACATTGTCTCGAAGCTTGGAGTGCCTGGGGAAAGCCTAAAATCCTTAAAACTGACAATGGACCAGCCTACACTTCTCAAAAGTTTGGACAATTTTGTTGCCAAATGAGGTGACACACCTGACGGGTCTTCCTTACATCCCTCAGGGACAGGGCATCATTGAGCGTGCTCATCGTACCCTTAAAACTTATTTGATAAAACAAAAAGGAGAAGTTGAGGAACCCACAGTGCCATGGGTTATTGTCTCTCTGGCACTTTTTACTCTTAATTTTTTGAATGTGGACAGTCAGGGCAACACGGTGGCTGATCGCCATTGCCTGGAACCAACTAGGCCAAAAGAAATGATAAAATGGAAAGATGTTTTGACTGGTCAATGGAAAGGCCCGGATCCTATTTTAATAAGATCCAGGGGAGCGGTTTGTGTTTTTCCACAGGAAGAAGACAACCCGTTTTGGTTGCCAGTACGCCTGACGAGATGTCTCACAGTTGTGGATGATGATTCCTCAGCAGGTTCCTTTACGAATGCTTTTGGATTCTCCAAGCTTGGGTTCCTAGTATATATAGTGAATTTAGATGGGCTATCCTATCTGCTTTTCCAAAACCTATGCCCTTGCCTTCTTAAAAGGCGCCACTTCTGCTAAACAGAATTTCTCCTATACCTTTAACTATACTGAGTGAATTAATGCCTCACTCCAGTTTGTGTGTATCCTCCATTTCTTTTCATCTTATCCAACCACTCCTTTAATACTTGTACCAATGTAACTTGCTTTATGTCCCAGTGCTGGTCTGCTCTTGTCTATAAGCAGGCCCTAATAGCCAGAATACCACAATGGATCCCTATCTCCGTTCAGACGTCTGGGACCTTGACTTTATTTTGACAGAAGAGAGATTTTGATATAACGGCAGCCATTGTCACAGCTATTATGCTCGGAGCAGACGGTGCTACCATTGGAGCTATTGCCATGTTTCACCAAGGACAAACCACTGAATTTGTCAATATTTGGCAGAAAGAGATAGCCAGGCAATGGATACCCACTCTTCCTCCACAGCAGAATTGAAAGGAGGTATTATGATACTCAATCAGAGATTAGATTTGGTTGAGGAAAGACTGGATATCTTATTTCAGTTGACATAAATTGGCTGTGAAAGGAAATTCGGAGCTTTGTGTATTACCAACATTCAATACGAAAATTTTACAAAAGCAGCCAATCTCTCACGTAAATTGTCCTTATATCTTTCAGGAAATTGGTCTGAAAATTTTGGTAATCTTCTTGAACAACTTCGCAGAGAAATTATTCTTGTCAACTCCACCTGCCTGGATCCCTCCATCATTAAAGGACTTTCTTCTTGAATTTCTTCTGCCTTTTCTTTCTTTAAGGAAAGGGTGGGGATAGGCCTGTTTGGTGCAGCCCTATGTTGTGGATTAGTGTTCATGTTATGGTTGGTCTGCAAGCTCAGAGCCCAACAAAAACATGACAAGGTCGCTATCGCCCAAGCACTCGTAGCCTTGAGCAAGCATCTCCCCATGAAATTTGGCTATCTAGGCTAAGAAAGTAACTGATGACTGAGACCCTCAGTCAATGCACCCCAAGGGTTCAGCCCATTGCACTGGGTCGATGAGAGGTCTAAGTCTAGCCAGCCCTTGCCTGAATAACTGTGGTACCTGAATATTTAGAGGTGTTTGTGAGTGGGTACTTGACAGGGAATGTTCCACGAGTGTGGATAGATTTCCAGAAAGTATGCCTGATTGCACAAAGGTTTGATGCCAAGAAACCTCCTCCCCTGGTGGCGCCCCAGGGTGGAGGCTCCCTTTCCCCGACAAAAGGCATCGAGATGGGTATGGGAAGTATTACTCATTGCACGACGACGACAAGAGAAGAAACCCATTACAATATCTCATTTTGGACAGGGGATCAGGCCTCTGCTTTCCCTCACTGAGTTGGTGCCACGCTTGATAGGTAAAAGGCTGTTCCATCTTAATAAAATAGAAAGGGGGAGATGTAGGGAGCCACAGTGAGTGGTGACAACATTCTCCATTACAAGATGGCGCTGGCATCTGGTGCTCCCACAAGTAAACAACTAAACTGTGCAGGTGCAAGAGGCGAAAGCGTGCCAAGTCACTGCCCATCCCTGGGCATAATATGGGGTGATGAGTGAACAGCCAATCAGAAGTGAACACGCCACTCTAGGGTGCATATAAGCAGTGCCTTTTCTAGGCTTGGGGTCTTCCACTTCAGCTGATACAAGAATAAATTCTCGCTGTAGTAACTACCTGAATACTGCCTCCCGTGTCTCTCTTGTGGGTGAGGGGACTTGGAAGGGGCGCAGAACATCTTGTCTTCTTTCGCTCACTATAATATCACCAAGGTTTATTCAAGCTGTATCTTTCTCCTTTTAAATTTGTGATATCTTATAGTATAGACTCTTAGAGATTTCTTACCCCAAGTGTTGCACATTAAGACTGCTTCTAGTAGGAGAAAGGAGGGACTCCAAAGGGACACAAGAACATTTTGAGGAAGAGACTGATAGGTTAATGATCATGATTGAGGCAATGACTTCATGGGCTGTGATATATGTCAGAATACGTTAGATTGTCCTGGAAGTGGTGTTTCATGTGTGTACCATCTCAACACTTGGAAAGTAGAGGCAGAAGAATCAGGAGTTTAAGGGTAGTCTCAGTTACATAGTGAATTTGAGGTCACCTGGGCTCACTGAAGTCACAATGAGACCTTCTCACTACCTCTTGCAAAAAAAAAAAAAAGAAAAGAAAAAAAGGTGTGTCTGTGAATATAACCATAAATTTTAAGCACAGTTTTCTTATTTTTCTTTTTTTTTACTTTAAATTTCTTTCCCTTCCCAGTCTTCCTTTCTTTTCCTTTCTGCCTTCCCTTCTCATTTTTCCTTGTATTCTTCCCCTCTGTTCCCTCCCTAGGCTCTCACTATGTAGCTTAAGCTGGCTGGAACTTACCAACCTCCTGCCTTACAAGTCCCATGTATTGGGATGTAGATTCGCCCCAGCTTATACAGTTGTTCCTCGAGTAACTTGCTGGTATCTCTGGGAAGATGATATTTGTGTGGGGACCCAGAGTCAGCCATGTTCATTGCAAGCCCCATGGAAGTCATAATGGTAAGAGTGAAGTGGTAGGTGGTGGTTTCAGAGGTCAGTATCCCTGCTGGTTATGAGGCAGAGCATCCAGACCTATGGGGTAGAGCAGACTGCTCACCTCATGGGGTCCAGGGCAAAGTTGGGAGGTGGAGGAAGTGGAGATCAGAGGACAGAGGAGAAGAGAGGGTAAGAGAAAGAACTGTGGAGAAGAGAGGAGGAAAGAAAGATGATTAGAGTCAGAGGGAGAAGAGGCAGAGAGGAAAGAGTAGAAGAAGGGAGAAACCATGAGTAGGGAGAGAGAGGAGGGAGAAAGGAGGAGGTATAGAAAATGAGAGGAGAGAGAGGAAGGAGAGATGAAGGAGTGAGAGTGAGGAGGAAAGGGGGGAGATACAGAGAAAGAAATAGGAAGATAGAGATGAGAGATAGTCTTCACCAGCAACCTGCTCTTTTGTTGCAACATCTGCTGTCTCCACTGCTCACAGCAGCCCGTTAAGCTATGACTCCATCAGTGTGTCAGTTTTTTTGTGAGCCCAGAGCCATCATGATCTATTTTTATATCCAACAGCCTCCCTTGTTTAACACTGATGCAGCAGGGATCAAGCCCTCAACACATACGTTTTTGGGGAGACATTTATAATTCAAGTCACAACGGGAGAAAGTTTCCCACAGATCAGTCTTTTGATCTGCCAATCAAAAGATTCATCACACTCAGTCAGCAATTAAGGGGTGAAAGAAATCAGTAGGGCTAACCCCTGGCCACATGGTGACCACATTGGATGTGGTCTGAGATTTGTAGAGGTGGTAAGAAGTGAGTTGAGTAGAGAAGGTTAAAACATAGTTGACTTGCAGCTGCCTAAGTAATGTGTTTCACTGAAAAGGTTTTATTCTTTTAAATTTCACTTTTATATATATGGGTGTTCTCACATTTATGCATTACCCACAGAGGTCAAGGGAGGGCACCAGATCCAATAGAACTGGATTGACAGAACACGAGCTGCTTTGTGGGTGCTGGGAATTGACCTGGGATCCTCTGCAAGAGGTAGGTGGTGGTCATTGGACCTGGGACCTTTGGAAGTGGTGGGTGGTAGGCATTGGGCCTGGGTCCTTTGTAAGAGGTGGATGGTGGGCATTGAGCCTAGGTTCTTTGTAAGAGGTGGGTGGTGGGCATTGGACTTGTGTCAGGCCTTGGCCATTTAACCTGCATCATCAGTCACGAAACACACGAGAGGGCATGATTGACAAGTCTCCACCTCCAGAGATTAAAATATTAATGAGTTATCTAAAGGCCAGAAGGCATAATTAAGTTATTCCCACCCTTTTTCCCCCTCCATATAAAAAGCCTACCCCCTGACTTTTCGGGGGGAGCATACACCATCTACACCCATTCACCACACCATGAGCAATAAAAGCTTTGGAAAACTGGACTCCACGTGTCTCCTGGGCCTGCTGCTGCCAGGTTCCCAACCTTTGGAACCTTGAACTGCAGCTGCCACACCTTCCTGAGGCAGCTGCTGGCCTGTCCATGTGGCTGCGTGAATGTGGGACCCTCTGCTAGCGGTGTGGGAAGCCTGCCAGGACCCCGCTGCTGGACTGCCATGGGACTCCACCACCAGACCGCTGTGGGACCTCGCCACTGTACTCCCCCCACAAGATTTTTTCCCACAAACGTGGGTCCTTTGGAAGAGGTGGGTGGTAAGCATTGGACTTGGGTCCTTTGGAAGAGGTGGGTGGTGGGCATTGGACCTGGGTCCTTTGGAAGAGGTGGGTGGTTGGCATTGGACCTGGGTCTTTTGGAAGAGGTGGGTGGTGGGCATTTGACCTGGGTCCTTTGGAAGAGGTGGGTGATAGGCATTGGACCTGGGTCATTTGTAAGAGGTGGGTGGTGGGCATTGGGCCTGGAACCTTTGGAAGAGGTGGGTGGTGGGCCTGGGTTCTCTGCAACAGTAGTCAGTGATCTTAATGAGGGAACCTTCTTCAAGCACTTCATTAAAAAACCTTGAAACTCAATATATTGTGATACTAAACAACCTTTTCCACTTCATTTTATGTTTTACATTCTGTTACTTTGTGTGTAATTGTGGGTCTGTATGCCCAAATATGTCACAACACACAAGCTGAAGTCCCAGTATAACTTGAGGTGCTAGTGCTCTCTTTCCATCATGCGAGTCTCAGCAATTGCATTCAGGTCATCAGACTTAGTGGCAAGCTCTTTACTTGCTGAGCAATCTTGACATCCTGTTTTTAATTTTTATTCTTCTGAAGCAAAGTCTGAAATAGCATGGACTGCCCTCACACTGTATTTAACCAATGGTGCTCTTGAACTTCTAATCCATCTGCCTCCACCTCCCAAATGTAGAGACTTCAGTCATGCACAGGGACAGCAGTCATGCACCACCACTCCCAAGAAGTGTTAGGGCTGGAAAGCAGAGCCTCTTGCATGCTGGATAATCACTCTACCAATTGAGCCATAGCCCCTTCATTTTTTATCAAAATATAGGCCAAGCAGCTGACCTGAAACTTTCATTTTTCCTGAGGGAAAAAGATGAGTGTGGAGGAGGAGAAAGGAGATGAGTGTGGAGGAAGAAGAGAAACAGAGATGAGTGGGAGAGGGAAGAAAGAAAGGAAGAGGAAGAAGGGAGATGAGTATGAAGGAAGAATGAAGAAGAGGAGGAGAAAAAGGAGGACAAAGAGAAAGATTAATGTGGAGGGAGAAGGGAGGAAGGAGAGGTGTGGACTCCTAGAAGGCATAAGAGATTTGAGGGGGAAAAGAAATCAAGTAGCTGGGGGCAAAGATTGATCAAGGGTGTGTGGCTGGATTTTTCTTTCACACATATGAAATAACAGCAGGGTTGGTTTTGATGGTAATGTGTGTAGGAAATGAGCTGTGACCTTGCAAAAGAGTTGGTATTTATCAGAGCTGGGGTCAAAGACTGTGCTGGGGACAGCTGGCAAGAGGGTGGAGGTACAGGAACAGCAGGTTCAGGAACATTGTTTCTGAATGGCTTTTGGTGTCTCTGTGAGATGAGTAGGTATGTCTCAGGTTAATGCAAAGAGCCATTGTGTATCTAAGGAGAGATGAGTAACCATAAAGGGTCACTGAGAAGGGCCTGTGGGACACTAGGTACTGCCTTGGAGTTTGTAATTTAGAAAGGCCAGTTGACAAACTCGTATGTTCCACTGTCTTAGTGTAAGCAGGTGAGAGGTACCATCTAAGGATGGGGGAACCAGGAAGATTTGGGAGCACAGAATCTACACAAGTTCACAGAACAAGGAGCTATACCGATTGCTGAAACTCCTTTCTGCTCCCTGCCTTAGGGTTATCTACACTGCTTTGTTTGACTCCATCAAGAACTTGGGCCCCTACTTTGGCTACTACTTCTTTAATGTGCTCCTGGTGATGCTACAGATTCTTCATGTGTACTGGTTCAGCCTCATCCTGTGCATGCTCTTCAGTTTCCTGTGGAAAAGTCAGGTATGGAGGCCTGACAGGGACAGCTCCCAGGACCCCTCCCTGGCCCAGACCTCCTCACTCTTTTCTGAGCTCTGGCCCTATCTCTTTTCACAGATGAACAAGGACATTCGTAGTGATGTGGAAGAATCAGACTCCAGTGGTGACGAGGCAGTTTCTGAAGGTCCCCAGCTGAAGAATGGGATGGCTCAAGGGTCTGGAACAGCCATTACCAATGGCCCGTGAAGCTGGGCAGCAACATTCCTGACCAATGGTCACACCTGGGCCACATAGACAGCCTTGGATTGATGTTGAGGGGTTGCCTCCAGCATTGTGGATATCCGGATGTTGGGCTGGTACCTCTGGGAGACAGGAAGGCCCTACCTAAAGGTAGGAAAAAGACTGATGATCTGTTTCCCATCTGCTCCTCTCACTTTATCCCTTTGAGCAACTTGACAGAACCTGGGGGAACAGTGGACTCTGCATCTGGCCAGAGTGACCCCCAAGCTTGGGGACTGTGGGGAGTCTTGGCTCCAAGGACCAATGAACTTGAACAGCGATGAACTCTCTGCCCCAGAGCTTGAATTCCCTTCACAGCTCTTCCTGTCTATTACTTACTCTGTTGATAGGATTCCTCACTGCCACATCAAGGTTTATGTCCACTCTTGACTGTATATCACCACAGCATGAAGTTACTCCCTGCTCCTCAGTCAGTGCCTTCACTTTGTTCTCCTTCAGAGTAGCCCTCCAGGACATTGGTGTTAGTGGATACAGGCTGACTTTTGGGAAAGAAATTATTAAGCTTAGATACAACCTCTCTGTCTGCGGTCCAAGCCAAAGGGTAGAGCAGAAAACTGTGGATGTCCCTGTAGTCTCTCGCTTAAAGCAATCTGCAGCCCACCTTGCGGGTCTTTATACCCTTTGGGACAGTGGAGACCAAAGATTTGGTGTGAGGTCACTGTCTTCAGGAAAGCTATAGGAAAACATCCTCTGCCAAGATGGAGGCTGGGTGACCAGTGGTACTTAACTCAGAAATCAAAGTCAGAGGATCCATGCATGGTTAGACTGTGCCATTTTGGGGAGTATGCAAGAGGAACCGAGTGTCATGGAAGAAAGAGAAGCAGAGAGTGGGGGAGAAGAGGTCATCTCAGGGGATATCCAAAAATAAAGGCTCTTGGTACAAAGAGCAGATCCTGGCATGCGACTCATGACTGTCACTTAACACCAGAGAGGAAGAAGCCAATAGACTGGAAGAACATATAAGCCTGGAATACAAAGCAGGGCCCAGTCTCAAATGATGGGAGTGGGTGTAAAGAAACAATTACTCCAGAAGAAAAAACTAGACCAACATCTGAGATAGAAACAGCAAAAAAACGGATGGAAAAGGGATGGGGCAAGAATGAGAGTCACCTCTGGGTGCAGAGCAGGGTGGTGAGATGGAATACAGATTCTAGTCTTCTGTAGAAATATGGGAAAAAGGAAGAGAAATGTGGCTTCTGTTGAGAGAACAACACTTTAGGAGAAACAGAAGTGACAAAGGTAGAGAGAATGCATAAAGACTTATGAAAGAGACAGGAAGACAAAGCAACCAATAGGAAAGGAAAAGTTGGGATTGGGAGAAATGAAAAAAAAAAAGAAAGAGAAAAATGCTGTAGATAGTGCATGGGTGAGAAAACTGGGAAATAACAGAAAGGGGTATTTGAGAAGGAAGGCAGAGGGTCACTGACAAGAGAAGAGGCTTCTAGAAGAACTTGAAGGATAGAAACAAGTCTGAAATCACAGTACTCTGGATGCTGAGGCAGGAAGATCATAAGTTTGAGGCCAGACTGGGAAGGAGTACCAACATAGAAAAGCAACAACCACAACCAAAAATGCAGTTGAAATGCATAGAGGTATGATGATACGTGGACTCAATGGATTTTTTTCTGTAAAGAATAAATTATGATATTTGCAGAAAAAATGGATGCAACTGGAAGTCATGTTTGGTAGAATAAAACACACTCAGATAAATACTGAATGTTTTCTTTTATGCAAAACTTAGACTCAAATGATTAATATTTGTGTATATGTGTGTGTGTTTGCATTTGTATGTTTATAGGTCATGAAAATATAGGGGTCACGGGCCAGTCTTGGTGGTGCATACCTTTAATACCAGCACTTGGGTGGCAGAGGCAGGCAGATCTCTGCATTTGAGGCTAGCCTGGTCTACAAAGCAAGTCCAGGACAGGGCTGTTATACAGGGAAACCCTGTCTAGAAAAGGGAGAAAGAAAGAAAGAAAGAAAGAAAGAAAGAAAGAAAGAAAGAAAGAAAGAAAGAAAGAAAGAAAGAGTAAAAAAGAAAGAAAGAAATGAAGAAAAGAAAGATAAAAAGAAAGATAAGAGAGTTGAAGAATGTAATCCATGTGACATGGAAACAGAAAAGAACCAACAAGAAAGGGGGAAGGGCACAGGAAGAGTAATGAGTGAATGAGTGAATGATTCATGTTTATGAAGATGTCACTATGAAACCCATTACTTTTTATGTAAATATAAAAATATAGAACCAAAAAACTTAAAATGCACACTGACCTTGCTAATAATCTCAGTACAGAGTAATTCTGGATTCTTAACATAGTAGTTGTGATGGTTAACCTCCATTGTCAGGTGGATGAAATCTGGAGTCACCTGGGCGATGGGCCTCTAAGGAGTATTTTGATTACGTTAATTGAAGTGAGAAGACTTGCTCACTTGAGTGGCACCATTTCCTGCTAAGAAGAATGTGTATAGCCAAATATGATTGTTATCTGCTATCATAGAGTTGGATCTTGTTTTTCCCCTTAAATATATGAATAGATTTTATTTTCATTTTATAAGAATTATTTTGTTTCTGGGTGGTGGGGGTACATGCCTTTTCCCCCAGTACTTGGGAGGCAGATACAGGTGGATCTCTGTGAGTTTGAGGCCAGCGTGGTCTATAGAGCTAAGTTCAGGACAGCCAGAGATACACAAAGTAACCCTGTTTCAAAACTACTTAGAGTTTGAAGTTTATAAGAACATTGAGAAGTTTCATTGCTCCCTTCACCTGTCATGTGTAAGCCTCTCCCATCATCAGCATCTTTCCATCACAGTGCTTTACGTGGTGCAATCCACACTGACACATCCTCACCCAAAGTCCACACTTCACATTAGTGTTCATAATTTCCTCCTTGTTCTTTTTTATTTAATGCAGGATTTTGTCTGTAGCCCAGCCTACTTTTCAACTTGCCCCCCCCCCAACAGCCTCCAGACTGCTGCGATTGTATGTGTGCACCATTATACCAAACTGGGGTTCATATTTTGTGTCTTACACTTGGTAGGTATTGACAAATATGTAATGACCTCACTGAAATACCATACAGAGTCTTTTCATGCTAGTCCTCCACGTTCTTCTTAGGCACCTCCGTCAAGTGGTGAGATTCCAGCATTCTTCATAGAGTTCCTTTTAGTTTAATCCAGTCAACCAGTTTGCACCTCATCATTGTATTACATGTAGATTATTATTGAGAAATAGCTACCAATTTTTGTCACTTTTGTTGGTTGGATTATTGTTTGTTCTTTATATTGTCCCACATTAAGCATCTGGTTTACTTTGTTGAATGTAATGGGCTCCTTCCAGCTCTCTGTTCAGCTAGTCTGCTCATGAAATCTATTCTTTCTTGTGTGGTCTTGTGATTGAAATTTCTTCTGTTACTTACAGTATTTGTTTAGTGTCTTCTGCAGTGCTGGCTTGGTGGTCAGAAACTCCTTCGGTTGTGTTTATGTTGAAATGTCCTTATTTCTTTTCAAATTCAGAAGACCACTTGACTTGCATACTAGTCTTGCCTGGCAATTATCTGCTTTTGGGACTTAAAATACATCATTTCATGACTTTTTGGTTCAGGGTTGATGATGGTATTCTGATGCTTTGCTTTTGTAGCTGTTTTGTAGCTGTAGGTGTTTTTTTCCTATATAGCAATTTAATTTAATGATTTTTGTGCTTTGTATCCTTGACATCTTGACTATAAGATGTCATGGAGAAGTTCTTCCCTGCTCATGTCTATTTGGGGTTCTGAATGTCACTTGTGTTTGAATGTTGGTTTCTTCTTCTGGGCTTGGGGAATTTTCTGCCTTAATGTTGTTGAATGGATTTCCTGTACCTTTGGTGTTTACTTCACTAGTCTTATGGGTTCTTAGGTCTGGTCTTCCTTGGACATTGTGGTCATGATCATTTGCTTTTTGCTTGTTGGTGTCTATATGTATTATTTCTCATCCCATCTCCATCCTGATATTCTTTCTTCAGCTTTCTTGAGTCCATTGTCCATGCTTCCCACTATGCTTTTCTTGTTTTGTTTTTTTGTTTGTTTGTTTTCAACCCCTTTGTCTCTCCTCTTCTCAGTTTCATTGCTTAAGTTTTCTTTTATGTTGCTGAATTTTTTCATCTCTCTTGCTGCCTTTTTCTTTTATATTGATGACTTTCTCTGTAGGTCCTGCATTAGATTAATTTTCCTATTGAGTAATTCACTTTCATGTCATTGATCAGTTTTTACAAGAAAACTTTGAACTATTCATCTGATATTTTATCTATTTCAGAATGTTGCTTTCCTTTTCAATGTTCCTTGTGTTTTATATTGTAGATTACACATTTTCTTGTTTATATGTTTCTTCTGAATTTTGGAGATGTGGTGGTGAATTTTATCAACAGCTTAGACCATAGGGAAAGTAAGCACTACAAATTCACTGATCTCTTTGCCAACCTCCACAATGTCTGAAACCTCAGAAAGCTTACCTGACACCTTATCTTTTTTCCTTTGTCATTTTTGTTATATTTTGTAGGTTTTTTTTTTAAACACTGCATAAGACAGTATAGAAGTTACTCAAAAAATTAAAACTAGTACCACCATTGAATCTAACCATACCACTCTTGGTGTATAGACCCAGAAGACATCTACAGAGGTATTTGCACATTCATGGTTATTGTACATATATGGTAGCTAAAACAGGAAGAATGCTAGATATTTATCAACAGATGACTAGATAAAGTAAATATGGAATGTATTCACAGTGGTATTTATTTAACCTTAAAATGAATACAGTCATGACTTTTAAGAGAAAAATTATAGATTCGGAAATTGCTAAATTTTGTGACTTAAGCCATGATTATAAGTATAAATGCCATAGGCAAATGACATTAATTCTCTTTCTCTCCCCAATAACATGAAAGTAGAAAGTAGCCAAGAGAGGGAAGAAAGTGAGGGAGCTGGGAAAGAGGAGGGGTAATGAAACATATATATAAAAAAGAAACAATGATTGTTTTAAGAATAAGGAACACGAGGAGACTGCGGGGACGGGGGTATCAGTTTCTGAGGGGATGAATAGGGACAAAATACATGTATGAGAATGTAATAATGTACTAACTTGAAAAAGTAATAAGAATTTATTAAGTCTTACAAGTGTACCTTATTTTGTTCCTGTAACCCTGAATAGAGTTCCTTTGTGGTTTTAACAAAATGATGTAGCACTTAGGAGCAAAGATGCAGACTAGAAGTCCTGCACTGGAGGCCAAAATGGAGAAGACCTCCACAGCCACCATGAGCTTTCCCTTGGTACTGTGGTAGACAGGGAGGAAGGTGACCCAGACACTGCAGAACACCAGCATGCTGAATGTCAGGAACTTGGCTTCATTGAAAGTGTCAGGTAGGTTCCTGGCCAAGAAAGCCACAGTGAAGCTACCCAGGGCTAGAGCCCCCAGATATCCCAGCACACAGTAGAAGGCAGTGACTGAGCCCTTGTTGCACATGATGATAATCTGTTCATGTTCAGAGTGTGTGTCTGTGTCAATGAAGGGAGGAGAGTTTCCCAGCCAGACTCCACACAAGATAATTTGGATCAAGGTGCAGATGGGAACAATGAAGTTAGGTGCCCGTGTTACCAACAACCACCTGATTCTTCTTCCTGGAGCTGTGACCTTGAAGGCCAGAACCACAGTAATAGTTTTGGCCAAGACAGTGGAAACAGCCACAGTGAACACCACTCCAAATGTGGTCTGCTGTAGGATGCAAGTGGCTGTGTTGGGATGGCCAATGAAGAGAAAAGAGCAGAGAAAACAGAAATTAAGGGCTATGAGCAGGATGTAGCTGAGAGTGCGGTTATTTGCCTTCACAATGGGAGTGTTTTTCTGCTTCAGAAAGATGCCAAGAACTAGAGATGACAGTGCAGAGAAGCACAAGGCAATGCAGGACAGACTTATCCCCATGGGATCTTCATAATCCAGGAAGGTCATAGATTTTTGGAGGCAGTGGTCTTTCGCTTTGTTTGCATATTGATGGTCTAGACACTGCATACACTGATCCACATCTGGTGAAAATGAGCAGTTTTGTTATATCATGTTCATTATTCTTTTGTTCATATCCTCTCTTTTTCACCCCCTTATTTAAGTAGGTTAGCCTGATAGCCTTCCTTTGTTACTTCAGACATCAAATGAAAGAGCATTATGCAGGGAATAATGTAACAACTACATTGTGACATGGACAAAGTTATGATTTCCCTAATTCAATTATATGTTGGTTTGAAGATTCTGATGGCATGGGTTTTCCCCTTTCCAAAAACTTAGGAACTTATACTACACAGCTTCAATTTGGTTACAATATTGCCTCCATATGAAGCATTTCCCTGGGCTGGGGACAGACGGTTCACCAGGTAAATTCACTTGTTGCACAAGCCTGATGATGTGAGTTTGGATTCCCATGTAAAAGCTGGATGTAGCAACACAAATGTCTCTAATCCCAGTGCACCCCTATGGTTAGATGAGAGACAGAGACAGAACTTGTCTTGGGAGCTTGTGGGACATCCAGCCTAGCTAAGGCATCTGTGAAGAGACATGGTCTCAAGCAAAATAGAAGGGTGATGACTGACTCCTCAATTCCATATGTGTATTATGGCACATGCATTCCCTCTCTCATGGACTCTTTCACAAACACTCTCTCAAATTAGCAAAATAACAAATTTAGTGTCATTTGCCATATTTGAGCAGTGATGTTTTCAATCTTGGAGTCTTTATATTGTGTGTGTATAAGTGAATATTTGTAGTTGTGCTGGTGCATATGTGTGCATGAATATGTACGCATGCTGTAGTTGTACATGTGGCACCCAGAGGTCAACTTAAGGTACATTCCTCATGAGCCATCTATTTTGCTTTATAATATGTGGTTTCTCTGGAGAGTGCTGATTAGGTTAGTCTGGCTGGCCAGGGAGTACTAAGATTTGTATTTCTGTCCCTCCCAGTAGAGGGATTACAGGCACAGGCCACCACCACACCTGGATTTTTATGTGATTGTTTGTTGGAAGACCCTGCTATTAAGGGTGCAGTCCATGTCTGGAAAAGCTCACCTTTTAGCGCTTACTGCCTGTAACTCCAAAACACCTCTGAGGAAGGTCATGTAGTCTATGGCCATTTTATAGTTTCAACTTCCTCTTTCCTTACAAGAACCTACCTGGCAGGCTCTTGGAATTCTGCTTCATATAAGTGAGACATTCCCACCTTATCAATTAATGTATATCCACCTTTGAAATTCCTACTCATTCCCCCAAGATCTATATATCCCTGTTCACCCCAAGTAAAGTTGACCTGTCTCACTAAAGCTGATTTGAGAAGTCAATCTGTCCATCTGTACTCACATCCTCTCGATCCTGCCTCTTCCCCCCACCTACTCTTTGTTCTTGACAGCCAATTGCCAGCAGCGCTAGGTGAGAAGGTAGGTTCATAATTGTTACAAATTTACCAAAATTCTCATGCTTATGTGTAAGTACCTTACTTACTGAGCCATCTCCACATTGTAATTCTCTCTTCTTTAGCCTATGGCTTGTTAAAAGATAGTAAATTTTAGATTTACAAAAGATTCAGCTGACCTCAACATAGACCACCAAACAAAATGTTAAGGAAGTGAAGATGTCACTTCCCCTCCACTCTAGGGTAAAAAGCCAAAAAGAAAGGGAAACTCCAGAAAACCCCAGTAAACCAAAGTTTTGGATGGGATATGTATATCTTATCCCTCCTCCCAAATCTTAGAAGCCATCATTGAAGAGGACATAGAAAGAGTGTAACAGCAAAACGGTGAAGAGAAATGCTGCAGGACTATCTTTTGGACATGATATGGTAGCTGCACCCATTAACTCATAGCAGATGTGTCTGCCTGAGCAAGGCTTGCATAAGATCAGGACAACTAACATTTTCATATAGGCCAGGGATGGGCTCATGAGCTCCCACTCTAGCTGAGGCTACAGAGGACTTTATGGCTTTGGGGAAAAAAAAAGAAAAGTCAGTTTCCTTCTGGTATGTTCCTTGTAAGTCAAACATTTTCTAGTAGATGTGTGTTTTAGCAGCACTAAATGGACTTAGTGGGTTATAAAATCACAATGACCAAACAAAAAATAAAGGTTAGATAAAATTGAGAGGGGTATATGGAGGATCCATGTATAAAACTACTAGAGAACACATTTTAAAAATATTTTTGAATGCCAGGCCCTAGAAGCAAACTGTTCGAAGATTCTGATGTTCTGAATGAAGTAGATGCTGAGAAGGGACATGGTGCCAGTTGTGTCAAATTACTTATTAAAGTGGGACAAAGAGGGAGTAGATCATAGACAAAATTCACTGAGGGGGCTGAGAAAATGTCTTAGTAAAATGTATGTCATGTAAGTATGAGGACTTGAGTTCAATTCCCAGCACCCATTTAAAAGTACAAGTGCAACTCCAAGCACCTATGATCTTCAGACTGGTTTGGCAGATAGGAAGGTCTCTCAAGCTTACTAGCTAGCTTGTGTAGCAAAATTAGCAGGCTGTAGATTAAGTGAAAGATCTTGTCTCAACAAAGAAGGTCAAGAGTGATATATGCATGTGTGCACATGCACGCACACTCCATCTCCCATAACCCTCTACTACTACCATCAGCACCACCACTGTGCTTGAGAAAGAAGAAAACTTGGTTTTCCTGTTTCTAAAGTCTGTCCCATGTACTAAGAATGCAAGGGCCCACAGAACATTCTAAACATCCACAGGAACTGCCCTGAACTATAATTCAGTATACATCAACATACTCAGGTAGAAGCTGAAGGGTGCCAGTGGGGAGGGAGTTTTTAACCAAAATTATTCAGTTGGAGGCACTGGCAAGATTTTTCAGTTGGGGAAAGCACTGGCTCTGCAAGCCTGAGATCTTGAGTGTTATTCCTAGACCTGCAAAAATGTGAAAGGAGAGAACTGATCTCCCACAGTTGTCTTTGGTTTCTACTTGCACGACATGTGTGTTGTGGTGGTTTGAATAAGAATGCCACCCATGGATCATATATTTGAATACCTAGTCACCAGTGAATGACAGTTACTTGAGAAGGATTACAAGGTGTGGTCTTGTTGGAGGAAGTGTGTCATTGGGGGTATGGTTTGAGGCTTTCAAAAGCCAAAGTCCAGCCCTGTGGTTTTATTCCTGTTGTGTGCAGATACAGATGTAGAATTCTGAGCTATTACTTCTCCACCATGTCTGTGTGTATGCCACCAGGCTTATTACTATGATGATGATGGACTACAACTCTTAAGCTCAGCAAGCCCCAACTAAATGTTTTCTTTTATAGGAGTTGTCATGGTCATTGTGGATCATCACAGTAGTAGAATAATGATGAAGTCAGCAGTTGATAACAGGAGTGAGGTATTGCTGTGTCTGGGCTAACAATGTTTGTTGTAGGAATGTAGAAGAGTTTTGGATTTTGGACCAGAACAGTGGTTGGGTGATTTAAGTGGACTTTAAGGTACCATCCTAGTTGGAGCATGGAAGACAGTGGTGCAGAGAGCAATGTAGACTATGATGGCCTGGCTCAAGAGGCCTCACAAAAGAGGAATATTACTAACTAGCCTAGAAACTGTTCTTGTGATATTTTGGAGAAGAATGTGGCAGTTTTCTGGCTTTGTCCAAAAAAAAAAAAAATCTGTCTGAGGCTAAATTGAAGAAACTTAGATTAATGGCATGGCTAGAGCAGATTTCAAGACAGTCTAGTACTGACTGTTGTATGGTTGTTAGTGGCCACCCTTATGCAGATCTATAATGAAAAGGAGTAATCTGAGCAAGGAAAAAACCAAAATTTATGGTTTGAGGAGGTGATGAACACCAGAAAATATAATGGCACTAAGACCAGTGTTCAAGGAGATAATACATTTAAAGAAAAGCCTGATGCTAAATCAATAAAGGATTTGATGACCTCAGGGAAAGATCTCACCCAGCTAAAGCTTCCAACTTGTGGAAAGAAATTAAGGAAAATCTTAAGAAATGAATGAAACCAGTAACAACAGAAAGCAAATGAAGATGTAGTTGAATGATGGGGCCATGTTCCAGCCCCAGCAATTAGCAGAGTGGTGGCAGTTTCACCCACATAGTTCTGGATTTAGAGTCAAGAATCCATGAAAGGGGCTGTGGAATCTTCTTCCATAGCTAAGGAAATTACCAGGTTTCTTTTATGGGTGTCCCTTAATTGAGGCCCAAAGAGGGCCTGAGTGGAGCTGTGAAGGTGAAGTCTTGATTGTGTTGGAGACACTAAGATATTGGAAATACCACAGTTGTGGGATATCTTCTGAGGAACACTGCTGACCAGCTGTGCGATGAATCCAAGAAAGACAAGTGTGTTGCAGACAACAAAGCTGGAAGGAATTGGAGTACTGAAAAATGCTTTGGCATCAGAAATGGGAATGCAGAATTTGGTTTGCTCTGCTAGTTTTTGGTCTTGCACTGATTCAGTATTTCCTTACTTTGGTCCTTTTCTTCCCTTTTGAAATGGTAATGCATATTTTGTGTCATTTTATGTTGGAGATACGTGATCAGAGTTTTGACTTATATTTAACTGGGAGTTATAATTAAGAGATTGCCTTGAGTTTCAGAATAGACTGAACTTCAGACTTTTAAACAGTGTTGAGACTGTTATAGACTATAGGAACTTTAGCAATTGGACTAACTGCATTTTGAAATAAAATGTCTTCATTCTTATGTGAGGGTCCCAGCAGAGAACGGAATCATTGTTCCAGGAAACATTTCTCAGCTAAATATGTGGAGTTCAGCACTGTGGGGAATTAAAACTCACAGAATGAGATAAAAAGTGGTTCCCTTGAAAACAGGTGAAAAATATTTTTAGATACCTCTTTCAGCCTTAGGTAAGGAGAGTTGCCGATGTTTTAAGCCTGGAGACAAGTGTGAGAATGCTAAGAATGAGGGTAGCATATCATGTTTGTCCTTCTTCCCTCTTCCACCACAGATATTTGAAAATCTGTTACCCTTGACTATATTCAGAGATATCTGGAGAAACACCCGTTAGGGAAATACTTGCCCTGACTTCAGGGTGATGAAAAATCTGAAAACATCCTTTCTCTGTATCATTTCAACCCCCTCACCACTTGTTCTTCCCAGAATTGAAAGAAAGAGAAAGGAATTTTAACTATCACATTTAAATCACTTCAGCCAATCACATTTTGTGTACTGAAACCTGAACTAGATAGCATGTGAATGTGAATGTGAAAGCACCTAGCCATTTCTTGTGTCTTGTACATAGCCTCAGAAGACACAAGGAGCACTGATGAAAGTCCTCTAAGCCCTGGGATAGCAATCAAAGACATCTGTGGGAAGGCAAATTATTTGTTATAAAATTATTTTTAAAACAAGTTCTCATTATGTAGCCCTGGCTGTCATGGAACCTGTTATGTAAACCATGCTGATTGTAAACTCTGAGTTCTGTTTATCTTTGCCTCCTGAATACAGAAGGTGTGTACTACTACACTTTTGCTTAATATTCATTTTTTTTTATTAATAAACAACTTGGGCCAAGGACATGGCTCATTATATAAAGTGTTTGCAGTAAATGTGAAAATCTGAGTTCAGATGCCCTTAATCCTCATAAAAAGAGACTCTTAATTAGAAGTAGAAAAAATTTTCGTACAGCACACACTTACCTGTCTCATTGGAAATTTCATTCTCTGGGCATGGAATGCAGTCAAAACAACAGGCTACTTTTCCTTCTGGGATGGATTTTCTGAATCCAGGACCACAACTTTTACTGCATACAGACTGGGGGGTCTGAAGAAAATCAGATATGTGTAAGTTACAATTCTGATTTTTGCCTATTATTCTAGTAATCATATTGTTCATAAAACTGGATCATTAACAAACATAATTTTTGTATCTATAGATAACTGGATGTTGCTATTGCTTGTACATGACACATCCATTTAATGGTGATGACCTTTAACCTATGACTTGAACATGGTAAAGCCTTTCATTGGAGAGATCTTGGGCTTGGGAAAATGACCCAGTTTAAGAGCATGTAAGAGCATGTAAGAGAGAACTCTTGCAGAGGTGATGAATTTGATTTCCAGAACCCATATTACATGGTTCAAAACTACCTGTAACTCCAGATTCAGGAGATCAGCTAGCCTCTGTTGGCCTCCATGAGCACCTGCACTCAACAGGTGTATATTTGTGTACTCATACAAATAATGAAAAATAAACACAAATATTTTTTAAAGGAAAGGAAGTTGGTGATTGGAGGTTTGTCATTGGGAGGCCTATTGTAACAATGACCTAATTCTACCTCTATTTTTGTACCTAGCTGCCATGAGGTGAGGGGCTTCTACTTCCACAAACACACCCTTGTACATCACCACAAATTCAAAAGTAACAGCTAAATGGGTCTCTGATACAAACCTCTAAATTCATCCTGAAGATATGTTCAATAATGTCAATAATGAAAACCATATCATTTATTTACACATTGGTAATGAACATGCTTTAGTTACATACAGTAGATAAGAAAATTCTCTTTCTTAAATTGGAAATAAAAAATTAAAAAAATTTATTCATGCTTCAGGGAGTTGCTGGGTGTGATGATGATGTGAAACTTGCTTCTGAAAGACTAGAGTCCCAGGAAGGAACAATAGACTCTACTTTTAGCATAGAAAGAAAAAAAAAAAAAGAAATCAGCTTATTGAAATTTTTCTTTCCAAAGGAATGCCCAAGCTGGCACCAAGTTTCACCATCTTGCCTGCATCAGATCAAGGACAAAGGTAGCAGCCATGTCCTCTAGACATGGACATTAGAAAAACAGCAGGTGGAAACATGGTCAACTTGATGTACAGAGAGGCAAGCAGTGGGTGGCTTGATGACTAGAGCATAACCAGATGAGCAGATGGAAGCTGAAAAAAGGCACCAGAGCTTAGAGTTGAGATTTTCCCTGGGCATCCTGTAGACAACTGCTTGAGTAGAATACACCCCTGTCAATGCCTTGGTGAACTACTGTGAGATATTTTATCTACTATTATTCATGCCCCTAAAACTTGTACTCTTTCTCATTCATACTTTACTCTCTCTATTCTCATTTTCCCAATTCCTTCTTCATTTTACTATGTAATTGTGGGTGCTATTGGCTCTAAAAATCTGTGAAACATATTTATTCTACTAAGTACCTTAGTGATGCTATCTCTGAACCATGGCAGGGAAAAAAGAAAAACATACAAGTGTCTTCTAATTCAAGTTCATCTCAATATTTCTGAGAAATCACTGTATTTGTTATTGTCCTTGACTCTTCCCCATGATAAACAGTAATTGATGAAAAGACAGCACATGCTCAAAGATGGGTAGATTTAATATCATGAAAATAAGTATTCTATAAATCTATGTATAGATTCAATGCAATCTCAATTTAAATCCTCATGTTATTCTTCACAGAAAGAGGACTATCCTAAATTTTATATGAAGCCACAAAAGGTCCTAGATAGAAAAAATAACTTGAACAGAAAGAAAAAGTGCTGAAGGGAAAACAATCCAAATTGTAAGATACATCACAGAGCTGAAGTAACAAACCAATAAGGTATTGACACAAAAGCAGACATGTACATCACTGAAACAAATATGAAGATTCAAAATGAGTACATGGAAATTCAGCTACTTAATATTTGACAAAAACTGAAAAACTCAAGCTGAAGAAAAGAAAGCACTTTCAACAAATGGTGCTGGGGAAAATGGTTGTCCATGCTTAAAAGAAGAAAATTAGATCTTTTTCTATCATGGTGCACAAGTCTAACTCCAAATGGATCAAAAGTTTAAACACTGGACCTAAAATAATCAAACTGCTAGAAGAAAATCCATAAACAGTCTCATAATGCCTAATGAAATAAAAGCAGTCATTAAGTTTCTCAACAAAAAGAAAAATATAAAAAGAAAGAAAGAAGAAAGAAAGAAACAAAGAAACAAAGAAGAAAGAAAGAAGAAAGAAAGGAAGGAAGGAAGGAACAAAGAAAGAAAGAAAGAAAGAAAGAAAGAAAGAAAGAAAGGAAGGAAGAAAGAAAGAAAGAAAGAAAAAAGCTCAGGGCTAGATAGTTTTAGTGCAGAATTTTACCAGACTTTCAAAGAAGAGCTAATACCAGTGCTCCTCAAATTTTTCCATAAAATAGAAACAGGATAATACTACGGAAGTCATACTTTTAGGCCACAGTTACCTAAACCACACAGACCCAACAAAGAAAGAGAACTTCAGACTAATTTTGCTTATGAATATCAACATAAAAATAAAGCATAATATTCTAACAAATTGAATCAAAGAACACAAAAAAACCCACCATTCACTGTGCTCAAATAGTCTTCATTCCAAGGATGAATATACAAAAATCCATCAACATATTCCACTGTATAAAGAAACCCAGAGAGGGGAAAAATACATGATCATCTCATTAGATGTTGAGAAAACCTACAACAAAATCCAATACTTCTTCATGTTAAAGGCTTAGAGAGATCAGGGATTCATAGCACATATCCAAATACAATAAAAGCAATAAAGTGCAAGCCAATGGCCAGCATCGAATTAAATGGAGAGAAACTTGAAGCCATATCACTAAAATCAGAGACAGGACAAGGCTGCCAATTCCCTATCTATTCAATATAGCATTTGAAGTTCTAGCTAGAGTAATAAGACAACAAAAGGAGATCAAGGGGGTACAAATTGGAAAGGAGGAAGTTAAGATATTACCATTTTCAAATGATATGATAGTATACATAAGAGAACCCCAAAATTCTACCAGAGAACTCCTACAGCTGATAATTTGTGGCTGGATATAAAATTAACTCAAATCAGTAGCCCTTCTTTATACAATGATGGATGGGCCAAGAAATAAATTAGGGAAACACAATAGCCACAAATAATATAAAATATCTTTGTATAACTCTAATCAATCTAGTGAAAGATCTTTATGACAAGAACTTCAAGTCTCTGAAGAAAAAAATGAAGAAGATATCAGGAGGTAGGAAGATTTCCTATGCTCAAAAATTGGCAGGACTTACATAGTGAAAATGATCATTTTACCAAAAGCAACCTACAGATTTAATGCCATTGCCATCAAAACTCCAACACATTTTTTTTTTAAAAAAATAGACCTTGAAAGAACAATTCTCAACTTTGGAATAGCAAAAACAGTCCTGAACAGTGAATAAATTTCTGGAGAAATCACCATCTCAGACCTCAAGCTCTACTAAAGAGCAATAGTAATAAAAATTGTATGGTATTGTTACAGAAACAGGTCGGGTGATCAATGGAACTGAATTGAGGTCCCTGAAATAAACCCACACACCTATGGTCACTTTATCTTTGACAAAGAAGCCAAAACATACAATAAAAAAAAAAAGCATCTTCAACAAATGGTTCTGGTCTGGATATCTGTATGTAGAAGAATGCAAATAGATCCATATTTATCATTCTGCACAAAATTCAAGTCCAAATGGGTTAAGGACCTCAACACAAAATGGGATACACTAAATCTCATAGAAGAGAGAACTTGAGCTCATTGATACTGAAGATAATTTCCTAAACAGAACACCAATGGCTCACACTATAAGATCAACAATAGAGAAATGGGACCTCATGAAATTGAAAAGCTTCTGCAAGGCAAAGGACACTGCCAATAAATCAAATGGGCAGCATACAGATTGGGAAATACCTTCATGAACCCTACATCTGACAGAGGGCTAATAACCAAAATGTACAACAAACCCAAGAAGTTAGACTCCAACAAACCAAGTAGTCCAATTAAAAATTACCCACTGGCAAACATAAGATGGAGGTCAGGAACTCTTATAAAAGATTTAGGGGAAAAATTGAAGGCCCTGAAGGGGATAGAAACTCTACAGGTAACCCAACAGAGTCAACTAATGTAGACACCTGGGAGCTCATACAGACTGAGCCACCAATTATAGAGCATATACAGTCTGGACCAAGGCCCCTTATACCTCAGTCTCCATGTGGGCCCTCCACAGCTGGAGCAGAGGCTCTCCCTAAAGCTATAGCCTGACTGTGGTATCAGTTCTCCAACAGGGCTGCCTTGTCTGGCTTCAGTGGAAGAAAATGTGCCTAATCATATAGAGACTTGATGGGCTAGGGTGGGGGGATACTGAGGATGGTCCACACCCTCTCAGGGAATAAGGAGACGGTTGATGGAGGGAGTGACTCTGTGAGGGGAGATTAGAAGTGAGACAGCATTTGAGATTCAAATAGATAAGTAAATACAAGAAAGAAACAACAAAGAAATATACAAATAAAATTACAAACAACCGAGAAACAGTAGAAGAAGGAGGTAGTCGTCTCCAGGGAAGAGTACACCAATTGGTTGTCCAATACCAAATGGTGAACACTGAAACAATATTTACAAGTAGCATTACCTGAACTGAACAAGTGATATTTAGGGAAATATATGTATATAGATATGCATGTATATACATACATTCATGCAGTATCTATTGATGAAAAAAGAGCCCATGAATTTGAAGGAAAGAAGGGAGAGTATATGTGAAAGTTGGAGGATAGAAATGGAAGGGAGGAATATAACTACATTATAATGTCAAATATAATAAAAAAGAGTAGTGGAGAACATATCTGTAAGTGAACACAAACTACCAGGAAGACTTACATAAAATAAAACACAGAAACAATAAGAATGGAAATATATGTCTATAGATATGCATGTATATACATACATTCATGCAGTATCTACTAATGAAAAAAGAGCCCATGAATTTGAAGGAAAGAAGGGAGAGTATATGTGAAGGTTGGAGGATGGAAATGGAAGGGAGGAATATAACTACATTATAATGTCAAATATAATAAAAAGACCAGTGGAGAACATATCTGTAAGTGAACACAAATCACCAGGAAGACTTACATAAAATAAAACACATAAACAATAAGAATGTAGTGGGGGAAGCACAAAGTTAAGACTTGGAGGACATATCAATCAGAACAGATATGCAGCTGGGTCCATGGTGGTGGTACACACCTTTAATCCCTATAATTAGGAGGCAGAGGCAAGTGGATCTCTGAATTTGAGGCCAGCTTGGTCTATGCAGTGACACACCAACAAACAAAACAATTGTACAACACTCAAGAAAGAACCACAGAAAAGAGTAAGACAATGATTGTGACAACTCCACACGCTCACAACTCTTCAATACTACAAAGAAAACAGATTAAATGTCAGAAAAATATTTCAGAGCCCTACATTTAAAAGACTACATAAAGGCTGGAGAGCTTGCTCAGCAATTAAGAGCATTTGATCTTGCAGAGGATCCAAGTTTTTTCCCCAGCACCCACACAGTTGCTCACTGTAATTCCATTTCTTGGGGAACACACTTCTAACCTAAATAGACATTGTAGTTACATGCTACACACACACACACACACACACACACACATGCACCTGTACAAGTACATGCATTCAGACATGTAAATGTACACATGTACACATGCACACACACATATATAAAATAAATATATCTAATATCAATCATTAACAAAGAATAAGTGATCTCATAGAAGATTTAAGTAATTACATAAATAGAATAAGAAAATCAATTCAGGACATGAGCAACGAACTTAGAAAAGAACACAAAACTATCTGAAATTGGGAAGAGTAAGAACATTAGATCGATAAAAATACCCAAAAAGTGGTGCTGGAAATCAAAGCATCAAGCAAACAAATAACACATAGGATGGAAACTCCCATCATTAAAAAGCCTCATCAAGGATTATGTTGGACTTCAGACAAAATTGGGACCACAACACTTTCAGAAACATAAGCCTAATTAGACGCAGCCTAATCTTCCAAGAATTTAGAATGGACTCAAGAGTCCAAAGCTAAGAAGGAAGTGAGGTAAGTCTAAAGGTATGGACAAGATTTTCAGTGAATTATAGCAGGGAGTTCCCCAAAGTTGGAAGGATAAGTGGACATCCAAATACAGGGCACTTATGATCCCCAAAAGAAGAGATGGGATGAATAAAAAATGTTCTTTATAAAATAAAATAACTGAATGCAAAGCAAAATAACATTTAAATCTGTAACAAAAAGCCAACACACATGAAGAGAAAACACATGAAAATAGTATGAAATCTTCTATCAGTGACCTTCAAAGGTAGGAAAGGAATGATACATTTGAAGTGTTGAGCCACCAACTAGGCAGCATACACCAGCTGATATGAGGACTCTGACATATATACAGCAGAGGGCTGCCTGGTCTGGCCTCAGTGAGAGAAGATGCACCTAATTCTTGAGAGACTTGAGGCCTCACAGAGTGGGGAGGTCTGGTGAGGTGAAGGTGGGGTGAGTGGGGACATCCTCTTGGAAATGGAGGGAGGAGGTATGGGATAGAAAGCAGTTGGAGGACAGAAAAAAATAAAAGGCCATAAATTTGAAAGAGAGAGTGCATATTGGACATGTTTAAGGAAGGAGAGAAAGATGTATATATGGGAAAAAGTTTGAGACAGGATCTCTGTCTGTAATGTTGATTGATCTAGAACTAGGATATTCATCTCCCTTGGCCTCTTGAGTTCTGGGATTAAAGACAAGTGCCATCATATCCAACTGATGTTGTTACATTTTTAGTTAAAATTTTAAAATGTACCTTTATTATGTATTGTATACAGAGTAGATTTGTTTTGTTTTGAAAAAAAGAAAAAGAATATAAATAACTGCCATATATTTCAAGTCCTGAAAATAAACATCTTCCAAGCATAGCTGCTATACTTAGAAAAGTTACCTCTAAAAGCTGATGGAAACTATAAGAATATTACAAGATGATCTCAAACAAAGTAATTCATAATAAACAAGGTAGCATTTCAGAAAATGCACGAGGAAATACTATACACAAGGAAGAAGAAAGTTTTATTTACAAGAATGTAAAAAATGTATATTTCATAAGAGAAATAAGTGGACAAATGAGAGCTAGAACGTAATGCTTCGCATCCAATATATTAAATTATTAAACTGCTACTACTAATAGGGTGGAAAAAAGTAGTAGAAATCCAAACAAGCTGAAAAATAAACAGCAAAACCACAAGAGGCAGCAATATGGAGTTTACAGATTAAACTTATTCATCAAAGTCAAGTTGAATTTTCAACAAAACAAAATCAGTTTCTTTGCTATATACAAATAAAGCACTTGCTTAGAATAAAGTTAGAAAAACATCCAGAATAGCCTCAAAAAGAAATTTGCATAGGGATAAATCTAATCAAGGAGGTGAGATCTTTACAGTAAAAACTTCAAAATACTAAAGGAAAAAATTGAAAAAGATATTACAAGATGGAAAGACCTAATCTCATAAATGGCTATAATTCTGAACCTAATCTACATATTTGCATCAATCACTATCCAACTCCTAGAAATTCTAGTGACACTCTTCTTAAAAGAGAAAAAAAAGTCTAAAATCACTATGGAAAATTAAAAGACCCTAAATAGCCAAAGCAACCCTGAGCAGAAATAATAATGCTGGAAGTTTCACAACATAATTAAATGATACTTCCTAGCCATGCTGATAAAGATAACACAGTTTTGACAGAAAAACAAAAATGCAGAAAAACAATGCAATAGCTGGCCTAAAAATTCTCACAGAACTAAAGATATGGTAAAAGTATCAAAAAACACACTGGAAAATAAAATTGTCAAATAAATTGTATTGCACAAATCTTGATCCTCAAATATGGACAAATGAAATTAGATCCTTTGCTCTTTCAGTCAGGAACAAGCTTATATCAATGACATATAAGGACATTAATAGAAAACTTGCAATTCTGAAACTGCTAGAGAAAAATTCAGGAAAGCAAACCTAAATAACAGCATAAGCATCTTTTTTTTCCTGAAAAAGTCTCCAAGAACATAAGACATAACTCCATTTATGACAAATGGAATTACATAAAAATTTTAAAAATTCTATACAGCATAGTATATCACTAGAACAGTAAAGGGGCAAACTACAGAGTTGGAAAAATTCTTAGCTAAATATAAGTAAAGAGGTGATTAATGTCTAAAGTATAAGTGGAACTGCAAAATTAAATTCTCCTCCCTTAATCCTCAATCAAGAAATGTATTAATGATCTCTGTAAATAGGTCTCAGAAGATTTGGTGGTTAATAAATACTTGTAAAGAAGTTGGCTCTCCTTAGCCATTGGGGAGATGCTAATTACAACTGTTTCATGATTGCCTTACCACAGTTAGAATTACTCACACTGGAGTTGTGCCCTGTCCTCTGAGCTCCATATTAGGGCCCAAGGCTCTGCCTGCATTTCTGGAGACCTGTTGGAACTAGAGACATACAGATTAGACCCCTTCCCCTAAGCCACTACCTGCCAAGTCCCTCTAAAGCACACACCCAACAACTGTAAACTGCACCTTGTCTTCACTATATTTTCTGGCCCCAAACTCTGACTGTATTCTGTTGGCACCAGGGAAAAACAGATGGCTACAGGCCAGTAAAAGAACACAACCAACTTCAGAAAGCACTGGATATCATAACATAGCCAAAGCATAAGAAAATGACCTTAAACCAATCTTATGAAGATGATGGAACCTTTGAAGAGGAAATGAATGGATTCCTTAAAGAAATACAGGTGAATACAATAAAACAGGAAAGAAAATGAATAAAACTGTCCAAGACAAGAAAATGGAAATAGAAGCAATAAGGAAAAGACAAACTTAGGAAATCCTGGAGATGGAAAACTGAGGTAAAAGAATAGGAATTACAGAAATAGGCATTATCAACAGAATGTAAGGGATGAAAGAAGAGAATCACATACATTGGTAAAAGAAAATGTTAAACCTAAAATGTTCTTGATATAAAACATTCAGGAAATCTGGGAAATTATGAAAAGACCAAACCTAAGAGTAATAGAAATAGAAGAGGGAGAAGGATTCTAGCTCCAAGGTCCCCAAATTTTTAAACAAAACTGTAGACGGAAATGCTCCCAATCTATAAGATGATAAAGAAATGTCTATAATAACACAAGACACAGGAAATAAATTAGATTGGACTAAAAAAGAAACTCCTATTACCACTTAAAAATCAAACCACTAAATCTGTAGAACAAAGAATATTAGAAGGAGCAAGGAAAAAGCCCAAGTAACACACAAAGGAACCTATCAGAATTACATCCAACTTGTCAAAAGAGACTTTAAAATCTAGATGGGCCTGGACAGATGTCTTGCAGTCTTTAAAAGACCATAGATGCAAGCCCAGACTATTATACACAGCAAAATTTTCAATCACTACAGAAGGAAAAAACAAGATATTACATGACAAAACTAAATTTAAACAATATCTATGCACAAATTTAGCTCTACAGAACACACCAGAATGAAAACTCCAACTAAAGTAGTTTAACTCTACCCCAAAAAAGAAGTAAACAACTGCACGTAACACAGCCATTGAGAGAACTTACACATGAAGTGCTTGTGAGATTCCTGCAGCAGCTTGCCACTTCCATGGCCAGTTGGTGAGTCTTGTGGTTTCTTCAGAATTGAACTATAGCTGCTGGTTCGTGCCTGGTGTTTTCCTAGCCAGAGGACTGGTTTGCAGCTGCTGAGTCCTATTTGGTATTTTCTAAGGGACTGAACTGCTAAGAAAGAAGATCAAGCTCACCCCCAAAGAACTATTGCTGAACAGGTCCACTTCCCCCATATCCTAATAACTTTTCTCTTCCTCTACCTCTACTGAGTGGTGGGATAGAGGAGAGGTTGAACCCTTATTAAAAGTAGGTTGCAAAAAAATTTATGCCTATGAACTCTCCTTCATGTTAAAAGTCCTAGAGACCTCAGAGATACAAAGTGTATACCAAAACATAATAAAGGCAATATATAGTAAGCTAATAGCCAACACCAAATTAAATGGAGAGAAACTGTAAGTAATTCACTAAAATTAGGGACATGACAAGGCTGTACACTCTGTATCTATTCAATGTAGCACTTGATGTTTTAGCTAGAAAATAAGACAACTAAGAGATATCAAGAGGATAAAAATTGGAAAGGAAGAAGTCAAAGTATTACTATTCATGTGCAACATGATGTATACATAAGTGATCCCCCAAAATTTACCACGGAAATCTTACAAGTAATAAATACCTTTAGCCAGGTGGCTAAACACAAAAAAATCTTTAAAAAATCGATATTCTCATTTATACAAACAATAAATGAGCTTAGAAAGAAATTAGGGAAACAATACCCTTCACAATAGCCAAAAGTAATATAAAATATCTTGGTGTCATTGTAACCAAGCAAGTGAAAGATCTGTATGACAAGAACTTCAAGTCTTGAAGAAAAAAACTGTAGAAGATATCACAAGATGTAAAGATCTTCCATGCTCATGCATTGGTAGAATTAACATAGTAAAAATGGTCTTCTCACCAAAAATAATCTACAAATGAATGAAATTTGCATCAAAATTACAACACAATTCTTTAAAGACCTTAAAATACCAACACTCAACTTTGTATGGAAAAACAAAAATCCCAGGATAGCTAAAACAATTCTTTACAATTAAAGAACTTCTGGAGGTGTCACTATCTCTGATTTCAAGCTGTACTACAGAGAAATAGTAATAAAAACCACATGGTGTTGGCATAAAAATAAAATGTTTGACTAGTGTAATAGAATTGAAGACCCAGAAATAAACCATACACTTATGTACACTTGGTGGCTTTTTTCAACAAAGAAGCCAAAACTATACTATGGAAAAAAGAAAGTATCTTCAACAAAAGTTGTTGGAATAATTGGATGTCCGCATGTAGAAGAATCCAATTAGATTCATATTAATCACCATGCACGGAACTCAAGCCCAAGTGAGCCAAGGATCTCACCATAAATCCAGTTATACTAAATCTAATAGAAGAGATGTAGGCCTCAAACATATTGGCACAAGAGACAACTTCCTGAACAGAACACCAATAACTCTGACGCTAAGATCAAGAATTCTTCTGTAAGGCAAAGGATGCTGTCAATAGGTCAAAATGTCGGCCTATGGAGTAAGAAAAGACCTTCAACAAACATACGTCTGACAGCAGGCTGATAACAAAAAATATATGAAGAACTCAAGAAATTCAACACTGAACAAAATCACCCAATTTAAAATAGGGTACAGAGGGATATTAAGCAGAATAATTACTCAACAGAGTGATCTCTGATGCCCAAGAATCATTCTATGAAATGGTCAACATCTTTAGTCATTGGGGAAATGCAAATCAAGCAACTCAGGTTTAATCATACAGATGTCAGAATGGCTGCTTATAAAAGCTCAAGTGATAGCTCATGCTGGTGAGGATGTGGAGCAAAGGGAATACTACTACATTGCTGGTGGAAGTGTAAACTTATACAACCAATTTGGAAATCAATTTTGCAGTTTCTCTGAAAACTGGGAATAGTTCTACCTTAAGACCCAACTCTACCATTGCAGGGAATATATGCAACAGATGCTCCACCATCCTACAAGGACACTTTCCTGACTATGTTCATAGCAACTTTATTTGTAATAGGCAGAAACTGGTAGCAATCTTGATGTCTCTCAACTGAAGAATGAATAAAAAATGTAGTACCTTTACACAATGGAATACAATTCTGCTATTAAAAATAGGGACATTATAAAATTTGCAGAAAAATGGATGGAACTACAAAAGATCATCCTTACTGAGGAACCCCAGATCCAGAAAGATGCACATGGTATGTATTCAATGTATAATAGCCATCAAATACAAGATAACCATGCTAGAATTCATAGACACAGAGAAGCCAAGCAAAAAGGAAACCTAAGGGGAGGGGGTATTCTTGAATCTCACTGAGAATGGGAAATACCATAGATGTTGGGGGTGGATGGGTGAAGGAAACTTGGTAAGAGACAGGGTAGGGATGGTAACATGAGGGATCAATTGTGGGGAGGAGATAGGTAGAGAAGACTAGGAGAGGGAGCTGGGATTTGTAGTAGGATGTGGGACATTTTTGGGAAGAGAAAAACACCTAGGAGAAAGGAAACCCCAGGAGTCTATGAGCATAACCCTAGCTAAGGCTCCTAGAAATAGTGGATATGGAATATGAAATAGCTACTTCCTGTAACCAGTGAGGACTTCCAATGGAGGGATGGGGATACCAACTCAGCCACAAAACCTTCGATCCACAATTTGTCCTGAATACATGATGTGCAGAGATAAACATGCAGCAAAATATGAGGAAATGGCCGAACAATGATTGCTACAACTTGGGTGCCATGCCTTGAGAGAGAGCCCACCCATGACAATATTAAGGATTTTCTAGTATACTTGCAGACAGGAGCGTAGTATAACGGTCATCTGAGAGGATTTACCCAGCAACTGATGGAAACAGAAGCAGAGACCCTTAGCCTAGCATTAGCTAGAGCTCAGGGAATCTTGTGGAAGAGAGGGAGGAAAGATTGAAGGAGACAGAGAAATCAAGGAAACCACAAGAAAAACCAGCAGAATTAACTAAGCTGGGCCCATAGGAACCACACCTAAAGAGCATACATGGGACAGACCTAGGGTCCCTACTCATATGTAGCTGAAGTACAGCTTTGTCTTTATGTGGGTCTCTTTACAATGGGATCAGGGTCTATCTCTGACTCTATTGCCTGCTTTTGGATCCCTTTTCCCCTATCTGGGCTGCCTTGTCTAGACTTAATATTAGATGATGTAGTTAATCCTACTACAACTGGATAGACCCACGCAGGTTGATATGTGTGGAAGTTTTCTCCTCTGATGAGAAAGGGAGGGGGAGATAGGGCAAGGGTAGGTTAAGAGGCAGGGATTGGGAGGAGACAAGGGAGAGAAGCTATAGTCAGGATGCAATGTAAATTAATTAATTACTGAACAATTACAGCAAGAAAATTACAACAGTTTGAAAACCCTAAATTGGATAGGCTATAAACCTAGAGAAAAACTAAGTATTATTATTCTGCTAAAGGAATATACCAATAAACTGACTCCTAACAACACTGTGCTATAGCAGAGATCAGTGCCTCACTCAGTCAACATCAAAGAAACTTCCTTTCAGTCGATGGGAATGTATACAGAGACCCATGACTGGACAACGTGGAAGCGTGACAGTATTTGGAACACTCAGTCCTAAATGAGATGTCTTCATCAAATCCCTTCCTTCAGGGTTTCTGGAGCTTTGTGCAAGAGGAGGTAGAAAGATTGCAAGAGCCAGAGAGAATGAATGATACCAAGAAAACAGTGTCTCCAGACAAATTAGAACTGATACACATACGAGCCCCTAGAGTCTGTAGCAGCATTCCCAGGGACTGAACAAGTTCAAGCCAGACACTTTCCGTTCTGAGAGGAGAAACTGGACCAAGATACTATCTCCAACTGACATCTGCAACTTAGTTTTATATAATCGAATCTCATTGGGTATATTAACCACATTTAAGGATAGGGCCCATGTCCAGCTGTAGATGGACAATAGTATTGTTGTAGATGTTTTGTCTTCTGTTGCTTTGTTTGAGCATGTTTTGTCTCAAAGGTCTTTGCTTGTATATTATGGTTTCCGATTTTGATTTTGTTTTTGTTTTTGTGTGCTTTGTTTGTCTGCGTATATGTCTTGTATGTTTTTCTTTAAAAGAAACCCTGTTTTTTTCCTGTTTGTTTGGTCTTCTAATGAAATTTTTTTCATTCAGTATGTTCTGATTATGGTTTCCCCTCCTCCAGCTCTCACTAGTTCCTGTCCCTTTCTTCTACCATCTGGATCTCCCTTTCTGTCCCTCATTAGGGAACAAAAAGATATCTAAGGGATAATAATGATAATGATACTAGTAGTAGTAATAATAATAATAATAATAATAATAAATACAAAATTAAATAAACCAAAACAAAAAATGAAATAACACAAAAAAGAAGAAGAAAAGCCAAATATAAAGCACATGAAACATATTTAGACACTGGTACATACATGATGGAACACTTAAGATTCTCATAAAAGCACAAAATCAAAAGTCAAAGACCCAGGGTGGTAACATAAAAAAATGTCCTGACACAACATTAAGAGAAAATGTAAACTCCAACAATGTCATTGAGTATTTTTGTGATGAGTCCTTATTGCTTGGCATGCAGAGATATTCCTTTTCACCTGATGGGTGTCTAGCAGAGTGAGAGGAGTGGTCTGATGCATTGGTGTAGCAGTAGGTTGCAGGAGCCAAGAGAGACTGAGTCAAAGCAGGCATGAGTTGCCACTTTCCAGAGTACATTTGCCAATAAGTCACATGGTTGAGGAGGTAGAAGAGAATCAACTGTAGAGGTGGTCTCTAGATTTGTAGTTGAATATGGCGGGTGGCAGAAGTTAGCAGGAACAAATGATCCATACCAAAGGGGGAGCAAAGCAGCACATGTCTTAGTTAGGAAGGCGTTGGACCCCTTAAAAGGGGGCCCATTTTGTCACTCCAGGCTTTGACAACAGGTATAAATGAGGGCACAAAAAAGAAACAACTGAAATGACTGATTCTTGGTTAGGGAGAAGGGTTTTATGGTAGATTTGAGAGAACATCCAGAGGCATTAGAATGTTTGAGAGTAGAGCAAAAATGAAGCAGACTGGCCATGGCCAGAGCTATCTATCCCTCAGCAATAGAAAAGCCGAGGGATCAAGAAAAGTGGTGGAGCTATGTTGTAGTTGATTTTGTAGTTCTAAAGGGAACTGAGCAATTGCAGAATGCAATTCTCCCAGAATGGAACATCCTGGGAGCTAGACAAGTGGAAGACAAGTAGGTGAGAAGGGCCAGGAGGCTGGTGTAGAGACTTTGAGATCTATAACAAGTATATGTGAATAGAGACCAAAGAAGTCTGGAGGCTAGCATGGATTTTGGTA
This sequence comes from Arvicanthis niloticus, assembly GCF_011762505.2. Taxonomy (NCBI): domain Eukaryota; kingdom Metazoa; phylum Chordata; class Mammalia; order Rodentia; family Muridae; genus Arvicanthis; species Arvicanthis niloticus. The sequence goes on from NC_133432.1 coordinate 36,969,664, forward strand.
TGTAATTAGGCAATAGAGAAACATGTCAACAGAGGGTACATGTCTCAAATGGAAATTTCTGGTTTCTTTCGAGACTCACTTGTTTCCTGTGATGATTTTGTGAAAGCTGTCTTGTGAGAAGGCATGTGATGTTTTTGTGGGAGCCGATGCTAGAGAGGGTGTGTGACATTTAGAAGGACTATAAATGGAACCCCATAAACAGTGAGAAAATGCTCTTTCATTGTTATGCTGTCCAAAATTTTGCTGGTCTTTGCTAGCTGTGCAGTGCTTGAACTTGTACATGCACTATGAAAACCTCATTGTGGAGACCTTTTGTAAAGCTCATTTTTGTGGTGGATATATAAGTTTATATTCCCAGCAGTGGTTAATAAGTCTTCTTTTCCTGATTCTTCACCAAGATTTGTTGTCAGTTTCTTTTACTTATTTTGTGTTGATGGATTTTTTGCAATACATTCTGATTACAGTTCACCTCCCCCAACTCCACCTTGTTCCTCAGGATCTCCTCACCCAGCCAATTTCAAGTTCTGAGTCTGTCTCCCTCTTCCTCTTTTTCTTCCTCCCTCTCTCGTTTTCCCTCTCCAATCTTATTTTTTTTTATTTTATTTTGTTTGTTTGGCTTTTTAGATTTCTTTATGTATATAAGCATATGTATTTATTTATATTTATGAGTAAATTGAAGCTGTCTTCAGACACACCTGAAGAGGGCATTGGATCCCATTACAGATGCTAGTGAGTTACCATGTGGTTGCTGAGAATTGAACTCCAGACCTCTGGAAGGACAATCAGTGGTCTTAACCACTTAGCCATCATCTCTCCTCATCTTGTTTTTAGATGTAGAGACAAGGCTTTTATACAAATCTTTGGTTGTCCTGGAACTCACTGTGTAGACCAGAGTAGCCTCAAACTCACAGAAATCCACAGGCCTCTGTTTCCTGAGTGTTGTGAGGTATACTTCCTTCACTCTTTTGAAAATAAGCAGGTATATGAATTCCAAGAGACTGCAAAATGGACCAGAACTACATGGGTTTTTACCACATGGAATACTTGAACAAAGAGAAGTAGACATGCACTGTCATCCATAACACACAAGCTATCTCCAGTTAAGAATCACTTGCAAATGAAAACAGTTTTCTCCAAGTGAGAGTCATGGTGAGAAACAAAGTACTTTTAAGCTTAGGTAGGCCCTGTCAAGTCCAAAGTAAATACCTCCATCCCCAGAAAATGAAAGTTTCAATGACTTGGTCAAAGATAGGAGTCTGGGTTCACTTAGGCATGGCAGAATGAACAAAGGGATTTCGGGAGGATATATCAAAGCTTGCTCTCAGGACTCCTCAGAGACCTGTAAAATTGCTTTGTGTCTTCAAAAAGGAGCCACTCCCCCTTATCTTTCTTTGACTCTGGCAAAAGGGACATGTGTAGACTTAGATTTTTCCAATCCTGCATTATTCGGGGCTCTAGAACAATTCAACCACCCTTCTAGCCCTCAGCACAAAGGTAGGAGAACAAGTGGGTTTATAGCAAAAGTGGGTTGTGGGCCTGTTTATAACTAGTTCTTTGGTGGTGATTCCATTCTTCTTTGTTAGGATACCAGTAGCTCAATCCAATAGCAAACATCTAGTGTGAATCAATAGCAGAGGTTTGATCCAGCAGAAAGTGCAAGGCGCCACCAAATCAGAAGATAAGGCAAGAATCATCTGGAATATCACTTGGATTTCTTTGGAACATTTCTCTCTTTGAAATAAAGACCAGTAAAGATCAGCAAAGAACAGTGAAGGCAAGTGAAGCATTGACTCTGACATACTACTTTGTAGAATATACTCCTAAGTGTCTAACATGAAAGGAGATCTAAATTCCTTCTCCTTGTATATGCTGAAGAATTGAAATGGGACATCAGGGGATTCTAGGAAACAGAGCACAAGAGTGTAAACAGTACCACCAAGCTCATTTTTATTGCTATATTTCCCTCTATAATGAACTACAAATTTACATTTAATAAAGAAAGTCTGATTATTCATTGGCTAGCATATTCAAGGTTGCAGATAAAGTAGGCTTTATCCCAGAGATGCAAGGTTGGTTCAATATACAAAAATCCACTAACATAATCCACTATATAAACAAACTCAAGGAAAACAAATCACATGATCATCTTTTTAGACACTGAAAAACATTTGACAAAATACAACACAACTTTATGTTAAAAGTATTGGCGAGATCAGGAATTCAAGGCCCATACCTAAACATAATAAAAGCAACTTACTGCAAACCAACAGCCAATATCAAATGTAATGGAGAGATACTTGAAGCAATACCACTAAAATTGGGGACAAGACAAGGATGCCCACCCACTCTCGCCATATATTCAATATAGTATTCAACTTGAAGTTATAGCTAGAACAATAAGACAACAAAAAAATTTATCAAGGGGATAAAAACTGGCAAAGATGAAGTAAAGGTATCACTATTTGTAGACGATTTGATAATATACATAAGTAATCCCAAAAATTCTACCAGAGAACTTCTATAGCTGATAAACAACTTCAGGAAAGTGTCTGGATATAAAATTAACTCAAACCAAGATGATAGCTTGTGATTCCAAGATTGAAATGAGCCACAAAGAAAAGGGGGGAATGTAGGAATTCAGTTAAACTTAATTTTTAATTAAAGTTAATTTTAACTGCCCCAGGACACATCCTGGGAGGAGCACATTCCTTAGTCCAAGGACACCTGCTAGATTACCCTGCTGGATTACCATTCAGAAGAAAAGTGGATTAACATTCCTCAGACCACAGGGAAGGAAACCTACCTGCCTGTGAGAAAGGCCCAGAGCATATAGATAGATCAACCCTTGACATTTACAAACAAGGGAGGTCCTTGCCACCCCATTTCCCAAAGACCAATCAGTTTAAAAGTCACACTGTTCAGCCAATCATATTGTGCTTAGTCACTGTTTCTGTAGTACACCCCTTAAACTGTATAAAAGTTGCTCTTAAACCTCAACTTGGGGTTCTCTTACCTACAATGCAAGGGAGCCCTGGTCCACCAGTGTCATTAAATCTCATGTTATTGCAAAAAAATAAAATAAAATTTGCTCAAATAAATCAATAGCCTTCCTTTATGCACATGATAAACAGATTGAGAAAGAAATTAGTGAAACAACTCCCTTCACAATAGCCACAAATAATATAAAATATCTTGGGGTAACTGTAAGCAAACAAGTGAAAGATCTGTATGACAACAGTTTCAGGCCTCCCAACAAAGAAATTGAAGAAGATCTCAGAAATTGGAGAGATCTCCCATGCTCATGGATTGGCAGAATTCACATAGTAAAAATGACCATCCTACCAAAGGCAATCTACAGATTCAATGCAATCTCCATCAAAATCCCAACACAATTCTTCAAAGACATGGAAAAAGAAATTCTGAAATTCATCTGGAAAGGCAAAAAAAAAAAAAAAAAAAAAAAAAAAAAAACCCAGAATAGTGAAAACAATTCTTAACAATAGAAGAACTACTGGGGAAATCACCATTCCTGACCTCAAGCTATACTACAGAGCAATGGTGATAAAAGCTCCATGGTATTGGTACAGAGAAAAGCACATGTTGATCAATGGAATAGAATCAAAGACCCAGATATAAAAGCACACACTTACAGACACTTGATCTTTGACAAAGAAGCTAAAAATATACAATGGAAAGCAGAATGCATCTTCAATAAACGGTTCTGGTCTAGCTGGCAGTCTGTATGTAGAAAAATGAAACTAGATCCATATTTGTCACCCTGCACAATACTCAAGTCCAAGTGGATTAAGGGCCTCAACATAAAACCAGATACATTGAAATTAATAAAAGAGAAAACGGGAAAGAGCCTTGCACCCATTTGTGTTCTTCCCCCAGGCCTGAGCAGGCCTGAAAGACCTTGTTTACCACAGTAGATTCAGGTGGTATTACCCACCTTGGATTCACATACAGCCTGCTACAGGAACTGAGAAGAATAGACTGCCCACTGAGCTTGCCTTGAGATATCTTTGACTATGACAAAAGATGGATTGCCCCTCCCATCTCCAGCTGAATCAAGAAGGGGGTGGGGCTTTCCCTTTATATTGAGAGTTGAAAATTTAAACTTCGAGCCTTGATCAGAATATGTTGTCTTGGCTCCATCTTTTCTCTCACTCTCCATGCCCCTTTCATTCCCAGCCCCACTTTCAGGTGAACCTAGTTATCTGTGGCCACAGGTGGCTATGGAATGGCACTACAAGGAGAAACCTGAAAATGGCAGATTAGTTGAGGACCACTGTTTGGAATTTTTTGACTTCCGTATGTTTAAAGAAAGGAGGACATAACAGGTAGAGTTAAATTAAAGTTTTGAAAACAGCTGTGGCACAGTACAGGCCTACAAAAAAGATAGTTATTGGGCCAGGCCTCAGAAAATAGGCCCAGATTAAGAACATTTACATTTAAATTAAGACAATGCAGACTGGGCTCAGCAGAAACTTGTGTGACAAGTCATTCCTTTTCTCTTGGTCATCCTGACCAGCCCCTAGAAATGTGTTTTCCAGAATTTGTTTTATTGCCTTGCTTGTTCCTTGGGGAGGGGTAGGACTCAGGCCCAAAAGACACTCATCACAGTTTATGAGACAGGAGTTATAGATGATTATGCTGGAGAAATTAAGATTATGGCTGCTTCATCCATGGCATTGTAATTGTACCTGCTAGCAAACATATTGCTTGACTTGTTTTAGTTCCTTTGCATCTGCTTCCTTAAAAATGTGTTAAGAATGAGAGAGTACAAGATGGTTTTGGTTCCTCTGATATGTATTGGGTTCAATCTATTACTCACAAGAAACCTAATTTTAAGCTAATAATTAAGGGAAAGGTATTGAAGGATTAATAGATACTGGGGCTGATGTAACAATTATTAGAGGACAAGATTGGCCTTCAGCTTGACCTTCATCTGATACTCTCACTCAGTTAAAAGAGATAGGTTATTCAATTAATCCAAAACAAAGTTCAAACTTAAGATTTATGAAACTAATGGGGTATTACAGCCTGACTTGCCTACTCCAACTGCCATTCCAGTAAATGCATATAGAATTATTTTAGATCTAGAAGATTTTTTATACCATTTCTTTACATTCCTGGTAAAGGTGGGAGGTTTGCATTCAGTGAATTTGCTTGTAAATTTTGAGAGCCCATGAGTGATATCATTAGAAAGGTTTGCCTCGAGGAATGGTTAATAGCCTTACATTATATTAAAAAACTTAGTTGTTGCTTTAATACAAAAAGAGTTTGACTCTTCCAGTATATATTATTCATTGTATGATATTTTATTAGCTGATCTCTCTGAAGGATTCTTTCTGCAAGCCTTTGATCTAGTATAATGAACTTTAAAATTTTGGAGTGCTTCTTGCTCCAGAAAAGATTCAAAGGCAATATGTTTTTAACATTTGAGACCTCAGTTAAATCCTACACAGATTGTGGCACAGAAAATTCTAATAAAAATGGATAGTTGGGGCTAGAGAGATGGCTCAGCTGTTAAAGGCTAGACTCACAACAAAAAATATTAGGGTTCAATTTCTAGCAACTGCATGGTGAATCACAATCATCTGTGATGGAATCTAGTGCCCTCTCTGGCTTGCAGGTGTACATGCAGAAAAAAAATGGTTTACTTTTAATAATTTTCAAAAGTTGTTAAGAGATATTAATTGACTAAAACCTCATCTTAAGCTTACCATAGGAAAACTTAAACCTCTATTTGATATTCCAAGGGGGATACAAATCCTAATTCCCCTTGACAATTAACTAATAAAGGAGAAATAGCTTTGCTGAAAGTATAGTAAGCTGTTAGTTATCAACAGATAAATTATATACACTATGATAAATTATTCGCTGTTTGTGTTATTACTACTCAGGTGCTCAGAGCAGCCCTTTGGCAAAAGAAATCATTAATCTAGATTCATCTTTTTTCTATCTGTAAGTAAAATTTGAACATCCTATTATAAAATTATTACTGTATTAATACAAAATTGTATGATAGAATCCTAAAAATCTTTTGGATGAGTTGTTTATACCTTATTCCAATAGCAATTAAATTGATTATTGAAAAATAATGATATTTAGCCATTACATGGGGAACATTTTAGGCAAATTTGATAGTCATTATCCAAAAGACAAGTTGTTACAGTCTTTCTCTATGCATGCTTTTATATTTCCTATAAATTTGCATACAGCCTATAGAAAAGATGTTTACTTCATTTACAGATGCCTCATCTACTGAGGAGGCAGTATATGTAATTAGATCACATGTTCATTTTCTTGAGTTTCCCCTGCTTCAGCACAAATAACTAAATTATGTGTTGTAGCCACTGTTTGAAATGCTGAGACTTCAAGCTTTCAATTTGTATATGCATAGCCACTATATGGGTCACAATTTAGAATTGCTTAAAATTGTTCCTTTTTTAGACATTGCTAATTCTCAAATATTATAGTTATTTATAAAAATACAGCTAAATTTATAAAACATGTACTGTTCCTTGGCTTTGTAGGACATTTAAGAGTATTGGATTGCCTGTACCCCAGGGAAATGCCATGGAAGATTTGTATACTAGGCAGATTGTGGGCCTTGTGAAACAATTGGCCATGCAATCTTGCTCTTTGAATCATCAAAATAGCAATGGCTTGAGGCAATAATTTGGCCTTTCTGGAGAGTGTATAGGTTAAATTGCAAAAATTTGTTCTCAGTGTTCTCAATTCTTTCATAATGGTCTTAAGCCTTGAGGACTTATATGTAATCAATTATGGCAAATGGATGTTACACATTTTTGATTTTGGAAAATTGAAATTTGTATAAGTGGATTGATACCTTTTTAGACTTTCTAGTTGCAACTGCTGTAACAAGAGAAGCAACTACAAATATAATTTGTTATTGCCTATATTATTTTCCTCTGCTTGGTGTTCCATATCAGACTAAGATAGGTAATGGAACTGGCTATTACAGTTATTTGACTACGGTCAAAACATTTGAGATGTTTTGTTGACAATTTAATATTACTGAGATTCCTTATAACCCAATGGGACAAGGAATTGTTAAACTTCCACATCACACTCTAAAAAAATTGGTTTTTAAAACTAAAATGGGTAAATTATACCCCCAAGGTCACCAAACACACACCTTGCTTTTGTCTCTTTGTTTTAAATTTTCTGTAAAATGATGCTAAAGGTTAGTCTGCAGCAGATCACCACTGGCATCCAGTCACTTCCAGGTCACTTGTCAGGGTCATGTGGAGAGACCCCCTAACTAATACTTGGTATGGTCCCGACCCTGTTTTAATTTGGGGTCGTGTCTCAGTCTGCATTTTCTCAGAAAAAGAAAATGGAGCCTAATGGCTGCCTGAAAGACTGGTCCATCAAGTGGACATAGATCTTGAGCCTAATAATTATGATGCTAATAATGAAGATGGCTCAAAATCCTTATCAACCAGCTGATTTAACCTGGCATGTAGTCTCCATCAATACTTAAAGCTACCCACTATGTCTAATCCCTGTTAATCAGCAGTTGGATTAGATACTGAGACATTTCTGCTTTCAAACTTATTTTCTACATTGCTTGAATAAATAATGTTGCTTTTAACCTTTGAACCTTGTATTTTAAGCAGATTGATTGCCCTCACACAGAATTGCTCTCAGCAAGCTCAGCTATTCATCATGGCAGTTACACATCACTGTGAAGAACTGCATCTAGTGCATGCCCACATGTTCTTTGGTCCTAATGTGGCTTTGGTCTTATGGAAAAAAGTGTGCCAATGATGGGTGGTTAGTCAAAGATAGGTGAGTGTCCTTGAGCTCCTATAAACCTAAGATAGAGGCATACATCAATATGCTATGTATGTTTTCTTGAGGATGGGTAATATAGGAGCAATATAGATGCTAACCTAAGCCATGCATGGTCGCCCAGCCACTCTTTGCCCTAGACGGGATGAAATCTTGTGCCCTGTCCAGCTGTTGGCACTGCTTATCTTTATAAAAACTAAAAAGGGGAAATTGTGTTCTTCCCCCAGGCTTGAGCAGGCCTGAAAGACCTTGTTTACCACAGTGGACCAAATAATAGGACTCAAGTGGTGTTACTCACCTTGGCTGCAGGTTCAGACTGCTACAAAAACTGACAGGAATAGACTGCCTGCTGAGCTTGCCTTGAGATATCTCTGGCTGTGAAAAAGGATGGGTTCCACCACCCATCTCTGGCTGAACTAAGATGGGGGTGTGACTTTCTCTTTAAATTGAGAGCTTAACATTAAAACTTTGACCCTTGATCAGAATATGTTGTCTTGGCTCCATCTTTTCTCTCACTCTCCATTCCCCTTTCATTCCCAGCCCAGCTTTCAGGTGAACCCAGTTATCCATGGCCACAAGTGGCTACACCCATTGGCATAGGGGGGAATTTTAAACAGAACTCCAATGGTATATGCTCTAAGATCAAGAATTGATAAATGGGACCTCATGAAGCTGGAAAGCTTCTGTAAGGCAAGGGACACTGACAATAGGACAAATCAGCAACCTACAGACTGAGGAAAAGTTTTCATTAACCCTACATCCGATAGAAGGCAAATATCCAAAATTTATAAAGAACTCAAGAAGTTAAACACCATAAAGCCAAACTACCCAACCAAAAAATGAGGTATAGGACTAACAAAGAATTAACAACAGAGAAATCTCGAATGGCTGAGAAGTTCTTAAAGAAATGTTCAAATCATTAGTAATCAGGGAAATGCAAATCAAAACAACCCTGAAATTCTACCTTGCACCAATCAGAATGGCTAAGATGTTGGTGAGGATGTGGAGAAAGAGGAACACTCATCAATTGCTGGTGGGATTGCAAACTGGAAAAACCACTCTGGAAATCAGTCTGGAGATTCTCAGAAAATTGGACATAGATATACCTGAAGATCCAGATATACCACTCGGGCATATACCCAAAAGATGCCCTACCATGCCACAGGGACACATGTTCTACTATGTTCATAATGAACTTGTTTATGATAGCCAGAAGCTGAAAACAACCCAGATGTCTCACAACAGAAAAATGGATACAAAAAATCTGGTTCATTTACACAATGGAATACTACTCAGCTATTAAGAATGAAGACACCTTGAGTTTTGCAGGATGGAACTAGAAAATATCATTCTGAGTGAGGTAACTCAGAGCTAAAAGTACATGTATGGTAGGTACTCACTAACAAGTGGATACTTAGCAAAATAGTACAGAATCCAGGATACAGTGCACAGAACTCAAAAAGGTTAACAAGCCAAAATGCCCAAGTGAAGATACCTCAGTTCCAAATGGGAGGGAGAAGAAAGCAATCACAGGAGGTGGGAGGGAGGGAAAGAGGGTCCTCAGTGGGAAAGGTGACAGGGAGGGGAAGAGGGGAACATGATCAGGTATTGGGTGTGTGGAAAGTACCAAAGTCCCGAGGGCCAGCAGAAAGAATGGAAACGGGCAACCTTGGGAGGTAGGAGGTGGGGGACCCTCCAGAGATGTACCAGAGACCAGGGAGGTGAGAGACTCTTAGGACTCAAAGTGAGGGATCTTAGATGAAGTGCCCCACAGTGGGGAGAAGAAACTTGTCGAGCCTGCCTCCAGCAGAAAGACAGGGCATCATGTGAGGGATGTGGTTGCCATCCCTCAGTCAAAAACTCTTGACTTGTTATTGTTCCTGTCTGAAAAAAAAAACTGCAGGAACAAAAATGGAGAAGAGCCTGAGAAAAAGAAAGTCTAGCGACAGGCCCAAAGTGGGATCCAGCTCAAGGGGAGGCCCTAAGGCCTGACACTATTATTGAGATTATGGAATGCTTACAAAAATGGGTCTATTATAAATGCCCTATGAAAGACCTAACAAGCAGCTGAAAGAGTCAGATACAAATATTTACAACCAACCAATAAACACAAGCTGGTTATTACCGTGGTTGAATTATGGAAAGACTGAAAGAAGCTGAGGAGGGTGACCCTGTAGGAGGACCAGCAGTCTCAACTAACCTTACCCCCAAGATCTCTCAGACAAACCACCAACCAAGCAGCATACACCAGCTGATATGAGGCCCCCAACATATATACAGCAGAGGACTGCTGATTCAGTCAGAGAAGATGCACCTAACCCTGAAAAGACTAGAGGCCTCAGGGAGTGGGGAGGACTGGTGGAGTTGGAAGTTGAGTGTGTGTGAGGACATCCTCATGGAAGGTAGGGGAGGAGGTTTGGGATGTGGAGCAGTCAGAATGTGGACCAGGAAGGAGATAAAATCTGGAGGTTAAAAATTATATAAATTAAAAAAAAGAAAGGTAAAACTCTGTGCTATAACCCTTGACTTCTTTTTGGGAGGATGGGAGACTTTAATGATTATTTCTGTTTTTTTTTAGGTGTTATAGGTTTTTTAAAAATTATTTATCTCTTCTTGATTTCAGTTTGTTATGTTGTACCTATTGAGAAAATCACCCATTTCTTTTTAGATTTTTCAATTTGGTAGAATATAATTTTTAAAAGTATGTCCTTAAGATTTTTGGAATTTACTTGGTGTCTGTTATATTTGCCTTTTCATTCCTAATTTTGTCAATGTGTATATTCTCTCTCTGTCTTTCAGTTAGCATAAGAGTTTGCTTATCTTGTTGATGTTTTCAAAGAACCAACTCTTTGTTTCATTGGATCTTTTTGTTATTCTCTTTGTTTTCATTTTATTGATTTCAGCTCCTTAGTTTGTTTGTTTCTTTCTTTCTTTCTTTCTTTCTTTCTTTCTTTCTTTCTTTCTTTCTTTCTTTCTTTTTTGGTTTTTCAAGACATGGTTTCTCTGCTTAGCCCTGGCTGTCCTGGAACTCACTCTGTAGACCAGGCTAGCCTCGAACTCAGAAATCCACCTGCCTCTGCCTTCCAAGTGCTGGGATTAAAGGCATGCGCCACCACTGCCCAGCAGTTTGATTATTTGATAGTATGAGATTTTTCCTTTTTAAGAGTATTTTGCTTTATGTAGGCACTCAGGGGTATGGACTGTGTTCTTAGTACCACTTTCATTTTGTCCCACAAGTTTGGGTATGTTGTGTATTCATTTTCATTGTATTCTAGAAATTCTTCACTTTGTTTCTTTTTGACTCATTGGTTTACTCAGTAAAGACTTTTCAGTTTCTGTGAGTTTGTAAGCTTTCTGTTTTTTCTTCTGTTATTTTTGATATGTAGTCAGATAGGATGCAGGATATAAGGGGTTATTACAGTTTTTACCTATGTATTGATACTTGCTTTGTGACTGAGAATGTCTTTTTGGAGAAAGTGTCATGAGGTATTGAAAAGAATGTATATTCCTTTTTTTGTTTGAATGGAATGTTCTACAAATATCTGTTAGGTTCATTTGGTTTATGACATAACATAACTTATCTTCAGTATTTCTTTTTTAAGTTTTGTCTGGATGACCTGTTTATTGGTGAAAGTGAGGTATTGAATTCTCTCACTTTCAGTGTGGAAGAGTCAATATGTGATTTAAACATCTACTTTACAAAAGTTGGTGTCCTTGTGTTTGAAGCATAGATGTTAAGAATTGATTTACTATTTTCGTGGATTTTTTTTCCTTTAATGACTATGTACTGTCTTTTCTCATTTTGTTTTTTAAGTTTTAATTTTTGAAGATTATTTTCTTAGATATCAAAATGGCCACACCATTCTGCTTTTCATGTTCATTTACTTTAAATATATTTTTCATCCATTTACCCTCAGGTAATGTCTGTTCTTGATACTATATTTTGTTTCCTGAATGCAGCAGAAGGACAGATCCTGTTTTTGAATACATTCTCTTTTATATTGCCATTGATATTGAGAGACATCAATGACCAATGATTGTTAATTCCTGTTTGTTGTTGTTGTTATTGTTGTGTGTGCACATGTGTGCATGTGCAGATTTGCATGTGAGTGTGCATGTGTGGTCTTCCCTTCTCTTGGTATTGTTGGTGTGATCATTTGCTTCCTGTATTTTCTTGGATGTAGTTATCCTCAATGGTTTCGATTTTTCCTTCTAGCACCTTTTTAAGACCTAGATTTGTAGATATAGATTGGTTAAGTATGAAATTATCAGGGAATGTCTTATTTCTCCATCTATGGTGATCAAAAGTTTATGTGAGTATCACAGTCTGAGCTGTGATTTCTTAGAGTCTGCAACACATCTTTCCACGACCTTCTGGTATTTAGAATCTTCACTGACAAGTCTGATTTAATTCTGATATTTGTGCCTTTATATGTTACTAGGTCTTTCTTTTTTCTAGATTTCTTTGTTTTGTATGTTTAGTGATTTGATTATTATGCAGTGAGGGCATTCTCTTTTGGTTTTCTGTATAAACATATAGTGTATACGGTTCATCTTATAGTTTTATAGACATCTCTTTCAAAAGGTTAGAAAATTTTTCTTTTATAGTTTTGTTGAAAACATTTTATGGGCCTTTGGGCTTGAATTTCTTTCCTTCCTCTACTCCTGTTACTGGTAGATTTGGTCTTTTTATATTGTCATAGGTTTTCTGCTTTCAATATGCATGCTATGCTGTATATAATCACAGAAGTTAAGTGACTGGCAAGTGACTTGGGCTGAGGTGAAGATCTCCCAAGGGAATAGAGTATATTGATAAGAGGGATAGAGTAGACTGAGATGCTAGAATTAAATGGTAATGGGAATGAAAAAGGGACAAGAAAAAAGTATGATGCAGGACAACTTATACTAGGGATCATAAGAAAGCTGGATATTATAGAAGCTTTCTAAAATATATATGCCTATGAAAGACATGTAAATGAAGTCATAAAATAACAGTGTCTTTGCCTCAACTACAGCATTTTATATCAGCAAGTGGAACCTTCATTGTCAGGAATGTGTTACACGTAGTGAGTGATTGGCCAGAAATCACAGATTATTTCAAGTTTGTTGGTTGTGCTCCAGAAACTGATGGTAAAACTTTATTGCTGCATACAAGACTTACATATAAAGGCACTCTTCATGCTAAGAGGAGGAATGTAATCATCTCCCCAGATGCAAATCCTGACACTTACAACTGTAACTTTCCTAAATGGTATGTTGTCACAACAATAGCACAGACATTCAGGGAATAACCAAGTAGTCTGATTGGTTTTAAGGCCTACTTTATGAAATGAACCCAATCCTGATTCTTCCAGTGTAGTGTAGTGTAGCGTACCTGAGACTGGGTAAGTCATAAAACAAGGTTAAACTAAGTAACATAGTTCTACCAAGAAAACATAGCAATGAAAGAATGCCTAGTGACATTATCCTGTACACTTACATCAGTAGTTTACTCAGCTCTTGTGAGGAAAACTTTATCTTGCAGGAGATGGGAACAGAGACTCACAACTGGATAATGTGCAGAGAGTGAGAGACTTGAGAGTATTTAATTCTAGATGGGATTTTTCTATTAAACTCCTATACCATCTATGGTGAAGAGAATGCCAAAAGAACTGGAGGGAGCAGATGACTTTAAGGAAACAGTGTCTTCCAGAGACAACATAACTGATACACATATGAATTCACAGAGTCTCTGGCAGCATGAACAGGATCAGATCAGGTTCAACCCAGACAGTGACCCAGCACTGAGAGGGAGAAGTGGATACAGGATCATGCCCCTAACCAAGAAGCTATCTGTTACTGATACCTGCTTGCAAAGAAAAAACTAGTTTTCTTAGATAGAATCTCATTAGATATATTAGTAAAAGTTCACACTAGGCTGAAGATTAGTTGTCCAACACAAAAGGAACTCAATGGTAGGTAGTTTTGTGGGGTTTTCACACATATTGCTTTGTTTGTTTATCAACTTATTGGTCTTTTGCCTAAATACTTTGGTTTCCATTTTTTGTGGGTTTCATTTTATTTTATTTCATGTGTATTTAATTTCTTCTTTTTTTTTTTAGAAGAGAGATGGAAAGTAGAGTTGTGTAGTTGGGTGAGTAGTATGTTGGGTAGGGGAAACAGTATGATCAGAATATAATGTATGGAAAACATTTTTGAATAAATGAAAAAAATCCAAATAACCCAAAATTTGCATTTTGGTATGTGAGTATGCAGTTAGAAAGCTAAAATCCAGAATAAAAATTTTCAGTTTCAAAGGTAATTTTATTTTTAATTTTTGTAAAATTGTATAGCTTATATAATATAAAACACATCATCTAGTAATTTGTACATTTATGCTATTTTTAGTATCTCAATAATATTTCAAAAATTTACAGACAAAATTTAAAATATTGATATATAAAATTGTAAAAATGTTATGCAAATGAAAATATCAAGAAAAATATGTAATATAATATAAAAAATATTTTAAATCTTTTCATGCAAAATGTTTTGTTCATTTAACTTTCATCCTCTAACACCAGTCAGATCTCCACCAACTCATCATCCACTCAACTCCATCCTTTCTCTTTCTCTGTTTAAAAAAATCAAAAAAACATGAAGACAAAAACCCAAGAAACACACACACACACACACCCTAGCAAGAGACCAATATGACAAAAAGTGCCCAAACACAGAAATATGATATAAAAAGATAGATTTTTGAAAATCTATCCAAGTACCTATGAATTACCTGGGTATAGGGCCTGTACTGAAATGAGCCTCCACTGGAAGAAACTTCTCTTAACTTTATGAGAGGGTGGCTATTGCAGATAGCTTCTTGGGGTAGAGGTTAGCTCAAACAAGATGTGTTTTATTACATGTAGTTTAAAGTGTTACAGTTATACCCAACTCACCTCTGTAATTCCGATGGCCCATTCTATCATGTCCTCAGATAAAGATAATTGTTGACCAAGTGAACTATATGGGGAAAATTGTCCAACTTTCACCTTAAGTTCAAGACCTTCTGGAAAGTTCCAGTAGTTGAGAATATCATACTCTGCATTCAATTTCATTTTTACATCCAAATTCACTTGTTCTCCAGCAGGATTAGTAAATTGCATGTCCTTCAGAAAAGGGTGCAGCTAAAAAAGATAGATTATGCATTACCTTATGATGAAGTTAGTACCAAAATGAAGACAAATAACCCAAGTTTTAGGGAAAGTCTCTTACTATTTAAATGTTTGGTGCATAATGCAAATTTAACACAGTATATAAAAATGTAGGACAAATAGCAGCCTATGGGTAGTTATGGTGTGAGATTTCTGAAAATGTCAGTTCAACAGACAATTCTTAATTATACACCAAAGTAATTAGTAAATGAATGAAAGTCAGGTAATTTTCTGTTTGTCTAAGAAAAGTTAGACCCATCTATTTATTTTCAAATTAACCTGTCTTGATTTGCTTTCTGTCACATTGTTTGTTAAAATGCTTACAGGTTACAGTCCTGAAGACTGAAGAAAGCCAAAGCAAGAACTCAAGGCAGGAGCCTGGAGGTAGGAAATGAAGCAGAGACCATGGAGGAATGTGATTCCTGACTTGCTTCCATGGCTTACTCAGCTTTCATTCTTATGCAACTCAGGACATCTTCACTAGGGATGGCACTGTCCACAGTGGTTTGGACTCTTCCATCAATCATTAATCAAGAAACTGCCCCACAGACTTACCCACAGGTGTATCTGATACATGCAATTACTCAGTTGAGGGTACCTCTTCCCAGGTAACTCTCATTTGTGCCAAATTGAAAAAAAAACTAGTCAGTACATTGCTCAAAGTAAAATGAGTCTTTGAATACCTTAAGTGGTGTTAGATGCGATTCTTTAAGTGTCAAGAGTAGTCTTCACATCACTTAAACATATCAATAGTTCGTGTTACTGGGAAATAGCTCAGTTGGTAGAATTGCCTAGCATTAGTGAAACCCTGTGTTTGATACTAGCTCTGCATAAAACTGACCATAGTTTTACATGTCTGCTATCTCAGCACTCAGGATGTATGTAGGAGGATCAGAAGTTTCTTGTTGTTCTTGGCTGCATAGCAAATTGGAGGCCACCAAATTTAAGCATATTAGATAATTCATAAACCACCACAATGACATCAACAAAGAAATAGTTTTTCTTCCTTCTCATTTAAGCAAATGCTTAGGTGTATGCTGGAAGGACCTCATATCTTCCTACAGAGACACTTATTCTATTCAAAACATTTAGAAAATGAAATCATCACAGATATCCATAAACTGATAAATGGATAATGAAAATGTGGTACATTTACACAATGGATTATTATTCATATGTAAAGATGAATGGAATTATGGTAATTTTAGGAAAATGGATGGAACTGAAAAACAGCATACCGAATGAAGCAATTCAGGACCAGGAATGACAAGGTAACATGTTCTTTGTCATTTGTAGACCATAACTTTGAATGGTTAGATTTTAAAGGTTAATCTGGGATGTCAATAGGGACCAGAGACTTATAAAGAACATATGAGGCAAGGATAAGAGACAATAGGTGTTGCGTAGGAGGTACTGGAACACTGAAGTTATGGGAAAACACTGTAGGTAGAAAGGTTTAAGCTGCGATGAAGTAGAGGACAGGGAAACAATTTAACTACATATGTACAAATAAGGCCTATGGAAATCGATTGGTATTTTTTGTCTACTAAAAACATAATTAAAAACTTCAATTGGAATTGAGGCCCCTTGAATTATTGGATATTCCTTCTTACCAAAGCCAAAAATTGTGAAGCAAAACTCCTGGGATTGGGTATAGATTAATTTCTTATGAATTGCTTTTCAGGGAAATCCACAGATCCCCCAAACAACTCAGCCTATTGACATTGCTTCTGCTTGTCCTTTAAGTGATATATTATTGTTAAAGGTACCAACTAGAACTCAGCCTAGAGTCCTATGTCTAGTCTATCCTTTAGGGGTGGAAGCCATGTATACATTTGGGTACTGTGCAGCTGCAATCCCTTTTATTATGATAATAATCTTTCTATCTACATATTCTCACTGGGAAGACAGTAGCATGAATGTTACAGTGAATTTGAAACACACATTGTCAGAGGGGATTCATAGCTTCTACTCATGGTGGGACATGAAACTGTCCTTAGTGGGCAACATACTCTGTTAATTTGCTAAGTGGGTATGGTGTCAAACTGCTTTCTAAATACTTGTGTTTATACTCATATGTTAGTTTTAATGTCAGTATTAATTAGAAGAATTTTTTGGCATGAGCAGTGGTTGACACAAAAGTTTATAAGTGATCAAACTGATAAGAAATAATGACTTTGACCTATACCAAAGTTTGAATGATAAAATGTCCCTCATAGGCACAGATATTTGTACAGTTGGAGCTCTGTTGATGATACTGTTTTCAGGGAGGATTAGGAGATACTGCCTTATTGGGGAAAGCATGCTATTGGGTGTGTACCTTCAGAATTTGAAGATTCACCTCACTTTCAGTTTGCCAGCTCTGATTCATTCTTCAGTTAGAGGGTACAAGCACTCAGCTCCCTGCTCTGACTGGAAACAGGCTTTCTATGTCCTGCCATGTTGTCCTCACAGTTATGGCTTCTAAACCTCTAGAACTGTATTATGAAGAGATCTCAGTTTTCTGTTAGTTGCTTTGATCACAGTGTTTTATCACAGCAATAGGAAAGTAATTAACACAGAGGTTATTAACAAGGAAAGTATTGCTGTGAAGAACACAATCATGTTGTTTTTTGGAAGAATGTGGAAATCTGTGGAACTTTAGACTAGAAAAGCAGTTGATTGCTCTAAGCAGAGATTAAAGGGTCTTTCTAGTAGAGCCTGGAAGACTCTATTAAGAACATAGTCTATGTACTGTGAAGCAGATTAAGAGGGTACAGAAAGGAAGAAACAGCACCAACTAGGGTAGCTGCCATTCCTCTGATAATTTGGGAGTGAAATTCTGTTTGCCTCTGCCTTTTTCCTAAAAACATACTCAAAGTTTTTAAGAGTGGTGATCTAATTTCTTTGGTGGGTGAAATTTCAAGACAGCCCAATACTGAACCTATGACATCATTACTATTACCAACTCTTACATAGATTTAGAATGAGAAAGAGTAATTGGGGCAGAAAGAAGTAAAAGCTATGGCTTGTAGAGAAGAAGAACTTTGGGGAGCTAATGCTGCAAACACTGTGTATGGTAGAAGAGAGGCTGTGATTATTGTGGATATTAGTGCCATTAGGAAGAAGCCTTATCTGCTTCAGAATAAAGAGAAGAATGGGCTTAGGTCAAGATCTCGAGATAAGTTTCCTACTTGTTGTTTTTTTTTTTTTTTTTTTTTTTTTTTCCTTTTTGAGACAGGGTTTATCTGTATAGCCCTTGGCTGTCCTGGAATTCACTCTGTAGACCAGGCTGGCCTCAAACTCAGAAATCCACCTGCCTCTTCCTCCCAAGTAGTGGGATTACAGGTATGTGCCACCACTGCTAAGCTTCATAAAGAGCACTACTTCATAAAGAGCTTAATGTGCTTTTTTTCTGTTCGTACACATCAAGTGAGCAAAAGCATTGTTGCTAATGTGAAAGAGTGTAGGGGGAAGATGAATTATAAACTGGCAGCCAAACTTAACCATGTTGAATATGTGGTGTTGGCTTTAGAGATAAATAGAATGTAAGAGTGATTACTTCTCCATGGTTTAGGATTATTGCCAAGATAGGTCAGGATATGGTACAGAAGTACCTCTGTGTAGGTCCTGATGGAGCAGGAGATCCTGAGATGCAATTATGTGAAGCTGTGAACATGAGCATTGGTTGTAGAGGAGATATCAGGATGTTGGAGATGCCAGAGTGGTCAGAAATCTGTCAAGGAGGCTGCATATAGAAAGTGGGACCATCCTATGAGGAAGATGTACATTGCTGGCAGCAAAGCTGGAGGGGTGGAGCCCTTTGAAATAAAATTTGCAGACATCAGATGTGGAACCACAGGAGTCAGTGTTTGCTTTGGTGGGTTTCAGTCTGGATTTGGTCCTGTATGTAAATGTAATGTGCGTTTTGCACCATTATGTATTAGTAATAAATAACTTGCTTTTTGATGTAGCAGGGATTTATACTTAGTGATTACTTTGAGTATCAGAAGTGAGTTTGGACTTTTAAATAGCACTGAGAGTATAAATGACTATGCAGAATTTTTTATTATAACATGACCAAAAACATTTGGAGTCTAGAAAGTGGAGTATGGATGTTCGATGAGAGGAGGAGCAAAAAGACAGTGTTCTTTGAATGATAATCTGCTATTGCATACCTGAATCTATTGCAGTTGTTATTACCTATGCATGACCTGCATGAAATTGTACTCTTTCTGATGCATTATTCAGTAGTGAGTTTCCATGCCCCCTGAAGTTCTATGGTCAGTCAGTGGTTCCAAGAGAGGCAGTGCCATTCTTCACATTGTTGTAGCTAGTAATAGATTGCCCATTGTAAATAACCCTAAGTCATGCTTATGTGAAGAATCATAATTAAACTCAGTGAGTCACAAAAAAACAGATGTGAAAATGGGAGATGTGTCTGTTGGGAAGAAGGTTTCAACATGAGGAGGAGAAGGACAAGATACTGTAATTGGAGTGAAAAGACCAGTACTTAATGTACATATTTAAGAAATGATAATAAGCTGTGTGCTAGGAATGACAGAAAAGGTGGTTTACTTGTCATTTAAGCAGTTTATGTGGGAAGCTGAAGTCTTCTCTTTGATCATAGTTTGAAACTTCTGGAGCTTGGGAGTGGATTGTCAGTTGGTACAAAATTGAAGACAATATGTCTAATCTTTCAGGCATTTTAATACCCAATAGTTCATCAGGGAGTGTAGGGCACCCTTCAATTTCCATAGCTCATTGTTGATATGACTAGTCTTGTGCAGATCTAGCACAAGTAACTTCAGCTTCTGTGAGTTTAAGATTGCTGTGATAGGATTCTTAGAAGCTGGCATTTTGCAGCCCTTCTCCATATCTTCCAGCTCCAATATTATTTCCATCCCCTTCTTCTGGAATGTTTCCTGAACCTTAGAGAAGGGTGTTATAAGTAAATGTCTAGTATAGAGCTCAACACACAACAGTCACTTATGTTCAGCACCTGGAGCAAGTGTAAGTGGATTGGTGCTTACCGTGAAGAGAAGCCTTTTCCATTGATGCAGAGAGTAGCATTGGTATACAACCATAAACAGATATTTAAATGGGTGTTTGGCACTGTGTAAATTTAACCAAACAGTAATAGGTTCCCCATTATGGTTTATGACTTCCTCATTTACATGTTTTTGACCAAATTTCAGGACTTTTCAAGGATTCAAGATCTCTACTCACTGATAAGTGTATATTAGGCAAAGAGCATAGAATACCCAAGATACAATTCACAAACCACATGTATCTCAAAAGAAAGGAAGGCCAAAGAGTGGATGCTTCAGTCCTACTTAGAAAGGGCAACAAAAGCATCCAGGGACATAGAAAAATAAAGGGACTTTGGAAGAATAGAAGCATGGAGGGGGAAAAGAGGGGCAGAGTCACATATAGGAGGAGATGGAGGGGTTTACAGAGGGTCAGGAAATTCAATAGAGGTGTGTAAAAATGGGGGTGGGTAATTGGAGGTAGCAATCAGAAAGTTGCAGAAGCCAGGAAAGCAAGAGCCTCCAAAGACCTCACAGGAATAACATTAGCTGAAATATTTCACAAAGATGAGGGAAACTGTTTAGAACATATCCAGAGGTTAGGCAAAATCCCTCAGTTGAGAGATAGGGCCACCCACCTGCAATGGACCAGTCTCAAGTAGGAGCAACAGTCCAACAGGAACAGGCAAAAGCAGCAGTAGGCAAGGATTCAGCAAGTGAGAGACAACACACCTCTGAGGATGTTTTGTATAATTTGAAGGAGGAAGACCTACCTCTATATTTTCTATGTAGGGAGAGAAGCCTTTAATACAGATATTTTGAGCTGGGTAAGGACAGGTCTTTAATCCAGATCTTTGATCCAGATATAATCTGGGCTATGTCTTCTGCTGAAACCCTATATAGAACATGGAAAGTGAAGCTTCTGCTTTTTGTTGGTTGCCCTCTCCTTTCTAGCAAGTCAATTCCTTCACTGGAATTATAGCCTACTTCTATTGGATTCCATCATATACTGAAGACCAGCTGAGACATGCAGCAATGTGGACTGAACAACTATAGGATTCTTAGACTTTCTGTTCATAGTCAGCCATTGTTAGATTAGCTGGACCACATCCTATATGTCACTCTAGAGAGCCCAGACTAACACAATTACAGATGTTCTTTCTCTCCAGCAGCCTGCATCTGATACTATGAAATCTAGCCAGCAGAGATGTTTACAGCTCTATTCCAGTGGTATCTAATGTGGTATGTGTTATCTGATGCAATAGGTTACTATACTCCATTTCTGGCTTGTAACCAAAAGGAGTAGCAGGAACATATGTTTGTTTATTTTTGTTTGGGGAGTCTTAGGGGTCTTCTTAATCAAAAAGTCATTTGGAGGTGTCCCACACCTGTTACTAGGATTTTTGTTGAGTAACTCCTGGCTTCTATAAACACTCAAATTATCTAGCTGTATGGTATTTCTATCCTCTAACTTTAAAAGAATATTATTTCAAGTTAAATTACACATAGCAGGTTCTCAGGTTTTTAAATTATCTTTTAGAGAATTTCTTTTTTTTTTTAAGGAATTTTTATTTTGTTCTACTTCCAAGGCTTCTGTTCATGACTCTGTTGATTGGGGCCTACAATGAGTCACAACATCATGGTGGGGGCATATGTCAGACTGGGAATCTTCAACTAATAGTGGGTAGGAAAAGGAGAACACAGGACACATTACGAGTGACCTGACTCCCCCCAAAACTGGGTTCTGCCTAAAAATGTTTCCAAGCCCTCACAAAATGGCACTGCCTCATGGGAACAAAGCTTTCATTCCATGATGGGGAGACCTCAGATCACAACTGTAGAACACCATGGGAGCTTTGATCAAAGGACTGGATTCTACACAGAGAACAGAGCATGGATCAAGAGGAAGTTTCTACACAGCCTTCTCCTTTTCTTTATCACGATATTAAATGGCTTCAACAGTTCCATGCAGTTTTCTGACAGGGCTTTAGAAACCTTTTGTTGCTGGATATATATAAATGAGGAATTTTCCAGGCAGGCTTAGACTGAGACCTGTGTGTGTGTGTGTGTGTGTGTGTGTGTGTGTGTGTGTGTGTGTGTGTGTGTGTGTGTGTTTATGTATACACCCAACCAGGTTCATTCTATTGTATTCTTTATAGTTTTCTTCATTATTATATTTATTTATTACCTACAACTCCCAATCATCCTGTTACCCTATTTCCCTTTCCTCTTCATCTTCCTCCTCTTTTTCCCTCCATTCTCTTCCCCTTCCACAAATGTGGTGTCAGGTCTCAGTATGTAGCCCAGGCTGACCTGGAACTTTCCATCCTTTTAAGTGTTGAGATAACATGCCACCACAACTGATTCAGAGTGTCTTTTAGATGGTTTCAGAATATCATTTGTCCTTCTCACTACCTAAATGATAAAAGTTAATCTTTAGCCAAAGACATTTCAGCTTCATTAAGAACTATCAAGGCAGCAGTGCTGGTTTGAGGTAAAAAAGAATTAGCCAGCTTACTTCCCAGGGCTTTCCTCACCTCCCATGCTTCCTGAGTCTCCAGCGTTACCATGACTAATACACTTGTGTGAACTCCAGCACTATTCCTGGTTCTCTGAAAGGGAGGAAATAGATGAAAAGGCTGCTAACAACTGATTAGTTCAGCATTTCAGCCTATATGTTCAGCCTCATGTCCTAGAAGTGTCAGAAAAGAGACTAGTGAGTGCATCCTAGCAGAGCCAAACACATCTATCCAGCACTGTGTACCTGTGCCCGACAAGGTCAAGCAAAGATGTTTCACTTGTCAGGTCAGACAGCAGTGAACAGCCTTGTCTGCATCTGGAAGTCTGGGTGGTAGAGACTCAGGCCCCAGATGCAGAGCAGACTTGTAGCCCTGTGCATCACAGCACGAAATCTCCATTGAAGAACATGTCTGTTAAAGAAATACAGGAGAACACAGGTAAACAGGTAGAAGCCCTTAAAGAGGGAACACAAAATTCCCCTAAATGATTACAAGAAAAGACAACCAAACAGGTGAAGAAATTAAACAAAACCACCCAGGATCTAAAAATGGAAGTAGAAACAATAAGGAAAACACAACTGGAGACTACCCTGGAGACAGAAAACCTAGGAAAGAGATCAGCAGTCATAGACACAAGCATCACCAACAGAATACAAGAGCTAGAAGAGAGAATCTCATGTGCAGAAGATACCATGGAAAACATTGACACAACTGTCAAAGAAAATGCAAAATGCAAAAAGCCCCTAACCTAAAACATCCAGAAAATTCAGGACAGAATGAGAAGACCAAACCTAAGGATAATGGGTATAGATGTGAGTGAGGATTCCTATCTTAAAGGGACAGTAAATGTCTTCAATAAAATTACAGAAGAGAATTTCATACATGAGTAAACTATGTTAAACTTAACTAAACTATACCAAATCAAGCCAAACCAATCTTAACCAAACCTAACCAAGCCAAGCCAAGCCAAACCAAACCAAACCAAACCAAACCACACCAAACCACACCACACCACACCACACCACACCACACCACACCACACCACACTACACCACACCACACCAAACCAAACCAAACCAAACCAAACCAAACCAAACCAAACCTAAGCAAACCATACTAAATTACATGGTATTCACATCATTTCTGCTTTTCACCTCTTTTCCCATGGCCCCCACTTTTTAAAAAAATTCCTCTCCCCCAATACACCATATTGAGTTCATTCACTGTAGTTTATATATATTTACATGTGTTTATTGCTGACCACTTGGAACTGGACAAGCTATCAGGAACCACACCTCTGGAGAAAACTTACTCTAACCATCTCACCAGGCATTAACTATCTGGTGCTTTTCACCTTGGTATAGGACCCTCTATATATTGGCTTCTCAACTGGTCTGTCATGCATGTTGAGATTTCATGACGGTGCAATTTTGATTAAAATTACATTTAACTTTTAATTGCTCTGTGTACTATGACCAATATACAATATCAATTTATGTTATCCAGGATCATGGGAGGTCTTTCTACTTTCTAGTACCTTCTTTAAGTCAATTACTTTCTTCAGTGTCTTAAAGTTTTCATGGTAAAACTCTTTCCTGGTTAGGTTGCCTTGCCCAGGTTTATTCTCAGATATTTAATTTCTTTATGGCTGTTGTGAATGGCATTGCTTCTTCATTTTTTTTGTTGATATGTTCATCACTGGTATAGAGAAAGACTTTTGTGTTAATTTTGCATTCCTGAATCTCAGTTGGAAATTTTTTAGTTTTCCCTTGATTTAGCACAGTTCTGGATATAGGTTTTTCAAATATCCTTAACATCTCCATGACTTTTATTATGAAGTAATATTGACCTTTTTTTCAAAGGCCTTTTCTTTATCTAGTGATATAATCCTGTCATTTCTGTGTTTGGGTCTACTAATGTGATTAATTTCATTTACTGATCTACATTTGTTGATTGATACTTCCCTGAATACCTGGAAGGAAGACAACTTCATTATGGTGACTGATCTTTTTTTTTTTTATCTGATACTGAATTAAGTTTACAGATGTTTTATTGAGAATGTATTTTTAATCATATCTTTATTTTTAAGTTATTTGTTTTAGAAATTATAAAATCATTACAGAATTTCTTGCTTACATTTTATTAATTTGTAAATATGTGTTTGTTAACAAGACTGGATTGTGATTTCCGTTTCCATTGTGTCTTTATCTGGTTTGAGTTTCAAGTTAACATGCCAGTATTAATCAATATAGTGTCATAGAAAGAGTTTTGAAGCAATCCCTCTTTTTCTATTTTATAGAATAATTTGAGAAATACTTATAGTATTTCTTTAAGATTCTGGTAAAAATCTGTCAAATCTGTTCCTGGAATTTCTTGGTTTTGAAATTATTTTATTACTGCCTTATTCTCATTGCTGATTGTAGGTCTGTTTAAGTCGTCTCTCATTGATGTTGAGGTGTACATTTTGGAATACCTGAGTGGACCCTACATTCTAAGTGAGTCTCCTCATCTTTATCTTTTATTGCAGAATTAACGTTAAGAATTATTGTTGAAGTTACTATAGAATTTATCATATTTAGAGGAGACATTTACCCTTTTTTCTTTCACATTTTTGTTTTGATCTGGGATTTCATGCAGGACTTAATTTATTGATTTAGAAAAATATTTAACTTTTGAAAATTTAAGTTACATTTCTCTTCTACTAAAGGCATTTGCAATTTAGAAGAGGATAAGTCATAGTAGGACTAAAGAGTAATTTTTCGTTCTCTGACTAATGTTCAGGATGTTTCATTCCTATTTTTCACCCTGAGAGTCAGATTCTGTTGGCAATAATAATCAATGTTCAAGGTTCAGCACACTTCTGGCAAATCCTTGCTTCTGCTGAAATCAGGTTAAATGACTTTGCCTGAACACCCTAGCTTGGGGCACCTCTACCCCCAACTTTCTCTGTAGTTGTCACTGCAAGTTGTGGATTATATGTACCTAGGTACCCTATCATCAGTCATCTCCAGTTGGCCTCCATAGGCTTTGCTGCATGTTGTAGCTACCTGCCAGGCTGAAAACATCAGCTCTTCTTCCTTTCTTATTGGTTTTACTTCTACTTGATGAAGAAGCATCTCATTAAGGCTATAGGGTACAGCATGCAGCATGTTGTGGTAGTCTTGTGCCTGAGTGTCTTATCTTCTGTGAGCTCAGTCCCTTTTTTCTGAATCCTATTCTCCATAGCTAGGACTCTACATACCTTTTTTATATTATACTTTTAATATAATACCATATTATACCAATAATGCACCTATATTACTCTCAGTTGGTTCCTTCCTTCAGCTTCTCTCTTAACTCCTTTCTCCATGTTTGATTCTATGTGCCTAGGCACTCTACCTTCCTCAGTCATCTCTGGCCTAACAATTCCCTTCCATAGCTTCTGACTATGAAGGTAAATACTTTCATTACTTACTGCCATAGGACTCACAAGACAAGATAGTTTCTGTGTCTTTTATACAGAAATCCTTGATCTCGAAACACAAAACAGGGATATGGATTTAGAACACACTGTCTTCTTCCCATGGACACTTTGTTCTTTTTAACTATTTCTGTATAGGTTTTGATTTACTTACCCATTTATCAGTTACAAGTAGTTTATTTTGTACCCTTAGAGATTAAAAATAAGTAGTGTGACCTCAAAAAGCATCAATTTAGAACATCACAATGTTGATGTTCTGAGCAACCCAATGAGAGACACACTACCTGCCAGGCTGAAAACATGAGCTCTTCTGCCTTTCTTGTTGGTCTTACTTCTACTTGATGAAGAAGCATCTCATGAAGGCTGTGGGCCACAGCATACACAGCATTGTATATATTATAAGCAAACTCGGTCATGACCATGTCAAATCGGTTCGTCGGTGACTCAGGCAAGGAAGCATTTGGCACACAGTTCTCCAGTGTATTGCAGTCATCATCAGCAAATGAGCAGTTAAAAAAGGAGAACCAAAATGTTCTAAGATAAAAATCTTCTGGATATTTGGAAGGATGAACTGTTTGGATGAAATTTCTAAAACCAGAGATTTCTTTGTGGTGGTGTGTGAAGATGAGGCTTCCATGGAGTGAATGTAAAATGAAATGGTCTGCCGTGATGACACCATCCCATTCTGAGTTCATGATCCAGACTTTGCTTGTAAGTACAGTTTGTCTTAAATAAAACAGGAAGCCTCTCAGAAAATCACTGTCACCGTAGGTGATGATCACATTTGCTGATGATTTCAGAACCTGTGTAGGATTCAGTTGTCTGTTTGGTAAATAAGATACTTCACTAACAGGGATCATTTCCACAAAATCTACACATATTCTGTTTCTGTCCATTTCTGCTGTCAAGTCTGAGATGATCTGAACACCATTATGTCCTTCAGATATGATCAGTCCCACCCAGTTCCAGTGGAAATAATTCAACAAGGAGACAATGCCATGAGACAGAGACTTGTCCTTGCAGGCTATTTGGTAAAGATCAGGAAACTGCTCATGATTATTCAGGTTTGGATCAAAAGACCCAATGGTCAGCTAAAAGGAAAGGAAGATAAAGAGAATAAAAGAATTAAGAGAATGAAACATTCAGCACATGTCCAACTAGGACAGGCTTTTAAAATCACCTAAAATGATGAGAAATCACCCACTCTATCTGTATATGTGTGTATATGAGGCCAAAGGTTGATATTAGAGTTTCTTCATTATTCAGTATAAGTTTTTTTTTCTTTTACTTTTTTTGCATAAGATTCTAAGTGAACCTGTAGCTCACTGTTTAATTTGCCTTGAGTAGTCTGTGAACTCAATTGACTCACCTGTCTCTTCTTTACCAGAACCTAGATGACAGATGTATACTGCCTTCCACCAGTTTTATGTGAGTGGTAGGTATCCAAAGTCAGGTTCTCATGTTTGTGCATCAAATACTTTATGCACAAAGCTGCTTCTCTAGACCATCACACCCTTATTCTAAAGGTTCCCTGTAATAACTGTCTACTTGAGCCTATTCCTTTGATTTGTCCTGAATACTGTTTGGAATTATAAACATCGTCAAATGCATAAGCACATTTTTCTTTCATCCTCTTTTAACACCTTGGAATGACACTGAATTATAAATGGTTTTATCTTTCTCCACTTCACTCATTCTCACCTGTGGATATTTGTAGAGTTCTAGCAGTGTCCCTATATTGGCTGATATTATTCGTGATACACCTGTGAGTACTGCAACAGACTTCATCTCTCTCTTGCATGTGTAATTAGCCACATACTTCTTTGGCCCAGACAGCCATGTGATGCATCTATCTAATGTCCACCACTCATTGAACAGGACATTATATATATCATATCCCAGAGACACATTGGGTAAAATATGGGGGTTCCTGTTGATCTCTTCAATGGCATAAACCATTGCTAAAACAATCTGGTAGTTTTTAAAATTGAACCTGCACAGAAAGAAGATACAAAAATATTTAGGGCTGCTGTGTTTGAATGTCAAATAGTTTCATATCTGAACACTCTGTCCTCAGTTGATGACAATATTAATGACGCATGTAGAACATTCAAGAAGTTGAGCCCATCCCTTCCGCCCCTCTCTGGATCCCAGTGGCAGGAGCAGACACCAAGTAGGTCTACCCCCTTGTGGAAAGCATATCCTGAGACATCCAAGAGAGGCCAGTGTCCTCAGGGAGGCAGGTAAGGCCAGTCACGAACCACCCTACACACCAGAGCAACAGCAGGGAGTACAAAGCTCGAAGGACCCACCCCCCCAGGTATGCAAACCCCACCCCTGTGGAATTCCACACCCCTTTCGCCCCTCTCTGGATCCCGGTGGCAGGAGCAGACACCCATAGGGTTGGCACCCCTGTGAAAACTGTATCCTGAGACATCCCAGAGAGGCCAGTATCCTAAGAGAGGCAGACACACAGCTGGTCTGTACCCTTGTGGAAACCGTATTCTGAGATATCCAAGAGAGGCCACCGACTTCAGAACAGGGGACAACGTACCCAGAGACATCCTAGAGGAGCCATGGAACCCAGAGGAGCAGACACCATATCCTGAGACATTTTAGAGGAACCACTGCACTCAGAGCAGCGAACACCTAGCTGGTCTGCTCTCATAAAGACACCTTACCCTGCGACATCCTAGAGGAGACACTGCACTCAGAGCAGCTGGAGCTCAGGATCACAGGATCACAGAGACATCTGGACCCTGAGGAGTTCTGACACAAGCAAGATAACTGGAAAGACAGTCTCCAGTCAGAACAAGTGAGAGAGGGTAGCACGAGAGTTAACCAAATGGCGAAAGGCAAGCACAAGAATGTAAACAACAGAAACCAAAGTTCTTGGTATCGCCAGAACACAGTTGTCTCACCATAGCATGTCCTGAACAACACATCACACCAGAAAAGCGGGATACAGAATTAAAATCACTTCTCATGATGATGTTAGAGGACTTTAAGAAGGTCATAAATAAGACTCTTAAAGAATTTGAGGAGAACACACGTAAACAGATAGAAACCTTTAAAGAGAAAACACAAAAATCCCTTAAAGAATTGCAAGAAAACACAACTAAACAGGTGAAGGAATTAAACAAAACCATCCAGGATCTAAAAATGGAAGTAGAAACAATAAAGAAATCTCAAAGGGAGACTACCCTGGAGAGAGAAAACCTAAGAAAAAGACCAGAGGTCATAGATGCAAGGACTACCAACAGAATACAAGAGATCAAAGAGAGAATCTCATGTGCAGAAGATACCATGGAAAACATTGACACAACTGTCAAAGAAAATGCAAAATGCAAAAAGCTCCTAACCCAAAACATCCAGGAAATGCAGGACATAATGAGAAGACCAAACCTAAGGATAATAGGTATAGATGAGGGTGAATACTCCCAATTTAAAGGGCCAGTAAATATCTTCAGCAAAAGTATAGAGAAAAACTTCCCTAACCTAAAGAAAGAGATGTCCTTAAATATACAAGAAGCCTACAGAACCCCAAATAGACTAGACCAGAAAAGAAATACCTCCCATCCCATAATAATCAAAACATCAAATATACAAAACAAAGAAAAAATACTAAAAGCAGTAAGAAAAAGGTAAAGTAACATATAAAGGCAGACCTATAAGAATTACACCAGACTTCTCACCAGAGACTATAAAAGCCAGAAGATCCTGGACTGATATCATATAGACCCTAAGAGAACACAAATGCCAGCCCAGACTAATATACCCAGCAAAATTCTCAATCATTATTGATGGAAAAACTAAGATATTCCATGACAAAACAAATTTACACAATATCTTACCACAAATCCAGCCCTTCAAAGCATAATGGATGGAAAACTCCAACACAATGGGAGAAATTACAACAGAAAAAACAAGAAAGTAATCTCCCAACAACCACAAAGGAATATAGTTACACAAACATAAGTCTACCTCTAATAACAAAAGTGACAGGAAGCAACAATCTTTTTTCCTTAATATCTCTTAATATCAATGAACTCAACTCTCCAATAAAAAGACATAGGCTAGCAGACTGGAAACGTAAACAAGACCCAGAATTTTGCTGCATACAGGAAACACACCTCTGTGACAAAGACAGGCACTACCTCAGAGTAAAAGGATGAAAAACAATCTTCCAAGCAAATGGTCTCAAGAAACAAGCGGGAGTAGCAATTCTAATATTAAATAAAATTGATTTTCAACCAAATGTAATCAAAAAAGATAAAGAAGGACACTTTATACTCACCAAAGAAAAAATGTACCAAGATGAACTCTCAATTCTGAACATCTATGCCCCAAATGCAAGGGCACCCACATACATAAAAGAAACTTTGCTAAAACTCAAAGCATACATCATACCTCACACAATAATAGTGGGAAATTTCAACACCCCACTCTCAGCAATGGACAAATCATGGAAACAGAAACTAAACAGAGACACTGTGAAACTAACAGAAGTTATGAACCAAATGGATATATATATATATATATATATATATATATATATATATATATATATAACAATTCACCCTAAAACAAAAGAATATACTTTTTTCTCAGCACCTCATGGTACCTTCTCCAAAGTAGACCATATACTTGGTCACAAAACAGGCCTCAACAGATACAAAAAGATTGAAATAATTTCTTCCACCCTATCAAACCACCATGGACTAAGGCTGGTCTTTAATAATGACAAAAACAATGGAAATCCCACATACACATGGAAACTGAACAAGGCTCTACTCAATGATGACTTGATCAAGAAAAAAATAAAGAAAGAAATTAAAGACTTTTTAGAATTTAATGAAAAAAAGGACACATCATACCAAAACTTGTATGAAAGCAGTACTAAGAGGAAAACTCTTATCTCTAAGTACCAACAAAAAGAAACTGGAGAGAGCATACATTAACAACTTGACAGCACACCTGAAATCCCTGGAACAAAAAGAAGCAAATATACCCAAGAGGAGTAGATGACAGGAAATAATCAAATTCAGAGCTGAAATCAACCAAGTAGAAACAGAAAGAAGTATACAAAATATCAACAAAACCTGGAGCTGGTTCTTTGAGAAAATCAACAAGATAGATAAACCCTTAGCCACACTAAACAAAGGGCACAGAGACAGTATCCAAATTAATACAATCAAAACTGAAAAGGGACACAAAACAACAGAAATTGAGGAAATTCAAAAAATCATCAGATCCTACTACAAAGGCCTATACTCAACAAAATTGGAAAATCTAGAAGAAATGAACAATTTTCTAGAAAGGTACCAGATAACAAAATTAAATCTGGAGTAGGTAAACCATCTAAACAATCATATAAACCCTAAAGAAATAGAAGAAGTCATTAAAAGTCTCCCCACCATAAAAAGTCCAGGACCAGATGGTTTTAATGCTGCATTCTATCAGACCTTCCAGGAAGACCTAATACCAGTTCTCTTCAAGCTATTCCATCGAATAGAAACAGAAGGAACACTACCCAATTCGTTCTATGAAGCTACCATTATGCTCATACTCCAACCACAGAAAGACCCAACAAAGAAAGAGAACTACAGACCAATCTCTCTTATGAATATTGATGCAAAAACACTCAATAAAATTCTCACAAACTGAATCCAACAACACATCAAAACAATCATCCATCATGATCAAGTAGGCTTTATCCCAGGAATGCAGGGATGGTTCAATATTCAGAAATCCATCAATGTAATCCACTACATAAATAAACTCAAAGAAAAAAACCACATGATCATCTCACTAGATGCTGAGAAAGCATTTGACAAAATTCAACATCCCTTTATGGTAAAAGTCTTGGAAAGTTCAGGAATTCAGGGCTCATCCCTAAACATAGTAAAAGCAATGTACAGCAAGCCAGTAGCCAACATCAAACTAAATGGAGAGAAACTTGAAGCAATCTCACTAAGATCAGGGACTAGACAAGGCTGTCCACTCTCTCCTTACCTATTTAATATAGTGCTGGAAGTCCTAGCTAGAGCAATTAGATAACAAAAGGAAGTCAAGGGGATACAAATAGGAAAGGAAGAAGTCAAAATTTCACTATTTGCAGATGATATGATAGTATACTTAAGTGACCCTAAAACTTCCACCACAGAACTCCTAAACCCGATAAACAACTTTAGCCAAGTGGCTGGCTATAAAATCAACTCAAACAAATTGGTAGCATTCCTCTACTCAAAAGATAAACAGGCTGAAAAAGAAATTAGGGAAATGACACCCTTCACAATGGCCACAAATAATATAAAATATCTTGGAGTGAATCTAACCAAGCAAGTGAAAGATCTGTATGACAAGAACTTCAAGTCTCTGAAGAAAGAAATTGAAGAAGATCTCAGAAGATGGAAAGATCTCCCATGCTCCTGGATTGGCAAGATTAACTTAGTAAAATTGGCCATCTTGCCAAAAGCAATCTACAGATTCAATGCAATCCCCATCAAAATTCCAAATCAATTCTTCATAGAGATAGAAAGAGCAATTTGCAAATTTATTTGGAACAACAAAAAACCCAGGATAGCGAGAACTATTCTCAACAACAAAAGAACTTCTCGGGGAATCACCATCCCTGACCTAAACCTATACTACAGGGCAATAGTAATAAAAACTGCATGGTATTGGTACAGAGACAGGCATGAAGATCAATGGAATAGAACAGAAGATCCAGAAATGAGCCCACATACCTATGGTCACTTGATCTTTGACAAAGGAGCTAAAACCATCCAGTGGAAAAAGGACAGCATTTTCAACAAATGGTGCTGGCTCAACTGGAAGTCAGCACATAGAAGAATGCAAATTCATCCATTTTTATTCCCTTGTACAAAGCTCAAGTCCAAGTGGATAAAGGACCTTCACATAAAACCAGATACACTGGAACTAATAGAAGAGAAGGTGAGGAAGACCCTCTAATACATAGGCACAGGGGAAATGTTCTTCAACAGACCACCAATGGCTTATGTTCTAAGATCAAGAATCAACAAGTGGGACCTCATCAAATTGCAAAGCTTCCTTAAGGCCAAGGACGCTGTCAATTAGAGAAAATGGCAGCCAACAGATTGGGCAAAGATCATTACCAATCCTACGTCCAATAGAGGGCTAATATCCAATATATACAATGAACTCAAGAAATTAGATGCCTGACAACAAAATAACACCATTAAAAATGGGGTACAGAGCTAAACAAAGAATTCTCAACTGAGGAAACTCAAATGGCTGAGAAGCACCTTAAGAAATGCTCAACATCCTTGGTCATCAGGGAAATGCAAATCAAAACAACACTGAAATACCACCTCACACCAGACAGAATGGCTAAGATCAAAAACTCAGGTAGATGCTGGCGAGGATGTGGAGAAAGAGGAACACACCTCCATTGTTGGTGGAGTTGCAAGCTGGTACAACCACTCTAGAAATCAGTCTGGTGGTTCCTCACAAAATGGTACATAGCACTACCTGAGGACCCACCTATACTACTCCTGGGCATATACCCAGAAGATGTTCCAACATATAAGGACATATGCTCCACTATGTTCATAGCATCCTTATTTATAATGGCCAGAAGCTGGAAAGAACCCAGATGTCCTTCAACAGAGGAATGGATACAAAAAATGTGGTACATTTACACAATGGAATATTACTCAGCTATTAAAAATAATGAATTTGAGCAATCTTTAGGTAAATGGATGGAACTAGAAAATATCCTGAGTGAGGTAACCCAATCACAAAAGAACACACATGGTAGTTACTCACTGATAAGCAGATATTAGCCCAAAAGTTTGAAACAATAAAGATTCAACTAACAGACCACATGAAGCTCATGAATAAGGACTAACAAGTGTGGATGCCTAGGTCTAACTTAGAAGGAGTAACAAAATACCCAATGGAGCAAACATGGAGACAAAGTGTGGGACAGAAACTGAAGGAGAAGTTGTCTGGAGACCATTCCACCTGGGTATTCATCCCATGTGCAGTCACCAAAAATAGATGCTGACAGAAAGTATATGCTGACAGTACATGGATGACAGGAAGTACATGCTGACAGCAGCCTGATATTGCTGTCTCCTTAGAGGTCTCCCAGAGTCTCACATACCCAGAGGCAGATATGCACAGCTAACCATTCATATGATCAAGGGTTCCCAATAGAGACCTTAGAGAGAAGACTGAAGGAGCTGAAAGGGTTTGTGGCTTCATGAGGAGAGCAACAATACCAACCAACCAGAGTTCCCCAGTGTCTAAACCACCAGTCTAGGAGCACCTAGGGAGGGACCCATGACTCCAGCTGTATATTTAGGGGAGGATGGCCTTGTTGGGCATAGGTGGGAGAGGAGATCTTTGGTCCCATGAAGGCTGAACACTGAGTTAGGGGGAATCTGTGGGTGGGGAGGTGGGAGTGGGGGGTAGGTGAGGGCACACCCTTATAGAAGCAGGAGGAGGGGGATGGGATAAGGGGTTCCTGTGTGGTGGGGGGAATGGGGTAAGGGGATAAAAATCAAAATGTAAATATTATGTCCAATAAAAAAGGGGGAAAAAGAAAAGCTGTTAGAACCGACATCTTTAATAAAATGAAAGCCCTCTAAAACAAATTATCTTGATACTAAAATTTGTTTTGAGAATTGTATATTGCAGAATACACAGACTTGGTGTATCTACTCATCAAGCAAGCTGGGCAGACCTGCTCAAACCTCTGATGTCCTGGAATTCCATCTGGATGCAGTAAAGACACAGTGTCAGAGGCTTATCAATTTACTCTTCCTCCCACCCCTCTTCTAATATTTCAATGCCCATAATCATCAGCTCGTAGAAGTTAATGAAGAGTTAGCGTCCATATTCCCTGGGCTTGGGGACTAAGCTGGTTAATATTGGCCTGTCTTTCTAGGGAAAAGTAGTGGTTTTGTTGGAACAGGGAGGATTAGCTAGGATTTATTTCATAGCCATAACCTACTGGTAGGAATATGTATAATTGTTATTAAGATGAAGTTATAATTTCTTAAATGGTACAAAATTTACTTTGATTTCAAATTTAAAGTTTTCATTGCTACAAGCTTTTTATTGATATAAAAGTGAGACAATGTTGATACTCTCATAGGCATCATGCCTCTATAACACATTTAGGAATACAAGGCTTAGACCCAGTACTTCTTTAAATTTTTTAACTGATTTGAGACAGTTAGCCTGTGAGTTAAGGACCTATAGCAAATTCATGGCATTGAGTTTATTGTTTTCTGTATTTTATTTAGAAATAGCTGAGAGGAGTTTACAGACAACAGTCCAGATTACCTTACATGGATAGTTGGTTTTCAAAACATCAGAAGTCCACAGAATTGATGTTACAAAAATTTCTCTATTAATGTTCATTTTGGTTAGAGACCTATCTGTTCCTGACAGCTTTCTGTCTTGGATTCTAAGAAGAAATTGAGCATCTTCAGAGTTACTCCAGTTGTGATGAGACAGCCACTAGGCAAGAATTGCTTCTTTCCATCTACAGACAAATTACTGTCCAGAAAAGAACACACTTGCAGAAGAGTCAACTGATTGTATCTGCCAAGACAGAGTAATCAACCCTTAATAATTCTGCATCACTAGGTCTGTCAGATGATCCTGGGCCAGAAGGCTGAGATCAGGTGCGCCAATGTTTTGTAGTATATAGAGTGTACAGGTGTTCAGAGGTCTCTATAAATTGGCTAAGTTTTAGAAGCTATGTTTTGTGCTTCCCATAATTTCAGTTAACAAAGTCATTCTGGATTTCTGACGGGGTTGAAAACTTATAGTCTCATGGCCAACCCTGGCTATTTACTTTGAGAGAAAAGATTTGAGAGGATGGTTTTCAGCTGACAATCATTCTAAAGCAAAGAAAAAAGCCAGGTTCAGAACTAAGTCTTTTAGTTAGGAGAGATGACAGAAGTTCTGCTTAGTCAACAAAGTGATGGACTGGGTATTGGGTCTATCTTGCACCTTACTGACACAAATTGGTATAGTTATTCTCTAATTTTATTTTGAGAGAAAAGTTTTATTTTAACAGGAAGGATGATATGTAGGAGGAGCTAAGGTGGGAGGAGTAAGGAGAGGAAGAGGAAAAATAAGTAGAGGAGGAGGATAAGGAGAGGAGGAGCTAGGTGATGAGAGAGAGAGGAGGGACATGGAGGTGGATGTTCACATGTCTCTGACAGTCAAGATAGTTGATATATCTAGGTTGGGTATTGGGTTCACTTCTGATTGATAGTGAGTACTACCAAACTTATAAAGCCTTTGGTTAACATTAAAAAATTGTATAAAAGCAAAAATGAGAAGTGGGTGTGGGATAAGGATTTTCTAGGGAGGGGAAATAGGGAAAGGGGATGGCATCTGAAATGTAAATAAAATATCCAATAAAAAATTTTTAAAAAGAAATACACAGCAAGCCAATAGCCAACATCAAATTCAGTGGAGAGAATCTCAAACAATTCCACTAAATTCAGGGAAAAGACACGGCTGCACACTCTTTCCCTATCTATTCCAATAGTAGTTGAAGTTCTTTCTAGATCAACAAGACAACATAAGTAAATGATGAGAATACAAATTGGAAAGGAAGAAATCAAAGTACACTATTCACAGATAAAATGATCGTATCCATAAACAAACCCAAATATTCTTTCAGAGAACTTCAACAGTTCGCAAAGTGGATGGATACACATTAACTAAGAAAAATCAATAGCCCTCCTTTATACAAATAATAAAAGGCCAGAGAAAGAAATTAGGGAAACAAAATCCTTAGAATAGCAAAAAATTAATATAAAATATTTTGGTATGAATCTAACCAAAGAAAGTGAAAGACCTATATAACAGGAACTTCAGTGCAAGAAATTGAGAAA
This sequence comes from Arvicanthis niloticus, assembly GCF_011762505.2. Classification (NCBI taxonomy): domain Eukaryota; kingdom Metazoa; phylum Chordata; class Mammalia; order Rodentia; family Muridae; genus Arvicanthis; species Arvicanthis niloticus. Next base: position 37,006,579 of record NC_133432.1, read on the forward strand.
GATTTCAGAAGATGGAAAGTTCTCCCATGCTCATGGATCAGTAGGATTAACATGATGAAAATGGCAATCTCACCAAAAGAAACCTATATATATGATGCAATTGACATAAAAATTCCAGTGTAATTCTTACAGAGCTTGAAAGAGCAATTCTCCCCTTCATATGTAAAAACAAACAAACAAACAAAACCCAGGATAATTACAACAATCTTTAACAATGAAAGAACCTCTGGAGATATCACAATCATGACCTCAAGTTCTACTACTGAACAGTAGTAACAAAAATTGTATTGGTATACAAACAGACAAACTGATCAATGTAATTGAATTTAAGACCCTGAAATAACCCACACACCTATGGGCAATTGATTTGTGAGAAACATAGCAAAACCATGCAATGGAAAAAAGAAATGATGCTTGTCTCTCTGGTAGAAGAATGCAAATAGATCCGTATCAATCAGTCCTGCAAAAAACTCAAGTCTAAGTGGTTGGAAGACTACAATGTAAAACCACATACACTAAATCTAACTGAATAGAAAGTGAGGGATAGTCTGTAACTCATTGATATAGGATACAACTTCCTGAAGAGAACACCAATGACTCAGGATCAAAATCAACAATTGATAACTGGGACCTCCTAAAACTGAAAATCATCTGTAATACAAAGGACATAGTCAATATAACAATACAGGAGTCTATGGACTGAAAATGGATCTTCACTAACAGTACATCTGATAGAGGGTTAATATCCAAAATATAGGAAGAATTGAAGAAGTTAGACACCAACAGCTCAAATAACCTAATTAAAAATGGGGTACAGAGCTAAACAGAGAATTTTCTTTAGAGAAATCACGCATGACTTAGACACACTTAAGGAAATGTTCAATGTCATTAGTCTTCAGGGAAATGCAAGGACATCGTAAAATTTGCTGACAAGTGAATGGAATTTGACAATATCACCTTGTGTGAGGTAACCCAGGCCTAAAATGACATGCATGGTGTGTACTCACTTAGAAGTGAATATTAGCTATAAAGTACAGGATATTCACACTTCACTCCACAGACCCAAAGAAGCTAAACAAGAGGAAGGCCCAAGTAAGGATTCTTGAGTCTAACCTGGAATGGGAAATAAAATACCCAAAGGACTTAGATGGAGGGGTGGAAGTGGGTGAGAGAGAGGATGTGGAGGGTAATGAAAGGGAGTTCAAGATCTGGTGTGGGGAAAGACAGGAGAGAGGGCAGGAGGAACAGGAAAATTCATGGAAATCTACAGCTGGTTGTTGGTAGGGTGTGGAGGGTGTGGGCCATCTCAAGGTCATGCTGGAGACCTGTGAGAGAGGAGACTCCCAGGAATCAATGCTGATGATGTTAGCTGAGACTCACAGCAGTGGATACATGGAACCTGAAGAGGCCATCTCCTGTAGCCATGAAGGAATCCCATAGAAAATGTATGGACACAAACCCAACAACAAAATCTTTGACTCAAAATTTATCCTGTGTACAAGAAATTCAGGGAAGGAAAATGGAGCAGAGGTAGAGGGAATGGTCAATCAATTACCAGCCCAACTTGAGACCCTTCCCATGAGCAAGCAACAATACCTGACACTATTAATGATACTCTCTTAAGCTTGCAGAAAGGAGTCTAGCATATTTTTTTCTGAGAGGCTTCAGCCAGCAAATGATTGAAAGAAATGCAGAGTCACACAGAGTCACACAATCAAACATTAGATGGAGTTAGGGGAATCTAATGGAAGAGTTGGAGGAAGAATTTAGGGCCCAGAAGTGGGTAGGAACTACACAGGAATACCACTAGGGTCAACTAACCTGGACCCGTGGGGACTCTGAAAGACTGAACAGTGGTCAACAAACCAAACAACAGACATGGGCTCAAACTACTTTCCCCTAACATATGGACAAAAGGGGAGTTGTGTGTCAATGTTGATTCCCCAAAACTAGAGTGGGAACTATTGCTAAAGTTCTTGCCTTTCTCTGGTATATGCTTCTCTATCACGGCTGTCTTGTCTGTCTTCAGTGGGAAAGGATGTGCCTAGTCTTGCCTCTAGAGACTTGATGTGTCAGCGTTGTTGGATACCCTGAGTGATGGTGCTCCCTCTCAGAGAAGAGGGGGATGCAGATAGGGACTTTGTGAGGGAGGGCCTGGAGGGCAAGAAAAGAGAAAAAAGTACTATGTTACTTTATTTCCATAAGTCACTTGTGCAACAAACATAAATAAACCAAACCAAGCCAATCCAAGCCAAGCCAAGCCATGCCATGTCACTCTTCGCCAACCTAAGCCAAGCCAAGCCGAGCCGAGCGAGCAGAGCCGAGCCGAGCCGAGCCGAGCCGAGCCGAGCCGAGCGGAGCCGAACCGAACCGAACCGAACCAAACCGAACCAAACCAACCAAACCAAACCAGACCAACCAACCATCCAATCAACTAACTATCCAACCAACCAACTAAACAATCAAAAAACAAAAAAATTCTAGTCTTTGAAAAAATGAAGAATGTATCGGAAGATAGAAAAATCTTCCATGTTCACAGATCAGTAGATTTAACATAGTAAAAATGGTCAGTGTACCAAAACTATCTATATATTTTACATAATCTCTGTAAATATCCCAACACAATTCATTAAAGTCATTGAAAGATAATTGTCAAATTCATATGGAGAAAAAAAAACCAGCTATGTCAAACAATACTGAACCATAAAAGAATTTCCAGTGGTTTAACCATCTCTTATTTCAAGCTGTACTACAGAGCTATAGTTATAAAAACTGCATGGTATTGACATGTTGGTAAACTGGCTTGAACTGAAGACTCACACATAAATTCACACACCTATGAATATTATATTTTTTATGAAGAAACAAGAAATTCACAGTAGAATAAAGAATACATTTTCATACAAATGGTGTTGATCAAATTGTGTGTCTGCATGTGGAAGAATGCAAAAAAATCCATATAGATTTCTATCATTATGCAAAAAACATGGAGGGAAGAATTGAAGAAACCAGAGAGACTAAGGACACTACAAGAAGACCTACACAATTAACTAGCCTGGGGCATGGAGGCTTACAGAGACTGAACCACCACCCAAAGAACATTCACAGGTTGAACATAGGCTCCACACAGATGCAGCAGATGTGTAACTTGTTTTACATTTGAGTCCACTAACAAGTAGAGCAGGGACTGTCTCTGAGTCCATTGCCTGCCTTTGGATCAAACGTTGTTTGATTTGAGTGGGAGAGGATGCACTTAGTTCTGCTGTGACTTGATGTACCAAAGTGAGTTGGTACCCAACTCCACTTCTCTGAGGAACAGGGGATGGGGGGGATCAGAAAGAATGTGTGAGGGTGGAACTGGGACAAGTGGAGAGAGAGGACTGTCATCAGTCTGTAATGTGAATAAATAAATTAATGAGGAAAATAGAATAAACACAAAAGTATTTATTTGAACAAAATTTATATACCTATTTTGATTTTATTCATTATCTCTTCCAACCTCTGAGATCCTTCCTAACTCGCTATACATACAATTCATGTTTTTCTCTGTCCCTCTCTCTCTCTCAATATAAAACCAAAACCAAAAATTAAATGTCAAAATAAACAACCACAATAAGCAAAGCAAAACAAAACAACAAACCACAAACAATCCAAAAAATGAAATAAAATCTTGGAGTCTGTCTTGTGTTTGTAAACTATAAAAATCATCCATCAGAATCAGAGAGGGTTTCTTGGTCAAATCAAGTTTGACTGCTCTGTATTTTGCAACTAAAAAGAGTTTTCTACAAAAATCTGTCTTAATATTTAGTTATGGTGGCCAAGCTATAGCAATGGTAATAGACTACATCATTTTAGGTGACTTTGGGCCTTCTCTGACTAATAAATAGCTGGGTGGTCTAAGTTTGGTTTTGAGATAGTCATTTAATAATCTGCCTTCTGGGAGCAGCACTGTTAACTTTTGTAGGATACTTTTGTTCAAACAATTTTTCCACATTTTTTGAATATTTTCTTTACATTTCAAATGTTAACACCTTTCCCGTTCCCTCCCACCCCAACCTCTGAATCTCCCTATCCCATCCCTCTGCTTCTAGGAGGGTGTTTCTCCACCCACACCCACACTCTGGCCTCCCCATTTCTCTGCCATTTCTCTACACTGGGGCATTAAACCTTCACAGGACCAAGGAACTCTTCTCCCATTGATTTCCAACAAGGACATCCTCTGCTACATATATGGCTGGAGCAATATGTCCCTCCATGTGTACTCTTTGGTTGGTGGTTTAGTCTTTGGGAACTCTAGGGATCTGGTTGGTTGATATTGTTGTTCTTCCTATGGGTTTGCAAAACCTTTCAGCTCCTTCAGTCCTTTGTCTTACTCCTTCATTGAGGACCCCATGCTCAGTCCAAAGCTTGGCTGTAAGCATTTGCCTTGTATTTGTCAGGCTCTGTCAGAGCCTCTCAGGAGACATCTATATTAGGCTCCTGTCAGCCTGCATTTCTTGGTCATTTTTAAGTAGCTTACAAATTAGTTCACTCACATAAGACTTTTTACAGCCTTTGTTTTAACATAGCTCTACCAATCCTGTATCCCTGTCCTCATTTCCATTTTAACTTGTCTATCACTATCTCCTATGTTTTGGGATTACTGACATGTACCATGTATGTACCATGGTGAATCATTTTTTGCTTTTTAAACTTGGATCACATGATTACAGGTTCCCAAGCACATTCTTCATGTATGTTTTGGATAAGCCTTCCCTTGCTCTCTCATTTCCCCATTCCTCTTCATTCTACTACCTGTTTTGACAGTTCTGCCTCTAGGATTCTCATTTTCTACTTATATTTTATCATCTTTCTGCCTAACTGCATCCCGAGCCCTGCCACCAGAGGTCTATTTCTAGTTTCCACATGTATTCCATGTCAAGCACACTAATAATCAAAGCTAGAACTTTTATATGTAAAAGAACCAATGGCATTTGTCCTTTGGGGCCCAGGTGATGTCATTGAGTAAAACATTTTTAATCTGATTCATTTATATAAAAATATCATGATTTAATTTTCCTTTACAATTCATTCCATTGTGTATATGTACCACATTTTCATTACTCAATAGTAAATTTATAAACATCTAGCCTGCTTCAAGTTCTTGGATATTATGATCAGCATAGTAATGAACATGGATATACAGATATCTTTATAGTAGTGTATAAAGTCCCTTTGGTGAGCATGCCATGACACACATGTAGAGGTTAGAAGACAACACTGGATGTCAGTCCTCACCTTTCACATTGTATGAGAAATAGTATATTTATGTTCTACAGCATGTAACAGGTACTTTGTCAATAACCTTCTGGGCAAACATGTGTTACCATACCTTGTTTTATGTGGGGTTTTGTTATCTGAACACATGGCAAGGAATTTACTCACTGAGTCATCTACATACACCATTTCATGTTACCTTTGGAGTGAGTTTCACTTTCCTGCTGAATGTCTTTTTATTTCAATATTAAAATGTCCTCTTAGACATTTTCACTACTGAGTTAAGGCTCAGATATTGCTGAGTAAGACATGGTGTAAAGGCTGTAAATGCCAGAAAAAAAGGGAGAGCTGTGGAATGTCATCTGCTAATCAAAGTGTTTAATAGGAACCATGAACACACAGCAACTGCAGTTACTGGCATTGGAACTACACAGAACTGGCCAATCAGCTACTGATAGGGGAAAGAATCATGGGGTTCTAGCACATACTGCTAAACTATTGGCCCCTAACAGATTTACACACTTTACAGATCTGTAAAACATTAGACTAAGAATACTTTATGTGTAGGTTTTAATACAGTTCTTGGAAATACCTTACCTATTAGGAAAAAACACACTGAACTACTTTATTCAAAGTCAATTTTTAAAGGAAAAGAGTTACATAAAATAATAGCTTTTTGTTTTTAATATATAGAATACTCCTTTTTGCCTTAGAGTAATAGGTCCAGTTGAAACAGAAATTTGGAAAAACTTAAAAGCCTGTTTATTGCTAAATATTGGCAGTGAAGTGGAGGGAGCTAATATCAGAAAGATTTTAGTCAGATATGCATATTCAAATTAGAACTATGAATTGTTCTGAAAGCATTATAAACACTGTTTTCTATAAAAACCTTCAAAACTAGACATAGTGGTCAAATGCCTTTAATAAGAACATCTAGGAGGTAGAGGCAAACAATCTCTGAATTACATAAATAGCTCTAGACCATTCAGGGCTACATAAAGAGAACTTGTATCAAAGAAAATTTGTAATGTTAAATTTTAATATAAAAGGTCTAATACTGACCACTCTCAAGTGAAGACATTTGAAAATGCAACAACACTCCCAGATAAAATATAGTAGTACCAACCTTGGTACCCAACATCAGAGATATAAAGACACACAGGTAGATCAATGGAATAGAATGGAAGACCCACAAATGAACCCACACACCTATGGTTACTTGATCTTTCACAAATGAGCTAAAACCATCCAGTAGAAAAAAAGACAGCATTTTCACAAATGGTGCTGGTACAGCTGGTGGTCAGTATGTAGAAGAATGCAAATCAATCCATTTTTATCTTCTTGTACAAAGCTCGAGTTTAAGTGGATCATGAACCTCCCTATAAAATCAGATACACTGAATCTGATAGAAAAAATAGTGGGGAAGAGCCTTGAAAACATGGGCATATGGGAAATCTTCATGAACAGAACACAAATGGCTGATGCTCTAAGATCAAAAATTGACCAATAAGATCTTATAAAATTCCAAAGCTTCAGGAAGACAAAGGAATTGTCAATAGGACAAATTGTCAGCAAACAGATTGGGAAAAGATCTTTACCAATCCTACATCTGATAAATGGCTAATATCCAATATATACAAAGACCTCAAGAAGTTAAACTCCAGAGAACTAAATAGCCCCATTAAAACATGGGGTACAGAGCTAAACAGAGAATTCTCAACTGAGGAATATTGAATGGCTGAGAAATACCTAAAGAAATGTTTAACACTCTTAGTCATCAGGAAAATGCAAATCAAAATGACCCTGAGATTCCACCCTATACCAGTCAGAATCACTAAGATCAAAAACTCAGGTGATAGCAGATGTTGGCAAGGATGTGGGGAAAGGGGAACACTCCTCAATTGTAGGTGGGATTGCAAGCTGGTACAAACACTCTGGAAAACAGTCTGGCAGTTCCTCAGAAAATTGGACCTGAGGACCCAGATATTCCATTCCTGGGCATATATCCAAAGGATGCTCCAACATATAACAAGGACACATGCTCCACTATGGTCATAGCATCCTTATTTATTACAGCTGTAAGATGGAAACAACCCAGATATCCTTCAACAGAGGAATGGATACAAAAATTGTGGTACATTTACACAATGGAGTACTACACAGCTATTAAAATAATGACTTCATGAAATTCTTAGGTAAGTGGATAAAACTAGAAAATATCATCCTGAGTGAGGTAACCCAGTCACAAAAGAACACACATGATACACACTCACTGATAATCCAAAAGCTCAGAATACCCAAGATACAATTCACATACCAAATGGTGCTCAAGAAGAAGGAGGACCAAAGTATGGGTGCTTTGGTCCTTTTTAGAACTGGGAACAAAATACTCACAGGAGCAAATACAGAGCAAAGTGAAGGAAAGGCCAACCTGAGACTGCCCAACCAGGGGATCCATCCCATATACATTCACCAAATGCGGGCACTATTGTGGATGCTTGTTTGGTTTCTAGTGAAAGAAAGAATAAAATGTGGTAGATTTGGATAAATGGGAAAGTGAAGAAGATCTTGAAAGAATTATGGGAAACAAAACCATAATCAGAATATGTTGAATAAAATAATAAATTTTCAATATAAAACAATAACATTAAATGCCACTAGCTTCAATTCTCTAACAACCACAAACTGACATGGTGGATCAAAAAAAAGTTCATCTACCTGTGTTGAGCAAGAGACACATCTTGGTTTTAAAGATGGTACCAGCTTAGAATACAGGATGGACAAAATTACCCCAATCAAATGGGGCTTGGAATGAAACAGGTATTGCTCAATTAGTAACTGACAATATAGACTTTAAACTAAAGTTAATCAGACAAGATCAAGAGGGATATTTTATTCTAATAAAGAGAAAGGCTAACCCAGAAGACATTACAATTTTAAACTTATATTCACCAAAGTCTGAAGCATCTCATTTCATTAAATTGTGCTACTGTTTTTAAACATCCAATACCATCAATCCATCAATAGTAGGTGATTTCAGTAATCCTCTTTTTCTAATAGAAATGTCAACTGGACAAAAAATAGAGAAACATTATAATCATGTGTCATACATCAAACATCCTTGACAAATTCTACAGACTATACTACCCAACCATTAAAGAATACACATTCTTTTCAGTAGTACATGGAAGCTTTTCTAAAATAAACCATGTCCTCAAGCATAAAACAAATCTTTAGAAATTCAAAAAGACCAAAATAACCCTTGTATCCTAGATAACCATAGTGCAGTGAATGAAAATTGACAGCAAAATATTTCTAAAAATAAAGAATCTCATGGAGATTAAACTCACTATGGTCTGAGGAATGAGAGAAAGAAGAAATTAAGATTTAAGTTAAAATCTGCCTGATCTAAAGGAAATGAAAACATAGCACAACCAGCTCTCTAGACATGTTAAAAGCAGTTCTATGAGGGAAGTATACAGCTCTAAGTATTTTCACCAGAAGTCAGAAAGAACACAAATAATTGACCTACCAATGCAACTCAGAAATTGAACCAAACAAATTGAAACCCAGGCAGGGCAATAAATTATGAGAACCAGGTCAGACATCATCAACAAGAACAAAAGGAGAAAAATAAAGCAAACAACCAAGCCAACACCAAAATTAGTGAATGAAATAGTTTTATAAAAGGTTTAACAGTTTGAAAGACTCATGGCTCAACTAATCAAAATACAAAAGGAGGATGTAAAAAACAGAATCAGCAATGGACATGGAAACATCACAACATGCACCTAAGAAATTAATAATATTATGAGGGAATATTTGTAAAATTTGTACTTCATTAATCTGAAAAAGTTTAAAAAAGAAGTCTTCTAGATCATGCCAAGCCACAAAAGGTAAACCAAGAAGTTAACAATCTAAAGAGAACCATAACAAATGAGGAGATTAAAATAATAATGAAAAGGCTTCAGTTAAAAATGTCCAAGACCAGAATTATCACACCATTATTGTACCGAATTTTTAATCCTTCATATTCTTCTTGAAACATCTCTTTTTAAACCATTAAAAAAGCAAAAAGAAACAGAATGAACACTCTCAAACTTCTATAAAGTCAGTTTCACTCTACTACTAAAACCAGGTAAAGATACTGCAGGTGAAATTCCTGATGATAGACTAAAAAAATGTTTAAGAAAACATGAATAAACATAATGTAGAAACACATAAAGAAGACCATAAACTATAACCAAGCTTATTTTATCTTTGAAATATATAGGTATTTCAGCATATATCTGAAGGCAGTAAATGAAACAACCAACATCAGTGGACTTAAAGACAAACAAAATCTCCTGATTATCTCAATTGATGCAGAAAAATCTTTGTCAAACTCCATCATGGTAAAATCCAATCTTCATGGTAAAGGTATTAAGAATACAGAGCTAAAGGGAATATACTACAACACAATAACACACACACACACACACACACACACACACCCCAACAACAACAACCTAAAGTATATATAAACTAGTCAGGGATATTCACCATTCCTATTCCTTTTTAATATTGTGTTTGAAGTGCTGGGTAGAGCAATGAGGCAATACAAGGAAATTAAGAAAACACAAATAAGCAAAGAAAAAGTCAAACTATCATTATTTCTAGATGACATGATGTTATATATTAGAGACACCAAAAATTCTATCAGAAAAAAATGATAATCAATTCAGCAATGTGGCAGATGAAAAATCAACTTGCACAATAAATTGCGTTTTTTGATACACGAAAACCAAATATACAAAAAAGGATAACATGGACAAATACACACTCACCATAGTCTAACAAAAATAAAGTATCTAGGAATAAACATAGCTAAGAAAATGAAGAATTTACTGGATAAAAACATCTGGAGAGAGAGAGCACATGAGAGAGAGAGGAGAGAGAGAAAGAGAGAGAAAGAGAGAGAGAGAGAGAGAGAGAGAGAGAGAGAGAGAGAGAGAGAGAGAGAGAGAAACTAGGAAATAAAATGATATCTCATGTTCATGGACTGGTGGAAGTTATATGTTGAAAATGACAACGACCATTTTAACAAAAGCTATTCATAGTCTCAATGCAATCCCAGTCAAAATGACATTGACTTTTTTTTTTTACAGGAAAAACTATGTAAAATTTTAAATGCTTCCACAAAGAATCCTGAGAGAAAATGATGTTGGAAGGATTACAATTCCTGATCTTAAGATAGATTAGAAAGCCATAATAAGAAAACAACCTGGTACTGACACAAAACAGACATGTAGACCAATGGCACAAAATCCAGTCCCAAACATGAATACATGTAACTTCAACCACTTAACATTTCCTGAGATGCCAAAATAGAAGGAAAGAAAGAGAGAAAAAGAAAGAAAGAAAGAAAGAAAGAAAGAAAGAAAGAAAGAAAGAAAGAAAGAAAGAAAGGAAGGAAGGAAGGAAGGAAGGAAGGAAGGAAGAAAGAAAGAAAGAAAGAAAGAAAGAAAGAAAGAAAGGAAAAAAACCTGCATGCTAAGGAAAAGAAACCATCTTCAAGAAATAGATCAGAACAATACAACCAAACTTGTATGTATCAACTTGCACAAATCTGAATTCTGAATGGATCAAAGATATAGGTTTGAAGCCTGAAACCCTGAGACTGTTAGAAGAAAACAGGTAGTACCCTCCATGATGTAGTTGTAGGAAAAGATTCTGTTTGCCCAAGAATTAAAGCTAACAATTGAGAATTGGAACTTTATAAAACTAAACATTTTACGCATAGACATCAACAAGGTGAAGAAGCAGCCCAGAGAGTAAGAAAATCTTTGCCAACTGTACACCTGTCAGAGGTTTAATACCCATAGCATACAAAGATAATAATCCTTTACTATCCAGGAAGAGATTTTTCAGATGCTCCTTGTACAAAATTCATGCCAATGGCTTGCATTGTGATTTTAGGAAATGTTATTGGATGTAATTCACGACTACACTAATTCATGACAACACTAATTCCTGACAACCGGCTAGAAGAGGGCAGGAATAGTGGAGTAAGAAGGAGATAATTGAGTCTCAGAGAGGAGTAGCTAGAATGAAAGAAACTAGAATACTTTTGTACTTTTTGAAGCAAAGAAACTAGTAAACAGAAATAATAAGAGTAAATTAGAGACAGTACTTGGGATAGAAGAACAGTATGGAGCATGTAGATAGCAGTGCTGCATGAACACATAATATTTCTAGACATTGTATATCTTTAAAAATAAGAGAGAAAATAAAGATATCAAATAATTATCTTACTGAATATATAAAATCTCATAGCTTGGATCATAAGATGGAGCATCTAGGAGAACAGTAAACAGAGGTAAAAATGCAGCAACCACCACATCTCCATCCTTGTATACACTGGGTTTTGTCTTTCCAAAACAGTAAGAGCGGTCAGTGGAGTAGACATAACTGGAGTACTGCAGGATCAGGAAAATAAAAATCAGAAGGAGCATCATAGAAGTATCTGCAAAGTTTAGGTCTGCATAGACGTTTCATTTTCAAAGACAGGAGGTATTATATACATATCCGATGAATTTGTATCAATTCATGGAAATTCCAATTTTGTTTTTGACTATGATGACTAATCTTATTCCCATGGCTTTTTCAATTCAGTTTTTGAACATCCCCTGAAGGATTCTGTAAAACTTTTTTCCTGGAACTCCACCTGTGATGTCCCACCTGCAGGCAAAAAACACAATATGGAAAACATGTCTGAGGCTCATCATCTCCAGGCCCAGTGGCAATGGTTTCATCCATTTCCATTGACAACAGGGCTCCTGAGCTGAAGTCCTCTTGGGAAGACTTGACCAAGCTGATGTCAGAATACTTATCTTCTGCCGTTGGTGAAAGTATTGTCAGAAGGGATGGGATGTATTTCAGTTGATATTATGCTTTTCTATCATGCAGAAAGCCTAGGTGTAATCACTGGAAACACATAAACTGTGCATAGTTTTAAACATCTGTAATCCCCGCTCCGAGGATCAAGGTTTGGAGAATCAGTCGGTCAAGATCATCTCTGTAGACACAGAATGCTTGAGGTTTATCTGTACTAGAGACTGTCTCAAAAAGTGTTGTTATAATCCATTTGTATGTCCACAGAATTTATTTTGCTTATTTAGTGTGATTATCCTTGTGTATGTGAGTTATTTGTCTCCCATTTCTTCTTAAACATCAAAATGAAATATATATATATATATTTCATTATATATATATATAATGAAATATATATATATACATGTATATGTATGTCATGATGTACATATGCATTAGTGTATAAATTACTAAATAATTATGTATTGAATTTAGTTTAACAGGTATTCTATGTTCTACTTCATGTAAGCCAACAATCATAAGTGGAATCATATAGCTAGGATAAACTAAGTATATGGGACTTATTTGTTCTTTGTTTTTAATTTTCTCCAAACCTAATAAGGCTTCGAAATGGAGACTAGTAGTTTTTTTGTTTGTTTCTATAAAGGGGTCTGTGTTTGTGTGTGCTCATCATGTGGAGGCCAGAGGTTGAAATCAAATGTCTTCCTTTACTACTCTCTGTTTACTCTTGTGAACCAAGTTTCTAAGTGAAAACAGAACTTTCTGATTTACCTGAAGTAAAGGAACAACCAGTATTGGGCCTCTTGAAGAAAGTGCTGGGCATATAGTTGCATATCTCCATGCGCATATATTTATGTGAGAACTGGAGGGGCGTCCTGAAATGAGGTTCCCATTATTTTATTGGCAACTAAACCATTACTTTCACACCTAGAGTTTCAAGTTTTAAGAAAAAACAACTTTTAATCAGTTCTCAAGTGGAGACATGTCATTATTATTTTTGGAACATATCTAGAATAAATACAGAATAATTTTATGTTCAGAATATTGACTTTCAAAGATTTTTTGTGCAAATGCTTATTTTTAACACTTTATAATTTTTGAAGCACTGGGTGTTGAATACAGTGTCTCCTAGATGTTAGGCAGAAAATGCAAAACACATCACCAATGAGTTTTTTTCGTCTTCAAGTTTAAAATCATAACATCAATAGGAAAATTGTGAATGATGGTACTAGAAATGGTTATGTTTAACAACTTACGTCAGATTCAGAAATAAAAACACAAAAGTTTCTCTTTGTCATCTTCTGTTTGTGTGCTTGATGTCAAACCAGAAAAGAAAGATAGAAGAAGAAAGTCAGAGGGAAATAAAAAGTAATGGAATATTTTACATAAATGCAAAATTGGCTAATGATTGGAGGGGACAAAGGATAACACTCAGAAGTAAAGAGAATTGATAACAAGCAATATGTAAATGCCAAGAGTGAACATTAAATGAAATGGAGAGTAACTGAAAGCAATTTCACTAAATTCACGGGCAACACAAGGCTGACTGTTCTCTCCCTATCTCTTCAAAACAGTAGTTGAAGTTCTAGTAAGAACAATAAGACAATGTAAAAAGATCAAGGGGATACAATTGGAAAAAATAAGTCAAAGTATTGCTATGTTTGTTGTAGGAGCATGGAAGATTTCTGGAATTTTGACTGGAATAGTGGGTGGATGATTTGTGAGGGGCTAAATGTGGCATCCTAGTTGATGCATGGAAGACAGTGGTGCAGAGAGCAATGTAGATTATGATAGCTGGGCTCAAGAGGCTTCACAGCAGAAGAATATTACTAATTGGCTTAGAAACCATCCTCATGATATTTTGGAGAGTAAGATGGCTGCTTTCTGCCTTTGTCCAAAAACATTTATTTGAGGTTTAATTGAAGAAATTTAGATTAATGGCACTGGTAGAGGAGATTTCAAGATAGTTTACTATTGTTGTGCTACATGGTTGTTAGTGGCCACCCTTATGCAAATCTATAATAAGAAGGAACAAGCTGTTCAAGGAATAATAATAATATATATATATACGCATATATATGCATATACATGAGTTATGAACACCAGAATGTTTAATGCAGCTAAGAACAGTGCTCAAGGAAATAAAATTATGCAAAGAAAACAAGATGACTAATGCAGTAATGTCACTGGTGACTTCAGGAAAAGACTTCACCCTGCCAAACTTCCAAATTGTGGAAAGAATTGAAAGAAAAGCTAAAGCAGTAAAGGAAACTGTTGACAACAGAAAGCAAATGAAGATGTAGTTGAATGACAGGGTCATGTTCTAGCTCAGGCAAGCTGCAGAGCATGGCAGACTTGGTCACATGGTTCTGACCTTAGAGTTCAGAATCCATGAAAGCAGGTATGAAATCTGCTCCCATAGCTAAGCATAACTGCTGAGGCCACACCTGGTTTAGGGGTGTCCTTGAATTGAGCCCCAAATAGGCCATCACGTGGAGCTGTGAAGGTGAAGCACAGATTTTGTTGGATACCCCATGATATTGGAAATGTTAGCCTTGTGGGATATCTGCTGAGAAACACTGCTGAATAGGTGCAGGATGAGTCGAAGAGAGAGAAATGTGTTGCAGACAACAAATCTGGAAAGAACTGGGGTACTGACAAGTGCTTTCATATCAGACATGGAATGCAGAATTTGGTTTGTCCTCCTGATTTTTGACCTTGTACTGGTCTGGTATTTCCTCACTACTGTCTCTTTCCTCCCATTTGAAGTGGTAGTACATACTCTGTGTCATAGGTGTTATAAGTGTATGATTACCTTCTTGCTTTATATTTCACTAGGGATTGGAGATAAAAGATTCTCCAGTGTCTCAGAAGAAACTTTAAGGTTTGGACTTTTAAACAATGTTAAGAGTGTTATAGATTATGAGAACTTCTAAAGTTTGACAACTGTATTTTGGTATACAATATAGGCTCATCCCTGTGTGTGGTAGTGTTGAGATTGAATATTAATTTAAAAATTATATATTTATTCATTTTACACTCTAATACCAACCCTCTTTTTGCCATACACCCTCACACAGACACTCACCTCATTTCTTCCTTTCCTTCTTCATTGTGAATGGGAAACCACCATATAGTTATAACCTCTGCAATCCTCTCCACACCAACACTTCAAGTCAGTGCAGGACTAGGGGCATCCTCTCCAACTGATGCCAAAAAAAGCATTCCCAGTTAGGGAAATGGGATTCACAAGCAGGCAAGCAACAGATTCAGTGGCTACCTCTGCTCCATTTGTTGGGGAATCTGCCTGAAGCCCAAACTGCACATCTGCTACATATGTACAGGAGGCCTAGGTATAGCTTCTGCTTTGATTGGTGTTTCAGTCTCCAGGAGCCCTCAAGGGTCCAGGTCATTTGACTATGTTGGTCCTCTTCTAGAGTCCCTGTCCTCTTTGGGTCCTTCAAAACTTTCTGCCAATTATTCCATAAGACTCCTCCAGCTCTATCAAACACTTGGGTTTGGGTTTCTGCACCTCTTTCCATTTTCTACTGAGTGGAACCTCACAGAGGACAGTTATGCAAGGCTCCTGTCTGCAAGCATAACAAAATATCATTAATATTGTCAGGGGTTGGTTCTTGCACATGTGATGGGTCTCAATTTGGACCAGGCATTGTTTGGACATTGCCTCAGTTTCTGCTTTATTTTTGTTCCTGAACATCTTGTAGAGAGGACACATTTTGTATCAAAAGTTTTGTGGGTGGGTTGCTGTCCTTATCTCTCCACTGGCATTCCTACCTGGCTGCAAGATGTAGACATATTAGGATCAATATCTCTGACTGCTAGTGGTCCCAGCTAGAGTCACCCCCATAGACACCCTGGGGCTTCCTCCAATTCCAGTTTTATGGCAAATCTAAGAGGTTACTTTCCTGCTGATTTACATTTTCTTTGCCTTGCTCTTCCTATACCTGATGTTCATGCCTGCCTGATCCCCTTCTGATTCCATCTCCTACCCAGTTCCCTCTCTACATCCACCCCCTAATATCTACTATATTCCCTCTTCTGATAAGGAGTCACCAAGGCTTTCTTGGGTACTACAAGTTATTTGACTGTTTTGGGTCTCTGGATGCATTGTTACCATGTGCTACATGACTAATATCCACTTATCAGTGAGTACTTACCATGCATGTCCTTTTGGGTCTGGGTTACTTCACTCACAGTGATATTTTATAGTTACATCCATTTGCCTAAACAATTCATGAAGTCTTGCTTTGAATAGCTGAGTAGTATTTAATTGTGTAAATGAACCACATTTTCTGTATCCATTCTTCACTTGAGAGACAACTGGGTTGCTTCCAGTTTCTGGCTGTTATGAATAATTCAGGTATGAACATAGTGGAGGACATGTACTTGTTGTATGTTAGAATATCTTTTGTGTATATGCCTAGGAGTGGTATACCTGGGTCTTGAGGTATAGTAGTCCCAATTTTCTGAAAAACTGCCAACTTGGTTTCCAGAGTGATTATACAAGTTTGCACTCCTACCAGCATTTTTGGAGTGTTCCCCTTACTCCACATCCTGTCCTGCACGTGTTGTTCCTTGAGTTTTTATTTTTATTTTTTGTCTTAGACATTCTGCAAGACTCAGGGTAAGATAAGAGTTGAAGTAAGACACAACAGACTCTACATTCAGCAGAGAAAGGATGAAGAAAAAAAGATATAAGCTTATATGAAATTTTATTTCCAAAGGAACAGCCAAGGCATCACTAAGTTGCCTGTACCAGGTCAAGGACAAAGGTAGCAGCCATTGAGGTTCTTTCTCCTCTAGATGTAGACACTAGAAAATAGCAAGTGGAAACATTTCAATCCAACGGACAGAGAGGCAAGCATTAGGTGATTTGATGCCTCGAGCATAACCAGGTGAGTGTATGGAAGCTGAAAAGAGGTACAGGAATGTTTTCTACTTTTTGGATAATATTCACCAATCAGTGAGTACATACCATGTGTGCCTTTTTGGGTCTGAGTTACCTAATGAAGGGTGATATTTTCTAGTTCATCCATTTACCTGTAAAATTCATAATGTCTTTGTTTTTAAAAGCTTAGTCTTATTTCATTGTGAAAATGAACAACATTTTTTTAATCAATCCTTTGGCTGAGGGATATCTGGTTTGTTTCTAGCTTCTGACTATTAAAAATCAGGCTGCTTGAACATGGGGGATCATGTGTCCTTCTGTTAATGTGGGGCATATTTTCCTATATTCCCAAGAGTGGTATAGCTGGGCCTTCAGATATAACTATTTCCAATTTTCTGAGGAACTTCCAGATTGATTCCCAAAGTGGTTGTATCTGTTTGCAATTCCACCAGCAATGGAGGGGTGTTCCACTTTCTCTACATCATTGCCAGCATGAGCTGTGTCTTGAGTTTTTTTATTTTAGCCATTCTGATTGGTGTGAGGTGGAAACTCAGAGTTGCTTTGATTTGCGTTTCTCTAATCTGTAAGGACTTTGAACAGTGCTTCTAGGTTATTTGAGATTCTTCTGTTGTGAATTCTCTCTTTAACTCTGCTCAATTTTTAATTGGGTTAATTGGTTTATTTAGAGGTTAACTACATGAGTTCTTTATACATTTTGGATATTAGCCCTCTGTCAGATGTAGGGTTAGTGAAAATTTTTCCAAATCTGTAGTTTGCTGATCTGTCTAATTGATGATATCTTTTGCCTCACAGAAGCTTTCCAGTTTTATGAGGTCCTATTTATCAATGGTTCATCTTAGAACCTTAGTGTTCTGTTCAGCAAATTTCCCCCTGTGCCAGTGAGTTCAAGGCCCTTTCCCACTTTCTCTTCTATTGTATTCAGTGTATCTGATTTTATGTGGAAACTCTTGATTCACTTGGACTTAAGGTTTGTGGAGAATGATAAATATGGATCTAATTGCATTCTCCTACATACAGACCACCAGTTAGGCCAGTACCATTTATTGAAGATGCCTTCTTTTTCCATTGTATGTTTTTAGCTTCTTTGTCAAAGATCAACTGTTTATAGTTATGTGGGTTTCCTTCTGGGTCTTTCATTCTATTCAATTGATTGACCTGTCTGTTTCTGTACCAATACCATGCGGTTTTAATCACTATTTCTTTGTAGTACAGCTTGAAGTCAGGGATGGAGATTTTCCCAGAAGTTCTTATATTGTTGAGAATTGTTTTGGTTACCCTGGGTTCCTTCGGTTTTGCCATATGTAGTTGACCATTTCTCCTTCTATGTCTGTGAAGAATTGTGTTGGAATTTTGATGAAGACTGAATTGAATCTGTAGATTGCTTTTGGTAAAATGAAAATTTTCACTATTTTAATCCTACCAATCCATGAACATGGGAGACCTATCTATCTTCTGAGGTTGTCTTTGGTTAGTTTTTGAGGGATTTGAAGTTCTTGTTTTACAGACCTTTCATTTACAGCTTTTATTGTTCTTTCTTTGTTCTGTGCATTTAGTGTTTTGATTATGTGACGACAGGATTTTATTTCCTGGTACAATCTATTTGGTGTTTTGCAGGCTTTTTGTGTGTTTATAGCTATCTCTTTCTTTAGGTTGGGTAATTATTTGTACGATTTTGTTGAAAAAAATTTCTGGGACTTGGAGCCAAGGACTTCCATCACTCTGGAATACCACTTCCCTTCTGTTCCGTGCCTGGTCTTCTTGGCTGTGGCAGACACATAGCTAGTCTGCTCCTGTGCGGATACCATATCCTGAGCCATCCTAGAGGAGCCACTGCACTCAGAGCAAGAGAAAAGAACCCTGTTCCACTACCCTATGCCCCAGAGTTACAACTGGGAGTCAGGGTTGCTCAGGTCCCATCAACAACCCAAGCCCTGTCTCTCCTGAATACCACTTCCCTTCATCTGTGGTAGACACCTAGCTGCTCTGCTCCTGTGGACACACCATATCCTGAGCCATCTTAGAAGAGCCACTGCACACAGAGTAGTGGACACTGTACCCTGAGACATTCTAGAAATGTCACTCCACTCAGACCAATGAACACCTAGCTGGTCTGCTACTGTTAAGACACCATATCCTGAACCATCCTAGAGGAACAACTGCTCTCAGAGCAGCAGGGTTTCAGGATGCTAGAGGTGACCTGAGTTCTAGGAGTCCTTCCACCCAGGAGCTTAGGATCACATGATCACAGAGACATCTCACCCTGAGGAGTTCTGACACAAGCAAGATAACTGGAAAAACAAACTCCAGTCAGACACAGTGAGTGAAGGTAACACTAGAGTTAACCAGATGGTAAAAGGCAAGTGCAAGAACATAAGCAACAGAAACCAAAGTTACTTGGCATTATCAGAATCCAGTTCCCCCATCATAGCAAGCCCTGAACACCCCAGCACACCAGAAAAACGGGATTCAGAATTAAAATCACTTCTCATGATGATGATAGAGAATTTTAGGAAGGACAGAAGTAACTCCCTTAAGCAGTACAGAAGAAAACAGGTAAACAGGTAGAAGTCCTTAAAGAGGAAACACAGAAATCTCTTAAATAATTGCAAGAAAATACAACCAAACCAGTGATGAAATTAAACAAAATCATCCAGTATCTAAAAATGGAAATAGAAACAATAAAGAAATCTCAAAGGAGACTACCCTGGAGATAGAAAACCTATAAAAGATATCAGGAGTCATAGACTCAAGCATCACCAACAAAATACAAGAGATAGAAGAGAGAATCTCATGTGTAGAAGATACCATAAAAAACATTGACACAACTCTCAAAGAAAATGCAAAATGCAAAAAGTTATTAACCCAAAACATCCAGGAAATCCAGGACACAATGAGAAAACCAAACCTAAGGAAAATAGGTGTAGATGAGAGTGAAGATTCCCAACTTAAAGGGCCAGTAAATATCTTCAACAAAATTAAGAGGAAACCTTTTCTAAGCTAAAGAACGACATGCCCATGAACATACAAGATGCCTACAGAACACCAAATAGAGTAGGCAAGAAAAAACAAATACCTCCCATCACATAATAATCAAAACATGAAATGCACAAAACACAAGGAAAATACTATAAACCCTAAGAGGAAAGTGTCAAGTAATATATAAATGCAGACCTATAAGAATCACACCAGACTTCTCACCAGAGACTATAAAAGCCAGCAGATCCTGGAGTGATATCATAGAGACCCTAAGAGAACACAAATGCCGGCCCAGACTACTATACCCAGCAAAACTCTCAATCACTATAGATGGAGAAACCAAGATATTCCATGACAAAAACAAATTTGCACAATATCTTCTCACAAACCCAGTACTTCAAAGGATAATTGATGGAAAACTCCAGCACACGGAAGGAAACTACAAACTAGAAAATGAAAGGAAGTAATCTTCCAACAACACCAAAAGAAGATAGTTAGACAAACATAATTCCACCTCTAATAACAAAAATAACAGGAAGCCACAATCATTTTTCTTAATATCTCTTAATATCAACGGACTCAATTCTTCAATAAAAAGACATAGACTATCAGACTGGATACACAAACCAGACCCAGAATTGCGCTGCATACAGGAAATGCACCCCTGTAACAAGGACAAACACTACCTCAGAGTAAAAGGATGGAAAACAATTTTTCAAGCAAATGGTCTCAATAAACAAGCTGGAGTTGTCATTCTAATATCAAATAAAATTGACATTCAACCAAAAGTAATAAAAAAAAACAAAAGTAAGGACACTTCATAAACATCAAAGGAAAACATACTAAATGAACTCTCAGTTCTGAACATCTATGCTCCAAATGCAAGGGCACCCACATACATAAAACTAATTTTACTAAAGCTCAAAACACACATTGCAACTCACACCATAATAATGGGGGATTTCATCACCCCACTCTTAGCAAAAAGCTAGATTAAAAGTGATAACTCAGGGTTGGAGTCATTCAGAAACCAGATGTATAAAGGATAAAACATCTCTTTAATGAGATATTAAAAGCTGCACTATCATACATTCATATATAAGAACTGGCAGCCAAACTTGTAAAATGAAAGTAATGTACTTGGTCTTGATTTTAGAGAAAATAGATTGTTTACATTGTTAAATTTGGTTTTGTTTCCCAAAGTTATGGTTATACTTTAATATTGCAAAAGAAACTTAAAATTATAGTTAAACTGCCAGTATTCCATTGGCTGCAGTTGACAATTCAATCACAAGCTAGAGAATTTTTGCCTCACTCATGTTTATGGTTGAGAAGAGGATCAAGCAGTTGGAGATGATTGCAAGATTAATAAGAAATAAAAACAGCTGTGGCACAGTATAGGCCTGCTGCCACTTTTATTAAACACAGTGGTAGAGGCAAATTTAGCCCCCTCCCCTTCCCAAGATTGAAAAGAAGATATAATTGGAAAGTTTTGCCTCAAGAAATGGCTAATAGCCCTTTATATAAAAAATTGTTGCTGCTTTAATACAAAAAGTTAGGAGTTTGAATCTTTCAGTGTATGGTATTTTATTAGCTGATCCCTCTGAAGGAATTTTAATGCAAGCCTTTGCTCTCATACTTTAAAACTTTTGGGAAGTGCTTGTTGATCCAGAAAACATTCAATGGCAATATCTTTTCAACATTTGATACACCAGTTATATTCCTAAACACACTTTGGTTCAGAAAATTCAAAAGAGAAAAGATAGTTTACTTATTTTGAATTATTTTCAAAAGCCTCTAAGAGATGCTAATTGGATAACTCCTCACCTTAAGCTCACCAGAGGAGGACTCAAACCTCCATTTGATGTTCTCAAGGAGGATACAAATCCTAATTCCCCTCAACAATTAACTGATGAATGAGGAATAGCTTTGCAGAAAGTAGAGGAAGCTGTTAGTTATCAGTAGTTACGTTATACAGACTGATCAATTGTTGGCTGCTTCACAGAAATTCTTTAGCAAAAGGGATCATTAATGTAGATTCATATTTCTTTATCTCCAAAGAAAGTTTTAACACCCTGTTCTGAAGCTGTTGC
The DNA here is from genome assembly GCF_011762505.2 of Arvicanthis niloticus. Taxonomy (NCBI): domain Eukaryota; kingdom Metazoa; phylum Chordata; class Mammalia; order Rodentia; family Muridae; genus Arvicanthis; species Arvicanthis niloticus. The sequence goes on from NC_133432.1 coordinate 37,028,707, forward strand.
TGTGTTAATACAGAATTGTAGGTCAGGATAACAAAAGTATTTTGAGAAGAACTTAATGAAATATTTCTTATTCCAAACAGCAATTGAATTGGTTATTAAAGAATACTGATATTTGGCCTATTACATGACCAAGTGTTTAGACAAATTCGATAATCATTATCCAAAAGACAAGTTGTTACAGTTTTCGTTGATGCATGCTTTTGCATTTCTTATAAATTTACACATGCAGCCCATAGAAAATGTGTTTACTGTATTTACAGACAGCTCATTTGATGGGAAGACAGGATATGTAATTAGATCATATGTTCATTCTCTTGAGTTTCCCCCTGCTTCAGCACAAATAATTGAATTATGTGCTGTAGCCACTATTTGAAATGCTGAATAATAAAGCTTTCAATTTATATACTCATAGCTTGTTTATAGCTCATGGTTTATAATTGCTTGAAATTGTTCCTTATTTAGATATTGCTAATTCTCAAATTTTACAAATACAGATTAATTTAAGAAACATGTACTTTCCCTTAACTTTATAAGACATTTATGAGCTCATACTAGATTGCCTGGACCCCAGAAAAGAATGCCACAGCAGATTTGTATACCAGGGAGATTATAGGCCTTCTAAGTGTGAAAGGTTTCCTATGAAAGCTATATAGGGGGAGAAGTGAAAAGGTCCTGATTGAGAAAAGGAAAACTTCTATTCCATATGCTACTCTAAGTAGGGAAAGGCAAAAAATTCTATTCTGTCTTTCCATTGTATCTGCCTCTTAACTCTTTGTGCTCAGTGCTTATGCATCTTTCAGAATACATGATCACATGTGGAAAAGTTCACCACAAGTTCACATCAAGGGTCCAATTATAAATTGAAATAGAAGTTTGCAACAGAGGATGGCTAAACATCCATCACCTGTCTAGCTCCAAAAATTCACTAAAGGTTTGAAGCTATAACTAAGTTATTAGTGAAGTTTGGTATAGATAGGCCCAGGCAATATTTTATCTTCTGTGCTGGCACTTATAGTAAATCCTTGGTTCCCTTTTAATGACCTTCAGCTAATTGTTTTGTGACCTTTTGGAATGTGCTCTGTGTAGGAAAAAGTCTGGTTACTACCTAAGAGCAGTTGGCTGATGACACTTGGGAGACTGACAGAGTTCTCATTGCAGTTTTGACTGTCAGAGAAGGGCCTAATAACAGTCCAGTTATAAAAGAGCTTAATAATCATTGATATAATTTTAGGAATTCTTATAGGATCATCATTAAGACTTATGAAGTCATCTATTTGTCTATATAGCATCACTACAAAATAGTACATCTTTGTGGATCCATGGAGATCTGCTCCAAATGCGTGTGTTATTGCTTAGTGATTGTTACATATGTTTAATAATAAGAGCTTGAGGCAATAATTTGGCATATCTAGAGAGTAAACAAGTCAAATTGCAAAAACTTGTTCTCAGGTTCCTCAAATTTTTCAAATGGTGTTAATGCTTGAGGACTTATACCTAATCAATTATAACAAGTAGATATTACTCATTTCTGATTTTGGAAAATTAAAACATGTACATGTGACTTGATACCTTTTTAGGCTTTCTAGTTGCAATTGCTTTAATAGGAGAAACAACTAAAAATATAATTGGTTACTACCTATATTATCTTTCTACGCTTGGTGTTCTATATCTGCTACTGAATTAAGTTTACATATGTTTTATTGAGAATTTATTTTTAATTATATTTTTATTTTTAAAGTTATTTGTTTTTGAAATTATAGTATCATTACAGAATTTCTCCCTTCCATTTCATTAATTTGTAAATATATGTTAACAAGGTCTGTGATTTCTTTTTCTTTTTTTTTTATTTATTTATTAGATCTTTCATTTACACTTCAGATACCATCCTGTTTCCCCATTCCCCCCCCTTAGAAAACCCCTATCCCATGCCCCCTTTTCCTTTTTGCATTTATACATTTTTTTAAGAAATGTTAATCATAGGCTTTATAAGTTTGGTATTGTTCAATCAGAGGTGTAACCCACTACCCAACCTAGATATATCAACTATCTTTGACTGGTGGAGATACATGAACATCTGCTTCCCTGTCTCCCCCCTCTATCTCTCTTTCATCACCTAGCTTCTCCTCTCCTTCTTCTTCTCCTCTTCTTACTCCTTTTCTTCCTCTCAGTACGCCTCCCACCTTAGCTCCTCCTACACATCACCCTTCCTGTTAAAAGGAAACTTTTCTCTCAAAATACAATTAGAGCATAATTATGCCTATTTGTACCAGTGAGGTACAAGATAGTCCTAATACCCAGTCCATCCTTTTGTTGACTAACCAGCACCTCTGTCATCTATCCTAACTAAAACACTTAGTTCTGAACCTGGCTTTTTCCTTGGCTTTAGGATGAATGTCAGCTGATGACCATACACTCAGATCTTTTCTCTCAAAGTAAATAGCTATAAGTTTTCAACCCCGTCAGAAATCCAGAATGACTGAGTTGACTATAATTGTGTGAAGCACAAAGCATAGCTTCTAAAACTTAGCCAATTTATAGAGACCTCTGAACACCTGGACACTCGCTCTACTTCAAAATGTTGGAGCATCTGTTCTTCTGCCTTCTGGCCCAGGATCATCTGACAGACCTTAGTGCTGCAGAATTATTAAGGGCTGATTACTCTGTCTAGGCAGATATAATCAGTCGACTATTCTGCAAGTGTGTCCTTTTCTGGACAGTAATTTGTCTGTAGAAGGAAAGTGGCAATTCTTGCCTAGTGGCTGTCTCACCACAACTGGAGTAACTCCAAGGATGCTCAATTTCTTCTTAGAATTTAACATAGGAAGCTGTCCGGAGCAGACAGGTCTCTAATGAAAATGAACATTAATACTGAAATGTTTGTCATGTCAATTCTAAGGATTTCTGATGTTTTGAAAACCAGCTATCCATGTAAGGTAATCTGGACTGTTGCCTGTTAACTCCACTCAGCTATTTCTAAATAAAACATAGAGAACACCCTTATAATAAACTCCAAGTCATGAATTTGAAGGTGGGTCAGCCCAGGCCTCAACAAAAAAAACCAAGTAACCCAATTAAAAATCGAGTACAGAGCTAAAGAGAGAATTCACAACAGAAGAATCTCAAATAGCCTAGAAGCACTGTTCAAAGTCCTTACAGATCAGAGAAAGGCAAATCAAAGCAACCCTGAGTTTCCTCCCCACACCAATCAGAATGGCTAAGATCAAAAACTCAAGACACAGCTCATTCAATGATGTGAAGAGAGCAGAACACAGCTCCATTGCTGGTAGATTTGCAAACAGATACAACCACTTTGGGAATCAAACTGGAAGTTCCTCAGAAAATTGGAAATAGTTCTATCTGAAGACCCAGCTATACCACTCTTGGACATATACCCAAAAGATGTCCCACATTACCAGAAGGACACATGCTCCACCATGTCCATAGCATCCTTATTTGTAATAGCCAGAAGCTAGAAACAACCCAGAGGTCCCTCAGCCAAAGGATGAATGTGAAAAAATGTTGTTCATTTGCATAATGAAATACAACTAAGCTATTAAAAACAAAGGCATTGTGATTTTACAGGTAAACGGATGAACTAGAAAATATCACCCCTCATTAGGTAACTCAGACCTCAAAGGGCACACATGGTATGTACTCACTGATTAGTGGATATTATCTAAAAAGTAGAAAACACTCCTGTGCCTCTTTTCAGCTTCACCCTCGCAGCTTCACCCTCGCAGCTCCACTCAATGGTCTCTTTGAGGCTCAATTCAGGGACACCCCTAAAACAGGTGTGGCCTCAACAGCTATCCTTAGCTATGGGAGCAGATTTCATACCTGCTTTCATGGATTCTGAACTCTAAGGTCAGAACCATGTGACCAAGGCTGCCATGCTCTGCAGCTTGACTGAGCTGAGACATGGCCCAATCATTCAACTACATCTTCATTTGCTTTGTGTTGTCAACAGTTTCCTTCACTGCTTCAGCTTTTGTTTCATTTCTTTCCACAATTTGGAAGGTTAGCTGGGTGAAGTCTTTTCCTGAAGTCACCAGTGTCATTACTGCATTTAGCATCTTGCTTGCTTCACATGACTTAATCTCCTTGAGCACTGTTCCTAGCTGCATTAAACATTCTGGTGCTCCTAATTTCATATAAATGCATATATATATTTTATTATTCCTTGCACAGCTTGGTCCTTCTTATTATAGATTTGCAGAAGAGTGACCACTAACAACCATGTAGCACAACCAATAGTAGGCTATCTTGAAATCTCCTCTACCAGTGCCATTAATCTAAATTTCTTCAGTTGAGCCTCAAACAGATGTTTTGGACAAAGGCAGAAAACAGCCACCCTACTCTCCAAAATATCATGAGAATGGTCTCTAAGCCAGTTAGTAATATTTTTCTGCTGTGAAGCCTCTTGAGCCCAGCTATCATAATCTTCATTGCTCTCTGCACCACTGTCTTCCATGCATCAACTATGATGCCACATTAAGCCCCTCACAAATCATCCAACCACTATTCTGATCAAAATTCCAGAAGTCTTTCATGCTTCTGTAACAAGCATAGCACTACTTTGACTTATGTTTTTCCAATTTGTATCCCCTTGATCTCCTTAAGTTGTCTTATTGCTCTTACTAGAACTTCAACTACTGTTTTGAAGAGATAGGGAGAGAATAGACAGCCTTGTCTTGCCCATGAATTTAGTAAAATTGCTTTGAGTTTCTCTCCATTTAATTTAGTGTTCACTCTTGGCATGCTGTACATTGCTTTAATTATGAATCTCTTCACTTCTGGGTGTTATCCTTTGTCCCCTCCAAACATTCTCCATTTTTGCATTGATGTACTATATTCCATTGGTTTTTATTGTCCTCTGACTTGCTTCTTCTATCTTTCTTTTCTGCGTTGATATCAAGCACAGGAACAGAAGATGACAAAGAGAAACTTTGGTATTTTTATTTCTGAGTCTGACTTAACTTGTTAAACATAACCATTTATAGTAGCATGATTCATCCTTGTCCTATTAATGTTACTATTTTAATCTTCAATATAAATACATATCTCATTGTAGACGTGATTTACATTTTTTGCCTAACATGAAGGTGGCACTGTACTCAATGCCCAGTGCTTCAAAAAATTATAAAGTATTAAACATAGATATTTGGACAAAAAATCTTTGAAAATCTTTATTCTGTACTTAAAATTATTCTATATTTATTCTAGATACACTCCAGAAATAATAATGACATGTCTCCACTTGAGAGCTGATTAAAAGTTGTTTTGTCTTAAAACTTGTAGACTTTAGGCATGAACATAATTCTGTGGACATACAAATGGATTATAACAACACTTTTTGAGACAGTCTCTAGTACAGATAAACCTCAAGCATTCTGTGTCTACAGAGATGATCTTGACCGACTGATTCTCCAATCTTGATCCCTGGTGCGGGGATTACAAATGTTTAAAACAATGCACAGTTTATGTGTTTCCAGTGATTACACCTAGGCTTTCTGCATTATGGAAAAGTATACTATCAACTGAGATACATTCCGTCCCTTCAGACAATATTTTCACCCACGGCAGAAGATAAGTATTCTGACATCAGCTTGGTCAAGTCTTCCCAAGAGGACTTCAGCTCAGAAGCCCTGTCGTCAATGGAAATGGATGAAAGCATTGCCCCTGGGCCTGGAGATGATGAGCCTCAGACATGTTTTCCATATTGTGTTTTTTGCCTGCAAGTGGGACCTCACAGGTGGAGTTCCAGTAAAAAAGTTTTTCAGAATCCTTCAGGGGATGTTCAAAACCTGAGTTGAAGAACCCATGGGAATAAGAGTAGTCATCATAGTCAACAACAAAATTGGAATTTACATTAATTGATACAAATTCATCGGATATGTATATACCCCCTGTCTTTGAAAGTTAAACATCTACGCAGACCTAAACTTTGCAGATACTTCTATGATGCTCCTTCTGATTTTTATTTTCCTGATCCTGCAGTACTGCAGTTATGTCTACTCCACTGACCGCTCTTACTGTGCTGCAAAGACAAAAACCAGTGTATACAAAGATGGAGATATGGTGGTTGCTGCATTTTTACCTCTGTTTACTCTTCTCCTAGATTCCCCGGCTCATGATCCAAGCAATGAGATTTTCTATACTCAGTAAGATAAGTATTTCATATCTTTATTTTCTGTCTTATTTTAAAGATATACAATGTCTAGAAATATTATGTGTGCATGCAACACTGCTATCTACATGCTCCTTACTGCTCTTACATCCCAATAACTGTCTCTAATTTATTTTATTATTTCTTTTTACTAGTTTCTTTTCTTCAAAAAGTACAAAAGTATTCTAGTTTCTTTCATTCTAGCTACTCCGTTCTGAGACTCAATTCTCCCTTCTTACTCCACTATTCCTGCCCTCTTCTAGGTGTTGTCAGGAATTAGTGTTGTCATGAATTACATCCAATAACATTACCTAAAATCACTATGCAAGCCATTGGCATGTACATGTACATTGGCATGTACACCATTCTGTACAGGGAACCTCTGGAAAATCCTCTTCCTGGATAGTAAAGGACCATTATCTTTGTATGATATGGGTATTAAACCTCTGACAAGTGTATAGTTGGCAAAGATTTTCTTACTCTCTGGGCTGCTTCTTCACCTTGTTGATGGCTATGCAGAAGATGTTTAGTTTTATGAAGTTCTAATTCTCAATTGTTAGCTTTAATTCTTAGGCAAACAGAATCTTTTCCTACAACTACATCATGGAGGATACTGCCTGTTTTCTTCTAACAGTCTCAGGGTTTCAGGCTTCAAACCTATGGCTTTGATCCATTTGGAATTAGGTTTTGTTTAAGTTGATACATACAAGTTTGATTGTATTATTCTGATCTATTTCTTGAAGATGGTTTCTTTTCTCCAGCATGCAGGTTTCTCTCTTCTCTCTTCTCTCTTCTCTCTTCTCTCTTCTCTCTTCTCTCTCTCTCTCTCTCTCTCTCTCTCTCTCTCTCTCTCTCTCTCTCTCTTTCCTTTTTGGCATCTCAGGCCATGAACATGAGATTTCAACATATTTTTTTAGTGTCTCTCTCTACCTCTCTCTGTGTGTCTCTCACTCTGTCTCCCTCTCTCTCTCTCCAGAAGGTTAAAGTTTTCATCAAGTAAATTCTTCATTTCCTTAGTATGTTTATTTCTAGATACTTTATTTTTTAGACTATGGTTAGTGCGTAGTTGTCCATGTTATCCTTTTCTGTATATTTGGTTTTGGTGTATTTTGATTTTCCATCTGCCACATTGCTGAATTTCATTGTTATTTCTTTACTGGTAGAATTTTGGGTATCTCTAATATATAGCATCATGTCATCTAGAAATAATGATAGTTTGACTTTTTCTTTGCTTATTTGTGTTTTCTTAATTTCCTTGTATTGCCTCATTGCTCTACCCAGCACTTCAAACACAATACTAAAAAGGAATAGGAATGGTGAACATCCCTGACTTGTTTATATATACTTTAGGTAGGTGGTGTGTGTGTGTGTGTGTGTGTGTGTGTGTGTGTGTGTGTGTGTGTGTGTTATTGTGTTGTAGTATATTCCCTTTAGTTCTATATGCTTAATAACTTTACATTGAAAGACTGGATTTTACCATGATGGATTTTGTCAAAGACTTTTCTGCATCAATTGAGATGATCAGGTGATTTTGTTTGTTTTTAAGTCCACTGAAGTTGGTTATTTCATTTACTTCCTTGAGATATATGCTGAAAAATCCATACATTTCCAAGATAAAATAACCTTGGTTGTGACTGATGGTCTTTTTTATGTGTTTCTACATTATGTTTATTTATATTTTCTTAAATTTTTTTTAGGCTATGTTCATCAGAAATTTCACCTGCAGTATCTTTACCTCATTTTAGTAGTAGAGTAACACTGACTTTATAAAAGTTTGAGAGTGCTCATTCTGTTTCTTTTTGCTTTTTTTAATGGTTTAAAAAGAGATGTTTCAAGAAGAATCTGAAGGATTAAAAATTTGGTAGAATTATGGAGTGATAATTCTGGTCTTGGACATTTTTTTTGAAGCCTTTTCATTATTCTTTCTTTTTTAAATTGGATATTATATTTACATTTCAGATTTTATCCCTTTTATCCCCTTACCCCATTCACCCCACCAACCAGGAACCTACTATCCCATCCCCCCTCCTCATGCTTCTATGAGGATGTGCCCCCACCTACACGCCCCACTCCCACCTCCCCATCCTCAGATTCCCCCCCATTCAGTGTTCAGAGTTCATGGAAGCAAGGATCTCCTCTCTCATCTATGCCTGACAGGACATCATCGCCTACATATACAGATGGAGTCATGGGTCCCTCCCTATGTGCTCCCAGGCTGGTGGTTTAGACCCTGGAGAGCCCTGGTTGGTTAATAAGGTTGTTCTCCTCATGGGGCCACAAATCCTTTCAGCTCTTTCAGTCTTCTCTGACTTCTCCATTGAAAAACCCTTGATTAGATCAGTGGTTAGCTGTGAGCATCTACCTCTGAATGTGTCAGACTCTGGCAGACCTCTAATAAGACAGCTATATAAGGCTCTTGTCACCATGCACTTCCTGACATCCACATCAGCATCTACCTTGGGTGACTGCACATGGGATGGATACCCAGGTGGAATGGACTTCAGATGGTCCCTCCTTCAGTTTCTGTCTCAAACTTTGTCTTCATATTTGCTCCCTTGAGTATTTTGTTACTCCTTCTAAGTAGGACCCAGGCATCCACACTTGGTCTTCCTTCTTCATGAGCTTCATGTGGTCTGTTAGTTGAATCTTGGCTACTTCAAGCTTTGGGCTAATATATGTTTATCAGTGAGTAAATACCATGCATGTTCTTTTGTGATTGAGTTGCCTCACTCAGGATGACAGTTTCGAGTTCCATCCATTTACCTAAGAATTTCTCAAACTCATTATTTTTAATAGCTAAGTAATGCTCCATTGTGTAAATGTGCCATATTTTGTATCCACTCCTCTGTTGAAGGACATCTGCGTTATTTCAGCTTTGTAAATAAATCTGCTATCAACAGAGTGGTGCATATGTCCTGGTTATATGTTGGAGCATCTTCTGGGTATATGCCCAGGAGTGGTATAGCTGGATCCTCAGATTATGGTATGACCAAATTTCTGAGGAACCGCCAGATTGATTTCCAGAGTGGTTGTACCAGCTTGCAATCCCACCAACAATGGAGGAGTGTTCCTCTTTCTCCACATCCTTGAAAGTATCTACTATCACCTGAGCTTTGATCTTAGCCATTCTGACTGGTGTGAGGTGGTATCTCAGGGTTGTTTTGATTTGCATTTCCCTGATGACTAAGGATGTTGAGCATTTCTTAAGGTGCTTTTTGGCCATTGGAGTTTCTCAGCTGAGATTTCTTTGTTTAGCTCTGTACCCCATTTTTAATAGGGTTATTTGTTTGTCTGGAGTATAATTTCTTGAGTTCTTTGTATATATTGGGTTCTAGCCCTCTATTGAATGTAGGATTGGTAAAGATCTTTTCCAAATCTGTTGTTTACCATTTTGTCTTATTGACAATGTCCTTTGCCTTAGAGAAGCTTTGCGATTTTATGAGGTCCCATTTGTCAATTCTTGATCTTAGAGCATAAGCTATTGGTGTTTTGCTCAGGAACTTTTCTCCTGTGCCTAGGTATTGGAGGGTCTTCCCCAACTTCTCTTTTATTAATTTCAGTGTATCTCGTTTTATGTGATTATCCACTTGGACTTGAGCTTTGTACAAATGGAAAAGAACGGATTGATTTGCATTCTTCTACATGCTGACCTCCAGTTGAGCCAGCACCATTTGTTGAAAATGCTGTTTCCCCCCCCCCCCCCCCCCCCCCCGCTGGATGGTTTTAGCTCCTTTGTCAAAGATCAAGTGACCAGAGTTGTGTGGGTTCATTTCTGGATCTTCAATTCTATTCCATTGATCTTCCTGCCTGTCTCTGTACCAATACCATACAGTTTTTATTGCTACTGCTCTGTAGTAGAATTTGATGTCAGGGATGGTGATTCACTGAGAAGTTCTTTCATTGTTGAGAATAGTTCTCGCTATCCAGGGGTTTTTTGTTATTCCAAATGAATTTGCAAATTGCTCTTCCTATCTCTATGAAGAATTGAATTGGGATTTTGATGGGGATTGCATTGAATCTATAGATTGCTTTTGGCAAGATGGCTATTTTTTACTAAGTTAACCCTGCCAATCAAGGAACATGGGAGATCTTTCCATCTTCTGAGATCTTCTTCAATTTCTTTCTTAAGAGACTTGACGTTCTTGTCTTACAGACCTTTCACTTGCCTAGTTAGATTCACTCCAAGATATTTTATATTATTTGTGACTATTGAGAAGGGTGTCATTTCCCTAATTTCTTTCTCAGACTGTTTATCCTTTGAGTAGAGGAAGACTACTGATTTGTTTGAGTTGATTTTATAGCCAGCCACTTTCCTGAAGTTGTTTATCAGGTTTAGGAGTTCTCTGGTGGAAGTTTTAGGGTCACTTAAGTATACTATCATATCACCTGCAAATAGTGATATTTTGACTTCTTCTTTTCCTATTTGTATCCCTTTGACTTCCTTTTGTAGTCTAATAATTGCTCAGGCTAGGACTTCCAGTACTATATTGAATAGGTAGGTGAGAGTGGGCAGCCTTGTCTGGTCCCTGATCTTAGTAGGATTGCTTCAAGTTTCTCTTCATTTGGTTTGATGTTGGCTATTGGCTTGCTGTATATTGCTTTTACTATGTTTAGGTATGGGTCCTGAATTCCTGATCTTTCCAAGACTTTTAACATGAAGGGATGTTGAATTTTGTCAAATGCTTTCTCAGCATCTAGTGAGATGATCATGTATTTTTTTCCTTTGAGTTTGTTTACATAATAAATTACATTGATGGATTTCTGAATACTGAACCATCCCTGCATTCCTGGGATAAAGCCTACTTGATCATGATGGATGATTGTTTTGATGTGTTCTTGGATTCAGTTTGAGAGAATTTTACTAAATATTTTTGCATCAATATTCATAAGAGAGATTGGTCTGTAGTTCTCTTTCTTTGTTGGGTCTTTGTGAGGTTTAGGTATAAGCGTAAATTGTAGCTTCATAGAACGAATTGGGTATTGTTTCTTGTGTTTCTACTCTGTGGAATAGTTTGAAGTGAATTGGTATTAGGTCTTCCTGGAAGGTCTTATAGAATTCTGCACTAAAACCATCTGGTCCTGTACTTTTTTTGGTGGGAAGATGGTTAATGACTGCTTCTATTTCTTTAGGGGTTATGGGATTGTTTAGATGGTTTATCTGCTCCTGATTTAATTTTGGTGCCTAGTATCTGTCTAGAAAATTGTCCATTTCATCCAGATTTTCTAATTTTGTTGAATATAGGCTTTTGTAGTAGGAACTGATGATTTTATTAATTTCCTCAGTTTCTGTTGTTATGTCTCCCTTATCAGTTCTGATTTTATTAATTTGGATACTGTCTCTGTGCCCTTTGGTTAGTCTTGCTAGAGACCTATCTTGTTTATTTTCTCAAAGAACCTGCTCCTGGTTTTGTTGGTATTTTATATAGTTCTTTCTCTTTCTACTTGGTTGATTTCAGCCCTGAGTTTGATTATTTCCTGCCATCTACTCCTCTTAAGTATATTTGCTTCTTTTTGTTCTAACACTTTCAGGTGTCCTGTCAAGTTGTTAGTGTATGCTCTCTCCAGTTTCTTTTTGTAGGCACTTAGAGCTATGAGTTTTCCTCTTAGTACTGCTTTCATGGAGTCCCACAAGTTTTGGTATGATGTGTCCTCATTTTCATTAAATTTTAAAAAGTCTTTTTAGTATCTTTCTTTATTTCTTCCTTGACCAAGTCATCATTGAGTAGATCGTTGTTCAGTTTCCATGTGTATATGGGCTTTCCATTGTTTGTGTCATTATTAAATACCAGCCTTAGTCCATGGTGATCTGATAGGGTGCAAGGGACTATTTCAATCTTTTTGTATCTGTTGAGGCCTGTTTTGTGATCAATTCTATGGTCTATTTTAGAGAAGGTACCATGATTGCTGAGAAAAAGCTATATTCTTTTGTTTTAGGATGAAATGTTCTGTAGATATCTGCTAAATCCATTTCATTCGTAACTTCTGTTAGTTTCATTGTGTCTCTGTTTAGTTTCTGTTTCCATGGTCTGCTCATTGCTTTGAATGGGGTGTTGAAATCCCCCACTATTATTCTGTGAGGTGCAATGTGTGTTTTGAGGCTCAGTAAAGTTTCTTTCATGTATGTCAGTGCCCTTGCATTTGGGGCAAATATGTTCAGAATTGAGAGTTCAACTTGGTACACTTTTCCTTTGATGAGTATGAAGTGTTCTTCCTAAACTTTTTTGATTACTTTTGGCTGAAAATCGATTTTATTTGATATTAGAATTGCTACTCCATCTTGTTTCTTAGGACCATTTGCTTGGAAGATTTTTTTTCCATCCTTTTACTCTGAGGTAGTGTCTGTTTCTGTCACAGTGATGCATTTCTTGTATGCAGCAAAATTCTGGGTCCTGTTTATGTATCCAGTCTGATAGTCTGTCTTTTTATTGGAGAATTGAGTCTAGTGATATTAAGAGATATTAAGAAAAAATGAATGTTGCTGTCTGTTATTTTTGTTATTAGAGCTATTTGGAATTATGTTTGTATAACTACCTTTTTTGGGGGTTGTTGGAAGTCTACTTTCTTCCTTTTTTTAGGTTGTAGTTTCCCTCCTTGTGTTGGAGTTTTCCACCAATTATCCTTTGAAGTTCTGGATTTGTGAGAAGATATTGTATAAATTTGTTTTTTTCATGGAATATCTTGGTTTCTCCATCAATAGTGATTGAGAGTTTTACTGTGTATAGTAGCCTGGGCTGGCATTTGTGTTCTCTTAGGGTCTGTATGATATCAGTCCAGGCTCTTCTGGCTTTTATAGTCTCTGGTGAAAAATCTGGTGTAATTCTTTTGGGTCTGCCTTTGTATGTTAATTTACCTTTTTCCCTTTCTGCTTTTAGTATTTTTTTTTTGTTTTGTACATTTGATTATTCTGTGACCAGAGGTATTTCTTTTCTGGTCTAGTCTATTTAAACTTCTGTAGGCTTCTTGTATATTTAAGGACATCTCTTTCATTAGGTTAGAAAAATTTTCCTCTATAATTTTGTTGAAGATATTTACTGGCCCTTTAAGTTGGGAGTCTTCAACCTCATCTATACCTATGATCCTTAGGTTTGGCCTTCTCATTGTGTCTTGGATTTCCTAGATGTTTTGGGTTAGTAGCTTTTTGTATTTTGCATTTTCTTTGACAGTTGTGTCAATGTTTTCCATGGTATCTTCTGCACATGAGATTCTCTCTTATATCTCTTGTATTCTGTTGGTGATGCTTGCATCTATGACTCCTGATCTCTTTCCTAGGTTTTCTACCTCAAGGGTAAGTCTCCCTTTGAGATTTCTTTATTGTTTCTACTTCCATTTTTAGATCCTGGATGGTATTGTTTAATTCCTTCATATGTTTGGTTGTGTTTTCTTGTAATTCTTTAAGGGATTTTTGTGTTTCCTCTTTAACGTCTTCTACCTGTTTACCTGTGTTCTCTTCAAATTCTTGAGGGTGTTATTTATGTCCTTCTTAAAGTCCTTCATCATCTTCATGAGAAATGATTTTAATTCTGAATCCTGATTTTCCGGTGTGATGGGGTGTCCAGGGCTTGCTATGTTTGGAGGACTGGATTCTGATGATGACAATTAACTTTGGTTTCTGTTGTTTATGTTCTTGCATTTACCTTTCGCTGTATGGTTAACTCTAGTGCTACCTGTAGTCACTAGTTCTGACTGGAGCCTGCCTTTCCAGTTATCATGCTTGTGTCAGAACTCCACAGGGTCCAGATGTCTCTGTGATCCTATGATCCTGAGCTCCAGCTGCTCTGAGTAAGTGGCGTCTCTAGGATGTCTCAGGATATGGTGTCTCTATGGTAGCAGACCAGCTAGGTGTTCACTGCTCTGAGTGTAGTGGCTCCTCTAGGATGTCTCAGGATATGGTGTCCACTGCTCTGAGTAAAGTGGCTCCTCTAAGATGTCTCAGGATATGGTGTCTTCATGGGAGCAGACCAGCTGGGTGTCTACCCCAGCCACAAGGACCAGATGAGGGGCAGAAGAATGGTATTCCACAGGGGCAGGGTTTGGGTGCCTGGTGGGTCCTGAATGCTCTCTGCTCCCAGTTGTAGCTCGGGGGGCATAGGGCGGTGGGTGACTGTTCTTACCTGCCACTCTGAGGTCAGTGGCCTCTCTAGGATGACTCAGGATATGGTGTCCACACGGGAGCAGACCAGCTGGGTCTTCATTATTATTTTAATCTTCTCATTTGTTATGATTCTGTTTAGATTGTTAACTTCTTGGTTTACATTTTGTGGTTTGGCATAATCTAGAAAGTCTTCTTTTTTTAAACTTTTTCAGATTAATGAAGTACAAATTTGACAAATATTGCCTCATACTATTATTAATTTCTTAGTTGCATGTTGTAATGTTTCCATGTCCATTCCTGATTCTGTTTTTGTTTTTTTTTTTTTTTTTCTATTTTGGTAAGTTGGCCCATGAGTCTTTCAATCTTGTCCAACATTTTATAAAACTATTTCTTTCATTCACTGATTTTTGTGTTGCTTTGTTTGTTTGCTTTATTTTTTCTTTTTGTTCTTGTTCATGATGTCTGCTCTGGTTCTCATAATTTATTGACCTGAATGGGTTTCAATTTGGTATTGTCAACTTCTGAGTTGCATTAGTAAGCCAATTATTTGTGTTCTTTCTGATTTCTGGTGTAAATATGGAGAGCTGTATATTATCCATCACAGAACTGCTTTTAACATGTCCACAGGGTTGTCTGTGCTACATTTTCATTTCCTTTAGCTCCAGGAAGATTTTAACTTAAATCTTAATTTTTTCTTTCTCTCATTCCTCAAACAGTAGTGAGCTGTTTAATCTGTATGAGATTCTGTATTTATTAGAGATATTTTGCTGTCAATTTTGTTTCACTGCATTATGGTTATCTAGGATACAAGGAGTTATTTTGGTCTTCTTGAATTTCTAAAGATTTGTTTTATGTTTCAGGATATGGTTTATTTTAGAAAAGCTTCCATGTACTACTGAATAGAATGTGTATTCTTTAATGTTTGGGTAGTATATTCTATAGATATCTGTCAAGGGTGTCTGATGTATGTCACATATTTATGCTTCTCTATTTTTTTTGTCCAGTTGAACTTTTTATTAGAAAAGGATGATTACTGAAATCACCACTATTGATGGATTGATGGTATTGATTCTTTAAAAACAGTAGCACAATTTAATGAAATTAGATGCATCAGACTTTGGTGAATATATGTTTAAAATAGTAATGTCTTCTGGGTTATCCTTTCCCTGTATTAGAATAAAATATCCCTCTTCATCTTGTCTGATTAACTTTAGTCTGAAGTCTATGTTGTCGGATACTAATTGAGCAACACCTGTTTCATTCCAGGCCCCATTTGATTGGGGTAATTTTGTTCATCCTGTATTCTAAGCTGGTACCATCTTTAAAAACAAGATCTGTCTCTTGGTAAACAAAGGTAGATGAATTTTGTTTCTTGATCTACCATGCCAGATTGTGGTTGTTAAAGAATTGCAGCTATTGGCACTTAATATAATTGTTTTATATTGAAAATTTATTATTTTAGTCTACATATTCTGATTATGGTTGCATCCCACAATTCCTTCAAGATCCTTCTCACGTTCCCACTTATCAAAATCTACCACATTTCATTCTTTCTTTCACTAGAAACCAAACAAACATCCACAATAGTGCCTGTATTTGATGAATATGTATTGGATGGAAGCCCTGGTGGGACAGTCTCTGGCTGTTCTTTCCTTCACTTTTCTCTATATTTGCTCCTGTGATTATTTCGTTCCCCCTTCTAGAAAGGGTCAAAGCACCCAAATTTTGGTTTTCCTTCTTCTTGAGCATCATGTGGTATGTGAATTGTATCTTGGGTAATCTGAGCTTTGGGTTATCAGTGAGTGTGTATCTTATGTGTTCTTTTGTGACTGGGCTACCTCACTCAGGATGATATTTTCTAGTTTATCCACTTGCCTAAGAATATCATGAAGTCATTATTTTTAATAGCTGAGTAGTACTCCATTGTGTAAATGTACCACACATTGGTATCCATTCCTCTGTTGAAGGACATCTGGGTTGTTTTCATCTTCCAGCTATAATAAATAAGGATGCTATAAACATAGTGGAGCATGTGTCCTTGTTATATGTTGGAGCATCCTTTGTATACATGCCCAGAAATGGTATATCTGGGTCCTCAGGTCCAATTTTCTGAGGAACTACCAGACTGTTTTCCAGAGTAGTTGTCCAAGCTTGCACTCCTACAAATAATTGAGGAGTGGTCCCCTTTCTCCACATCCTTGCCAACATCTGCTGTCACCTGAGTTTTTGATCTTAGTGATTCTGACTGGTATAGGGTGGAATCTCAGGGTCATTTTGATTTGCATTTCCCTGATGACTAAGAGTGTTAAACATTTCTTTAGGTGCTTCTCAGCCATTCAGTATTCCTCAGTTGAGAATTCTCTGTTTAGCTCTGTACCCTATGTTTTAATAGGGCTATTTGGTTCTCTGTAGTTTAACTTCTTGAGGTCTTTCTATATATTGAATATTAGCCCTTTCTCAGATGTAGAATTGGTGAAGATCTTTTCCCAATCTTTTGTTTGCCAATTAGTCCTATTGACAGTGTCCTGTGTCTTACTGAAGCTTTGAGATTTTATGAGGTCTTATTTGTCAATTTTTGATCTTAGAGCATCAGCCATTGGTGTTCTGTTCAGGAAGTTTTCCCATATGCCCATGCCCATATGCTCAAGGCTCTTCCCCACTATTTTTTTTATCCGATTCAGTGTATCTCATTTTATGTGGAGGTTCTTGATCCACTTAAACTCGAGCTTTGTACAAGAAGATAAGAATAGATTAATTTGCATTCTTCTATATGCTGACCACCAGCTGAACCAGCACCATTTGCTAAAATACTGTCTTTTTTCTACTGGATGGTTTTAACTCCTTTGT
Organism: Arvicanthis niloticus; assembly: GCF_011762505.2. Classification (NCBI taxonomy): domain Eukaryota; kingdom Metazoa; phylum Chordata; class Mammalia; order Rodentia; family Muridae; genus Arvicanthis; species Arvicanthis niloticus. The sequence goes on from NC_133432.1 coordinate 37,045,812, forward strand.
GAAAGATCAAGTGACCATAGGTGTGTGGATTCATTTCTGGGTCTTCAAATCTATTCCATTGATCTACCTGCGTGTCTTTATATCCCTGATGTTGGGTACCAAGGTTGGTACTACTATATTTTATCTGGTAGTGGTGGTGCCTTTTTTAAAAAAATGTTTTCACTTGTTAGTGGTCAATATTAAACTTTTTACATTATAATTTAACATTTCAATTTTTTATACAAGTTCTCCCTATGTAGCTCTGGATAGTCTGGAGCTCTGTATGTAACATACAGAGATTGTTTGCCTCTACCTCCTAGATATTGTAATTAAAGGCATTTCACCACTATGTCTAGTTTTGAAGGTTTTTTAGAAAACAATATTTATAGTGCTTTCAGAACAATTCTTAGTTCTAATTTGAATATGCATATCTGACTAAAACCTTTCTGATATTATCTCCCTCCACTTCACTGCCAATATTCAGCAATAAATAGGCTTTTAAGTTTTTCCAAATTTTTGTTTCAGCTTGACCTATTACTCTAAGGCTAAAAGGAGTATTTTATGTATTAAAAACTAAAAACTATTATCTTGTGTAACTCTTTTGCTAAAAACCAACTTTGGATAAAGTAGTTCAGTGTGGGTTTTTTCCTAATAGTTAAGATATTTCCAAAAACTGTATCAAAACCTACACATAAAGTACTCTTAGTCTGAAGGTATACAGCTCTGTAAAGTGTGTAAATCTGTTAGTGGCCAATAGTTTAGCAGTATGTACTAGAGCCCTATGATTCTTTCCCCTATCTATGGCTGATTGGCCAGTTTTGTGTAGTTCCAATGCCAGTAACTGCAGTTGCTGTGTGTTCATGGTTCCTATTGTGACACTTTGCTTAGAAGATGATATTCCATATCTCTCCCTTTTTTCTGGCATTTATAGTCTTTACACCATGTCTTACTCAGCAATGTCTGAGACTTAAGTCAGTGAGGAAATGTCTAAGAGGACATTTTAATACTGAAATAAAAAGTCAGCCAGCAAGAAAGTGAAACTCACTCTAAAGGTAACATGAAATTGGGTATGTAGATGACTCGGTGAGTAAATTGCTTGCCATGCATTCAGATAACCAAATCCCACAGAAAACTAGTTATGGTAGCACTTGTTTGCCCAGAAGGCTATGGGCAAAGAACCTGCTGCATGCTGTAGAACATCCAAATACTATTTCTCATACAAAGTGAAAAGTGTGGACTGACATCCAATGTTGTCTTCTAACCTCTACATGTGTGTCATGGCATGCTCACCAAAGGGACTTTATACACTACTATAAAGATATTTGCATATCCATGTTCATTACTACACTAATCACAACATCCAAGAACATGAAGCAGCCTAGATGTTTATAAATTGATTATTAAGGAATGAAAATGTGGTACATATATACAATGGAATATTACTTAATTGTAAAGGAAAATTAAATCATGAAATATTTACATAAATGAATCAGACTAGAAATGTTTTACTCAACCACATCACCTGGGCCTAGAGAGACAAATACCATTTTTTTCTTTTACATATGAAAGTTCTAGCTTTGATTATTAGTGTGCTTCACATGGAGTACATGTGGAAACTAGAAATAGACCTCTGATGGCAGGGCTCAGGATGCAGTTAGGCAGGAAGATGACAAAATGTTAAGTAGAAAATGAGAATCCTAGAGGCATAACTATCAAAATGTGTAGTAGAATAAAGAGGAATGGAGAAATGAGAGAGCAAGGGAAGGCTTATCCAAAACATACATGAAGAATGTGCTTGGGAACCTGTAATCATGTGATCCAAGTTTAAAAAGCAAAAATGATTCACGATGGTACATACATGGTACATGTCTCTAATTGCAAAACATAGGAGATAGTGATAAGAAAGTTAAAATGGAAATAAAGACAGGGATACAGGATTGATAGAGCTATGTCAAAACAAAGGCTGTAATAAGTCTAATGTGAGTGAACTAATTTGTAAGCTACTTAAAAATGACCAAGAAATGCATGCTGACAGGAGCCTGATATAGATGTCTCCTGAGAGGCTCTGACAGAGCCTGACAAATACAGAGGCAAATGCTTACAGCCAACCTTTGGACTGACCATGGGGCCCTCAATGGAGGAGTCAAAGAAAAGACTGAAGGAGCTGAAGGGTTTTGCAAACCCATAGGAAGAACAACAGTATCAACTAACCAGATCTCTAGAGTTCCCAAGGACTAAACCACCAACCAAAGTATACACATGGAGGGACATATGGCTCCAGCCACATATGTAGCAGAGTATGGCCTTGTTGGAAATCAGTGAGAGGAGAGGCCCTTGGTCATGTAAAGGCTCGATGCCCCAGTATAGAGGAATGCCAGGTGGGAAGGCCAGAGTGTGGGTGTGGGTAGAGAAACACGCTCATAGAAGCATAAGGGATGGGATAAGGAGATTCAAAGGTTGAGGTGGGGAGGGACCAGGAAAGGTTTTCACATTTGTAATATAAAAAAAAAAATCCAAAAAAATGTGGGAAAAAAAGGTTTGAACAAAAGTATCCTACAATAGTTAACAGTGCTGCTCCCAGAAGACAGATTATTTAGTGACAATCACAATGCCAAACTTAGACTACCCATCTATTTATTAGTCAGAGAAGGCCAAAGTCACCTAAAATGATATAATCTATTACCATTGCTATTGGTTGCCCACCATAACTAAATATTAAGACAGATTTTTATAGAAAACACTTTTTAGTTGCAAAATACAAAGTAGTCAAACTTTATTTGACCAAAAAACTGTCTCTGATGGATGGATGATTTTTATAGTGCTACAAAATAGTATGTGTTTTTCTGGAGTGGGAGAAGTCATCAATGGTCTTATCTACTGCTAGACCTTACATTCCATAAAAAGAACCTGTTAGGTAAGATATATCCAATGGTAAGAAAGAAACAACCCTACTTGTGGGGGGAAATAATCACTCGGTTATATTTTAGGCCTGTTCTGAGGGACAGAATTCATTCCCGATACTATCAGCACAACCAAAATCCAAGACTAGGAAAATCATAGGCCCTATGGCAGAACCTATTGGTGCTTCTTTACGAAGGTGTCATGCTCTCAAGCTTAGTTTTTATACTCACTCATATTTCACTGGAGAACACAAATTTTCCTTATATCAGAGATTTCTGCTACTTAAACGTTGGTCAAAGAAGATTTTATTGCAGTAGATAGAAGTTAATGCAAAGAGGGATCATTGCTCAAAGTGCTGAAAGTAAGCAACTGTGCGTGTTTACTCAAAGATGGGACATCTCTATCAAGTACTCTCCCCAACCAAAGTTTGGAAATATCACAGGGGAGGGTGTGAGGTTAAGAAGAGTGGATAGGAGTGCTAGGAAATGTCCTCTGGATATGACACAGTTATCAAACACAAAAACTCACTGAAAATGTGATTAATCACAAGCATTAGAGCAAGCTCATGTCAGCTAATAATTCTAGCATAGCTTGTAGCAAGGCTTTCAATAGCATAACCCAACGAGAAACATTGGCAATTGATGACATCTGAGGGTGTCAGAGCCATTTTTCATGAGTGTAAGCACTGGGGGATTTCACATCCCCCATTGGATGAACCCATACCTATGTACATAAGTGTAGTAGTAATTAAACTCCATAGCTTGATATCTGCTGAGAATGAGAAAAATAATTTTCTCTGACAGAATGTCACTGGGTATATCAACAACACTCTAAAGCAAGTCTCATACTTATGAATAACTTGCAAACACAAGACAGACTCCAATACTTTATGTCATCTTTTAGGTTGTTTGGGGTGTTCTCTTTTGTTTTGCTTTGCTTTGCTTATTGTGGTTGTTTAATTTGACATTTGCTTTTTGGTTTTGGTTTTATGTTGAGAGAGAGAGAGAGAGAGAGAGAGAGAGAGAGAGACAGACAGACAGACAGACAGACAGACAGAGAAAAACATGAATTGTATGTATAAAGAGGTAGGAGGAATCTCAGAGGTTGGAAGAGGGAAATAATAAAATCAAAATAGGTATATAAATTTTTTCAAATAAATAATTTGTGTTTATTCTATTTTCCTCATTAATTTATTTATTCACATTACAGACTGACCACAATCCTCTCCCTCCACTCTTCCCAGTTCCACCCTCACACACCCTTTCTGTTCCCCCCATCCCATGTTCCTTAGAGAAGGGGAGTTGGGTACCAACTCACTTTGGTACATCAAGTCACAGCAGAACTAAGTGCATCCTCTCCCACTCAGATCAGACACAGTTTGATCCAAAGGCAGGCAATGGAGTCAGACACAGTCCCTGCTCTACTTTGGACTCACATGTAAAACAATCTGCACATCTGCTACATCTTTGTAGGGAGCCTATGTGAATCTTTGTAGGGAGCCTATGTGAATGTTCTTTGGTTGGTAGTTCAATCTCTGTAAGCCTCCATGGCCCAGGCTAGTTGAATGTGTAGGTCTTCTTGTAGTGTCCTTAGTCTCTCTGGTTACTTCAATTCTTCTCCCCCATGTTTTCTGCATAATGATAGAAATCTATATGGATCTTTTTGTATTCTTCCACATGCAGACACACAATTTGATCAATACCATTTGTGTGAAAATGTATTCTTTATTCCACTGTGAATTTCTTGCTTCTTCATAAAAATTACAGTGTTCATAGGTGTGTGAATTTATGTGTGGGTCCTCATTTCAAGTAAATCAAGAAATATATCAATACCATGCAGTTTTTATAACTAGAGCTCTGTAGTACAGCTTGAAATCAGAAATGGTTAAACCACTGGAAGTTCTTTTATGGTTCAGTACTGTTTGACCTAGTTGGGGTTTTTTCTACACATGAATTTGACAATTATCTTTCAATGTCTTTAATTGATTGTGTTGGAATATTGACAGAGATTATATAGAATATATAGATAGTTTTGATGCATTGGCTATTTTTACTATGTTAATTCTACTAATCAGTGAACATGAGAGATTTTTCTATCTACTGATTCATTCCTCAATTTCTCAAAGACTTGAATTTTTTGTTTTTTGATTTTTTGTTTGTTTGTTTGTTTGTTTGGTTGGTTGGTTGGTTGGTTGGTTGGTTGATTTTATGGTTGGTTTGGTTTAGTTTGGTTTGGTTTGGTTTGGTTTGGTTTGGCTTGACTTGGTTTGTTTTATGTTTGGTACACAAGTGACTTGTGGAAATAGAATAACACAGTATTTTTTTCTTTTCTCTTGCTCACCCCTCCTCACAAAGTCCCTATCCTCATCCCCCTCCTCTATGCTGAGAGGGATGCACCATCACTCTGGGTATTCAACAACCTTGGCACATCAAGTCTCTAGAGGCAAGACTAGGCACACCCTCTCCCACTAAAGACAGACAAAACAGCTGAGATAGGGAAACATATACCAGAGACAGGCAAGAGCTTTAGAAATAGTGCCTGCTCTAGTTTTGGGGGATCAAGATTGACACAGAACTCCCCTTTTCTTCATATATGAGTAGAACCTGGTTTGAGCCCATGTCTGTTGTTTGGTTAGTTGAACCACTACTCAGTCTCTCAGAGCCCCCAAGGGTCCAGGTTAGTTGACTCTAGTGGTTTTTATGTGAAGGTCCTACCCACTTCTGGGCCCTAAATTCTTCCCTCAATTCTTCCATTAGATTCCCCAAACACCATCTGATGTTTGGCTGCATGTCTCTGCATCTGTTTTGGTCATTAGCAGGCTGGAGCCTCTCAGAGGAAAGATATGCTAGACTCCTGTCTGCCAGAATAAGAGAGTATCATTAATAGTGTCTATTAATGTCTCAAGTTGGGCTGGTAATTGATTGACCATTTCCTCAATCTCTGTTCCATTTCCCTTCCCTGCATTTCTTGTGTACAAAATAAATTTTGAGTCAAAGGATTTGTTGGTGGGTTGTGTCTGTATATCTCCTCTTGGATTCCTGCATGGCTACAGGAGATGGCCTCTTCAGGTTCCATGTATCCACTGCTGTGAGTCTCAGATAACACCATCAGCATTGATTCCTGGGAGTCTCCTCTCTCACAGGTCTCCAGCATGACCTTGAGATGGTCCACACCCTCCACACCCTACCAACAACCAGCTGTAGATTTCCATGAATTCTTTGTCCCTCCTGCCCTCTCTCCTGTCTTTCCCCACACTAGATCCCAAACCCACTTCCATTCCCCTCCACATCCCCTCTCCCACTCAGTTCTGCCCCTCCATCTAATACTAGGGGTATCTTCTTTCTTCTATCACACAGTGGTTATTGAATAGAAAATTGTTCATTTTTCATGAGTTCAGAAGCTTTCTGGAGTTTCTGTTGATGTTAAGTTCAACATTAATCCATGGTGGTCTAATAACAATAAGGCATTATTTCAATTCTCTTGTATCTTTTGAACTTCTTTTTCACTGATTATATGGTTTATTTTGGAGAAAGATACATGATGTTCTGGGAAAACGGTATATTGTTTAACATTTGTGTGAAACATTCTATAAATGTCTGTTATGTCCATTTGACTCAAAATCTTTATTTTATTTCTCTACTTCATTTTTGTCTGCATGACATGTCTACTGTTGATACTGGGCTCAAATTCTTGGAAGTTCTACATGCTTCATTAATATTGTCATCAACTGAGGACAGAGTGAATGATATGAAGCTATTTGACATTCAACCACAGAAGCCCTAAATATTCTTCTATCTTCTTTCTGTGCAGGTTCAATTTTAAAAACTACCAGATTGTTTTGGCAATGGTTTATGCCATTGAAGAGATCAACAGGAACTCTCAGATTTTACCCAATGTGTCGCTGGGATATGATATATATAATGTCCTGTTCAATGAATGGTGGACATTAGATAGATGCATCACATGGCTATCTGGGCCAAAGAACTATGTGCCTAATTACACATGTAAGAGAGAGATGAAGTCTGTTGCAGTACTCACAGGCATATCATGGATAATATCGGCCAACATAGGAACACTGCTAGAACTCTACAAATATCCACAGGTGAGAATGAGTGAAGTGGAGAAAGATAAAACATTTATAATTCAGTGTCATTCCAAGGTGCTAAAAGAGGATGAAAGAAAAATGTGCTTATGCATCTGACAAAGTTTATAATCCCAAACAGTGATGTATTCAGGACAAAGTAAAGGAATAGGCTCAAGTAGACAGTGATTACAGGGAACCCTTAGTATAAAAGTATGATGGTCTAGAGAAGCAGCTTTGTGCATAAAGTATTTGATTCACAAACAACAAGAACCTGACTTTGGATAACAACCACTCACATAAAACCAATGAAAGGCAGTATACATCTGTCACCTAGGTTCTGGTAAAGAAGAGACAGGTGAGTCACTTGAGCTCACAGACTAGCCAGGGTAACCAAAACAGTGAGCTAAGGTTTCACTTAGAATCCTATGCAAAAAAAAAAAACAAATAAAGGAAAAAATAAATATATTGAATAATGAAAAAAATCTAGTATCAACCTTTGGCCTCATATACACACATCTATATATGTGGGTGATTTCTCATCATTTTAGGTGATTGTAAAAGCCTGTCCTAGTTGGACATGTGCTGAATGTTTCCTTCTCTTAATTCTTTTATTCTCTTTGTTTTCTTTTCCTTTTAGCTGACCATTGGGTCTTTTGATCCTAACCTGAATAATCATGAGCAGTTTCCTGATCTCTACCAAATAGCCTGCAAGGACATGTCTCTGTATCATGGCATTGTCTCCTTGTTGAATTATTTCCACTGGAACTGGGTGGGACTGATCATATCTGAAGGACATAATGGTGTTCAGATCATCTCAGACTTGACAGCAGAAATGGACAGAAATGGAATATGTGTAGATTTTGTGGAAATGATCCCTGTTAGTGAAGTATCTTATTTACCAAACAAACAACTGTATCCTAGACAGGTTCTGAAATCATCAGCAAATGTGATCATCACCTATGGTGACAGTGATTTTCTGAGAGGCTTCCTGTTTTATTTAAGACAAACTGTACTTACAAGCAAAGTCTGGATTATGAACTCAGAATGGGATAGTATCATCCAGGAAAAGCATTTCATTTTACATTCACTCCATGGGAGCCTCATCTTCACACATCACCACAAAGAAATCTCTGGTTTTGGAAATTTTATCCAAACAGTTCATCCTTCCAAATATCCAGAAGATTTTTATCTTAGAAAATTTTGGTTCTCCTTTTTTAACTGCTCATTTGCTGACGATGACTGCAATACACTGGAGAACTGTGTGCCAAATGCTTCCTTACATGAGTCACCGAAGGCCCGCTTTGACATGGTCATGACTGAGTTTGCTTATAATATATACAATGCTGTGTATGCTGTGGCCCACAGCCTTCATGAGATGCTTCTTCATCAAGTAGAAGTAAGACCAATAAGAAAGGCAGAAGAGCTGATGTTTTCAGCCTGGCAGGTAGCGTGTCTCTCATTGAGTTACCAGAACATCAACATTGTAATTTTCATTTTTTAGTTTATTTTTATTGGATATTATATTTACATTTCAGATTTTATTCCCTTACCCCATTCTCCCCACCACCCAGGAACCTCCTATCCCATCCCCCCTCCTCATGCTGTTATGAGGATGTGCCCCACCTCCCCCCCACTCCCATATCCCCACCCTTGAATTCCAACCCCCACTCAGTGTCCATTCTTTATGGGACTAAGAATCTCCTCTCCCACCTATGCCTAACAAGGCCATCCTCCCCTTCATGTACAGATAGAGTCATGGGTCCCTCCCTATGTGCTCCCAGGCTGGTGGTTTAGACCTTGGGGAGCTCTGGTTGGTTGGTATTGTTGCTCTCCTCATGGGGCCACAAACCCTTTCTGCTCCTTCAATCTTCTCTTTAGCTTCTCCACTGGGAGATCCAGATCAGTGGTTAGCTGAGAGCATCGGCCTCTGAATGTGTCAGCCTTTGACAGACCTCTAAGGAGACAGCTATATCAGGCTCTTGTCAGCATGCACTTCCTGCCATCCACATCAGTGTCTACCTTTGGTGATTGTACATGAGATGGATACCCAGGTGAAATGGTCTCCAGATGGCCCCTCCTTCAGACAAGATGTAGGGAATAAGATTAAGTACATTTGGGGGAAAGAAAACTTTTCTAAGATGTACATTTGAAACCCAGAGGGATCTCACCCTTTGAAATAGGTAGTAGTGGGGACTTTAGGCAGATGTACTTATCTGGATGGCATCTATTTGGTCCATGAGAGGTAGATCTGAGTGGGATTCCTGTAGCTTGTAAGTTTACAAAAAAGATAACAGCATGAGTTAATAACACAAGCAGTCTTTAAGATGAACCTTTGTTGGATCGTATAGTGGCATGTTTTATTAGAGATAGGCAAGTTTATAGGAACTCAGATAATATTAGGACAGTGGCATAACAAGAAGAGGAAATATGAAGCATTTAATTGATGGCAACTGAGTTTAGCTAATGAGGTAATGTTGCGGCCCGAGCTGCCCCATGTTTGGGGGCCCAAGTGTCTCCGACCGTTCTGTCAGTGTTGGAACCTGCACTGCCAAAAGCCTTGGGGGCTCAATTGTCCTGCATTGTCCCAAGCTGCTCAGATCCGTGGGTCTGGGTTCAGCAAGAGAGAGAGAGTGAGGATGAATTCGAAGAATGGAGACCAGACAGAGTGTGATTCAATCCTGTTTATTCTTCATTCTCTCTTCTTCTCTCCAAGTCCCTAGTTCCTAGTCCCTAGTGCCTCCAAGTTCCAAGTTTCTTCTTCCAAGTGCTAAGTGACTAATTCTCTGTTGCAAGTGTCTAACCTAATTCCTAGTTCCAAGTTGTACTCTCTAACCTAATTCCTACTCACTAACTCCAAGTGGTACTATCTGAAGTGTCTGATTCTCTGTTCTTCTCTTCTGTCTGCCTCTCACTTTTTATATGTCTCACTTCTAAGCCATGCCTCTAAGTTACTCCTTTAATCATGCCCTTAGGTCTTGTCTCTAAATCTGATCTCTAACTCACGACCTTAAGTCACATACCTTTAAGTCTCACACACCGAAGGGAAAATCCTGGGTATCTAAAGCAAGATGTTATCAGAGTGTGCTCAGCTGTTGCAGGCTGATGTAATCAAGTCTCTTTTCAGGGTATATGGCTCAAGATGGCTGCAAGGATGATAGCCGCCTTCTGTTGGCTCCCCACAAGGTAACAGATTACATCTGTGAAAGCCTAGCTGTCAATGTAGTCAGAAGTCTGAGAAAGAGTAAACAATAACTTACCAGTTATATATTATTTTAAAAAATGATAGAGTCCACTAGTCAACAGTTCCTATGATCTCCATAGTCTCTTGGACAAAGTCAGTTTGGCTTCCAAGTGCAGAAGACTCAAGGCTTTTTCTCTGTGGAATGGATACTCGTGACATGAGAAATGACTTAACCTTGGTTTAGCCAAGTCATTTGACTCGGGGCACCCAATTTTGTCCACTACATTAGTGACAATATCATCACATACAATCTAGGCTGTATCTTCTACGGGTCCAAGTCTTCTGAAACCATCTTGGGTCAACTATTACAGGCTTTCGGAATTCTGTCAGCTACAAACTTAAATATATTATTAGCAGACTTCTGACAAGATTGAGAGCCATAAAGATTAATTGTAACTGAATAGAATTTAATAGCAGTAGTAAAAATCTATTAAGACAGGATAGGAAAGAGTCTTAAGTAACTTTGACTGGTTATGTAGGTAGAGAAAAGCACATTCTTGTATTAGCAAAGAAACATTTGGCTAGGACCAGAATAAGAAAGCTGGCAACATTAGCATAGGATCATATAGCTGGCGGGTTGGGGCTGTGAGCCACTGGTGCTGCAGGTCAGGTCTATTGTGGTGGCAGGGCGGGACTTCCTACTAGCAGCCGGAAGTCACTGCCTAGTGCTTCTGGCAGCTAGAGTCTACAGTGGGCAAGGAAAAGCAGGCACAAGTCCCGTATCACAGCTGTTCTTGTGGCAGAAGCCACCACTAGCACTCACTTTACAGGTCCCAGGCAGAGAGGGAGAGAGAGAGAGCCTCCCTTGAGTGTGCTTCGGGCATCCAAGCCCTTTGTTTGTGGATGGTTTGTGCACATGGGGAAACAAGTCCCAGAGAGGGTCCCTGGCAGAATGTAAGGAGTAGACGCAGAGCTAAGGACCAGAGGGGAAGGGAGCAAGCAGGGTCCTAGACAAGCTGCTTTTCAGGCAAACTGGCTGAACTAAAAAATGGTCACAGTAAGCCACAAATAACAGAGGAGGGGAAGAGGCCTACATTAGCAGGTGGTGGACTAACCACTGGGGGAAACACGATAGGGACTAGAGCTCAGAACCAGTGCTCCTGAGAGAGAGAACAGTCTGCCCAGGCCCAGCCTGGGGTACTCTGCTTCAAGAAAGAAACTGCCTCAAGAGGAGAGGGAAAGTGTCTCACCTAAGAGAAATCCTAGAAGAAGGGTCAGGGAAGGAAAGGGTTAGCTCTGAGCTCAAGAAATCGTTCTTGGGACAGTGTGGATGGTTACTCTGATCAGTGGTGGATGGCTAAAAAACCTGGGGTGGGGAACAAGCAGAACACATGGAGGGATTAGAGCAAAGGTAGATGAATGATTGGATATAGAGAACCTCTTTCCATTTACCAGACTGCTGAATGTATGTATAAAGACTTTTTAAAATGACTGGGTCTAGTGTGCCATTAGGTGGCCATTTTAAACCATTATCTAGAGGATACTTGATCGAAACTTTATTACAGAGATGTATCAATTTGGAAGGCCTCAAATCAGGCATCAGTTTTGGAGATCTGAAATTTTTAAGAAGACAACCCAGTGGGGTGTCTGAGGGTGTGGCCAAAGACAATGTAGCGCCCATTGGGTGACAGGAGGGGCTTACTGAGCTATCATATCGGCATCCTGATAGAAAGGCGGTAATAGTCAGGCAACTGCCTAGGTAACCAGGTCGTCAAGAGATTACCTAGAGGCCTCGTGAACTCCTGGAGGTCTCAGAAAGCAGTTTAACCTGGTACCAGGATTTCCAGCAGCTGCAAGAGCTCAGAACAGGGAGGGAGACTGTAAACTGCTTTGGGGGAGGGGGGTAAGTCACCCAACAGCCAAAGTCCTAAGTAGTAGTTCAGCTAGGAGGCCAGTCATAGGGACTGGGGCAGACAAATGCCAACACCTCTTAGCCCAGGGAAGGCTGGCCAGGCCTTATCTGGGCGTCTAGGGTCCTTCTCTCCAATTGGAGTCTCCTTACCAATCAATATGCCAGTGTGTGTTTGTAGGCTTATGCAGTCTGGTATCAGAAAAGTGGAACTGCTAGGTCTGTATGGGCCTGTCTGGTTGCCTAACCCATGTGGAGGAGTACCATGTGGTAGGCCTCAACCAGAGTTACTCTGCAGCAGAGGTGGAAATTCACACATTTGGTGATGGCAGGTAGTGGGGATGGAGTCCACTTGGTGTAGAGGCGTTGTTGGTAAAGGCAGGCCACGTGGCATCGGTCCTGCCCAGATACAGCAGCCAGCAGCTGTGGCAGCCCGCAGCACAGGAATTCCCAAAGTTTTTGTATCTGAGTCTCAGCACCAATGAAGCATTTATAAAAAAAATAAAGAGATAAAGAGAGTATGTTCTGTGGGTATGTGGAGAGGTATGGGAAGAGGATGTCTCAGCAGGCCCATGTAGAGACATCTCTTCTCCTGAGGGACCAGCCACACACCAGTATAGTATAGAATAGAGTTTATTGAGGACATGGGGAGGGGAGCCAGGAGGGTAGTAGAGGCAGAGAGGTGAGAGAGAGAGAGAGAGAGAGAGAGAGAGAGAGAGAGAGAGAAGCAGAGAAGCAGAGAAGCAGAGAAGCAGAGAAGCAGAGAAGCAGAGAAGCAGAGAAGCAGAGAAGCAGAGAAGCAGAGAAGCAGAGAAGCAGAGAAGCAGAGAAGCAGAGAAGCAGAGAAGCAGAGAAGCAGAGAAGCAGAGAAGCAGAGAAGCAGAGAAGCAGAGAAGCAGAGAAGCAGAGAAGCAGAGGCCAGCCATGACCACGTGAAGAGAGAGGAAGAGAGGGGGACAGAGAGGTAAGAGGGTAAGAGAGTAAGAGATTAAGAGAGTGAGGAGGGGGCAAGCAGCCCCTTTTATAGTGGATCAGGCCTACCTGGTGGTTGCCAGGTAACTGTGGAGGTGGATTTTAGACAGAATACTAACAAGGAGCTTTTTGCATTTTGCATTTTCTTTGACAGTTGTGTCAATGTTTTTCATGATATCTTCTGCACATGAGATTCTGTCTTCTATCTCTTGTATTCTGTTGGTGATGTTTGTGTCTATGACTCACGATCTCTTTCCTAGGTTTTCTATCTCCAGGGTAGTCTCTCGTTGTGATTACTTTATTGTTTCTACTCCCGTATTTAGATCCTGGATGGATTTGTTTAATTCTTTCACCTGTTTGGTTGTGTTTTCTTGTAATTCTTTAAGGGATTTTTGTGTTTTCTCCTTAAGGGATTCTACCTGTTTACCTGTGTTCTCCTGTATTTCTTTAATGGACATGTTCTTCAATGGAGATTTCCTGTTGTGATGCATAGGGCTACAAGTCTGCTCTGCATCTGGGGCCTGACTCTACCACCCAGACTTCCAGATGCAGACAAGACTATTCACTGCTGTCTGAACTGACAAGTGCAATATTTTATCTTGACTTTGTAGGGCACAGGTACACAAAGCTGGTTAGGTGTGTTTGGCTCAGCTAGGATGGACTCACTAGTCTCTTTTCTGACACTCCTAGGACATGAGGCTGAACAGAGAGGCTGAATGCTGAACTGATCATTTGCTAGCAGCCTTTTCATCTGTTTCCTCCCTTTCAGAGGAGAACCAGGAATAGTGATGGAGTTCACACAAGTGTATTAGTCATGATAAAGCTGGAGACTCAGGAAGCCTGGGAGGTGAGGAAAGCCCTGGGAAGCAGGCTGGCTAATTCATCTTTACCTCAGACCAGCACTGCTGCCTTAATAGTTCTTAATGAGGCTGAAGTGTCTTTGGCTAAAGATTAATTTTTATCATTTAGGTAGTGAGAAGGACAAAAGATATTCTGAAACCATTTAAAAGAGACTACGAATCAGGTGTTATGGCACGTTATCTCAACACTTAGAAGGATGGAAAGTTCCAGGTCAGCCTGGGCTACACACTGAGACCTGACACCACATTTGTAGAAGAAGAGGAGAATGAAGGGAAATGGAGGAAGAAGATGAAAAGCAAAAGGAAGTAGGGAAACAGGATGATTGGGAGCTGTGGGAAATAAATAAATATAATACTAAAGAAAACCATAAAGAATACAATACAATGAACCTGGTTGGTGTACATATAAACACAAACACACACACACACACAGGTCTCAGTCTAAGCTTGCCTGGAAATTTTCTCATTTATATATATCCAGCAACAAAAGATTTCTAAAGCCCTGTCAGAAAACTGCATGGAATTGCTGAAGCCATTTAATATCCTAATAAAGAAAAGGAAGAGGCTGCATCAGAACTTCCTCTTGATCCATGCTCTGTTCTCTGTGTAGAATCCAGTACTGTGAACAAAGCTCTCATGGTGGTCTACAGTTGTGATTTGAGGTCTCCCTATCATGGAATGAAAGCTTTGTTCCTAGGAGGCGGTGTCATTTTGTGAGGGCTTGGAAACTTTTTAGGCAGGACCTAGATTTGGAGGGAGTCAGGTCACTTGTAGTATGTCGTGTGCTCTCATTTTACTGGCCACCATTAGGCGAAGAGACTCACACTGCCATATGCCCCAGCCATGATGCTGTGTCTCATTGTAGGCCCCAAGCAACAGAGCCATAGACAAAAGCCTTGGAAGTGGAGCAAAATTAAAATTCCTTTTTTTAAAAAAAAAAAAAAAAAAGAAATTCTCAATAAGATGATTTTTAAAACAATATTATTCTTCCTAAGCATATAAAAAAAAAATCTTAAAATTAATGTAAAGGCACAAAAGAGGAAGGATAGCCAAAACAATCTTAAACAACATTAATGCAACTGGAGGTATCATTATACTTACTGTAAACTCATACAACAGAGTCACAATAATACAAATAATACTAGCACAAATGCACACATATATGATCAATGCAATGAAATAGAATGGAATATAATATGAAGAATAATATAGATGGATACAATAGAATAGGACCGGACAGGAAAGGATGATAGAGAACTCAGACACAAATCCACACAACTACAGCTAACTCAGATTTTAAATAAACATACCAAATGTATATATTGAAGAAACGACTGAATTTTCAACAAATGTTCTGTGCAAACGGGATTTTAATGTGTAGGGAATGAAAATAGATCCTTATGTCTTACCATGAATGAAACTAAACTTCAGATTGATCAAGGGACTCAACACAAGTTGTGATACCCTGTAACTGCTAGAGGAAAAAGGCCAACGATATGCTTCAAATTGCGGACACATAAAAGCTTTCTGCAATAACTCTGGAGGACAGGAAACAATATAACAAAGCAAATGGGATCTCTTGAAAGCAAAATATACTATACAGCAAAAGAAAGTGTTAGTAAAATGCTGGCCCACAGAAAGGGAAAACATGTTTTCCAAACTTATGTCTAATTAAGAATTGGTGCAAAAATATACAAAGAGCTCAGAAAATTCAAACATGAAGAAAACAAATACTGCAGTTTTAAATTTGACTATGGACCTGAACAGAAAGTTCTCAAAATAAGAAATCACTGTGGTTAGTAAACACTTTTAAAACTTTCCAACATCCTTAACCATCATGAAAATAAACACTAAAACTATATTAAGAGTCCATCTAACCTCAGTTACAATGGTCATCATCAAACCAGCAATGACAAAAATATGTTACAGATGTGAAGAATGCAAACCCTTATACACCGTTGGTAGAAGTGGAAACTAGTGCAGCAACTCTGGAAACAAATCCAGAGGTTTCTCTGAAAGCTGAACTGGAACATATGGCACCCACTATACCATTTCTGGTCATACACCCAAAGGACTCTCTGTATCTATCCACAGAAAAGCTTTTGAATCCATATTCCCTCTTGCCTCCACACAGGAAATGAATTCAGCTTAAATGTCCATGAGCTAATGAATGCATAATGATAATATGGTATCTACAAACAAGGGACTGGTATTCATTTGTAAACAAAAATAAAATCATCAGATTTTGAAGTAAATGGATGAAACTAGACAAAAAAAATTATTCTGACATAGGTAACCCAGGCCCAGACAAACTCCTGGTGGCTTCAATTCTTTGTTTATATGTGCTTAGTTTGCAATGCCGGTAGAAGTAAAAAATTAAAGAGTAGAAAGAAGCTCTTGGTCTGTATTAAGAAATAGAGGATATTAGAACACAGAAAAATAGAAATACAAGAAGGATCTTGGTGGGAGGGGAAAGAGAGGACAGGATCAGGTATGAGGGGAAATAGAAGAGAAGCCTAGAAGGTCAGGAGAATGAATAGAAATATGCAGCTTTGGGATGGGAGGGGGCTCTAGAAAGTCCCAGAGACCTGGGATCTGAGAGGCTCCCAGGACTCAATGGGGATTGAGTTACCCAAAATGCCCAAAAGTGGGGAAAGTGAACCTGAAGAGACCATTTCCATGCCATGGAGGCATGGTGTCAACAACCTATCTTCAATTTTTTAACCCAGAATTTTTGCTGTATAAAAGAAATACTGGGAGAAAAATGGAACTGAGATTGAGGGAAAGGCCATTCAGTGACTGCCTCAACTTGGGAGCCATCCTATGGGTGGGCACCAAACCCTAACACTATTACTGATATCATGTTGTGCTTTCAGACAGAAGCCTAGAATGGCTGTCCTCTGAGAGACTCTTCCAGCAGCTCACTGAGATAGATGTAGTACTTACAGCCAACCATTGGACTGAGGTAGGGGACCGCTTTGAAAGAGTTTGGAGAAGAACTAAGGTATTCAAGGGGATGGTAACTCCATAGGAAGACCAACAGTATAATTGATAATGATAACCCAGTTAATTAACCAAGACCCTTCAGAGCTGCCAGAGATTAAGCCACCAACCAAAGAGTATACATGGGCTGACCAATGGCCACCAGCATAGCTGTAGCAGAGAACTACCTTGTCTAGTCTCAGTGGGAAAGGATGGGCCTAATCCTGTAAAGATTTGATGGCCCAGAGAAGAGGGATGGGGTGAGCACACTCTCAGAGGAAAAGGGGGTGTGGGATGGGGTGGGATGGGGTGAAGAATTCTTGAATGGGGGACTGGAAAGGGGGACAACATTTGGAATATAAATAAATAAAATATTTTTTTAAAAAGGAAGAACAGGACATATGGCCAATCAAACAAAGAATATATAACAAAACCATCTGAAAACCTGCTATATGTAATTTAATATGATATGTAATAAATATGTAATTTAACTTGAAATAATATTCTTTGAAAGTTAGACGATAGAAATAATATACAGCTAGATAATTTGAGTGTTTATAGAAGCCAAGATTTACTAAACAAAAATCCTAGTAACAGGTGTGGGGCACCTCCAAATGACTTCTTGATTAAGAAGACCCCCAAGATTCCCCAACAAAAATAAACAAATATATGTTCCTGCTACTCCTTTTGGTTACAAGCCAGACATGGGGTATAGTAACCTATTGCATCAGATAACACATACCACATTAGATACCACTGGAACAGAGCTGTAAACATCTCTGCTGGCTAGATTTCATAGTATCAGATGCAGGCTGCTGGAGAGAAAGGGCATCCATCAATAATTGTGTTAGTCTGGGCTCTCTAGAGTGACATATAGAATGTGGTCCAGCTAATCTAACAATGGCTGACTATGAACAGAAAGTCCAAGTATTCTATAACTACTAGTCAATCCACAATGCTTCATGTCTCAGCTGGCCTTCAGTATATGATGGAATTTGATAAAAGTTGGCTATAATTCCAATGAAGGAATTGACTTGCTTGAAAGGAGAAGGCAAGCAAGCAAAAAGCAGAAGCTTCCTTGTTTCATGTTCTATGTAGGGTTTCAGCAGAAGGCAAAGACTAGATTATATCTGGATCAAAGATCTGGATTAAAGACCTGTCCTTACCCAGGTCAAAATATCTGTATTAAAGGCTTCTCTCCCAACATCAAAAATCTAGAAGTATGTCTCCCTACTTCAAATTATGCAAAACTTCCTCGAAGGTGTGTTGTCTATCACTTGCTAAATCCCTGCCCACTGCTCCTGTTGCCCGTTCCTGTTGGACTGTTGCTCCTGCTTGAGTCTGGTCCATTGCAGGTGGGTGGCCCATCTCTTAACCAGGGGTCCATGCCTAATCTCTGGATATGTTCTCCACAGGTTCCCTCTTCTTTGTGGGTATTTCAGCTAATGTCATCCCTGTGGGGTCCTTGGAGGCTCTTGCTTTCCTGGCTTCTGGGACTTTCTGATTGCTACCCCCAATTCCCCACCCTCCATTGTTACACGCTTCTGTTGATTTTCCTGATTCTCTGTACACCTCCTCCATCTCCTCCCATACCTGACTCTGCCACTATTTTTCCCATCCCCTCTTCTCTTCCTCCAAAGTCCCTCTCACCCTCTCTATGTCCCTGGATTATTTTGTTGTTCCTTCTAAGTAGGACTGAAGCATCCACTCTTTGGCCTTCCTTCCTCTTGAGCTTCATGTGGTTTGTGAATTGTATCTAAGGTAATCTATACTCTTTGTCTAATATCTACTTATGAGTGAGGAGAGACCATGCATGTTCTTTTGTGACTGAGTTACCTCACTAAGGATGATATTTTCTAGATCCATCCATTTGCCTGTGAAATTCATGAAGTCATTGTTTTTAATAGCTGAGTAGAATTCCATTGTGTAAATGAACCACATTTTCTGTATCCAATCCTTTGTTGAGGGACATCTGCATTGTTTCCAGTTTATGGCTGTTATAAATATGGTGGAGCATGTTGGGGCATCTTCTGGGTATATTCCCAAGAGTGGTCTTATACAGATCTATAATGAAAAGGAACAAGCTGAGCAAGGAAAAATACAAAAGTTTTGATTTGAAGAAGAGAGGAACACCAGGAAGTGTAATGAAGCTAAGTCCTGTACTCAAGGAGATAAAAAGATGTTAAAGCCAGATATTAAGTGGGATGAAGGGGTGATGACCTCAGGAAAGACTCCACCAAGCTAAGTTTCAAACTTGTGAAAAGAAATTAAAGAAAAACCTAAACAGTGAGGGAACTATCCAAAACAGAAATATGATTCAGATGTAATTGAACAAAGGGGCCATATTCCAGCCCTAGCAAGCAGCAGAACTTGGCAGCTTAGACCACATATTTTTTGCTTTAGAGTCAAGGATACAAGAAATGGGTTATAAAATTTCCCTCTGTGTAGGAGGAGCTAAGGTGGGAGGAGTAAGGCGATGAAGAGAAGTAGTAGGGAGAGGAAAAGGAGAAGGAAGAGGAGGAGCTAGGAGAGAGATGGAGAACAAGGGGGATTGACATGGAGGCTGATGTTCGCTTGTCTGTAGCAGTCAAAGGAAGTCGGAATATCTAGGTTGGGTATTGTGTTACACCTATGATTGTAAGGGCATCTTGTTATTGATCATTACTAAATATATAAGCCTTTGGATAATCTAAGCACTAGATTCTCATTTGTACCGAGCCCGCATGGTTGGCGGAATGATCTGGGCAATACCCAGCCTTACACAGACAGGGTGGAAGATTGTCAGAGCCATCTCCCATGCTGGCATCTCGTGGGTGGAAGGGCTGTTGTTTCGAGCTGGCCATTTCTAGCTGTGGCACGCACATGGCCTCTGGCCACACAATGTGACAGCTGAGCTAGGCTGAGCTGCAGCAGCTTAGATAGTTGGCATTACCAGCAGCTGTTTGTAAATAATTACTTGAACAGCTTTGTGACTAAAGAAAGCCACTGAGGCCTGACATACCAGAGGTGTCCCTTTATGGAGCCCAAGGAGGCCACTGTGTAAAGCTGTAAAGGTGAAACCTGGATTTCATTGAAAACTCTATGATGTTAGAGATTCCCGAGCTGTAGGATACTTGACAAGGAAAGCTGCTAACAAGGGGAGGAACTAGTTCAAGACAGATAAATGTGTTGCAGTCAACAAACCTGAAAGAAGTTGAGGATCTGAAAATCATTCTGACATCAGATATTGAGATGCAGAGTTCACGGTTTGCTCAGATGCTTTCAGAACATGATTTGGTCCACTATTTCCTCACAATGCTCTCTTTCCATCCTCTTGGAATGGTAACGTATATTCTGTACCAATATATGTCAGAAGCATGTGATCTGTATTTTAATTTAAAGGGCTTATAATTAAGAAATTGCTGTCAGTCTCAGAAGAGACTTTGAACTTTGGAATTTTAAACAATATTGAGACTGTGGTGCATTATGAGGACTTTTGAAGTTGGATTAATTGCATTTTGCATTATAATATGGAAACAGGCATATGAGGAATGGGCAGGGTGGGATGTGGTGGTTTGTTTATGAAAGAACACCATAGGTTCATTTGCTTGAATGCTTATCCACCAGGGAATGCCAATTTTGAAAAAACTGGGAGGTGTGGCCCTTGGTGCAGTGCATGTGGCCTAGTTGGAGAAAGTGTGTCATTTACAACGGGATTTGAAGTTTCAAAAGCCTAAGTCAGACACAATGACCTTCCCTTCTTTCTGCTGCCTGTAGATCCAGATATAAAACTCTCAGCTCCTTCTCTTGAACCCTGTCTGCCTCCATCCTATCATGCTTCCCACCATCTTGATAATAGAGTAAACTTCTGAAACTATAAGCCCCCCATTAAATATTTTCCCTTAAATGAGTTGCCATTGCCATGGTGTATATTTACATCAATAGAAGACTGGCCATCATTATGATAATACCTGCTTGTCAAGCTTGTGAACTTTAATACCAACTTGCTAAACAAGATGCACCCATTTAGAAAATAGTGGCACTCCTGTTATGAGGGTAAACAGTCTCTAATTGCATTTCAGGCAATTCACTCCACAGCAGAAAATCCTTGAATAATCCTGAAATATAGTTAAACATGTAACTAAGGAAATCATAAACCATAATGGGGAACTTATTACTGTTTGGTTACATTTAAACAGGACAAAACTCTCTTTTAAATATATGTTTAAGGCTATATACTAATGCTAATCTAAGCCTCAATGGAAGAAGCCTCTTCACAGTAAGTGCCAATCCAGTTACACTTGCTCAAGTTGCTGAGAGTAAGTGACTGCCCAGTATTGAGCTCTATATATTATAATATATATCTATATTAGTCTAATACACTTCTCTAAGGCTCAGGGAACATTCTAGAAATGTAGGATGGAAATAATATTAGAGCTGGAAGACATGAAGAAGGACTTTAAAATGTCATCTTCTAAGAATACACTCATGGCAATATTGACCTCATAGAGGCTGAAGTTACTTGTGCTGGATCTGCACAAGACTAGCTGTATCAACAATGAGGTATGGAAGCAGAAGGGTTCCCTACATTCCCTGCTGGACTATCGGGTATGAAAATGTCTGAAAGATTAGAACACTAACATTCTCCCCCCCAAGCTGCAGAAATTCCAAACTACGATCAAACAGAAAAACTCAGCTTCCCTCATAAACTCCTTGAAGTACAGGAAAAGAACACAATCTTTTCTGTCAATCATAATATGTAGCTTTTTATTCTGTCTTAAATGTATACAGTAAGTATTTGGTCTTTTTACCCAAATCACACTATCTTACCTCCTCCCCATCATGTTGAAATCTTCTTCACAACTGACACACCTCCCATTTCCACACCTGTTTTTGTGACTCACTGAGTTTAATTATGATTCTTCACATAATCATGACTGGGAGTTATTAAGCAAAACATGGGCAATTTATTACTAGCTGCGATACTGTAAAGAGTGACACTCCCTCCTCTGGAACCATGGAATACCTACAGTCCTTCAGTAAGGTATGGGAACCAGTGAGTTACTCCCCCACTGCATGACAGGTGGTAATGAGCACAACTGCAATAAATTCATGAATGCAAGAATAGATTTTCATCCAAAATGTACTGTTTTAAAGCAACGTACTCATCCTGTACATCGTACTTTCTTTGTGCCCTATTTTCTAAATATTCCCTGAGTGGATAATGTGTCCTGTATAGAAGCAAACACTTTGTATTAATTATTCTTCTGATGATGTGATAAGACATCATGAGTAAAACAGAGGATAGAAGAAAAGATTTATTGTGGCTTATATTTCCAGAGTTAAAATCTATAATACTGGTTAGCATGGCAGCAGGCATAGCAGCTAGAACAGCAAAATGACAGCTCATCTCTTTACCTCAACCACAAATGAGAAACAATGACATAGAATTGGACTATGTTTCTAAACACTCAACCTCCAGTTACATATTTCCTCCAATAAGACTGAACTTTCTAAACATCCCCAAACAATACTACCAAGTGAGAACCAACTATTAAAATATCTGAGCTACGGTGAATACTTCTCAATCAAACATCTGTACTCCATTTTCTAGACTCCAAGTGTTTTTGGTCATGTTATAATAAAAAGTTCTTCAAAGTCTTTTATAATCTCAATACTATTTAAAGGTCCAAAGTCACTTCTGAGACTCAAGTTAATCTATAACTAGAAATCACTATTACAGCAACAAACAAGGTTTATATTACTAATACATAATGTAACAAAACACACATTACCTTTACATAGAGAACCAAAGCAAGACTGAATCCAAGCAAAGCAAATGCTAAATCTTGTAGTTCCACATCTGATATCTGGAAATTTTATTTCACAAGGCTCCACCCCTCCAGGATTCTTACAGCAGCATATATCTTTCTCATAGGATGGTCTTGGTTTCTATATGCAGCCTCCTTGACAAATTTCTGACAACTCTGGCATTTCCAACATTCTGGTATCTTCATGGTAACCAATGCTAATATTCACAGCTTCACATAATAGCCTTTCAGAATCTCCTGCTCCATCAGGACCTACCATGAAGGAGTGATCACCCTTACATCTGATTTATCTTTAAAGCCAACAGTACATAGGCAACATGGTCAATTTAAGCTACCAGTTTAAAATACATTTCCCTCTACCCTTATTCACATTAGCAACAATGCTTTTCCTCACAAGGTGTTTACGAGCAGGAAAGCATGCACCTTAAGCTCTTTACCACATAAGAAAGTTATCTCAAGATCTTGACCTGAGCCCATCCTTCTCTTTATTTGAAGCCTCTTCCTAATGGCACTAATCTCCCAATAATCACAGCCTCTCTTCTACCATACACAGTCTCTGCATCATTAGCTTTCCAAAGTTCTTCTTCTCTATACACTACAATTTTTTTTACTTCTTTCTGTTCCACTTGCTGTTTCTGTTTCTAGGTCTGTATAAAATTTGTTAATAGTAATGATGCCTCATGAGCTGTATTGGACATATATTTCTGACCCACCTTTGCTTAACTATATCCCAGATGGGACAAACTTCCGTGTCTCAAGTTTTTAAACCTTGTAAGATAGAGAATCAAAAAGAGAAATTATGTCTCTTATATTCTTCTTAAATGTGTTCAAATATTAGCAGTCAATTATGCACTGGTCTAGAAATCTATCGAATATGGGACATAACAGTCTACTTTTGAAAGACTGGATCTAGACTTTGTCAGAGACATATTTAGAAGCTAGCTGTAGCTCGCTATGTTGTTAGGGTAGCAATAGATAATGTTAGGACAAGATCTGGATTTCAAACAAGGGTTAGTGCATCTTTTAAGGCTCTTTTAATTATCAAGCAAAAATTGGTTTTGTTCCTTCTACAGCATTTATTGTACGTTGCATTGACTACATAATTTCCAGTTATGTTAGTGTGTTGAAACCTGGCATGTCTGTTACGGGGGTCTATCAGTCAGCTTTTGTCTCACTGCCCTGAGTTAGAAAACTTTTCCATGGAAGCAAGTCAGGAACCACATTCCTCCATGGTCTCTGCTTCATTTCCTACCTCCAGGCTCCTACCTTGAGTTCTTGCTTTGGCTTTCTTCAGTCTTCAGGACTCTAACCTGTAAGCATTTTGTTAATGCAACTGGAAGCAAATCAAGCAGGTTAATTCTGAAAATAAATAGATGGGTCTAACTTTTCTTAGACGAACAAAATTACCTGATTTTCATTCATTTACTAATTATTTTGGCATATGATTCAAAACTGTCTGTTGGAGTGACATTTTCATGAATATTACATCATTAACTACTCATAGGCTGCCATTTGTCTTACATTTTTTTAAACCTATGTTAAGTTTGCCTTATTCATCAAAGATTTAAACAATAAAAGACTTTCTCTGGCATTTGGATTATTTGTCTTCACTCTAATAATAACCTTATCATAAGGTAATTCATAATTTAACTTTTTTCATATTTGTCTTTTGCTATGAGGTGTAGGGGATGTTTTTCTTGGGCTTCTGTTTTAAACAGAGAAAGAAAAAAGATGAAGTTGAGTAACTGATGAGTTGGTGGAGATCTGAGTGGTGTGAGAAAATGAAAGATTCATGATCAAAACATTTTGCATGTAAACTTTTAAAATATTTTTATATAACCTTTATTTCTTGATGTTTTCTTTTGCAGGACATTTTTTTGCAGGTTCATGTACTGATATTTTAAAGTATTCTCTATAAATTTTAAAAGTACTATTGAGATGTTAAAAATCATAATCTACCTTTTTTAGCTGCTCCCTTTTCTAAAGAACCTGCAGTTTACTAATCCTGTTGGAGAACAAGTGAATTTGGATGAGAAAATGAAGTTGAATGCAGAGTATGACATTCTCAACTACTGGAACTTTCCAGACGGTCTTGAACTGAAGGTGAAAATTGGTCAATTTTCCCCCTATGGTCCACTTGGTCAACAATTATCTTTATCTGAGGACATGATAGAATGGGCCACTGGAATTACAGAGGTAAGTTGGGTATAATTTTCACACATTAAACTACATGCAATAAAACTTATGTTCTTGGAGCTACACCTACCTTAAAAATCTATCTGCAATAAACACCCTCTCATAAAGGAAGAGGAACTTCCTTGCAATGGAGGCTCACTTCAGTGCAGGCCCTATACCCAGGAAACTCAGTGGTGCTTAGATAGATGTTTTAAAATCTCTCTTTTTATATCACATTTCTCTGGGCACAATTTTCATATTTGTCTTTTGCCATGAGGTGTGGGGGATGTTTTTTCTGAGCTTTTATTTTCAGTTTTGTTTGCTTGTGTTTTCAACAGAAAAAGAAAAAAGATGGAGTTGAGGAAGTGATGAGTTGGTAGAGATCTAAGTGGTATTAAAGAATGAAAAATTAATGATCAAAGTTTTTGTATGTAAACTTTTTAACCATTGTTTATACTATATTCCTTTATTTCTTGATGTTTTCACTTGCATGACAGTTATTGCAGGTTTACATACATACTGATATTTCAAAGTTTTCTCTATACATTTTAAAAATATTATTGAGATGTTAAACATAAAAGAAATATATACAATGTTAAATATTGTGTTTTATAGTCTATAAGCGATACAATTTCACAAAAAATAAAAATAAAATTACCTTTGAAAGAGAAAAAAATTATTCTGGATTTTTCCCTTCTAACTCTTTAATCACTTACCAAAATTCATATTCAGGGTATTTGGAGGGTTGTTATTTCTTCACAAAATGTTTTCGATACATTATATTCTGATCATCCTTTTCCCCTCCAGCGAATCCTTGAGGATCCTACCCAATGTGCTACTCACACAACTATATAAGCTTACTATCTATCTCTCTTCTAAAACAAACCACAAAGATCAAAGGAAGTACATATAAAATACAATGAAACCCACAGATATGTAAATTGAAGGATTTAGGTAAAAGACTAGTAAGTTTAAAAATACACAAACAAAGCAATATGGGAGAAAACCCCACAAAACTACCTTCTGTTGAGTTTCTTTACTGATGGATAACTTATCTTTGGACTAGCCTGAATGGTTACTAATATACCCAATGAGACTCTGTCAGAAAAAAAAAAAAACAACTTTTTCTTGCAAGCATTTATCAATTACAAGTAGATTCTTGGTTAGGGGTAGGATCCTGTATACACATCCCCCCACTCAGTGCTAAGACCCTGTCTGGCTTGAACCTGATCTGATCCTTTCCATTTATTTGCCTCTGTTCTCATCTCTTACAAGAAGAAGCTTTGTTCATAAGTGCTGAGTAAACTACTGATCTCAGTGTCCAGGATGTCACTGAGAATCATTTTAGTGCTATGTTTTTTTAGTAGAACAATCTTATTTAGTTTCACCTTGGTCTGTGACCTATTCCGTGTCAAGTTCAGGGCTACACTAGAAGTATCAGAAAGTGAATCATTTCATGAAGTAGGCCTTAACACCAATCAGAGAGTGGTTGTTTATTCCCTGAATGTTTGTGCCATTTATGTGACAGCATATCTTTCAGGAAAGTTACAGTTGGAAGTGTCAGGGTTTGCAGCTGGGGAGATGATTATATTCCTCCTCTGGTAGCATGCAGAGTACCTTCCAGTACCATGGATGCTGGTTGGTAGGGGTAAATCCTCTAGTTAGACACCATCTCAACTTCCGTGTGTTTGATGACATATGTAAGTCTTGTATGCAGCAATAAAGCTTTACCATCAGTTCATGGAGAGCAACCAACAAACTTGAAATAGCCTGAGACTTTGAGCCAATCACTCACTAGATGTAACACATTCATGACAATGAAGGTTTCACTTGTAACATACGATGAGGCATAGACACCATTATTTGGTAACTTCATTTACATGTCTTTCATATGTGCATATATCTTAGAAAACTTCTATAATATCCAGTGTCCTTATGGTGCCTAGTACAAGTTGTCCTGCATCATATTCCTTTCCTGACCCCTTTTTCATTCCCATTACCATCTAATTCTACTGTTTCAGTCTCCTCCATCACTCCATAACTATATATTCTATTCTCCTTCCTTGGGAGATCTCCACCTCCCCACTTGTCACTTGCCAGTTACTTAATTTCTGTGGTTATATGCAAGGTAGCATGCACATTAAAGTCCAGGAAATCTACAACACTATAAAAAGACCAAACCTATAAGTAATAGGAGTGGAGGAAGAAAAACAATCCAAGCTCAAAGGTACATAAAATGTTTTCAACAAAACTATCGAAGAAAAATTTTATAACCTAAAAAAAGGATGTCTATAAAATTAAAAGTTTTACCTTATACAAAACACTATATGCTTATAAAGAAAACCAAATAAAATACAATCACCACATAATAATCAAAACACTAAACATATAGAACAAAAAATCTGGAAAGAAGACAGACCCAGTAACAAATATAAAGGCTCTAATATTAGAATTACAACTGACTTCTCTGTAGAGATTTTAAATACAGAAAGGTCATAGAAAACTGTGATGCAGACTCTAAGAGATCACAGAGGACCACTTAGACTAAAACACCCACCAAGACTTTCATACACTGTAGATGGAGAAAATAAGACATTTCCTGAGAGAGTCAAAATTAAACAAGCTATAGCTACAAATCTAATCCTTAAAAAAGTTCTAGGAGGAAAAGTACAAACGAAGGAGGGTAACTACACCCAAGAAAACACAGGAAGTAAATAATCATAAACCAACAAAACCAAGAGAAAGGAAGACTCACATACACACTCACACTCACATGCCTGTGCATGCATGCACACACACATACCACCACCACCACCAAAAACAACAGCCACAAATAACAGGAATTGCCAATCATTTGTCATTTATGTCTCTCAATATCAATAACAATAAAAAAGAATGTGTTCAAAGTCAGGATCTGTCCTTCAGCTGCATACAGGATGCAAAATTTCAATTCAAGGATAGACATTATCTGAGAGTAAAGGGTTGAAAAAAGATATTTAAACTAAATGAACCTGGATAGCAAACTGGTGTGGCCATTTTGTTATCTAAGAAAATAGACTGCAAACCAAAATTAATCAAAAGACATGGGGAAAGACAGTACATAGACACAAAAGAAAAAAATCTCCTAACCCAAAATATACAAAAAAATTCAAGACACAATGTAAAGATCAAATCTAAGACTAATAAGAATAGAAGAGGATGGAAAAACTTAGATCCATGTCCCAAAATATTTTTCAACAAAATTGTATAAGAAAATTACCAACCTAAAGAAAGACATATCTATAAACACAAGAGAAGCCTGCAAAACACCAAATAGATTGGGCCAGAAAAGGAAATCCTCTCGTCACATAATAATCAAAACACTAAATGCACAGAACAAAGAAAGAACACTGAAAGCTGTAAGTGAAAGGTCTGTAAAACAAGAACTTCAAATCCCTCAAAAAAGTAACCAAAGACAACCTCAGAAGATGGATAGACCTCCCATGTTCATGGATTGGTAGGATTAAAATAGTAAAAATTGTCATCCTACCAAAAGCAATCTACAGATTCAATTCAGTCTTCATCAAAATTTTAACACAATTCTTCACACACATGGAAGGACAAATGCTCAACTTCATATGGAAAAACAAAACCCAGGGTAACCAAAACAATTCTCAACAATACAAGAACTTCTGGGGGAATCCCCATCACTGACATCAAGCTGTACTACAAAGAAATAGTGATTAAAAACCGCATGGTATTGGTTCAGAAACAGACAGGTCAATCAGCTGAATGGAATGAAAGACCCAGAAGTAAACCCACACAGCTATGGACACTTTATCTTTGACAAAGAAGCTAACAACATACAGTGGAAAAAAGAAAGCATCTTCAATAAATGGTACTGGCCTAACTGGTGGTCTGTATGTAGGAGAATGCATTAGATCCATATTTATCACCCTCTACAAACTTGAAGTCCAAGTGAATCAAGGGCCTCCACATAAAATCAGATACACTGAATCTAATAGAAGAGAAAGTGGGAACAGACCTTGAACTCATTGGCACAGGGGGAAATTTCCTGAAAGGAACACCAAGGTCTCAGTCTCTAAGATCAACAATTGATAAATAGGACCTCATAAAACTGGGAAGCTTCTGTGAGGCAAAAGATACCATCAATTGGACAAAGAAGCAACCTACAGATTGGGAAAAATATTCACTAACCCTACATCTGACAAAGGGTTAATATCCAAAATATTTTTCTTAGCTGCATTAAATATTCTGGTGTTCATAACTCATGTATATGCATATATATTGTATTATTTCTTGCACAGCTTGCTCCTTCTTATTATAGATTTGCATAAGAGTGACCACTAACAACTATGTAGCACAACAATAGTAGGCTATCTTGAAATCTCCTCTACCAGTGCCATTAATCTAAATTTCTTAAATTAAACCTCAAATAGATGTTCTTGGTCAAAGGCAGAAAGCAGCCACCCTACTCTCCAAAATATCATGAAAATGGTCTCTAAGCCAGTTAGTAATATTTTTCTGCTGTGAAGCCTCTTGAGCCAGGCTATCATAATCTACATTACTCTCTGCACCACTGTCTTCCATGCATCAACTAGGATGCCACATTAAGCCCCTCACAAATCATCCACCCACTATTCTGGTCAAAATTCCAAAAGTCTTTCATGCCCCTACAACAAACATAGCAATGCTTTGACTTATGTTTTTCCAATTTGTATCCCCTTGATCTTTTTACATTGTCTTATTGCTCTTACTAGAACTTCAACTACTGTTTTAAAGAGATAGGGAGAGAGTAGACAACCTTGTTTTGCCCATGAATTTAGTGAAATTTCTTTGAGTTCCTCTCCATTTAATTTAATGTTCACTCTTGGCATGCTGTATATTGCTTTAATTATGAATCTCTTCACTTCTGGGTGTTATCCTTTGTCTTCTACATACATTCTCCAATTTTGCATTCATGTAACATGTTCTATTACTATTTATTGCCCTCTGACTTGCTTCTTCTATCTTTCTTTTCTGCGTTGACATCAAGCACAGGAACAGAAGATGACAAAGAGAAACTTTTGTGTTTTTATTTCTGAGTCTGACTTAACTTGTTAAACATAACCATTTCTAGTACTATCTTTCACCATTGTCCTCTAATGTTACGATTTTAATCTTCAAGATTAAAAAAATCCCATTATAGACATGTTTTACATTTTCTGCCTAACAAGTAGGCTGCACTGTATTCAATACCCAGTGCTTCAAAAAATTATAAAGTGTTAAAAATAAACATTTGCACAAAAATATTTGAAATTCATTATTCTGTACTTAAAATTATTCTATATTTATTCTAGCCACATTTCAAAAATAATAATGACATGTCTCCACTTGAGAGCTGATAAAAGTTGCTTTTGTCTTAAAACTTGAAGACCTGGGAGGGTAATAATGATTCAGTTGCTGACAAAATAATGAGAACATCAGTTCAGACCCCAGTTCCCACATAAATACATGGCCATGGTGATATGCACTTGTAGGGCCATTATTTCCTTCCAGGGACTGAAACTGGTTGCTCATTTACTTAAGGTAAATCAGAAAGTTCTGTTTTCACTTAGAAATTTGGTTCACAAAAATAAATAGGGAATTGTAAAGGAAGACATTTGATTTCAACCTCTGGCCTCCACATGATGGGCACACAGAAGCACAGACCCCTTTATAGAAACAAACAAAACAAACAAGAAGTCTCCATTTCAAAGCCTTATTAGGTTTGGACAAAATTAAAAACAAAGAACAGATAAGTCCCATATACTCCTTACTTTATCCTACCCATATGATTGCACATATGACTGTTGGCTTACATAAAGTAGAACATAGAATACCTGATAAATTAAATTCAATACATAATTATTTAGTAAATTGATTCACTAATGCATATGTACATCATTACATTATACAAATATACATATGTATTTTTTTATTTTGATCTCTTTAAGTGGAAATTGGAGACATATACCTCACATACACAAGGATAATCACACTAAATAAGTAAAATAAATTCTGTGGACATACAAATGGATTATAACAACACTTTTTGAGACAGTCTCTAGTACAGATAAACCTCAAGCATTCTGTGTCTACAGAGATGATTTTGACCGACTGATTCTCCAGTCTTGATCCCCAGTGCTGGGATTACAAATGTTTAAGACTATGCACAGTTTATGTGTTTCCAGTGATTACACCTAGGCTTTCTGCATTATGGAAAAGCATAATATCAACTGAAATACATCCCATCCCTTCTGACAATACTTTCACCCACAGCAGAAGATAAGTATTCTGACATCAGCTTGGTCAAGTCTTCCCAAGAGGACTTCAGCTTGGGATCCCTGTTGTCAATGGAAATAAATAAAACCATTGCCCCTGGGCCTGGAGATGATGAGCCTCAGACATGTTTTCCTTATTGTGTTTTTTGCCTGCAAGTGGAACATCACAGGTGGAGTTCCAGGAAAAAAAGTTTTTCAGAATCCTTCAGGGATATTCAAAAACTGAGTTGAAGAAGCCATGGGAATAAGAGTAGTCATCATAATCAACAACAAAATTGGAATTTCCATGAATGGATACAAATTCATCGAGTATGTATATACCCCCTGTCTTTGAAAGTTAAACGTCTACGCAGACCTAAACTTTGCAGATACTTCTATGATGCTCCTTCTGATTTTTATTTTCCTGATCCTGCAGTACTGCAGTTATGTCTACTCCTTTGAGCACTCTTACTGTTTTTCAAACACAAAACCCAGTGTATACAAGGATGGAGATATGGTGGTTGCTGCATTTTTACCTCTGTTTACTCTTCTCCTAGATTACCTGCCTCATGATCCAAGCAAAGAGGTTCTCCATATTCAGTAAGATAATTATTTTATATCTTTATTTTTCTGTCTAATTTTAAAGATATACAGTGCCTAGAAATATTATGTGTGCATGCAACACTGCTATCTGCATCCTCCATACTGCTCTTATTTGCAAGAACTCTCTCTAATTTATTTCATTATTTCTGTTTACTAGTTTCTTTGTTTCAAAAAGTACAAAAGTATTCTAGTTTCTTCCATTCTAGCTACTCCTCTCTGAGACTCAATTATCTCCTTCTTACTCCACTATTCCTGCCCTCTTCTAGCCGGTTGTCAGGAATTAGTGTTGTCATGAATTACATTTAATAACATTATCTAAAATCACAACGCAAACCATTGGCATGAATTTTGTACAAGGAGCCTCTGGAAAATCCTCTTCCTGGATAGTAGAGGATCATTTCCTTTGTATGCTATGGGTATTAAACCTCTGACAGCTGTACAGTTGGCAAAGATTTTCTTACTCTCTGGGCTGCTTCTTCACCTTGTTGATGGCTATGCAGAAGATGTTTAGTTTTATGAAGTTCCAATTCTTAATTGTTAGCTTTAATTCTTGGGCAAACAGAATCTTTTCCTACAACTACATCATGGAGGGTACTACCTGTTTTCTGCTAACAGTCTAAGTGTTTCAGGCTTCAAACTTATGTCTTTGATCTATCTGCAATTAGGTTTTGTTTAAGTTGATACATACAAGTTTGATTTTGTTGTTCTGATCTATTTCTTGAAGATGGTTTCTTTTCTCCAGCATGCAGGTTCCTTCCTTCCTTCTCTCTTCTTTCTTTCTTTCTTTCTTTCTTTCTTTCTTTCTTTCCTTCTTTCCTTCTTTCCTTCTTTCCTTCTTCCTATTTTGGCATCTCAGGCAAATGTTAAGTGGTTGAAGTTACATGTATTCATGTTTGGGACTGGATTTTGTTCCATTGGTCTACATGTCTGTTTTGTGTCAGTACCATGTTGTTTTGTTATTATGGCTCTCTAATATATCTTAAGATCTGGGATTCTAACTCTTCCAGCATCATTTTCCTACTGAAAATCCTTTGTGGTTTCACGTGAACTTGTACACATTTTTTTCCTGTGAAAAAGTCAGTGTCATTTTTTACTGTGATTGCATTGAGACTATAAATAAGTTTCGGTAGAATGGTCATATTCACCAATACTACATCTACCAGTTCATGAACAGGAGACATCATTTTATTTCCTAGTCTCTCTCTCTCTCTCTCTCTCTCTCTCTCTCTCTCTCTCTCTCTCTCTCTCTCCAGACAGAAGTTTAAAGTTTTTCATCTAGTAAATTCTTCATTTCCTTAGTTATGTTTATTCCTAGATACTTTATTTTTTAGACTATGGTGAGTGTGTATTGGTCCATGTTATCCTTTTCTCTATATTTGTTTTTGGTGTATCAAAAAAGCAATTTATTGTGAAAGTTGATTTTCCATCTGCCACATTGCTGAATTTGATTGTCATTTCTTTTCTGGTAGAATTTTTGATATCTCTAATATATAGCATCATGTCACCTAGAAATAATGATAGTTTGACTTTTTCTTTGCTTATTTGAGTTTTCTTAATTTCCTTGTATTGCCTCATTGCTCTACCCAGCACTTCAAACACAATATTAAGAAGAAATAGGAATGGTGAACATGCCTGACTAGTTTATATATACTTTTGGTTGGTGTGGGGGGTGTGTGTGTGTGTCTGTGTGTGTGTGTGTGTGTGTGTGTGTGTGTGTGTTATTGTGTTGTAGTATGTTCCCTTTAGTTCTATATTCTTAATACCTTTACATT
The DNA here is from genome assembly GCF_011762505.2 of Arvicanthis niloticus. Taxonomy (NCBI): domain Eukaryota; kingdom Metazoa; phylum Chordata; class Mammalia; order Rodentia; family Muridae; genus Arvicanthis; species Arvicanthis niloticus. The sequence goes on from NC_133432.1 coordinate 37,079,321, forward strand.
GAAAGACTGGATTTTACCATGATGGATTTTGTCAAAGACTTTTCTGCATCAATGGAGATGATCAGGTGATTTTGTTTGTCTTTAAGTCCACTGGTGTTGGTTTTTTCATTTACTTCCTTGAGATATCTGCTGAAACATCCATACATTTCCAAGATAAAATGACCTTGGTTGTGGCTGATGGTCTTCTTTATGTGTTTCTACTTTACGTTTATTCATATTTTCTAAAACATTGTTTTAGTCTATGTTCATCAGGAATTTCACCTGCAGTATCTTTACCTCATTTTCGTAGTAGAGTAACACTGACTTTGTAGAAGTTTGAGCGTGCTCATTCTGTTTCTTTTCACATTTTTTAATGGTTTAAGAAGAGATGTTTCAAGAAAAATCTGAAGGATTAAAAATTTGGTAGAATAATGGTGTGATAATTCTGCTCTTGGACATTTTTAACTGAAGCCTTTTCATTATTATTTTAATCTCCTCATTTGTTATGGTTCTCTTTAGATTGTTAACTTCTTGGTTTACATTTTGTGGTTTGGCATAATCTAGAAAGTCTTCTTTTTAAAACTTTTTCAGATTAATGAAGTACAAATTTTACAAATATTCCCTCATAATATTATGAATTTCTTAGGTGGATATTGTAATGCTTCCATGTCCATTCCTGATTCTGTTTTTTGGTCCTCTCTTTTCTATTTTGATTAGTTGGGCCATGAGTCTTTCAATCTTGTTAAACCTTTTATGAAATTATTTCTTTCATTCACTGATTTTTGTGTTGGTTTGTTTGTTTGCTTAATTTTTTCTTTTTGTTCTTGTTGATGATGTCTGCTCTGGTTCTCATAATTTATTGACCTGAATGGGTTTCAATTTGATATTGTCAACTTCTGAGTTGCATTAGTAAGCCAATTATTTGTGTTCTTTCTGATTTCTGGTGTAAATATGGAGAGCTGTATATTATCCATCACAGAACTGCTTTTAACATGTCCACAGGGTTGTCTGTGCTACATTTTCATTTCCTTTAGCTCCAGGAAGATTTTAACTTAAATCTTAATTTTTTCTTTCTCTCATTCCTCAGACAGTAGTGAACTGTTTAATCTGCATGAGATGCTGTATTTATTAGAGATATTTTGCTGTCAATTTTGTTTCACTGCATTATGGTTATCTAGGATACAAGGAGTTACTTTGGTCTTTTTGAATTTCTAAAGATTTGTTTTATGCTTCAGGATATGGTTTACTTTAGAAAAGCTTCCACATACTACTAAAGTTGAAGACCAACTTTAATCCATGGTAGTCTGATAACAATAAGGCATTATTTCAATTTTCTTATATCCGTTGAGGTTCTTTGTGACTGATTATATGGTCTATTTTGGAAAAGGATTCATGAAGTTCTGGGGAGAGAATATATTGTTTTGCATTTGTGTGAAACATTCTATAGATGTCTGTTATGTCTGTTTGACACATAATCTTTGTTATTTTCATTATTTCTCTACTTCATTTTTGTCTGCATGAAATGTCTATTGTTCATACTGGGCTCAAATTCTTGGAAGTTCTACATGCTTCATTAATATTGTCATCAACTGAGGACAGACTGAATGATATGAAGCTATTTGACATTCAACCACAGAAGCCCTAAATATTCTTCTATCTTCTTTCTGTGCAGGTTCAATTTTAAAAACTACCAGATTGTTTTGGCAATGGTTTATGCCATTGAAGAGATCAACAGGAACCCTCAGATTTTACCCAATGTGTCCCTGGGATATGATATATATAATGTCCTGTTCAATGAATGGTGGACATTAGATAGATGCATCACATGGCTATCTGGGCCAAAGAACTATATGCCTAATTACACATGTAAGAGAGAGATGAAGTCTGTTGCAGTACTCACAGGCATATCATGGATAATATCGGCCAATATAGGGACACTGCTAGAACTCTACAAATATCCACAGGTGAGAATGAGTGAAGTGGAGAAAGATAAAACCATTTATAATTCAGTGCCATTCCAAGGTGCTAAAAGAGGATGAAAGAAAAATGTGTTTATGCATCTGACAAAGTTTATAATCCAAAAGAGTGATGTAGTTACGACAAAGTAAAGGAATAGGCTCAAGTGGACGGTGATTACAGGAAACCCTTAGTATGAAGTGTGATGGTTTAGAGAAGCAGCTTTGTGCATAAAGTATTTGATTCACAAACATAAGAACCTGACTTTGGATATCTACCACATAAAACCAGTAGAAGGCAGTATACATCTTTCACCTAGGTTCTGGTAAAGAAGATACAGGTGAGTTGATTGAGCTCACAGACTAGCCAGGGTAAACAAAACAGTGAGCTACAAGTTCACGTAGAATCGTATTTTTAAAAAAAAGTAAAAGAAAAATTAATATAGTGAATAATAAAAAAAAAACTCCAATATCAACCTTTAGCCTCATGGACACACATATATAGATGGAGTGGGTGATTTCTCATCATTTTAGGTGATTCTAAAAGCCTGTCATAATTGGACATTTGCTTTCTACTTACACCTCTTAATTCTTTTATTCTCTTTATCTTCTTTTCCTTTTAGTTGGCCATTGGGTCTTTTGATCCTAACCTGAATAATCATGAGCAGTTTCCTGATCTCTACCAAATAGCCTGCAAGGACAAGTCTCTGTCTCATGGCATTGTCTCCTTGTTGAATTATTTCCACTGGAACTGGGTGGGACTGATCATATCTGAAGGACATAATGGTGTTCAGATCATCTCAGACTTGACAGCAGAAATGGACAGAAACAGAATATGTGTAGATTTTGTGGAAATGATCCCTGTTAGTGAAGTATCTTATTTACCAAACAGACAACTGAATCCTACACAGGTTCTGAAATCATCAGCAAATGTGATCATCACCTACGGTGACAGTGATTTTCTGAGAGGCTTCCTGTTTTATTTAAGACAAACTGTACTTACAAGCAAAGTCTGGATCATGAACTCAGAATGGGATGGTGTCATCACGGCAGACCATTTCATTTTACATTCACTCCATGGAAGCCTCATCTTCACACATCACCACAAAAAAAATCTCTGGTTTTAGAAATTTCATCCAAACACTTCATCCTTCCAAATATCCAGAAGATTTTTATCTTAGAAAATTTTGGTTCTCCTTTTTTAACTGCTCATTTGCTGATGATGACTGCAATACACTGGAGAACTGTGTGCCAAATGCTTCCTTACATGAGTCACCAGAGGCCTGTTTTGAAATGGTCATGACTGAGTTTGCTTATAATATGTACAATGCTGTGTATGCTGTGTCCCACAGCCTTCATGAGATGCTTCTTCATCAAGTAGAAGTAAGACCAATAAGAAAGGCAGAAGAGCTGATGTTTTCAGCCTGGCAGGTAGCGTGTCTCTTGTTGGGTTGCTCAGAACATCAACATTGTGATTTTCTAAATCTATGCTTTTTGAGGTCACACTACTTATTTTGGATCTCTAAGGGTACAAAATAAACTACTTGTAACTGATAAAGGGGTAAGTAAATGAAAACCTATACAGAAACGGTTAAAAAGAACAAAGTGTCCATAGAAGAAAGACACTGTGTTCTAAATCCATATCCATGGTTTATGAATTATCTAATATGCTTAAATTTGGCGGCGTCAAATTTGCTATACAGCCAAGAACAAGAAACTTCTGATCCTCCTGCCTCTACATCCTGAGTGCTGAGATAGCAGACATGTAAAACTATGGACAGATTTATGCAGATAAATCACACACACACAGTATCAAACACAGGGTTTCACTAATGCTAGGCAATTCTACCAACTGAGCTATTTCCCGGTAACACGAACTATTGACTTGTCTAAGTGATGTTAAGACTAGTTTTGACACTTAAAGAATCGAATCTAACACCACTTAAGGTATTCAAAGCCTCATTTTACTTTGAGCAATGTGCTGACTAGTTTTTTTTCAATTGGCACAAATGAGAGTTACCTGGGAAGAGGTATCCTCAACTGACTAATTGCATCTATCAGATTCACCTGTGGGTAAGTCTGTGGGGCATTTTCTTGATTAATGATTGATGGAAGAGTCCAAACCACTGTGGACAGTGCCATCCCTAGTGAAGATGTCCTGAGTTGCATAAGAATGAAAGCTGAGTAAGCCATGGAAGCAAGTTAGGAATCACATTCCTCCATGGTCTCTGCTTCATTTCCTACCTCCAGGCTCCTGCCTTGAGTTCCTGCTTTGGCTTTCTTCAGTCTTCAGGACTCTAACCTGTAAGCATTTTATCAATGCAACAGAAAGCAAATCAAGACAGGTTAATTCTGAAAATAAATAGATGGGTCTAACTTTTCTTACACAAACAGAAAATTATCTGACTTTTTTAGCTGCTACCTTTTTTGAAGAACATGCAGTTTACTAATCCTGTGGGAGAACAAGTGAATTTGGATGAGAAAACGAAGCTGAATGCAGAGTATGACATTCTCAACTACTGGAACTTTCCAGACGGTCTTCAACTGAAGGTGAAAATTGGTCAATTTTCCTCCTATGGTCCACTTGGTCAACAATTATCTTTATCTGAAGACATGATAGAATGGGCCATCGGAATTACAGAGGTGAGTTGGGTATAACTGTAACACTTTGAACTACATGTAATAAAACACATCTTGTTTGAGCTACCCTCTACCCCAAGAAGCTATCTGCAATAGCCACCCTCTCATAAAGTAAAAACAAGTTTCTTTCAGTGGAGGCTCATTTCAGTGCAGGCCCTATACCCAGGTAATTCAGAGGTACTTGGATAGATTTTCAAAAATCTAACTTTTTATATTATATTTCTGTGTTTGGGCACTTTTCGTCATATTGGTCTTTTGCTAGGATGTGTGTGTTTGTGTGTGTGTGTGTGTGTGTGTGTGTGTGTGTGTGTGTGTTTCTTGGGGTTTGTCTTCATTTTTTATTTTTTTAAACAGAGAAAGAGAAGGGATGGAGTTGAGTGAATGATGGGTTGGTGGAGATCTGACTGGTGTTAGGGGATGAAAGTTACATGATCAAAACATTTTGCATGAAAACATTTAAAATACTTTTTATATTATATTCCATATTTTTCTTGATATTTTCATTTGCATGATATTTTTTACAATTTTATATACTGATATTTTAAATTTTGTCTATAAATTTTTGAAATATTATTGAGATACTAAAAATAGTATAAATATATACAATACTAAATGATGTGTTTTATATTATACAATTTCACAAAAATTAAAAATAAAATTATGTATGAAATTGAAAAAACTTATTCTGGAATTTAGCTTCCTAACTGCTTACTCATATACCAAAAATGCAAATTTTTTGTTATTTGGATTTTTTTATTTATTCAAAAAATGTTTTCCATACATTATATTCTGATTATAATTTTTCCCCTACCCAAAATGCTACTCACCCAACTACATAACTCTACTTTCCATCTCTCTTCTAAAAAAAAAGAAGAAGAAAAGAAATATACATAAAATAAAATAAAATGAAACCCACAAAAATGGAAACCAAAGTATTTAGGCAAAAGACCAATAAGTTGAAAAATACACAAACAAAGCAATATGGGTGAAAACCCTACAAAACTACCTATCATTGAGTTCCGTTTGTGTTGGACAACTAATCTTCAGCCTAGCCTGAACTATTACTAATATATCTAATGAAATTCTATCTAAGAAGACTAGTTTTTTTTCTTTGCAAGAAGGTATCAGTTACAGATAGCTTCTTGGTTAGGGTCATGATCCTGTATCCAATTCTCCCTCTCAGTGCTGCTTCACTGTCTGGCTTAAACCTGATCTGATCCTGTTCTTGCTCACAGAGACTCTGTGAATTCATATGCGTATCAGTTATGTTGTCTCTGGAAGACACTCTTTTTTTAAAGTCATCTGCTCCCTCCAGTTCTTTTGGCATTCTCTTCACCATAGATGGTATAGGAGTTTAATAGAAAAATCCCATCTAGAATTAAGTACTCTCAGTGTCTCCACTCTCTGCACATTATCCAGTTGTGGGTCTCTGTTCCCATCTCCTGCAAGAACAAGTTTTCCTCATAAGAGCTGAGTAAACTACTGATGTTAGTATATAGGATAATGTAAGTAGGAGTCGTTTTATTGCTATATTTCCTTGGTAGAACTATGTTACTTAGTTTAACCTTATTCTATGACTTACCCAGTCTCAGGTACACTACACTACACTACACTACACTACACTACACTGGAAGAATCAGGATTGAGTTCATTTCATAAAATAAGTCTTAAAACCAATCAGAGTGCTTGGTTATTCCCTGAATGTCTGTGCTATTATTGTGACAACATACCATTTAGGAAAGTTACAGTTGTAAGTGTCAGGATTTGCATCTGGGGAGATGATTACATTCCTCCTCTTAGCATGAAGAGTGCCTTTATATGTAAGTCTTGTATGCAGCAATAAAGTTTTACCATCAGTTTGTGGAGAGCAACCAACAAACTTGAAGTAACCTGAGATTTCTGGCCAATCACTCACTACATGTAACACATTTCTGACAATGAAGATTCCACTTGCTGACATAAGATGCTATAGTTGAGGCAAAGACACCATTATTTTGTGACTCCATTTACATGTCTTTCATAGGCATATATATTTTAGAAAGCTTCTATAATATCCAGCTTTCTTATGATCCTTAGTATAAGTTGTCCTGCATCATATTTCTTTCTTTGTCCCTTTTTCATTCCCATTACCATTTAATTCTACCATCTCAGTCTACTCTATCCCTCCATAACAATATACTCTATTCCATTGGGAGATCTTCACCTCAGCCCAAGTCACTTGCCAGTTACTTAACTTCTGTGATTATATACAGTGTAGCATGCATATTGAAAGCCAGAAAACTTATGACAATAAGAAAAGACCAAATCTACCAGTAACAGGAGTAGAGAAAGGAAAGGAATTCAAGCCCAAAGGCCCATAAAATGTTTTCAACAAAACCATAAAAGAAAAAATTCTAACCTTTTGAAAGAGATGTCTATAAAACTATAAAATATACCGTATACACTATATGTTTATACAGAAAACCAAAAGAGAATGCCCTCACCGCATAATAATCAAATCACTAAACATACAAAACAAAGAAATCTGGAAAGAAGAAAGACCTAGTAACATATAAAGGCACAAATATTAGAATTACACCAGATTGTCAGTAAAGATTCTAAATACCAGAAGGTCATGGGAAGATGTGTTTCAGAATCTAAGAGATCACAGCTCAGACTGTGATACCCACATAAACTTTTGATCACCATAGATGGAGAAAATAAGACATTCTCTGATAAAGTCATACTTAACAAATCTATGTCTACAAATCTAGGCCTTAAAAAGGTGCTAGAAGAAAGAATTCAAACGAGAAAGGATAACTACATCCAAGAAAACACAGGAAGTAAATCACACACCATCAAAACCAAGAGAAGGGAAGAAAACACATGCGCACTCACATGCAAATCTGCACATGCACACATGTGCACACACAACAACAACAACAAACAGGAATTAACAATCATTGGTCATTGATGTCTCTCAATATCAGTGGCAATATAAAAGAGAATGTATTCAAAAACAGGATCTGTCCTTCTGCTGCATTCAGGAAACAAAATATAGCATCAAGAACAGACATTACCTGAGGGTAAATGGATGAAAAAATATTTAAAGTAAATGAACATGAAAAGCAGAGTGGTGTGGCCGTTTTGATATCTAAGAAAATAGTCTTCAAAAAAAAATAAAACTCAAAAAACAAAATGAGAAAAGACAGTACATAGTCATGAAAGGAAAAAAAAATCTACCAAAATAGTATGTCAATTCTTGACATCTATGCTTCAAACACAAGGACACCAACTTTTGTAAAGTAGATGCTTAAATCACATATTGACTCTCCCACACTGAAAGTGGGAGAATTCAATACCTCACTTTCACCAACGAACAGGTCATACAGACAAAACTTAAAAAAGAAATACTGAAGATAAGTTATGTTATGTTATGTTATGTTATATTATGTTATGTTATAAACCAAATGAACCTAACAAATATTTGTAGAACATTCCATGCAAACAAAAAATGAATATGCCTTCTTTTCAACACCTCATGACGCTTTCTCCAAAAACACATTCTCAGTCACAAAGCAAGTATCAATACATAGGTAAAAATTGAAATAACCCCTTATATCCTGCATCCTATCTGACTACATATCAAAAATAACAGAAGAAAAAACAGAAAGCTTACAAACTCATGGAACCTGAAAACTCTTTACTGAGTAAAACAATGAGTCAAAAAGAAAGAAAGTGAGGAATTTCTAGAATACAATGAATACAACATACCCAAACTTGTGGGACAAAATGAAAGTGGTACTAAGAACACAGTCCATAGCCCTGAGTGCCTACATAAAGCAAAATACTCTTAAAAAGGAAAAATCTCATACCATCAATTTGATAGCACACAGGAAGGAAAGCACTAGAACAAAAAGGACTTAGCACAGCCAAGAGAAATACATGGCAAGAAATAATCAAACTGCTGGGCAGTTAATCCCAGCACTTGGGAGGCAGAGGCAGGTGGATTTCTGAGTTCAAGGCTAGCCTGGTCTACAGAGTGAGTTCCAGGACAGCCAGGGCTACACAGAGAAACCCTGTCTCAAAAAAACTAAAAGAAAGAAAGAAAGAAAGAAAGAAAGAAAGAAAGAAAGAAAGAAAGAAAGAAAGAAAGAGAGAGAGAGAGAGAGAGAGAAAGAAAGAAAGAGAGAGAGAGAGAGAGAAAGAGAGAGAAAGAAAGAGAGAAAGAAAGAATCAAACTAAGGAGCTGAAATCAATAAAATGAAAACAAAGAGAATAACAAAAAAGATCCAATGAAACAAAGAGTTGGTTCTTTGAAAACATCAACAAGATGAGCAAACTCTTATGCTAACTGAAAGACAGAGAGAGAATATACACATTGACAAAATCAGGAATGAAAAGGCAGATATAACAGACACCAAGAAAATTCCAAAAACCATAAGGACATACTTTTAAAAATTATATTCCACCAAATTAAAAAAATCTAAAAAAAAAAAAAAAATGGGTGATTTTCTCAATAGGTACAACATAACAAACTGAAATCAAGAAGAGATAAATAATTTTTTAAAAACCTATAGCACCAAAAAAAAGACAGAAATAATCATTAAGAGTCTCCCATCCTCCCAAAAAGAAATCAAAGGTTATAGCACAGAGTTTTATCTTTCTTTTTTGAATTTTATTTAATTTTTTAACTTCCAGATTTTCTCTCCTTCCTGGTCTACCTTCTGACTGCTCCACATCCCATACCTCCTCCCATACCATCCATTAGGATGTCTTCACACACACTCAACTCCCCACTCCACCAGACCTCCCAACTCCTTGAGGCCTCCAGTCTTTTGAGGGTTAGGTGCATCTTCTCTGACTGAATCAGCAGTCCTCTGCTGTATATGTGTTAGGGGCCTCATATCAGCTGGTGTATGCTGCTTGGTTGGTGGTCTCTCTGAGAGATCTCGGGGTGAGGTTAGTTGAGCATGCTGGTCCTCCTCCAGGGTCACCCTCCTCAGCTTCTTTCAGCCTTTTCATAATTCAACCACAGGGGTTACCAGCTTGTGTTTATTGGTTGGGTGTAAATATCTGCATCTGACTCTTTCAGCTGCTTGTTGGGTCTTTCATGGGGCATTTATGATAGGCTCATTTTTGTAAGCATTCCATAATCTCAATAATAGTGTCAGGCCTTGGGGCTTCCCCTTGAGCTGGATCCCTCTTTGGGCCTGTCACTAGATCTCCTTTTTCTCAGGCTCTTCTCCATTTTTGTCCCTGCAGTTTTTTCAGACAGGAACAATAACAGGTCAAGAGTTTTTGACTGAGGGATGGTAACCACATCCCTCACATGATGCCCTGTCTTTCTGCTGGAGGTGGGCTCTACAAGTTTCTTCTCCCCAAGGTGGGGCACTTCATCTAAGATCCCTCCCTTTGAGTCCTAAGAGTCTCTCACCTCCCTGGTCTCTGGTACATCTCTGGAGGGTCCCATACAACTTAACTCCCAAGGTTGCCCATTTCCATTCTTTCTGCTGGCCCTCAGGACTTTGGTCCTTTTCCCCCACCCAATACCTGATCATGTTCCCCTCTTCCCCTCCCTGTCACCTTTCCCACTGAGGACACTCATTCCCTCCCTCCCACCTCCTGTGATTGCTTTCTTCTCCCTCCCATTGGGGATTGAGGTATCTTCACTTGGGCCTTTTGGCTTGTTAACCTTTTTGAGTTCTGTGGACTGTATCCTGGATTCTGTACTATTTTGCTAAATACCCACTTATTAGTGAGTACATACAGTACATGTACTTTTAGCTCTGAGTTACCTCACTCAGGATGATATTTTCTAGTTCTATCCTGAAAAATTCAAGGTGTCTTCATTCTTAATAGCTGAGTAGTATTCCATTGTGTAAATGAACCAGATTTTCTGTATCCATTCTTCTATTGTTGTTGAGGCCCAAGCTCGAGTCCCTGTTCGGGCACCAAAATAATGTTGGGGTCCACACTAGCCCCACATTGGGGCGGCCAAAATAAATGTTGCAGCCCAGGCAAAATGTTGAGGCCCAGGCCAACCTACGTTTGGGCGGCCACTGTATCCCGGCCAAAGCTGCTGCTCTGGTCTGCGGGTTGAGGTTCAGCAAGAGCGAGGGTGAGGGCAGACTCAAAAATGGAGACCAGACAGGGTGTGATTCAATCCCATTTATTCTTCAGTCTCTCTTCCTCTAAGTGTCTCCTGTCTGATTCTCCCTCTATAGTCTGAATTCTGATCTGTTCTGTCTCTGCCTTTTATATGTCTCACTTCTAAGCCACGCCTCTAAGTTACACCTTTAATCATGCCCTTAGGTCTTGTCTCTAACTCTGATCTCTATACTTCTAAGTCATACTCTTAAGTCACACACCTTTAATCTCATACACCTTTAATCTCAAGGTATCTAAACCAAGATTATTGGAGTGTTCTCAGCTGTTGTAGGCTATTGTAATCCAAGTCTCATGTCAGGGTATATGGCTCAAGATGGCTGCAAAGCTGATAGCCACTTTCTGCTAAAAGTCGGCCCCCAACATTGGAATAAGGAATAAACATCTCATCCAAAAGGTTTTTAGGATTCTATCATACAATTTTATATTAACACAGTAAGAATTTTATAATAGGATATTCAAACTTTACTTGCAGATGAAAAAAGGATGAATCTACATTAATGATTTCTTTTGCCAAAAAAGCTGCTCTGAGCACCTGAGTAGTAATAACACAAACAGCCAATAATTTATCATAGTCTATATAATTTATCTGTTGATAACTAACAGATTACTATACTTTCAGCAAAGCTATTCCTCCTTTATTAGTTAATTGTCAAGGGGAACTAGGATTTGTATCCCCCTTGAGAATATCAAACAGAGGTTTAAGTTTTCCTATGGTAAGCTTAAGATGAGGTTTTAGCCAATTAATGTCTCTTAACAACTTTTGAAATTCATTAAAAGTAAACGATTTTTTTCTGCATGTACACCTGCAAGCCACAGAGGGCACTAGATTTCAGCACAGATGGTTGTGGGTCACCATGTAGTTGCTAGGAATTGAACTCTAATATTTTTTGTTGTGAGTCTAGCCTTTAACAGCTGAGCCATCTCTCTAGCCCCAACTATCCATTTTTATTAGAATTTTCTGTGCCACAATCTGCGTAGGATATAACTGAGGTCTCAAATGTTGAAAATATATTGCCTTTCAATCTTTTCTGGAGCAACAAGTACTCCAAAATTTTTAAGCTCGTTATACTAGAGCAAAGGCTTGCAAAAATTTTTTTTCAGAGAGATCAGCTAATAAAATATCATACAATGAATAATATACACCGAAAGATTCAAACTCTTTTTTGTATTAAAGCAACAACTAAGTTTTTGATATAATGTAAGGCTATTAACCATTCCTTGAGGCAAACCTTTCTAATGATATCACTCATGGGCTCTCAAAATTTACAAGCAAATTTACAGAATGCAAACCTCCCACCTTTACCAGGAATGTAAAGAAATGGTATAAAAACAATCTTCTAGATCTAAAATAATTCTATATGCATTTACTGGAATGGCAGTTGGAGTAGGCAAGTCAGGCTGTAATGCCCCATTAGTTTCATAAATCTTAAGTTTGAGTTTGTTTTGGATTAATTGAATAATCAATCTCTTTAACTGAGTGAGAGTATCAGATAAAGGTCAAGCTGAAGGCCAATATTGTCCTCTAATAATTGTTACATCAGCCCCAGTATTTATTAATCCTTCAAAACCTTTCCCTTTAATTATTAGCTCAAAATTAGGATTCTTGCTAATAATAGATTGAACCCAAAACACATCAGAGGAACCAAAGCCATCTTGTACTCTCTCATTCTTAACACATTTGTAAGGAAGCAGATGCAAAGGAACTAAAACAAGTCAAGCAATTCTTTTGCCAGCAGGTACAATTATAATGCCATGGGGGAAGGAGCCATAATTTTAATTTCTCCAGCATAATCATTATCTATAACCCCTGGCCCATAAACTGTCATGAGTGTCTTTTGGGCCTGAGTCCTACCCCTCCCCAAGGAGCAAGCAAGGCAATAAAACAAATTCTGGAAAACACATTTCTAGGGGCTGGTCAGAATGACCAAGAGAAAAGGAATGACTTGTCACACAAGTTTCTGCTGAGCCCAGTCTGCATTGTCTTAATTTAAATGTAAATGTTCTTAATCTGGGCCTATTTTCTGAGGCCTGGCCCAATAACTATCTTTTTGTAGGCCTGTACTGTGCCACAGCTGTTTTTAAAACTTTAATTTAACTCTACCTGTTGTATCCTCCTTTCTTTAAACATGGGCAAGTCAAAAAATTCCAAACAGCTGTCCTCAACTAATCCCCCATTTTCGGGCGTCTCGTTTCAGTGCCATTTCATAGCCACCTGTGGCCACAGATAACTAGGTTCACCTGAAAGTGGGGCTGGGAAAGAAAGGGGCATGGAGAATGAGAGAAAAGATGGAGCCAAGACAACATATTCTGATCAAGGCTCGAAGTTTAAATTTTTAGCTCTCAATTTAAAGTGAAAGCCCACCACCATCTTGGTTCACCTGGAGATGGGTAGGAGAACCCATCCTTTGTCACAGTCAAAGATATCTCAAGGCAAGCTCAGTGGGCAGTCTATTCTTCTCAGTTCCTGTAGCAGGCTGTATGTACAGCCAAGGTGGGTAACACCACCTGAGTCCACTGTGGTAAACAAGGTTTTTCAGGCCTGCTCAAGCCTGGGGGAAGAACACAAATGGGTGCAAGGCTCTTTCCAATTTTCTCTTCTATTAGTTTCAATGTATCTGGTTTTATGTTGAGGCCCTTAATACACTTGGACTTGAGTTTTGTGCAGGGTGACAAATATGGATCTAGTTTCATTTTTCTACATACAGACTGCCAACTAGACCAAAACCATTTATTGAAGATGCCTTCTGTTTTCCATTGTATATTTTTAGCTTCTTTGTCAAAGATCAAGTGTCTGTAAATGTGTGGTTTTATATCAGGGTCTTTGATTCTATTCCATTGATCAACGTGTGCCTTCTCTGTACCAATACCATGGAGCTTTTATCACCATTGCTCTGTAGTATAGCTTGAGGTCAGGAATGGTGATTTCCCCAGTAGTTCTTCTATTGTTAAGAATTGTTTTCACTATTCTGGGTTTTTTGCCTTTCCAGATGAATTTCAGAATTGCTTTTTCCATGTCTTTGAAGAATTGTGTTGGGATTTTGATGGAGATTGCATTGAATCTATAGATTGCCTTTGGTAGGATGGTCATTTTTACTATGTAAATTCTTCCAATCCATGAGCATGGGAGATCTCTCCAATTTCTGAGATCTTCTTCAATTTCTTTCTTGGGAGGCCTGAAACTGTTGTCATACAGATCTTTCACTTGTTTTCTTACAGTTACCCCCAAGATATTTTATATTATTTGTGGCTATTATGAAGGGAGTTGTTTCATTAATTTCTTTCTCAATCTGTTTCTCATTTGTATAAAGGAAGGCTAGTGATTTATTTGAGTTAGTTTTATTTTATTTTTTTTTTTTTGCAATAACATGAGATTTAGTGACAATGGTGCACCAGGGCTCACTTGAATTGTTGGTAAGAGATCCCCAAGTTGAGTATAGAAGTTCTCTGGTAGAATTTTTGGGATCACTTATGTATATTATCATATCGTCTACAAATAGTGATACCTTTACTTCATCTTTGCCAATTTTTATCCCCTTGATAAAAAATTTTTTTGCTGTCTTATTGTTCTAGATATAACTTCAAGTTGAATACTATATTGAGTATATAGCAAGAGTGGGCACCCTTGTCTTGTCCCCAATTTTAGTGGTATTGCTTCAAGTATCTCTCCATTACATTTGATATTGGCTGTTGGTTTGCAGTAAATTGCTTTTATTATGTTTAGGTATGGGCCTTGAATTCCTGATCTTGCCAATACTTTTAACATAAAGTTGTGTTGTATTTTGTCAAAAGTTTTTCAGTGTCTAAAAAGATGATCATGTGATTTGTTTTCCTTGAGTTTGTTTATATAGTGGATTATGTTAATGGGTTTTCATATATTGAACCAAACTTGCATCTCTGGGATGAAGCCTACTTGATCATAGTGAATGATAGTTTTGATGTGTTCTTAGATTCAGTTTGCAAGAATTTTATTCAGTATTTTTGCATCAATATTTATAAGCAAAATTGGTCTGAAGTTCTCTTTTTTGCTTCATTCTTGTGTGGTTTAGATACCAGAGTAATTGTAACTTCATAGAACAAATTAGGTAGTGTTCCTTCTTTCTATTTTGTGTAATAGTTTGAGAAATATTGGTATTAAGTCTTCTTTGAAGGTCTGATAGAAATCTGCACCAAAGCCGTCTGGCCCTCAGATTTTTTGCTTGGGAGGTTTTTAATTACTTCTATTTCCTTAGGGGATATGGGCCTGTTTAGATAGTTTACCTGTTCTTGATTTAACTTTGGTATTTGGTAACTGTCTAGAAAAACATCTCTTTTATCTAGATTTTCCAGTTTTGTTGCGTATAAGTTTTTGTAGTAGGATCTGATGATGTTTTTTAATTTTCTCCATTATCATTGTTATGTTTCTCTTTTCATTTCTGATTTCTTTTTAATGTGAATACTGCCTCTTGTCCCTTTAGTTAGTTTGGCTAGGGGTTTGTCTATCATGTTGATTCTCTCACAGAACTAGCTTTTGGTTTTGATTCTTTGTACTGTTCCCTTTGTTTCTATTTCATTGATTTCATCCCTGAGTTTGACTATTTTCTGCTGTCTACTCCTCTTGGGTATGTTTGCTTCTTTTTGTTCTAGAGCTCTCAGGTGCACTATTAAGTTGCTAGTGTAAGATTGCTCCAGTGTCTTTACCAGGGCACCTAGTGCTATGAATTTTCCTCGTAGCACTATTTGCATTGTGTCCCATAATTTTGGGTATAATGTGTCAATATTTTCATTAAATTCCAGGAAGTCTTTAATTTCTTTCTTTATTTCTTCCCTGACCAAGTTGTCATTGAATAGAGAGTTGTTCAGTTTCCACATGTATGTGGGCTTTCTGTTGTTTTTGCTGTTATTGAAGACCAGCCTGAGGCCATGGTGATCTGATAGGATGCATGGAATTATTTCAATCTTCTTGTGTTGGTGGAGGGTTGTTTTGTGACCAATTTAGAATTGGTTGATTTTGGAGAAGGTATCATGAGGTGCTGAGAAGGTGTATTCTTTTGTTTTAGAGTGAAATGTTCTATAAATATTTGTTAAATCCATTTGGTTCATAACCTCTATTAGTTTCACTGTGTCTCTGTTTAGTTTCTGTTTCAATGGCCTGTCCATTAGTGAGAGTGGGGTGTTGAAGTTTCCCACTATTGTTGTGTGGGATTTAATGTGTTTTGAGCTTTAGTAAAGTTTCTTTTCTGAATGTGGGTACTCTTGCATTTGGAGCATAGATGTTCAAAATTAAGTCTTTCTCTTGGTTAATTTTTCCTTTGATGTATATGAAGTGTAATTTTTTCATCTCATTTGATAACTTTTGGTTGAAAGTCTATTTTATTGGCTATTAGAATGGCAACTTTAGCTTGTTTCTTGGGACCATTTGCTTGGAAGACTTTTTTCCAGCCTTTAACTCTTAGGTAGTCTCTGTTTTTGTTATTGAGGTGTTTCTTGTATGCATCAAAATGCTGAATCCTGTTTGTGTATCAAGTCTATTAGTTTACGTCATTTTATACCTGAGTTGAGCCCATTAATATTGATAGATAAAAAGACAGATGATTGTTACTTCCTGTTATGTTTGTTTTTTTAAGTGGTGTTATGTGCCTGTGGTTTTCTCCTTTTGGCTTTGTTGTGAGATGATTAATATCTTGTCTTTTCTTTGGTGTAGGTACCCTCCTTCAGTTGGAGTTTTTCTTCTAGTATCCTCTGTAGGGCTGGATTGGTAGACAGAAACTGTTTGAATTTCATTTTGTCCTGGAATATTTTGGTTTCTCCATCTACGTTGGTTAAGAATTTTGTTGAGCGTAGTAGCCTGGGCTAGCATTTGTGTTCTCTTAGAGTCTGCATGACCTCTGACCACGCTCTTCTGGCTTTCAGTGTCTCTGTGGCAAAGTCTGGGGTAATTCTGATAGGTCTGCCTTTATACATTACTTGACTCTTTTCCCTCACAGCTTTTAATATTCTTTCTTTGTTCTGTGCATTTAGTGTTTTGATTATTATGTGATGAGAAGATTTTCTTTTTGGGTCTCATTTATTTGGTGTTCTGTAGAATTCTTGTACATTTATGGCCATCTCTTTCTTTAGATTGGGGAAGTTTTCTTCTATGATTTTGCTGAAGACATTTTCAGGTCTTTTGAGCTGGGAATCTTTGTTCTCCTCTATTGCAATTATTCTTAGATTTGGTCTTTTCATTGTGTCCTGGATTTCCAGGGTATTTGGGGTTAGGAGTTTTTTATGTTTTGAATATTCTTTAACAGTTGTGTCAATCTTCTACACCTGAGATTCTCTCTCCTGTTTCTTGTATTCTGTTGGTGATGCTTACATCTGTAATTTCTGACCTCTTTCTTAGGTTTTCCATTTCCACAGTTGCCTCCATTTGTGTTTTCTTTATTGTTTCTTCTTCCATCTTTAGGTCTTGGACTGATTTATTCAATTCCTTCACCTGTTTAATTGTGTTTTCCTGTATTTCCTTAAGAGATTTATTTGTTTCCTATTTAAGGGTTTCTATCTGTTTACCTGTGTTCTCCTCTATTTCTTCCAGTGAGCTATTTATATCCTCCTTAAAGGATCTTATTATCTTCATGAGATAGGATTTTAAGGTGTGTTGGTATATTCAGGTACTGTGGCGAAAGAACTGGGTTCTGATAATGCCCACATATATTGGCTTCTGTTACTTATGGTCTGTATTTGCCTCTTGCTATCTGGTTCTCCCTGGTGTTTTGCTGGTCTGGGTGTCTCTGTCTGACGCTTGCTTTTTTTGTTCCTGGGTTGCTTCAGGTCTCCTCATAGGTCTGTGGTCCTGGCTCTAGCAGACCTCCTGTGAGGCCTTCCAACTGTGGGGCCTTCAGACTGGAAGAGAAGCTGCTGATCTGTTGCCTTGGCTGCAGCAGATCTCTTGGGAGACCTTCAGACTGTTGGGTCTTTAGAGGAGCAGTCAAGCTGTTGTCCAGGGGGACCTAGGGATTGTGGATTTCGTTTTCTTGTGTGCAGCAGAACTTCCTGGAGGCTTTCAGTCTGTTGGGTTAGTTTCCCTGCATGCCACAGAGCCCCTGAGAGATCTTCAGACTGTGGTGTTGGTTGCCCAGTTGCCTTGTATGGAGAGGAACTCCTGGAATACCTTCAAGCTGTGGTGTCTTTAGGGGGGCAGACAAGCTGGTGATCAGTTGCTCAGATGTCCTGTGTACAGTGTGTCTCCTAGGATGTCTTCAGGCTGTGGTATCTTCAGGAGAACAGATTAGCTGTCAGTCTACCCTGGGTGAAGTCACTGGCTGGAAGGGGTGTGGAATTCAGGACAGGGTTTTGGGAGTTGATCAGTCCCAAGGCCACTGGGATCCCAGCAGTAGCTGTGAGACTTTGGGTGGGTTCTTACCAGTTACCCTGTGTGCAGCTGATCTTCTGGATGTGATGTCTTTGGAGTAGCAGACCAGCTGGGAGTCTGCCCTTGCAGAAGGAACCAGCCAGAAGGGGAGTGGAATTCAGGGGGCAGGAGTTTTGGGGAGTGTTGGGACCCAAGTCCACTCGGCTCCCAATGACAGCTGTGGGAATTTGGTAGGATACTTACAATTAATAAATGGGAACTCATGAAACTGAAATAATTCTGTGTAGCAATGGACATCACTATTTGGACAAAGCAGCAGCCCACTGAATAAGGAAAGATTTTTACAAACTATACATTGGATAAAGAACTCAAGTGTTCAAGAACTAGACATCAATAAACCAAACAATCCCATTAAAAAATGAGATACAGAACTAAGCAGAGAATTCTCAGTATCAGATTTTCAAATGGCTGAAAAACACTTAAATTTTCAACACCTTAACTATCAAGAAAGTACAAATCAAAACTACTTTGAGATTCCATCTTATGTCAAAATCAGTAACAAAAGTGACAGTCATACTGGAAAGGACATGGAGCAAGTGTAAAATTCCTGCATTGCTGGTGACAATGAAAACTTGTATAGCTACTGTGAAAATCAATATGGCAGTTCCTCAGAAAATTGGGAATCCATATACCTAAAGACCCAGCTATACCACTCTTTGGCCTATGCCTAAAGGATGCTCCATTGCACGAAAAGAACGTTTCCCCACTATGTTCATAGCAGCTTTATTTGTAATAGCCAGAAACTAGAAACAACCTAGATGACAGTCAACAGAAGAATAGATAAAAAACAATATGGTGCACGTACACAGTAGACTATTAATCATCTATTTTTTTCAAAACACTTTATTTATCAATATTTGTATAAACATATATACTTATACACATATACATATATAAACAATAATTAAATAATAAGATATATTTAAAAAGTATGGGTGGTTGGGAAAAGTGGGAAGAAGGAGAGAAAGGGGAAAATTATGTAAATACAGTGTTCATACATAAAATTCTCAAAAAGGAATCCAGTTTTTTTAAATGTTCAACAGATTAACTAACATTTTACAATATGAAAATAAATATGACCTATAATTATGTTAAAGGACATTTTAACTCACTACAAACTTTGAAGTTTAAAATGAGATCAATAAAAATTATTTTACCCAGCATACTAACAAAAACCACAATAACATTTTATAATTCAAAGTATTTCTGAGAACAAGAAAATAGATTATCAGGAGCTAAGTCAGCAGAACCATGGGTACACTCTGTGTGTGTGTGTGTGTGTGTGTGTGTGTGTGTGTGTGTGTGTGTGTTTATCAAATCATAATTTTTACTTTTTAACATGGGGGTTATAAATACAAAAATGCAAGATGTGGGGAAGGGGATGACACAGGAGCATAGGTATTCAGGGGGAGTACAGATATCTTTCAGAACAGGGTATCAGCTGGGTGAACGTTCAGGGGTCAGCTCACTATGACTCTGCCTACGATTCACTTGTCCTTATCTAATTTGGTACTATCTGCCAAAGGCTGCCTAATTACAAGGTCTATGACTACTCAGGCTGGTAGATTTCAACAAAAGCTGCCTGTTTACAATAGTTTATAGCCCTCTGTTTCAGTGTTTTTTCCATAGAGACCCAAGACTTTGTGTTAGCAGGCATGTAAGTCAGGCCTATTGCTGATTTTAGGCTTATGGCTGATTTTAGGCCTTCAGTATATAAGCAGGGTTGCCCCTGACATCTCCTCCCTTCTCCAAGTATAGAAGGGCTATGGTGATTCTAATCTTGCCAAGGCGGGGATAGAGGCCTGACCTCCAGTAATTAAAGGGGACCTTGTAATGGTTCCAGTCCTCCTGTCGTTGTTCAGTGAGGCATGAGGGCCATACCCATCCCGATGTCTTTTTCCTGGAGAGGGGATACTTTTGACATCAACCCCTATGCAGTCAGGCTTTTCCCTCAGGGAACACAGAAACATATTTTTAACTTTTATTTATATTCCCTTGCAGTGCTTAGCCTCGCAGCCTACACAAGAATACAGATCACCAGACAGAGGGGGTTCTGGGTGGCCCCTCTCTGCTTGGTCTAGGGGTAGAAGTCCCCTCATTTAGGTTGGGTGGAGATGGGATTTGGGAACACCCTGGATAGAGTAACAACCTCATCTTGAGCCTCATGGTCCCCCATAGCTAACTTATGACAATGTATCTTAATAGATTTTGCTATCAGATTATCTATCTTTTGTTTCACAAAGTTAGTCAGCCTATTTAAGGCCCAGGGATCAAAAGAAATAAGCAAAAATAACCTAATTAATGGTCCCAAGATGGAAGGAAGTAGGGTTGACAATCATGGAGAGGTTGAAAACCAATTCTTATACCAGTTCTCATCTTTCTCTTTCGCTCTCTGTCTTCTCTCAAGACCTTCTCTGGCCTTTTTCATGCTCTCTTTAACCATCCCTGTCTTGTCTATGTAAAAGCAACATTCTTCTTTAAAGGCTGTATACAGTCTAGAGCTGTACACAGTCTTTTCAACTGTAAAAGAGTAAATCAAGTCCAATAAAGTCTTTCGCAATTTTTGGAGATCACTTTTAGAGACAATGAAACAAGGGATTTCTTCAGATTAGTAATGGCAATCTCTAGCTATTTGATGTCCTTGTCAATGGCCCATCGAAGGTCTGAGTAGTATAAGTCCAGAGGCCAGCATCTGGATTAGAACTTCCAACAGCAGACACGGTGGGTGGTTCATTTTTATCTGGAAAGGAAAAAGAAGGGAATTCTCAGGGAAATTTCTCTTCCCTGGATGTCAATTGTTATTCATCTTATTTATAATTGGGCCTGGTTTGTGGGGGTATCTATTTAATTCATTAATTTTTTGGCGGACATTTAGTTGTGCCTTCTGTAGTATCAAACAGTCATATCAATCCTCTGCCCCATATATCCTGGCCATTCCATTTAAGGGTAAGAGGGTCCTTCCACATAGTTGTGGCATAGTTTTTATTGGTCTCAGCAATGCCAGAGGCAATCAGCGGCAGATTTGCCATGAGCTTTCAGTTTTAGAAAGTTAAGAGTAAACAAGGCATGCTCCTTCCACCCTCAGAGAGTCATAAAGACACTACTTAAAGAAATATAGTTCTTTTTTAATAATCTCTTTTATCAAAGGACTATTATAAAACAGCCGACAATTAATCAATCTATATAATATATCAATTAGTGAGAGCTTCTTCTACTTTTTGTAAAATTACTCCTCTGTTGTCAATTAATTGTTGAGGGAAATTAAGATTTGCATCTCACTTAAGAATATTAAACAGAGACATAAATTCTTTTGTGAAAAGCTTAAAATAAGATCTTAACCAATAAGCATCTCCTGGAAACTTTGGCAAATCATTTGATGTAAGTAAACTATCTTTTTTTTTTTTTTTTTTTGCCAGACCCATTATCTGTTATTTTTTTATCGGATATTTTACGTATTTATCTTTCTCTGTTATCTCCTGTTCCTTTCTCCCCCCAAAACCCTTTATCTCATATCCCCTCTTCCAATTTTTATGAGGGTATGCTTCCATCATTCTCCCAATTCAGTCTCCCTGCTCTCACATTCCCCAACACTAGAAATGCAAACTTTTAGGGACCATGGCCCTCCACTTCCACTGTTGCCTAACGAGGCCACCCTCAGTTACCTATACAAGTGGAGCCATGAGTCCCTCCCTTTCTGTTCTCAGGCTGGAGGTTTAGCCCCTGGGAGCTCTGGTTGAGTATTTTGCTACTCCTTCTAAAATAAAACCAAAGCACCCACATGTGTCTACGCATTGTGTCTTAGGTATTGTGAGCTTTTGGGCTAATATCCACTTATCAGTGAGTGCATGCGATGTATGTTCTTTTGTGATTGGGTTACCTTACTCAGTATAATATTCTCAAGCTCCATCCATTTGCCTAAGAATTTCATGAACTCATTGTTTTTAATAGCTGAGTAGTACTCCATTGTGTAAATATACCACATTTTCTGTATCCATTTCTCTGTTGAAGGACATCTGGGTTCTTTCCAACTTCTGGCTATTATAAATAAGGCTGCTATGAACATAGTGGAACATGTGTCCCTGTTGTATGTTGAAACATCTTTTGGGTATATGCCCAGGAGTGGTATAGCTGGGTCCTCAGGTAATACTATGTTCAATTCTCTGAGGTACCACCAGACTGATTTCCATAGTGGTTGTACCAGCTTACAATCCCACCAAAAATGGAGAAGTGTTCCTCTTCTCCACATCCTCACCAGCATCTGCTGTCACCTGTGTTTTCAATCTTAGCCATTCTGACTGGTGTAAGGTGGAATCTCAGTGTTGTTTTCATTTGCATTTCCCTGATGACTAGGGATGTTGAACACTTCTTTAGGTGCTTCTCAACCATTTGAGATTCCTCAGTTGAGAATTCTTTGTTCAGCTCTGTACCCCATTTTTAAATAGGGTTATTTGATAGTCTAGAGTCTAATTTCTTCAGTTCTTTGTATACCTTGGATATTAGCCCTCTATCAGTTGTAGGATTGGTAAAGATCTTTTCCCACTCTGTTGGTTGCTGCTTTGTCCTATTGACAGTGTCCTTTGCTTTACAGAAGCTTTGCAGTTTTATGAGGTCCCATTTGTCAATTCTTGACCTTAGAGCACAAGCCATTGGTGTTCTGTTCAGGAACTTGTCCCCTACGCCCATGTGTTTGAGGCTTTTCCCTATTTTCTCTTCTATTAGTTTCAGTGTAGCTGGTTTTATGTGGAGGTCCTTGATCCACTTGGAGTTGAGCTTTGTACAAGGAGATAAGTATGGATCAATTTGCATTCTTCTACATGTTGACCTCCAGTTGGACCAGCACCATTTGTTGAAAATGCTGTCTTTTTTCCACTGGATGGTTTTAGCTGCTTTGTCAAAGATCAAGTGACCATAGGTGTGTGGGTTCATTTCTGCGTCTTCAATTCTATTCCATTGATCTTCCTGCCTGTCTCTGTTTCAATACCATGCAGTTTTTAACACTATTGCTTTGTAGTATAGCTTGAGATCAGGGATGGTAATTCCCCCAGAAGTTCTTTTATTGTTGAGAATAGTTTTCACTATCCTGGGTTTTTTGTTATTCCAAATAAATTTTAGAATTGCTCTGTTGCGCGCACCTCTTTTGTGTCCCCTTCGCCCGCGAAAAAGGACACAGAGGCAGTAATCGGGTATCACTACAGACGAGGCTTTACTTCTTGTAACAGCAGAAGTGGAAAAGACAGAAAGGCAGGAAGAGGCACCGCTTAAATACACCCTAGAGTGACGTGTTCACTTCTGATTGACTGTTCACTCATCACCCAATATTATGCCTCGGGATTGGCCAGTGACTTTGGCGGGCTTTCTGCCTTTGCAGCTGCACAGTTAATTGTTTACTAGTGGGAGGACACGATGTCAGCACCATCTTGGAATGGCGGATACTGACATGGCTCACTGCGGCTCCCAACATATCTCCCTGTTTAAATTATTAATATGGAACAGCCTTTTGCCTATTAAGTGCAGCACCAATCAAGATTCGAACTCAAGCCCGATCAAGCAAACTCCATCTTGGGGGAATAAGCGATCAAGAGCTTATAGCCCGAAGATTCTCCCTTACCCTACCAGGTGCAATGGAAACAAGTCCTCTGGGTGCAAGGGCTAAGGGGATGTAAAGAGGAATTGACACCCATTCCTGTGCAATGGAGTATAGCTCCCAGGAGTGCAAGGGCTGTCAACCTACTATTCAGGTGCCACAGCTATTTAGGCAAGGGCTGGCTGGACTTAGACCTCTCATCGACCCAGTGCAATGGGCTGAACCCTTGGGGTGCACCGACTGAGGGTCTCAGTCATCGGCTACTTTCTTAGCCTAGATAGTCAAATTTCAGGGGGAGATGCTTGCTCCAAGACTGCGAGTGCTTGGGCGCTAGTGGCCTTGTCACGTTTTTGTTGGGCTCTGAGCTTACAGACCAACCGTCATGAACACCAATCCACAACATAGGGCTGCACCAAGCAGGCCTATTCCCACCATTTAAGAAAGAAGGAAAAGGCAGAAGAAATTCAAGAAGTAAGATCACCAGGGGTAATGGGGTCCATCCGCACTCTATCAAGGCTCAAGATCCGGATCTGCAATTGCTGTTGCACCTGCTCCAACTCCCCAGTCCAATTCCCTTTTAAATAAGCAGAAAGATTATGGCTTTGAATAAATGTATCATTCACAAATCTCAGAGGTGTAATACCTGGATGTGGGGTTGCTGACACGCAGCTTATTTGAACCACATCCATGAGCTGCTCCACATGAGCTTGGAGCAAATCAACTCTCTGATTGACCAACCGGATACCTGATATGCATCCACTTTCTGTAAAATGGTCAAAGCCTTAGAGGTCTTTTTTGAAATTTGATTAACAACAGTAGCTGTTGTAACTTTATTAACCATGGCTAGGTCTAGTGATCCATTCCAGCATTGTGCCAAAAGGCATGTAACATTCTTACAATCCAAGATATCAGAATTATTCTGAAAGTTGGATAACATAAAGAAAAATGGAGGGTCTACACACACCGACACCGGTTGTGCAGATGCATTCCTAAAACACCTTATTAATTTTAATGTTATTCAAATGACTAGAGATATTAGATCATGTAGCCAAAACATTCTGCACTTCATGAAACACACCATTCAACAAGACAAAGGCAGATACACCCTTTTTAACATTCTAAACAGTGGCTACAACACATAACTTAATTGTGTTGAAGCAGGGTAAACTCAAGAAAATACACATATGATTTAATTTAGGACTTGCATCTCTTTGAAAACATCAAACAGGTTTAAATCCTCCTATGGTAAGCTTAAGATGAGGTTTTAGCCAATTAATATCTCTTAACAACTTTTAAAAATCACTAAGAGCAAATCAAGATTAAAAGTAAACCATTTTCTTTTTGCATGTACACTCACAAGCCAGAAGATGGTGTTAGATCCCCACCACAAATGGTTGTGAGCCACCATGTGGTTGCTGGGAGTTCAGCTTTTATATTTTAAATTAAGTCCAGCCTTTAATGGCTGAGCCATCTCTCTAGCCCCATCTGATTAGGATATAACTGAGGTCTCAAATATTGAAAGACACTGTCTTTGAATCCTTTTTTGGAGTAACAAGTACTCTAAAAAATTTTAAAGCTCGTTATATTGGAGCAATGGCTTGCAGAAAAAACTTCTTTAGAGAAATCTACTAATAAAGTATCACACAATGAATAATATACACCAAAAGAGTTAACCTCTTAATTTTTTGTATTAAAGCAACAACAATATATATATATATATATATATATATATATATATATATATATATATATTGTAAAACATTAGCCATTTTCTGAAGCAATTATTTCTAACAAATATCACTTCATGGGCTCTTAAAAATTATGAATAAATTTACTAACTGCAAATCTCTCACCTTTACCAGAAATGTAAAGGGATGGTATAAAAACATCTTTTATATAAGCATTTACTGAAATGGCAGATGGAGTAGACAAGTTAGGCTATATAACTCTTAAATTTGAACTTTATTTTGGATTAATCTAATAACCAATCTTTTTAGTCCAATGAGAATATCTGATAAAAGCCGACCTTATTCTATAATAATTGTTACATACATTAGAGGAATCCAAAGCATCTCATCTTTAACAACTTTAAATATAAAGGAATTAAAATCATAACTTTTAGTCCACAGACTGTTGTAAAGTCTTTGGTTTTTAGGTTTATCCCTCCTCTCACAAGAAACAATGAGGACAAAAGACGAATTCCAGTAAGCACATTTCTAGGATCTGGTCTAAAGACTCAGAACAAAAGGAATGCTTAACACTTGAGCTTCTACAGCTAAGTTTGCATTGTCTTAATTCAAATGTAAATGCACTTAACCTCCCTCTGCCTGCTCTCTGAGGCTTGGCTACGCCGAATTGTGTGGTTTTGATTTTAACTTAAAACCTTACATTTAAACTGTAAACCTTAAAAGACACGTGTTGTATCTTTTCTCTATCTAAAATTAACACCAAGTAGATTACCTTTATGCTATAAAGTTTTGCTGCCACAAAACCAAGTGTAAAATTTAATGGAAAGCTTGTAGCATTATATAACTCTGGCTGCTGGCCAGTGTGCCCTGAGGACAGGCAACCAGGTAACACTCAATAGCTGTAAACAATAGGCAGTACTTCAGCATTTGAATGTACTGGCAAGGGAACAGGCCAAGATCTAACTATGTCCCACAGTGGTATACTTATCACCAAATCGAACATCAGTGTCAGGAGAATCAGGGCCGTAATCTTGCAACCTAGCTTCATTCTTCACAATATGCACCAGCCGCGTAGGGACCCAAATTGAATTGTTTTCACCTGTGGAATAAGCACAAACAGCCCCCCTTCCTGGCCATGGTTCGGGCCTATCTTGTCCCTGACCTTGGAGAAGGACAGCAGCCCTCTGTAAATTAGCTGCTGCTAGTCCTGCGTTAGTAAGGGTGTCTCCCAAACCACATTCAGCTGTGGCATTTTCAAAGATCATCTGTTCTATTAATGTCATTGCTTGCTCTAAGCTCGCGGGGCACTCCCCGTGTGCCCACCGCTGGAAGGCAGCTTCCCAGGGCAGACTGCCTCCCTCCTCTGCCTGCCTTTCGCGCCACGCTCTCTTGTTCTCACTCTGCTGGGTTGTAAGCCTCCGCAGGTAGCAGAGCGCAGACGCCCCTGTAACCGGTCTGACCTGGGCCCCATCGCAGCGTCTCTGTTCCCAAAGCCCGAGCCGAGAAGCAAGGCAGGGGACCCTCGAGCCCGAGCGAGCCTCTGGCACTGGGACTGAGTGACTCAAGGTCTTTCTTAGTCTTATCCCAGGACGGCTATCCTTTGCACAAGCGGCTACTTCCTCCTCTATGCTCTCCTCCTCAGAGCTGCCCAGTTCTATGGAGTCAGGCTCCTTAATGAAGTACAGGGGGGTCTTTTTGACCTCCGTTCTCTCTCCACCATCCGGTGGAAGGTCTTCAAGCTTAATGGACTCTGCAGTAGCCCTTGTTCCTTTTGAGTACTCTTTTCTATGCCCAGGCTCCTTGGCCTGCTTCTGTTGCCCAGGCTTTCTTGCCTGCTTCTCTTTTCCAGGCCCTTTGGCCTGATGCCAGCTAACACGCTCTGGTTCTGATAGCCTGGAGCAGACCAGTCTTGAAACCTCTTGACTTGCCCTAATAGCTGAAAGCAACGCAAACAAGAGGCTAGCTATTGCTGCAGTGGCAATGGGTGAATATCCACCCGCAACAAAGGTTTCTACCCCAAGCATACCTTCCAGAGACGTACCTCGAATCCTGTAGTCTTTTAAACCGCCCCAAAACTTGGGGGGTCTTCCGAGGCGCCTTGAAATTCCCGGGTTCTCGGCACCAGATGTTGCGCGCACCTCTTTTGTGTCCCCTTCGCCCGCGAAAAAGGACATGGAGGCAGTAATCGGGTATCACTACAGACAAAGCTTTACTTCTTGTAACAGCAGAAGTGGAAAAGACGGAAAGGCAGGAAGAGGCACCGCTTAAATACACCCTAGAGTGACGTGTTCACTTCTGATTGACTGTTCACTCATCACCCAATATTACGCCTCGGGATTGGCCAGTGACTTTGGCGGGCTTTCTGCCTTTGCAGCTGCACAGTTAATTGTTTACTAGTGGGAGGACACGATGTCAGCGCCATCTTGGAATGGCGGATACTGACATGGCTCACTGCAGCTTCCAACATTGCTCTTTCTATCTCTGTGAAGAATTGAGTAGGAATTTTGATGAGCATTGCATTAAATCTGTAGATTGCTTTCAGCAAGATGGCCGTTTTTACTATATTAATCCTGCCAATCCATGAGCATGAGAGATCTTTCCATCTTCTGAGATCTGTTTCGATTTCTTTCTTCGGGACCTTGAAGTTTTTGTCATACAGGTCTTTTACTTGCTTGGTTAGATTCACGCCAAGGTATTTTATATTATTTGAGACTATAGTGAAGGGCGTCACTTCCATAATTTCTTTCTCAGCCAGTTTATCTTTTGAGTAGAGGAAGGCTACTGATTTGTTTGAATTAATTTTATACCCAGCCACTTTACTAAAGTTGTTTATTAGGTTTAGGAGTTCTCTGGTGGAAGTTTTGGGGTCACTTAAATATACTATCATATCATCTGCAAATAGTGAAATTTTGAATTCTTCCTTTCAAATTTGTATCCCTTTGACCTCCTTTTGTTGCCTAATTGCTCTGGCTAGAACTTCCAGTACTATATTGAATAGGTAGGGGGAGAATGGGCAGCCTTGTCTAGTCCCTGAATTTAGTGGAATTGCTTCAATTTCTCTCCATTTAGTTTGATGTTGGCTACTGGTTTTCTGTATATTGCTTTCACAATGTTTAGACATGGACCTTGAATTCCTGATCTTTCCAAAACTTTTATCATGAAGGGGTGCTGAATTTTGTCAAATGCTTTCTCAGCATCTAGTGAGATGGTCATGTGGTTTTTTTCTTTGAGTTTATTAATATAGTGGGTTACATTGATGGACTTCCGTATGTTGAACCAACCCTGCATTCCTAGAATAAAGCCTACTTGATCATGATGGATAATTGTTTTAATGTGTTCTTGGATTCTGTTTGCAAGAATTTTATTGAGTATTTTTACATCAATATTCATTAGGGAGATTGGTCTGAAGTTCTCTTTCTTTGTTGGGTCTTTGTGTGGTTTAGGTATAAGCGTGATTGTGGCTTCATAGAATGAATTGGGTAGTGTTCCTTCTGTTTCTACTTTGTGGAATAGTTTGAAAAGAATTGGTATTAGGTCTTCCTGGAAGGTCTGATAGAATTCTGCACTGAAACCATCTGGTCCCAGACTTTTTTTGGTGGGTAGACTTTTAATGACTGCTTCTATTTCTTTCAGGGTTATGGGACTGTTTAGATGGTTTATCTGCTCCTGATTTAACATTGGTAACTGGTACTTGTCTAGAAAACTGTCCATTTAATCCAGATTATCCAATTTTGTTGAGTATAGGTCTTTGTAGTAAGATCTAATGATTTTTTGGATTTCCTCAGGTTCTGTTGTTATGTCCCCCTTTTCAGTTCTGATTTTATTAATTTGAATACTGGCTCTCTGCCCTCTGATTAGTCTGGCTAAGGGTTTATCTATCTTGTTAATTTTTTCAAAGAACCAGCTCCTGGTTTTCTTGATTCTTTGTATAGTCCTTTTTGTTTCTATTTGGTTGATTTCAGCCCTGAGTTTATTTCCTCCCATCTACTCCTCTTGGGTGTATTTGCTTCTTTTTGTTCTAGAACTTTCAGGTGTATTGTCAAACTGCTAGTGTATGCCCTCTCCAGTTTCTTTTTGTAAGCACTTAGAGCTATGAGTTTTCCTCTTAGCACCACTTTCATTTTGTCCCATAGGTTTTGGTATGATGTGTCTTCATTTTTATTAAATTCTAAAAAGTCTTTAATTTCTTTCCTTATTTCTTCCCTGACCACATTATCATTGAGTAGAATATTGTTCAATTTCCATGTGAGTGTGGGCTTTTCCTTGTCTTTGTCATTATTGAAAACCAGCCTTAGACCATGGTGATCTGATAGGATGCAGGGGATTATTTTGATTTTTTTTATATCTGTTGAGGCCTGTTTTGTGAACAATTATATGGTCTATTTTGGAGAAGGTACCATGAGGTGCTGAGAAAAAGGTATATTCTTTTGTTTTAGGGTAAAATGTTCTATAAATGTCTGTTAAGTCCATTTGGTTCATAACTTCTGTTAGTTTCACTGTATCTCTGTTTAGTTTCTGTTTCCTTAATCTATCCATTGCTGAGAGTGGGGTGTTGAAGTCTCCCACCATTATTGTGTGAGGTGCAATGTGTGGTTTGAGCTCTAGTAAGGTTTCTTTTATGAAAGTGGGTGCTCTTTTATTTGGCGCATAGATGTTCACTATTGAGAGTTCATGTTGGTTGACTTTTCCTTTAATGAGTATGAAATGTCCTTCCTTATCCTTTTTGATAGCTTTAACTTGAAAGTTGATTTTATTCGATATTAGAATGGCTACTCCAGCTTGTTTCTTAGAACCATTTGCTTGAAAAATTGTTTTACAGCCTTTTACTCTAAGGTAGTGTCTGTCTTTGTTACTGAGGTGGGTTTCCTGTATGCAGCAAAATGCTGGGCCCTGTTTGCGTATCCAGCCCGTTAGCCTATGTCTTTTTATTGGAGAATTGGGTCCATTGACATTAAGAGATATTAAGGAGAGGAGATTGTTGCTTCCTGTTATTTTTGTTAACAGTGGAGGCATTGTTTGTGTGGTTATCTTCTTTTGGGTTTGTTGGAAGAGGCTTACTATCTTGCTCTTTCTGGGGTATAATTGCCCTCCTTGTATTAGTGCTTTCCTGCTATTATTCTTTGTAGTGCTGGGTTTGTGGAAAGATATTTTGTAAATTTGGTTTTGTCATGAAATATCTTAGTTTCTCCATCTATGGTAATTGAGAGTTTTGCTGGGTATAGATACTATCCTGGGCTGGCATTTATGTTTTCTTAGGGTCTGTATGACATCTGTCCAGGATCTTCTAGCTTTTATAGTCTCTGGTGAGAAATCTGGTGTAATTCTGATAGGTTTGCCTTTATATGTTACTTGGCCTTTTTCCCTTATTGCTTTTAAAATTCTTTCTTTGTTTGGTGCATTTTGTGTTTTGATTATTATGTGACGGGAGGTATTTCTTTTCTGGTCTAGTCTATTTGGCGTTCTGTAGGCTTCTTGTATTGGGGGTCTGAGATGACTGAAACAGGAGGATCAGATGTGGAATAAAAGGGAGATACATTGAAGAGAATGCAGGCAGAAGCATCTGGAATTAAGGGGCATTTGAAGGATAGTATAAAAACCTACTGGAGTGGAAACTTCCTAAAGCATATAAAGGTGATCTTAATGAGGTCTTCTTTCAATTGGAGATAAAAAGTTTCAACTCAACACTGCTTAGAACCAGAGACTAGATGGCCCAGAGATCTAGTTTAAAAGCAAACACTACTAGTCTGAAAAACAAACAAAAACTATAGAGAAAATGACCCCTAATGACATTCTTATAGATCACTGCTTCATTCAGTGATTATCAGAGAAGCTTCCTCCTGCAGCCTGGGAACAGATGCAGAGGGAACCACAGCACACACTGTTCGCAGAGAAAGCCTAAATGGTATGTCTCCATCAAACCCCTCCTGTCATATACTTTCAGAAAACCCCCAGCCCAAGAGGAAGTGGAAAGAGTGTAATAGCCACAAGGGATGGAAGAACCCAGAAGAACAAGGCCTTTGAATCAACTAAGAAAGATGCATAAGAGTTCAAAGAGATAGGTGAAAGCAGTGGGCACAGGACATATATGAGTCTGTGCTAGGTCCTCTGTACATAGTGTAGCTTTCAGCTTCATTTAATGGTTGCACTAATGGCACTCTGTTTCTTGTGCCTGCTTGAGGCCCTTTCATTCTCTTTGGTTTCTTTGTCCAGCCTCAACATAGTGGGTTTTGCTTTATTTTATTATATTTTAATTTATCATGATTCCTTGTTACTTCTTAGAAGCCTGATCTTTTCTAATGAGACAAAAGAAGAGTGGATCCAGATTGAAGAAAGGTAGAAGGAAAGTGGAGGAGTAGAGAGTAAAACGTACACTATAATCAAAGTAGATTGTATGAGAGAAGAATCTATTTACAATGAAAGAAAAAAAGGCAAAAAAAATCCTCCATTTCTTTTGGTTTTTCAGTTCAATGGAACACAGATTGAAAAGTATGTCCTTATGCTTTTCTGGATATCCTCAGTATCTGTTATAATCTCATCTTTTTCTCTTGAATTTTATTTAAAAGGATCTTGTTTCTTTGTCTTTTAGTTAATTTGACTAAGGGTTTGCCAATCACATTGATTTTCACATAGTCAGCTCTCCCATTTTATTAATGCATTATATTTTATATGCATGTATTTTTGCTTGTTTATTTGTTTTTATTGATTTCAGCCATGAATTTGATTGTTTCTTGGATACATTTCATTTAGGTGTTATTTCTCCTTTTTATGCTAAACTTTCAGGTGTGGCATTAAGTTTCTAATGTGACACCTCTCCAATTTTTTGATGTAGCCATTTAGAGCTCTCAGAACTACCTTCTTTGTGTCCCGTAGGTTTGGTTATGTTGTCTTTTTATTTAAGTTCAATGCTAAAATGTTTTAAAATCCCTTCCTGATTCCATTTTCAGGTAGGTGAGTTGCTCAGTTTCCCTAAATTTTTATACTTTCTGTTCTTGATATCAAGCATTAAACCATGATGATCAGATAGAACAGAGATTGTTATGTCAATTTTCTTATATCTGTTGAGACTTGCCTTTTGTCCAAGTATATGGACAATTTTGGTGCAAGTTCTATCAGCTGCTAAGAAAAAAAAGTATTTTTTTTTTTTTTTTTGGTCTGGGTGACATGTTTTTTTAGATATCTGCTAGGTTCATTTGTGATGTTGCTTAACTCTAGCATTTTTTTTTTTTTTTAGGCCACTGAGGATTCCTGTTAGAAAATTGTTTTTTAGTATCAGCAGAAGCGAGGGGGATGAGTTAGATTAGAAGGCTGACTGGATTGTTGGGGGAAAGTTAAGCTAAGGCCAAATGAAGAGGCAAAGTCTTTCCATTGTTTTTGTAATTACCATACAAAGTAAAGAGTTCCTTGTGGTGTCTTCATACATCCTTTGTCCCACTTGTCCTCCTCCCCCACTCCTCTCCCTCATTCCCCCGACCACCTGCTGATAGCACCCTTCTCTACAAACATTTGTTTATGCTTCCATGCAGAAGCAGAACATATTCTATAACATATCACCTTTGACTCGGCTGTCTTCTTCCTTTCCTGTGGTGCTTTTTCTAGTTTCAGGATCCATGCATCCCCATGAACATGCTCATATACACATACACAAAATTAACATATATGCCTAGGCAGAGGGTTCAGTGTATGCATGATAGCCATGCTATCAAAAGGACTATCTTTAAAATCTCAAGTAAAGAAGCTATAGATAGCCATGCACATCTAAAGCCTTGTAGTGAGAAACTTCCCAAAGAAAGGTCACTGAGGCTTGTTCACCAACCATTCTAGTTTAGTGGTAAACTCTAGTTCCCATAAGAAGTCCAGTCTCGGGAGAATAAGATCGATAGGCCAGACACTGAACATACTACTGTAGCCTCCATGCACATACATGTACCTGTGAACATATGTAACACAGACATGCACCACACACATTCACCATACAGAAAAGTAATTATAAATAATTAAAGTTAAATCCTAGGTTCACATATAAGAGGAAACCTTCAATATTTGTCATTCAAAGTCTCACTTAAGTTACTAAAAATACTAACTCTAAATCCCATTCATTTCCTGAAATAACCATAATTCTGCCTTTTGCTATGGATACATGGTATCCTACTATGTATAAGAATCACACTTTCTTTTGCTATTGATAGGTATTTAGCCTGGTTTCATCAATTAAAACTATTATGAATAGTACAGCAGTAAGCATGGATCTCAGTGGAATGTTGACTTAGAATGTTGGCGATGTGCATTCAGCTCATGTGAAGACATAATGAATTTGTGGACACAGGCATAGGAACAGCTAACACTGATATTTCTCAAGAAGGAAATGTAGAATGCCAACAAATGTGAAAAGAAACACAAAAATGCCTTTGACCTTCACCAATTTCTGGGGAATAGTTAGGTTAAATAGTTTCCTATACCTTAGATATTTTTTAGAAGAAAAATAACATTATTGTGCTTTATGCAACCTTGAATATGCTAGCCAATGAATAATCAGACTTTCTTTATTAAATGTAAATTTCTGGTTTATTATGAAGGAAAATATAGCAATAAAAATGAGCTTGGTGGTACTGTTTACACTCTTGTGCTCTCTTGCCTAGAATCCCCTGATGTCCCATTTCAATTCTTTAGCATATACAAGGAGAAGGAATTCAGATCTCCTTTCATGTTAGACACTTAGGAGTATATTTTCCAAAGTAGTATGTCAGAGTCAATGCTTCACTTGCCTTCACTGGTCTTTGCTGATCTTTACTGATCTTTATTTCAAAGAGAGAAATGTGCCAAAGAACTTCAAGTGATATTCCAGCTGATTCTTGCCTTATCTTCTGATTTGGTCGAGCCTTGCAGTTTCTGCTGGATTGAACCTCTGCTATTGATTCACA
Organism: Arvicanthis niloticus; assembly: GCF_011762505.2. Classification (NCBI taxonomy): domain Eukaryota; kingdom Metazoa; phylum Chordata; class Mammalia; order Rodentia; family Muridae; genus Arvicanthis; species Arvicanthis niloticus. Next base: position 37,113,625 of record NC_133432.1, read on the forward strand.
CTAGATGTTTGCTATTGGATTGGGTTGCTGGTATCCTAACAAAGAAGAATGGAATCACCACCAAAGAACTAGTTATAAACAGGCCCATAACCCCCTTTTGCTATAAACCTTCTTGTTCTCCTACCTTTGTTCTGAGGGCTAGAAGGGTGGTTGAATTGTTCTAAAACCCTGAATAATGCAGGATTGGAAAAATCTAAGTCTACACATGTCCCTTTTGCCAGAGTCAAAGAAAGATAAGGGGAGTGGCTCCTTTTGGAAGACACAAAGCAATTTTACAGGTCTCTGAGGAGTCCTGAGAACAAACTTTGATATATCCTCCAGAAAACCCTTTGTTCATTCTGCCATGCCTAGGTGAACCCAGACTCCTATCTTTGACCAAGTCATCGAAACTTTCATTTTGTGGGGATGGAGGTATTTACTTTGGACTTGACAGGGGCTACCTAAGCTTAAAAGTACTTTGCTTCTCACCATGAGTCTCACTTTGAGAAAACTGTTTTCATTTGCAAGTGATTCTTCACTGGAGATAGTTATGGATGACAGTACACATCTACTTCTCTTTGTTCAAGTATTCCATGTGGTAAAAACCCATGTAGTTCCAGTCCATTTTGCAGTCTCTTGGGATTCATATGCCTGCTTATTTTCAAAAGAGTGAAAGAAGTACACCTCACAACACTCAGGAAGCAGAGGCCTGTGGATTTCTGTGAGTTTGAGGCCACCCTGGTCTACATAGTGAGTTCCAGGACAGTCAAAGATTTGTATAAAAGCCTTGTATCTACATCTAAAAACAAGATGAGGAGAGATGATGGCTAAGTGGTTAAGAGCACTGATTGTTCTTCCAGAGGTCTGGAGTTCAATTCCCAGCAACCACATGGTGACTCACATCTGTAATGGAATCCGAAGCCCTCTTCAGGTGTGTCTGAAGACAGCTTCAGTTAACTCATAAATATAAATAAATACATATACTCATATAAATAAATAAATCTTAAAAACCAAACAAACAAAACAAAATAAAAAACAAGATGGGAGAGGGAGAAAGAAAAAGAAGAGGGAGACAGAGTCAGAACTTGAAGTTGGCTGGGTGAGGAGATTCTGAGGAACTAGGTGGAGTTGGGGGAGGTGAAATGTAACCAGAAAGTATTGCAAAACAAATCCATCAACACAAAATAAGTAAAAGAAACTGACAACAAATCTTGGTGAAGAATCAGGAAAAGAAGACTTATTAACCACTGCTGGGAATATAAACTTGTATATCCACCACAAAAATCAGGTTTACAGGAGGCCTCCACAATGAGGTTTTCATACTGGATGTACAAGTTCAAGCACTGCACAGCATAACAATGAAAGAGCATTCTCTCACTGTTTATGGGGTTCCATTTACAGTCTTTCTAAATGTCACATGCCCTCTCAAGCATCTGCTCCCACAAAAACATCACATGCCTTCTCACAAAACAGCTTTCACAAAAACATCACAGGAAACAAGTGAGTCTCGAAAGAAACCAGAAATTTCCACTTGAGACATGTGCCCTCTGTTGACATGTTTCTCTATTGCCTAATTACATACCAAAATCCATGCTAGCCTCCAGAATTCTTTGATCTCTATTCACATGTACTTGTTATAGATCTCAAAGTCTCTACACCAGCCTCCTGGCCCTTCTCACCTACTTGTCTTCCACTTGTCTAGCTCCCAGGATGTTCCAAATTACAGCTCACCTCATTCTGCAATTGCTCAGTTCCCTTTAGAACTACAAAAGCAACTACGACACAGCTCCACCACTTTTCTTGATCCCTCTGCTTTTCTGTTGCTGAGGGATAGATAGCTCTGGCCATGGCCAGTCTCCTTCATTTTTGCTCTGCTCTCAAACATTCTAATGCCTCTGGATGTTCTCTCAAATCTACCATAAAACCCTTCTCCCTAACCAAGAATCAGTCATTTCAGTTGTTTCTTTTTTGTGCCCTCATTTATACCTGGTGTCAAAACCTGGAGTGACAAAATGGGTCCCCTTTTAAGGGGTCCAGCGCCTTCCTAACTAAGACACGTGCTGATTTGCTCCCCCTTTGGTATGGATCATTTGTTTCTGCTAACTTCTGCCACCCGCCATATTCAACTACAAATCTAGAGACCACCTCTACAGTTGATTCTCTTCTACCTCCTCAACCATGTGTCTTATTGGCAAATGTACTCTGGAAAGTGGCATCTCATGCCTGCTTTGACTCAGTCTCTCTTGGCTCCTGCAACCTACTGCTACACCAATGCATCAGACCGCTCCTCTCACTCTGCTAGACACCCATCAGGTGAAAAGGAATATCTCTGCATCCAAGCAATAAGGACTCATCACAAAAATACTCAATGACATTGTTGGAGTTTCATTTTCTCTTAATGTTGTGTCAGGACATTTTTTATGTTACCACCCTGGGTCTTTGACTTTTGATTTTGTGCTTTTATGAGAATCTTAAGTGTTCCATCATGTATGTACCAGTGTCTAAATATGTTTCATGTGCTTTATATTTGGCTTTTCTTCTTCTCTTTTTGTGTTATTTCAATTTTTGTTTTGGTTTATTTAATTTTGTATTTATTATTATTATTATTATTATTATTATTATTATTATTATTATCTTTATCATTATTATTCCTTAGATATCTTTTTGTTCCCTAATGAGGGACAGAAAGGGAGATCCAGATGGTAGAAGAAAGGGACAGGAACTAATAAAAGCTGGAGGAGGGGAAACAGTAATCAGAACATACTGATGAAAAAAATTTCAATAGAAGGCCAACCAAACAGAAAAAAAACAGGTTTTTTTTTTTAAAGAAAAACATACAAGACATATACACAGGTAAACAAAATCCAAATCAGAAACCATAATATACAAGCAAACACCAGTGAGACAAAACATGCTCAAACAAAGCAACAGAAGACGAAACATCTACAACAATACTATTGTCCATCTACAGCTGGACATGGGGGCTATCCTTAAATGTGGTTAATATACTCAATGAGATTCCATTATATAAAACTAAGTTGCAGATGTCAGTTGGAGATAGTATCTTGGTCCAGTTCCTCCTCTCCACAGGGAAACTGTCTGGCTTGAACTTGTTCAGTCCCTGGGAATGCTGCTACGGACTCTAGGGGCTCATATGTGCATCAGTTCTAATTTGTCTGGAGACACTGTTTTCTTGGTATCATTCACTCTCTGGCTCTTGCAATCTTTCTACCTCCTCTTGCACAAAGCTCCCCAAACCCTGAAGGAAGGGATTTGATGAAGACATCTCATTTAGGACTGAGTGTTCCAAATACTGTCACGCTTGCATGTTGTCCAGTCATGGGTCTCTGTATACGTTCCCATCGACTGAAAAGAAGTTTCTTTGATGTTGACTGAGTGAGGCACTGATCTCTGCTATAGCACAGTGTTTTTAGGGGTCAGTTTATTGGTATATTCCTTTAGCAGAATAATAATACTTGGTTTTCCTCTAAGTTTATAGCCTATCCAATTTAGGGTTTTCGAACTGTTGTAAGTTTCTTGCTGTAATTTTTCAGTAATTAATTAATTTACATTGCATCCTGATCATAGCTTCTCTCCCGTCTCTTCCCAATCCTTGCCTCTTAACCTACCCTTGCCCAATCTCCCCCTCCCTTTCGCATCAGAGGAGAAAACTCGCACACATATCAACCTGCGTGGGTCTAGCCAGTTGTAGTAGGATTAAGCACATCTTCTAATAATAAGTCTAGACAAGGCAGCCCAGATAGGAGAAAGGGATCCAAAAGCAGGCAATAGAGTCAGAGATAGACCCTGATCCCTTTGTAAAGAGACCCACATAAAGACGAAGCTGTACTTCAGCTACATATGGGTAGGGACCCTAGGTCTGTCCCATGCATGCTCTTTAGGTGTGGTTCCTATGGGTCCAGCTTAGTTAATTATGCTGGTTTTTCTTGTGGTGTCCTTGATTTCTCTGTCTCCTTCAATCCTTCCTCCCTATCTTCCACAAGATTCCCTGAGCTCTAGCTCATGCTAGGCTAAGAGTCTCTGCTTCTGTTTCCATCAGTTGCTGGGTGAATCCTCTCAGATGACCGTTATACTACACTCCTATCTGCAAGTATACTAGAAAATCCTTAATATTGTCATGGGTGGGCTCTCTCTCAAGGCATGGCACCCAAGTTGTAGCAATCTTTGTTTGGCCATTTCCTCATATTTTGCTTCATGTTTATCTCTGCACATCATGTATTCAGGACAAATTGTGGATCAAAGGTTTTGTGGCTGAGTTGGTATCCCCATCCCTCCATTAAAAGTCCTCACTGGTTACAGAAAGTAGCTATTTCATATTCCATATCCACTATTTCTAGGAGCCTTAGCTAGGGTTATGCTCATAGACTCCTGGGGTTTCCTTTCTCCTAGGTGTTTTTCTCTTCCCAAAGATGTCCCACACCCTACTACAAATCCCAGCTCCCTCTCCTAGTCTTCTCTACCTCGCTCCTCCCCACAACAAATCCCTCATGTTACCCTCCTCACCCTGTCTCCTACCAAGTTCCCTCCACCCATCCACCCCCAACATCTATGGTATTTCCCATTCTCAGTGAGATTCAAAAACACCCCTCCCCTTAGGTTTCCTTTTTGCTTGGTTTCTCTGTGTCTATGGATTCTAGCATGGTTATCTTGTATTTGATGGCTATTATCCATTTCTAAGTGAATACATACCATGTGCATCTTTCTGGATCTGGGGTACCTCAGTAAGGATGATCTTTTGTAGTTCCATCCATTTGTCTGCAAATTTTATGATGTCCCTATTTTTAATAGCAGAATTGTATTTCATTGTGTAAAGGTACTACATTCTTCAGTTGAGAGACATCTAGATTGTTACCAGTTTCTGGCTATTACAAATAAAGCTGCTATAAACATAGTCAAGAAAGTGTCCTTGTAGGATGGTGGAACATCTGTTGCAAATATTCCCTGCAATGGTAGAGCTGAGTCTTAAGGTAGAACTATTCCCAGTTTTTGGAGAAACTGCAAAGTTGATTTCCAAATTGGTTGTATAAGTTTACACTTCCACCAACAATGTAGTAGTATTCCTTCTCATACTTCTAATGCCTTCTTATACTCTTGAGTGGGTTTGCTTCTTCTTTCTTCTTTTCTAGAGCTTTTAGTTGTACTTTTACCTTACTAGATGAGAACATTCCAACTTCTTTATGAAGGCACTTACTGGGATGAACTTTCCTATTATCACTTTCATTGTATCCGATAAGTTTGGGTATATTGTGCCTTCATTTTCATTGAATTCTAGAAAATCTTTCATTTCTGCCTTTGTTTTTTTCCCTGACCTAGTGGTTATCTTGTAGAAAGCTGTTCAGTTGCCATGAGTTTGCAGGCTTTCTGTTGCTTCTGTCATTGTTGACGTCCAGCTTTGATCCATGATGGTCTGATGAGGTAAAAGGAGTTATCTCAATTTTCTTGTATCTGTTGAGGCTTGCTTTGTGACCAATTATATGGTGAATTTTGGAGAAGGTTCCATGAACTGATGAGTAGTTTATTCTTTTCTACTCAGGTGAAACGTTCTGTAGATATTTGGTCCATTTCAAGCATAATGTCTATTGGTTTCTGTCTTGATGACCTGCCCATTGGTGAGGGGAGATTGTTGAAGTCTCCCATTATTAATGCATGGAGTTCAGTGTGTGAATTAAGCTTTAGTAATGTTTCTTCTATGCATGTGGGTGCCATTGTACTTGGGGTATAAGTATTCAGAATTGATGCCTCATCTTGGTAAATTTTTACTTTGGTGAGTATGAAGTGTCCTTCCTATCAGTTTTGTTTAATTTTGGTTGAAAGTTTATTTTATTGTCTATTAAAATGGCTACTCCAGCTTTATTTCTGGCTCTCTTCACTTGGAAAGCCTTTTTCTAGCCCTTTACTCTGATGTAATGTTTTTGCTGCTGAGATGTGGTTTTTTTGTATGAAGCAGAATGGTAGATCCTGTTTTCACATCTATTCTATTACCCTGTGTCTTTTTTATTTGAGAATTGAGTCCATAGATGTTCAGAGATATATATAACCAATGGTTGTTAATTCTCTTTATCTTGATGTTGGTAGTTGTAGTACGTGTATGTTTGTGCCTGTGTGGATGCATGGATGCATGTGTGTGTGTGTGTGTGTGTGTGTGTGTGTGTGTGTGTGTGTGTTTCTTTCTTTTAGTTTTTCTGATGTGGAGTTGTTTACTTCCCTTTTTGGGTAGAGTTAAACTACTTTAGTTGGAGTTTTCATTCTGGTGTGTTCTGTAGAGCTGAATTTGTGCATAGATATTGTTTAAATTTAGTTTTGTCGTGTAATATCTTGTTTTCTCCATCTATAGTGATTGAAAATTTTCCTGTGTATAATAGTCTGGGCTTGCATCTATGGTCTTTTAAAGACTGGAAGACATCTGTCCAGGCCCATCTGGATTTTAAAGTCTCTTTTGACAAGTTGGATGTAATTCTGATAGGTTCCTTTGTGTGTTATTTGGGCTTTTTCCTTGCTCCTTTTAGTATTCTTTGTTCTACAGATTTAGTGTTTTGATTTTTATGTGGTAGGAGGAGTTTCTTTTTTTGGTCCAATCTAATTTATTTCCTGTGTCTTGTATTTTTATAGACATCTCTTTATCATCTTATAGGTTGGGGGCATTTCCTTCTACATTTTTGTTGAAAAAATTTCTGGAACTTGGAGTTAGAATTCTTCTCCCTGTTCTATTTCTATTACTCTTAGGTTTGGTCTTTTCATAATTTCCAGATTTCCTGAGTGTTTTATATCAAGAACATTTTAGGTTTAACATTTTCTTTTACCAATGGATGTGATTCTTTTATTTCATCTCTCATATTCTGTTGATAATGCCTGTTTCTGTAATTCCTATTCTTCTACCTCAGTTTTCCATCTCCAGAATTCCCTAAGTTTGTGTTTTCCTTATTGCTTCTATTTCCAATTTCATGTCATGGACAGTTGTATTCATTTTCTTTCCTGTTTGATTGTATTCACCTGTATTTCTTTTAGGAATCCATTCATTTCCTCTTCAAAGGATTCCATCATCTTCATAAGATTGGTTTAAGGTCATTTTCTTGTGCTTTCACTATGTTATGCTATCCAGGGCATTCTGTAGTTGGTTGTGTTCTTTTACTGGCCTATAGCCATCTGTTTGTCCCTGGTGCCAACAGAATATAGTCAGAGTTTGGGGCCAGAAAATAGAGTAAAGACAAGGTGCAGTTTACAATGGTTGAGTGTGTGTTTTAGAGGGACTTGCCAGGTAGGGGTTTGGGGGAAGAGGTCTAACCTGCATGTCTCTAGTTCCTACAGGTCTCCAGAAATGCAGGCAGAGCCTTAGGCCCTAATATGGAGCTGAGAGTACAGGGCACAACTCCAGTGTGAGCAATTCTAACTGTGGTAAGACAGTCATAAAGCAGTTGTAATTAGCATCTCCCCAATGGCTAAGGAGAGCCAACGTCTTTACAAGTATTTATTAACCACCAAATCTTCTTCTGAGACCTATTTACACAGATTATTAACACATTTTTGATTGAGGATTAAGGGATGAGAATTTAATTTTGCAGTTCTATTTATACTTTAGACATTAATCACTTCTTTACTTATATTTAGCTAAGAATTTTTCCAATTCTGTAGTTTGCCCATTTACTGTACTAGTGATACACTATGCTGTATAGAATTTTTAAAATTTTTATGTATTTCCATTTGTCAGTCATTGGAGTTATCTCTTATGTTCTTGGAGACTTTTCAGGGAAAAAAAAAAATGCTTATGCCGTGTCAGGGACCACTCTGTCAAATGTTAGAACCCACACTGCCAAAAGCTTGGCTTGGGGGCCAAAATTGTTAGAGACTGCACTGCCCCCAAGCTTTGGGGGCTAAATTGTTCCAGCTCATACTACTGCTCCAGTCTGTATGTCAGGGTTCAGCAAGAAGGAGAGTGAGGGCAGACATGAAGAATGGAAAACAGACATAATGTGATTCAGTCCCGTTTATTCTCAAGTCTTTCTTCTTCTCTCTTTCCAAGTCCCTTGTTCCTAGTCCAAGTCCCAAGTCTTGAGTTCTTAGTCCCTAGTTCCTAGTCCCTGGTGCCTCCAAGTTCCAAGTTTCCAGTACCTAGTACCAAGTCTCAGGTCCTAATTTTAGTTCCAGTTGTAATAAGTCTCAAATCCTAAGCCCTGTTCTAGTTCTAAACTGCTAGTCTCCCAGTTCCAAGTTTCCAGTCTCAAGTTCTTCTTCCAAGTTTCTTAGTCCAAGTTCTAAGTTTCAAGTTACCTACCTCTGTCTGCCTCTTGCCTTTTATATGTCTCACTTCTAAGTCATGCCTTTAAGTCCTGTCTCTAAATCACACCTTTAAGTCACACCTTTAAGTCTCACACACCCAAGGGAAGATCTTGGATATATAAAACAAGATGTTATCAGAGTGTGTTCAGCTGTTGTAGGCTGATGTAAACAAGTCTCTTGTCAGGGTATTTGGCTCAAGATTGCTACCAGGATGATAGCCGCCTTCTGTCGGCTCCCCACAATGCCATTATTTAGGTTCATTTTTCTGAAATTTTCTCTAGCAGTTTCCGAATTGCAGGTTTTCTACTAGTGTTTTTATATAACATTTATATAAGCTTGTTTCTGACTGAAAGAGAAAAGGATCTAATTTCACTTGTCGATATTTGAGGATCAAGATTTGTGCAATGCAATTTATTTAACAATCTGATTTTCCAGTGTGTTTTTGATACTTTTACTAAGTCTTTAGTTCTGTGGGAATTTTTAAGCCAGCTATTCCATTGTTTTTCTGCATTTTTGTTCTTCTATCAAAACTGTGTTATCTTATCAGTGTGGCTCAGAAGTATCATTTAATTATGTTGTGATACTTCCTGCATTATTGTTTCTGCTCAGGGTTGCTTTGGCTATTTAAGGTCTTTTAATTTTCCATAGTGATTTTAGATTTTTTTTTTCTCTTTTAAGAAGAGTGTCACTAGAATTTCTAGGATTTGGATAGTGATTGATGCAAATATGTAGATTAGGTTCAGAATTATAGCCATTTATGAGCATATGTCATTCCATCTTGTAATATCTTTTTCAATTCTTTTCCTTTAGTATTTTTAAGTTTTTACTGTAAAGATCTCACCTTGTCTGAAGTCCAACATAATACTTGATGAGGCTTTCTGGCGATGAGGGTTTCCATCCTATGTTTTATTTGGTTGGTTGATGCTTTGATTTCCAGCATGACTTTTTGGATATTTTTGTCGGATCTAATGTTCTTACTCTTCCCAATTACAGATAGTTTTGTGTCCTTTTCTAACTTCCTTACTCAGGTCCTTAACTGGTTTTCTTACTCTATTTATGTAGTTACATAAGTCTTCTATGAGATCACTTATTCTTTGTTAATGATTGTTATTAGATATATTTATTTTATATATATATGTGTGTCTATGTGTACATGTGTATATTTACATGTCTGTATGCATGTACTTATACAAGGGTGTGTGTGTGTGCATGTGTGTACCATGTAATTACAATGTCAATTTAGGTCAGAAGTGAGTTCCCCCAAGAACTGGAATTACAGTGAGCAACTGTGTGGGTGTTGGGGATAAAACTTTGGTCCTCTGCAAGATCAAATGCTCTTAATTGCTGAGCAAGCTCTCCAGCCTTCACTTAGTCTTTTAAATGTAAGGCTCTGAAATATTTTTCTGACATTTAATTTGTTTTCTTATCTTTGGTTTGTAGTATTGAAGAGTTGTGACCATGTGGAGTTGTCACAATCATTGTCTTACTCTTTTCTGTGGTTCTTTCTTGAGTGTTGTGCAATTGTTTTGTTTGTTGGTGTGTCACTGCATAGACCAAGCTGGCCTCAAATTCAGAAATCCACTTGCCTCTGCCTCCTAAGTGTAGGGATTAAAGGTGTGTACCACCACCGTGTACCCAGCTGCATATGTGTTCTGATTGATATGTCCTCCAAGTCTTAACTTTGTGCTTCCCCCACTACATTCTTATTGTTTATGTGTTTTATTTTATGTAAGTCTTCCTGGTGATTTGTGTTCACTTACAGATACGTTCTCCACTGGTCTTTTTATTATATTTGACATTATAATGTAGTTATATTCCTCCCTTCCATTTCTATCCTCCAACCTTCACATAAACTCTCCCTTTTTTCCTTCAAATTCATGGTCTCTTTTTTCATTAATAGATACTGCATGAATGTATGTATATACATGCATATCTATATACATATATTTCCCTAAATATAACCTGTTCAGTTCAGGTAAGGCTACTTGTAAATATTGTTTCAGTGTTCACCATTTGGTACTGGACAACCAATTGGTGTACTCTTCCCTGGAGATGACTACCTCCTGCTTCTACTGTTCCTCAGTTGTTTATAATTTTGTTTGTATATTTCTTTGTTGGTTCTTTCTTTTATTTACTTATCTATTTGTATTCCAAATGCTGTCCCACTTCTAATCTCCCCTCACAGAGTCACTCCCTCCATCAACCCTCTCCTTATTCCCCGAGAGGGTGTGGACCATCCTCAGTATCCCCCCATCCTAGCCCATCAAGTCTCTATATGATTAGGCACATTTTCTTCCACTGAAGCCAGACAAGGCAGCCCTGTTGGAGAACTGAGACCACAGTCAGGCTATACCTTTAGGGAGAGCCTCTGCTCCAGCTGTGGAGGGCCCACATGGAGACTGAGGTATAAGGGGCCTTGGTCCAGCCTGTATATGCTCTATAATTGGTGGCTCAGTCTGTAAGAGCTCCCAGGTGTCCACATTAGTTGACTCTGTTGGGTTGCCTGTGGGGTTTCTATCCCCTTCAGGGCCTTCAATTTTTCCCCTAAATCTTTCATAAGAGTTCCTGGCCTCCATCTAATGGTTGCCAGTGGGTATTTTCAGTAGTTTCAGTCAGTTGCTGCATACAGCCTTTCACAGGACAGTTATGATAGAGGCCTGTATTCAAACATAACAAAGTATCACTAATAGTGTCAGGTATTAGTGCTTGCCCATGGGATGGGTCTAAAGTTGGGCCAGTTAATGGTTGGCCATTTCTTCAGTCTCTGTTCTGTCTTTGTTTCTATTTCTTTTAGATAGAACAAATTTGGAGTAGAAAATTTTGTGGGTGGGTTCATGTCCTTATGCCTCCCCTCTGGGGTCTGCCTGGCTATGAATGGTGGCCTCTTCACATTTCAAGTTCCCAACTGTTGGGCATCTCACCCACATTTACTCCTGGGAGGTTCCCCCATTCCAGATCTCTGAAACTTCCTACAGATTCCCACCATCCCCACACACCCCTAGTAGCTGCAGATTTTCATTCATTCTCCTGGTCCTCTGGGCCTCTCTCCTGTCTCTCCTGATCCTGGCAACCCATCCTCTTCCTCATTCACTTTCACATACAGATCTCTTACTCCCTTTGCCTCCAATGAATATATTGTTTCTGTTCTAAGTGAGATTCAAGCATTCTCTCTTGGGCCTCCCTTCTTATTTAACTTCTTTGGGTTTGTGGGGTGTATCACGGGTATTCTATACTTTTTTACTAATATCCACTTATCCGTGAGTTTATACAATGCATGTCTTTTGGGTCTGGGTTACCTCACTCAGGATGATATTTTCTAGTTTCACCCATTTGCCTACAAAATTCATGATGTCCTTGTTTTTAATAAGTGTATAGTATTTCATTGTGTAAATGAACCACATTTTCTGTATCCATTTCTTAGGGTGAGGGATGTCTCTGTTGTTTCCAATTTCTGGCTATTATGAATAAGTCTTCTATGAACATAGTGGAGCACATAGTCTTGTGATATGGTGGAGCATCTTTTGGGTATATGCCCAGGAGTGGTATAGCTGGGTCTTCAAGTAGAACTAGTTTCAACTTTCTGAGGAATCTCCAGATTGATTTCCAGAGTGGCTGTACAAGTTTATAATCCCACCAGCAATGGAGGAGTGGTCCCCCTTTCTCCACATCCTCACCACCATGTGCTGGTGGATGAGTTTTTGATCTTAGCCATTCTGATTGGTGTAAGGTGGAATCTCAGAGTTGTTTTGATTTGCATTTCCCTGATGACTACGGATGGTGAACATTTCTTTAAGTGTTTCTTGGCCATTAGAGATTTCTCTGTTGAGAATCCTCTGTTAAGCTTTGTACTCCATTTTTTAATTGGACTATTTGGTTTATTGGAGTCTAACTTCTTGGATTTGTTGTACATTTTGGTTATTAGCCCTTTGTCAGATGTAGGGTTCATGAAGGTATTTCCCAATCTGTATGTTGCCCATTTGATTTATTGGCAGTGTCCTTTGCCTTGCAGAGGCTTTTCAATTTCATGAGGTCCCATTTATCTATTGTTGATCTTAGAGTGTGAGCCATTGGTGTTCTGTTCAGGAAATTATCTTCAGTATCAATGAGCTCAACTTCTCTCTTCTATGAGATTTAGTGTATCCCATTTTATGTTGAGGTCCTTAACCCATTTGGACTTGAATTTTGTGCAGAATGATAAATATGGATCTATTTGCATTCTTCTACATACAGATATCCAGACCAGAACCATTTGTTGAAGATGCTTTCTTTTTTTTTTATTGTATGTTTTGGCTTCTTTGTCAAAGATAAAGTGACCATAGGTGTGTGGGTTTATTTCAGGGACCTCAATTCAGTTCCATTGATCACCTGACCTGTTTCTGTAACAATACCATACAATTTTTATTACTATTGCTCTTTAGTAGAGCTTGAGGTCTGAGATGGTGATTTCTCCAGAAATTTATTCACCGTTCAGGACTGTTTTTGCTATTCCGAAGTTGAGAATTGCTCTTTCAAGGTCTATTTTAAAAAATGTGTTGGAGTTTTGATGGCAATGGCATTAAATCTGTAGGTTGCTTTTGGTAAAATGATCATTTTCACTATGTAAGTCCTACCAATTTTTGAGCATAGGAAATCTTTCTACCTCCTGATATCTTCTTCATTTTTTTTTCTTCAGAGACTTGAAGTTCTTGTCATAAAGATCTTTCACTAGATTGATTAGAGTTATACAAAGATATTTTATATTATTTGTGGCTATTGTTTTTCCCTAATTTATTTCTTGGCCCATCCACCATTGTATAAAGAAGGGCTACTGGTTTGAGTTAATTTTATATCCAGCCACAAATTATCAGCTATAGGTGTTCTCTGGTAGAATTTTGGGGTTCGCATATGTATACTATCATATCATTTGAAAATGGTAATACCTTAACTTCCTCCTTTTCAATTTGTACCCGCTTGATCTCCTTTTGTTGTCTTATTACTCTAGCTAGAACTTCAAGTTCTATATTGAATAGACAGGGAATTAGCAGCCTTGTCTTGTCCCTGATTTTTGTGATATGGCTTCAAGTTTCTCTCCATTTAATTTGATGCTGGCTATTGGCTTGCACTTTATTGCTTTTACTTTGTTTGGATATGTACTATGAATCTCTGATCTCTCCAAGCCTTTTAACATGAAGAAGTGTTGGATTTTGTTGTAGGGTTTCTCAACATTTAATGAGATGATAATGTATTTTTCCCCTCTCTGGGTTTATTTATATAGTGGAATATGTTGAAGGATTTTTGTATATTCACCCTTGGAATGAAGCCTATTTAATCACAGTGAATAGTGTTTTTGATGTGTTCTTTGATTCAATTTGTTAGAATTTTATGCTGTATTTTTATGCTGATATTCATAAGCAAAATTAGTCTGAAGTTCTCTTTCTTTGTTGAGTCTGTGTGGTTTAGGTGACTATTGCTTAAAAGTATGACTTCTGTAGTGTTATTCGGTTTCTATTTTATGGAATAAATTGAGGAGCACTAGTATTAGCTCTTCTTGGAAAGTCTGGTAAAATTCTGCACTAAAACCATCTAGCCCTGGGCTTTTTTCTTTTTCTTTCCTTTTTCTTTCTTTCTTTCTTTCTTTCTTTCTTTCTTTCTTTCTTTCTTTCATTTTTTTCTTTTCTTCTCTTTGTTGGGAAACTTAATGACTACTTCTATTTCATTAGGGGTTTTGAGACTGTTTAGTTTATGGATTTTCTTCTAGCACCTTGATTGTTTTAGGTTTAGTGTTTAAAATTTTGATCCATTTGGAGTTATATTTGTGCAGCTTGATAGACAAAGATCTAATTTTCTTCTTTTAAACAAGGACAGCCAATTTCTCCAGCACCATTTGTTGAAAGTGCTCTCTTTTCTTCAGCTTGAGTTTTTCAATTTTTGTCAACTATTAAGTAGCTGAAGTTCCATGTACTCATTTTGAGTCTTCATATTTGTTTAAGTGATGTATGTGTCTGCTTTTGTGTCAATACCTTATTGATTTGTTACTTCAGCTTTGTGATGTATCTTAATGTTTGGATTGTTTTCCCTTCAGCACTTTTTCTTTCTGTTCAAGTTATTTTTTTCTATCTAGGGCCTTTTGTGGCTTCTTATAAAATTTAGGATAGTCCTCTTTCTATGAAGAATAACATGAGGATTTTAACTGAGATTTCATTGAATCTGTACATAGATTAATAGAATACTTATTTTCATGATATTATATCTACCCATCTACCAATACACATAGAGCATGTGATGTCTATTCATTAATTACAGTTTATCATGGGGAAGAGTCAATGACAATAACAAATACAGTGATTCCTCAGAAATATTGAGATGAACTTGAATTAGAAGACACTTGTATGTTTTTCTTGTTTCCCTGCCATGGTTCAGAGATAGCATCACTAAGGTACTTAGTAGAAAAAATATGTTTCACAGATTTTTAGAGCCAATAGCACCTATAATTACATAGTAAAATGAAAAAGGAATTGGGAAAATGAGAATAGAGAGAGTAAAGAATGAATGAGAAACAGTACATGTTTTAGGGGCATGAATAATAGTAGATAAAATATCTCACAGTACTTCACCAAGGCATTGACAGGGGTGTATTCTGCTCAAGCAATTGTCTACAGCACACCCAGGGAAAATCTCAACTCCAAGCTCTGGTGCCTCTTTTCAGCTTCCATCTACTCATCTGGTTATGCTCTAGTCATCAAGCCACCCACTGCTTGACTCTCTGTACATCAAGTTGACAATGTTTCCACCTGCTGTTTTTCTAGTGTCCATGTCTAGAGGACATGGCTGCTACCATTTTCCTTGATCTAATGCAAGCAAGATGGTGAAACTTGGTGCCAGCTTGGCCATTCCTTTGGAAAGAAAAATTTCAATAAGCCGATTTCTTTTTTTTTTTTCTTTCTTTCTATGCTAAAAGTAGAGTCTATTGTTCCTTCCTGGGACTCTAGACTTTCATTGAGTCTTTCAGAAGCAACTTTCACTTCATCATCACACCCAACAACTCCCTGAACCATGAAGATACTTTTTAAATTTTATATTTCCAATTTAAGAAAGAGAATTTTCTTATCTATTGTATGTAACTAAAGCATGTTCATTACCAATGTGTAAATAAATGATATGGTTTTCATTATTGACATTATTGAACATACCTTCAGGGTGAATTTAGAGGTTTGTATCAGAGAACCATTTAGCTGTTACTTTTGAATTTATGGTGATGTACAAGGGTGTGGTTGTGGAAGTAGAAGCCCCTCACCTCATGGCAGCTAGGTACAAAAATAGAGGTAGGATTAGGCCATTGTTACAATATGCCTCTCAATGACAAACCTCCAATCACTAACTTCCTTTCCTTTAAAAAATATTTGTGTTTATTTTTCATTATTTGTATGAATACACAAATATACAGCTGTTGAGTGCAGGTGCTCATGGAGGCCAACAGAGGCTATCTGATCTCCTGGATCTGGAGTTACAGGTAGTTTTGAGCCATGAAATATGGGTTCTGGAAACCAAATTCATCACCTCTGCAAGAGTTCTCTCTTACATGCTCTTACATGCTCTTAAACTGGGTCATTTTCCCAAGCCCAAGGTCTCTCCACTTAAAGGCTTTACCATGTCCAAGTCATAGGTTAAAAGTCATCACCATTAAATGGATGTGTCATGTACAAGCAATAGCAACATCCAGCTATCTATAGATACAAAAATTATGTTTGTTAATGATCCAGTTTTATGAACGATATGATTACTAGAATAGTAGGCAAAAATCAGAATTATAACTTACACATATCTAATTTTCCTCAGACCCCCCAGTCTGTATGCAGTAAAAGTTGTGGTCCTGGATTCAGAAAATCCATCCCAGAAGGAAAAGTGGCCTGTTGTTTTGACTGCATTCTCTGCCCAGAGAATGAAATTTCCAATGAGACAGGTAAGTGTGTGCTGTATAAAATTTTTCTACTTCTAGTTAAGAGTCTCTTTTCTTTATGAGGATTAAGGGCATCTGAACTTAGATTCTCACATTTACTGCAAACACTTTATATAATGAGCCATCTCCTTGGCCCAAGTTGTTTATTAATAAAAAAATGAATGTTAAGCAAAGTGTAGTAGTGCACACCTTCTGTATTCAGGAGGCAAAGATAAGCAGAACTCAGAGTTTACAACCAGCATGGTTTACATAACAGGTTCCACGACAGCCAGGGCTACAAAATGAGAACTTGTTTTAAAAATAATTTTATAGCAAATAATTTGCCTTCCCACAGATGTCTTTGATTGCTATCCCAGGGCTTAGAGGACTTTCATCAGTGCTCCCTGTGTCTTCTGAGGCTATGTACAAGACACAAGAAATGGCTAGGTGCTTTCACACTCACATTCACACGCTATCTAATTCAGGTTTCAGTACACAAAAGGTGATTGGCTGAAGTGATTTAAATGTGATAGTTAAAATTCCTTTCTCTTTCTTACAATTCTGGGAAGAGCGAGTGGGGGGGGGGGTTGAAATGAAACAGACAAAGGATGTTTTCAGATTTTTCATCACCCTGAAGTCAGAGCAAGTATTTCCCTAATGGATGTTTCTCCAGATATCTCTGAATATAGTCAAGGGTAACAGATTTTCAAATATCTGTGGTGGAAGAGGGAAGAAGGACAAACATGATATGCCACCCTCATTCTTAGCATTCTCACACTTGTCTCCAGGCTTAAAACATAGGCAACTCTCCTTACCTAAGACTCAAAGAAGTATCTAAAAATATTTTCACCTGTTTTTAAGGGAACCACTTTTCATCTCATTCTGTGAGTTTTAATTCCCCACAGTGCTGAACTCCACAAGTTTAGCTGAGAAATGCTGCCCAAAACAATAATTCCATTCTCAGCTGGGACCCCCACATAAGAATGAAGCCATATTTTATTTGAAAATGCAGTTAGTCCAATTGCTAAGGTCTCTATAGTCTATAAAGTCTCAAAACTGTTTAAAAGGCCAAAGTTCAAAGTCTCTTCTGAAACTCAAGACAATCTCTTAAATATAACTCCCAGTTAAATATAAGTCAAAACTCTGATCACATATCTCCAACATAAAATGACACAAAATATGCATTACCATTTCAAAAAGGAAGAAAAGGACCAAAGTAAAGAAATACTGGATCAGTGCAAGACCAAAAACTAGCAGAGCAAACCAAATTCTGCATTCCCATTTCTGATGCCAAAGCATTTTTCAGTACTCCAATTCCTTCCAGCTTTGTTGTCTGCAACACACTTGTCTTTCTTGGATTCATCGCACAGCTGGTCAGCAGTGTTCCTCAGAAGATATCCCACAACTGTGGTATTTCCAATATCTTAGTGTCTCCAACACAATCAAGACTTCACCTTCACAGCTCCACTCAGGCCCTCTTTGGGCCTCAATTAAGGGACACCCATAAAACAAACCTGGTAATTTCCTTAGCTATGGAAGAAGATTCCACAGCTCCTTTCATGGATTCTTGACGCTAAATCCAGAACCATGTGGGTGAAACTGCCACCACTCTGCTAATTGCTGGGGCTGGAACATGGCCCCATCATTCAACTACATCTTCATTTGCTTTCTGTTGTTACTGGTTTCATTCATTGCTTGAGCTTTTCCTTAATTTCTTTCCACAATTTGGAAGCTTTAGCTGGGTGAGATCTTTCCCTGAGGTCTCCACTTCCTTTATTGAGTTAGCATCAGGCTTTTCTTTAAATGTATTATCTCCTTGAACACTGGTCTTAGTGCCATTATATTTTCTGGTGTTCATCACCTCCTCAAACCATACAATTTGGTTTTTTTCCTTGCTCAGATTACTCCTTTTCATTATAGATCTGCATAAGGGTGGCCACTAATAACCACACAACAGTCAATACTAGACTGTCTTTATATCTCCTCTAGCCATGCCATTAATCTAAGTTTCTTAAGTTTGGCCTCAGACAGATTTTTTTTTTTTTTTTGGACAAATCGAGAAAGCTGCCACATTCATCTCCAAAATATCACAAGAACAGCCTCTAGGCTAGTTAGTAATATTCCTCTCCTGTGAAGCCTCTTGAGCCAGGACATCATAATCTACATTGCTCTCTGCACCACTGTCTTCCATGCTCAAACTAGGATGGTACCTTAAGGTCTACTTAAATCACCCAACCACTGTTCTGGTCCAAAATCCAAAACTCTTCTACATTCCTACAACAAACATTGTTAGCCCAGACACAGCAATACCTCACTCCTGTTATCAACTGCTAACTTCATCATTATTCCACTACTGTGACAATCCACAATGACCATGACAACTCCTATAAAAGAAAGCATTTAGTTGGGGCTTGCTGAGTTTCAGAGCTTTAGTTGATCATCATCATAGTAAGAAGCTTTGTGGCACACACACAGACATGGTGCTGAAGAAATAGCTCAGTTCTACGTCTGGATCTGCACACAACAGAAAGAGAGCCACTGGGCCAGAATTTGTCTTTTGAAAGCCTCAAACCATACCCCCAATGACACACTTCCTCCAAAAATACCACACCTTCTAATCTTTCTCAAGTAACTGTCATTCACTGATGACTAGGTATTCAAATATATGATTCATGGGTGGCATTCTTATTCAAACCACCACAACACACATGGCGTGCAAGTAGAAACTGAAGACAACTGTGGGAGATCAGTTCTCTCCTTTCGCCTTTTTGCAGGTCCAGGAATAACACTCAAGATCTCAGGCTTGCAGAGCCAGTGCTTTCCCCAACTAAAGAATCTTGCCAATGCCTCCAACTGAATAATTTTGGTTAAAAACTCCCTCCCCACTGGCACCCTTCAGCTTCTACCTGAGTATGTTGATGTATACTGAATTATAGTTTACAGCAGTTCCTGTGGATGTTTAGAATGTTCTGTGGGCCCCTGCATTCTTAGTACATGGGGCAGACTTTAGAAACAGGAAAACCAAGTTTTCTTCTTTCTCAAGCACAGTGGTGGTGCTGATGGTAGTAGTAGAGGGTCATGGGAGATGGAGTGTGCGTGCATGTGCACACATGCATATATCACTCTTCACCTTCTTTGTTGAGACAAGATCTTTCACTTAATCTACAGCCTGCTAATTTTGCTACACAAGCTAGCTAGTAAGCTTGAGAGACCTTCCTGTCTCTGCCAAACCAGTCTGGAGATTATAGGTGCTTGGAGTTGCACTTGTATTTTTACATGGGTGCTGGGAATTGAACTCAAGTCCTCATACTTACATGACATACATTTTACTAAGACATTTTCTCAGCCCCCTCAGTGAATTTTGTCTATGATCTATTCCCTCTTTGTCCCACTTTAATAAGTAACTTGACACAGGTGGCACCATGTCCCTTCTCAGCATCTACTTCATACAGAACATCAGAGTCTTTGAACAGTTTGCTTCTAGGGCCTGGCATTCAAAAATATTTTTAAGATGTGTTCTCTAGTAGTTTTATACATAGATCCTCCATATTCCCCTCTCAATTTTATGTCATCTTTATTTTTTGTTTGGTCATTGTGATTTTACAACCCACCAAGTCTGATTAGTGCTGTTAAAACACACATCTACTAGAAAAAGGTTGACTTACCAGGAACATCCCAGAAGGAAACTGAATTTCCTTCCCCCAAAGCAATAAAGTCCTCTATAGCCTCAGCTAGAGTGGAGCTCATGAGCCCATCCCTGGCCTATATGGAAATGTTAGCTGTCCTGATCTTATGCAGGTCTTCTTCAGGCAAACACATCCACTATGGGTTAATGGGTGCAGCTACCACATCATGTCCAGAAGATAGTCCTGCAGCATTCCTCTTCACCATTTTGCTCTTACACTCTTTCTACCTCCTCTTCAATGATGGCTTCTAAGCTTTGGGAGGAGGGATAAGATATACATATCCCATCCAAAACTTTGGTTTACTGGGGTTGTTTCTGGAGTTTCCCTTTCTCTTTGGCTTTTTACCCTAGAGTGGAGGGGAAGTGACATCTTCACTTCCTTAACATTTTGTTTGGTGGTCTATGTTGAGGTCAGCTGAATCTTTTGTAAATCTAACATTTACTATCTTTTAACAAGCTATAGGCTAAAGAAGAGAGAATTACAATGGGGAGATGGCTCAGTAAGTAAGGTACTTACACATAAGCATGGGAATTTTGGTAAATTTCTAACAATTATGAACCTACTTTCTCACCTAGGGCTTCTGGCCATTGGCTGTCAAGGACAAAGGGTAGGCAGGGGGAAGGGGCAGGATCGAGAGGATGTGAGTACAGATGGACAGATTGACTTCTCAAATCAGCTTTAGTGAGACAGGTCAACTTTACTTGGGGTGAAAAAGGCTATATAGATCTTGGGGGAATGGGTAGGAATTTCAAAGGTGGATACATATTAATTGATAAGGTGGGAATGTCTCACTTATATGAAGCAGAATTCCAAGAGCCTGCCAGGCAGGTTCTTGTAAGGAAACAGGAAGTTGAACCTATAAAATGGCCATAGACTACGTGACCTTCCTCAGAGGTGTTTTGGAGTTACAGGCAGTAAGGGCTAAAAGGTGAGCTTTTCCAGACATGGACTGCACCCTTAATAGCAGGGTCTTCCAACAAACAATCACATAAAAATCCAGGTGTGGTGGTGGCCTGTGCCTATAATCCCTGCACTGGAAGAGACAGAAATACAAATCTTAGTACTCCCTGGCCAGCCAGACTAACCTAATCAGCACTCTCCAGAGAAACCACATATTATAAAGCAAAATAGATGCCTCATGAGGAATGTACCTTAAGTTGACCTCTGGATGCCACATGTACAAATACAGCATGCATACATATTCATGCACACATATGCACCAGCACAACTATAAATATTCACTTATACACATACAATATAAAGACTCCAAGATTGAAAACATCACTGCTCAAATATGGCAAATGACACTAAATTTGTTATTTTGCTAAATTGAGAGAGTGTTGAGGAAAGAGTCCATGAGAGAGGGAATGCATGTACCATAATACACATATGGAATTGGGGAGTCAGTCATCACCCTTCTATTTTGCTTGAGACCATGTCTCTTCACAGATGCATTAGCTAGGCTGGATGTCCCACAAGCTCCCAAGACAAGTTCTGTCTCTGTCTCTCATCTAACCATAGGGGTGCACTGGGATTAGAGACATTTGTGTTGCTAGATCCAGCCTTTACATGGGAATCCAAACTCACATCATCAGGCTTGTGCAACAAGTGCATTTACCTGGTGAACCATCTGTCCCCAGCCCAGGGAAATGCTTCATATGGAGGCAATATTGTAACCAAACTGAAGCTGTGTAGTATAAGTTCCTAAGTTTTTTAGAAAGGGGAAAAACCATGCTATCAGAATCTTCAAACCAACATATAATTGAATTAGAGAAATCATAACTTTGTCCATGTCACAATGTAGTAGTCACATTATTCCCTGCATAATGCTCTTTCATTTGATGTCTGAAGTAACAAAGGAAGGCTATCAGGCTAACCTATTTCAATAAGGGGGTGAAAAAGAGAGGATATGAACAAAAGAATAATGAACATGATATAACAAAACTGCTCATTTTCACCAGATGTGGATCAGTGTATGCAGTGTCTAGACCATCAATATGCAAACAAAGCACAAGACCACTGCCTCCAAAAATCTATGACCTTCCTGGATTATGAAGATCCAATGGGGATAAGTCTGTCCTGCATAGCCTTGTGCTTCTCTGCACTGTCATCTCTAGTTCTTGGCATCTTTCTGAAGCAGAAAAACACTCCCATTGTGAAGGCAAATAACCGCACTCTCAGCTACATCCTGCTCATAGCCCTTAATTTCTGTTTTCTCTGCTCTTTTCTCTTCATTGGCCATCCCAACACAGCCACTTGCATCCTACAGCAGACCACATTTGGAGTGGTGTTCACTGTGGCTGTTTCCACTGTCTTGGCCAAAACTATTACTGTGGTTCTGGCCTTCAAGGTCACAGCTCCAGGAAGAAGAATCAGGTGGTTGTTGGTAACACGGGCACCTAACTTCATTGTTCCCATCTGCACCTTGATCCAAATTATCTTGTGTGGAGTCTGGCTGGGAAACTCTCCTCCCTTCATTGACACAGACACACACTCTGAACATGAACAGATTATCATCATGTGCAACAAGGGCTCAGTCACTGCCTTCTACTGTGTGCTGGGATATCTGGGGGCACTGGGCCTGGGCAGCTTCACCGTGGCTTTCTTGGCCAGGAACCTACCTGACACTTTCAATGAAGCTAAGTTCCTGACATTCAGCATGCTGGTGTTCTGCAGTGTCTGGGTCACCTTCCTCCCTGTCTACCACAGTACCAAGGGAAAGCTCATGGTGGCTGTGGAGGTCTTCTCCATCTTGGCCTCCAGTGCGGGACTTCTAGTCTGTATCTTTGCTCCTAAGTGCTACATCATTTTGTTAAAACCACAAAGGAACTCTATTCAGGGTTACAGAAACAAAATAAAGTACAGTTGTAAGACTTAATAAATTCTTGTTAATTTTTCAAGTTAGTACATTATTACATTCTCATACATGTATTTTGTCCCTATTCATCCCCCTCACAAACTGATACCCCCGTCCCTGCAGTCTCCTCGTGTTCCTTATTCTTAAAACAATCATTGTTTCTTATTCATATATATGTTTCATTAACGCTCCTCTTTACCAGCTCCCTCACTTTCTTCCCTTTCTTGGCTACTTTCTACTTTTCTGTTATTGGGGAGAAAAAGAGAATTAATGTCAGTTGCCTATGGCATTTATACTTATAATCATGGCTTAAGTCACATAATTTAGCAATTTCCAAATCCATAATTTTTCTCTTAAATGTCATGACTTTATTCATTTTTAAGGTTAAATAAATGCCACTGTGAATATATTCCATATTTACTTTATCTAGTCATCTGTTGATAGATATTTAGCATTCTTCCTGTTTTAGCTACCATACAAGTACAATAACCATGGGATTGCAAATACCTCTGTAGATGTCTTCTGGATCTATACACCAATAGTGGTATGGTTAGATTCAATGGTGGTACTAGTTTTAATTTTTTTGACTAACTTCTATAATGTCTTATACAGTGGTTTTAAAAAAAAAAAAAAACCCTACAAACTGTAACAAAAATGGCAAAGGAAAAAAGATAAGGTGTTAGCTCAGCTTTCTGAGGTTTCAGACTTTGTGGAGACTGGCAAAGAGATCAGTGAATTTGTAGTGCTTACTTTCCCTATTGTCTAAACTGTTGATAAAATTCACCACCACATCTCCAAAATCCAGAAGAAACATATAAACCAGAAGATTTGTAATCTACAACACAAAACACAGGGAACATTGAAAAGGAAAGCAACATTCTGAAATAGATAAAATATCAGATGAATATTTCAAAGTTTTCTTGTAAAAAAATGATCAATAACATGAAAGTGGATACTCAATAGGAAAATTAATCTAATGCAGGACCTACAGAGAAAGTCATCAATATAAAAGGAAAAGACAGCAAGAGAGATGAAAAATTCAGCAACATAAAAAAAAAACTTAAGCAATGAAACTGAGAAGAGGAGAGACAAAGGGGTTGAAATTAAAAAAAAAAAAAGCAAAACAAGAAAAGCATAGGGGGAAGCATGGACAATGAACACAAGAAAGCAGAAGACTATCAGGATGGAAATGGGGTGAGAAATAATACATATAGATATCAATAAGAAAAAAGTAAATGATCATGACCACAATGTCCAAGGAAGACCAGACCTAAGAACCCATAAGACTAGTGAAGTAAACACCAAAGATACAGGAAATCCATTCAACAACATTAAGGCAGAAAATTCCCCAAGCCCAAAAGAAGAAACCAACATTCAAACACAAGTGACATTCAGAACCCCAAATAGCTATGACCATGGAAGAACTTCTCCATACCATCTTATAGTCAAGATGTCAAAAATACAAAGCACAAAACCATTAAATTAAATTGCCATATAGGAAAAAACACCAACTCAGCTACAAAAGCAAAGCATCAGAATACCATCATCAACCCTGAACCAAAAAGTCATGAAATGATGTATTTTAAGTCTCAAAAGCAGATAACTGCCAGGCAAGACTAGTATGCAAGTCAAGTGGTCTTCTGAATTTGAAAAGAAATAAGGACATTTCAACATAAACACAACCGAAGGAGTTTCTGACCACCAAGCCAGCACTGCAGAAGACACTAAACAAATACTGTAAGTAACAGAAGAAATTTCAATCACAAGACCACACAGGAAAGAATGGATTTCATGAGCAGACTAGCTGAACAGAGAGCTGGAAGGAGCCTATTACATTCAATAAAGTAAACCAGATGCTTAATGTGGGACAATATAAAGAACAAACAATAATCCAAACAACAAAAATGACAAAAATTGGTAGATGTTTCTCAATAATAATCTACATGTAATACAATGAAGAGATGCAAACTGGTTGACTGGATTAAAGTAAAAGGAACTCTATAAAGAATGCTGGAAGCTCACCACTTAACAGAGGTGCCTAAGAAGAACGTGGAGGACTAGCATGAAAAGACTCTGTATGGTATTTCAGTGAGGTCATTACATATTTGTCAATACCTACCAAATGTAAGACACAAAATATGAACCCCAGTTTGGTATGATGGTATACACATACAATTGCAGCAGTCTGGAGGCTGTTGGGAGGGTAAGTTGAAAAGTAGCCTGGGCTACAGACAAAATCCTGCATTAAATAAAAAAGAACAAGGAGGAAATTATGAACACTAATGTGAAGTGTGGACTTTGGGTGAGGATGTGTCAATGTGGATTGCACCACATAAAGCACTGTGATGGAAAGATGCTGATGATGGGAGAGGCTTACAGATGACAGGTGAAGGGAGCAATGAAACCTCTCAGTGTTCTTATAAACTTCAAACTCTAAGTAATTTTGAAACAGGGTTACTTCGTGTATCTCTGGCTGTCCTGAACTTAGCTCTATAGATCACGCTGGCCTCAAACTCATAGAGATCCACCTGTATCTGCCTCCCAAGTACTGGAAGAAAAGGCATGTACCCCCACCACCCAGAAACAAAATAATTCTTATAAAATGAAAATAAGCCGGGCGGTGGTGGTGTATGTCTTTAATCCCAGCACTTGGGAGGCAGAGGCAGGCCGATTTCTGAGTTCGAGGCCAGCCTGGTCTACAGAGTAAGTTCCAGGACAGCCAGGGCTATACAAAGAAACTCTGTTTCGGGAAAAAAATACTAAAATGAAAATAAAATCTATTCATATATTTAAGGGGAAAAAAAAAAAAACGAGATCCAACTCTATGCTATCTCCAAGAAACACACCTCACTGATAAAAATGAAAAGATGGAAAACATTCTATCAAGAGCATTAAAACCTAACACACCAAATGTTGAGGCTCCGACTTCATAAAACAAACACCAAATGGAAAAATTGGTCCCTGATACTAGTAGGTGAATTCAATACTAAACTTTCATGTAGACAGGTCATCCAAACTAAAAGTTAAAGAAGAAATAGCATAGAGGAAATGGACTTTGCATATACAGAATATTCCATTCAATCAATATTAACAATCATATGTGGCTATACACATTCTTCTTAGCAGGAAATGGTGCCACTCAAGTGAGCAAGTCTTCTCACTTCAATTAATGTAATCAAAATACTCCTTAGAGGCCCATCGCCCAGGTGACTCTAGATTTCATCCACCTGACAATGGAGGTTAACCATCACAACTACTATGTTAAGAATCCAGAATTACTCTGTACTGAGATTATTAGTAAGGTCAGTGTGCATTTTAAGTTTTTTGGTCCTATATTTTTATGTTTATATAAAAAGTAATGGGTTTCATAGTGACATCTTCAAAAACATGAATCATTCATTCATTCACTCATTACTCTTCCTGTGCCCCTCCCCCTTTCTGGTTGGTTCTTTTCTGTTTCCATGTCACATGGATTACATTCTTCAACTCTCTTATCTTTCTTTTTATCTTTTCTTTCTTTCTTTCTTTCCTTCCTTCCTTCCTTCCTTCCTTCCTTCCTTCCTTCCTTCCTTTTTCCAGACAGGGTTTCCCTGTATAACAGCCCTGTCCTGGACTTGCTTTGTAGACCAGGCTAGCCTCAAACTCAGAGATCTGCCTGCCTCTGCCTCCCAAGTGCTGGGATTAAAGGTATGTACCACCAAGACTGGCCCGTGACCCCTATATTTTCATGACCTATAAACATATAAATGCAAACACACACACACACACAAATATTAATCATTTGAGTCTAAGTTTTGCATAAAAGAAAACATTCAGTATTTTTCTGAGTGTGTTTTATTCTACCAAACATGACTTCCAGTTGCATCCATTTTTTCTGCAACTATCATAATTTATTCTTTACAGAAAAAAAAATCCATTGTGTCCATGTATCATCATACCTCTATGCATTTCAACTGCATTTTTGGTTGTGATTGTTGCTTTTCTAGTTGATACTCCTTCCCAGGCTGGCCTCAAACTTATGATCTTCCTGCCTCAGCATCCAGAGTACTGTGATTTCAGACTTGTGGCCACGCCTTGTTTCCATCCTTCAAGTTCTCTAGAAGCTGCTTCTCTTGTCAGTGACCCTCTGCCTTCCTTCTCAAATACCCTTTCCTGTTCTTTCCCAGTTTTCTCATCCATGCACTATCTACAGCATTTTTCTCTCTTTTTTTCTTTTTTTTTTTCATTTCTCCCAATCCCGCCTTTTCCTTTCCTATTGGTTGCTTTGTCTTCCTGACTCTTTCACAAGTCTCTATGCATTCTCTCTACCAGTGTCACTTCTGTTTCTCCTAAACTGTAATTCTCTCAACAGAAGCCACATTTCTCTTCCTTTTTCCCATATTTCTACAGAAGACAAGAATCTGTATTCCATCTCACCACCCTGCTCTGCACCCAGAGGTGACTCTCATTCTTGCCCCATCCCTTTTCCATCCATTTTTTTGCTGTTTCTATCTCAGATGTTGGTCTAGTTTTCTCTTCTGGAGTACTTGTTTCTTCACACCCACTCCCATCATTTGAGACTGGGCCCTGCTTTGTATTCCAGGCTTATATGTTCTTCCAGTCTATTGGCTTCTTCCTCTCTGGTGTTAAGTGACAGTCAAGAGTCGCATGCCAGGATCTGCTCTTTGTACCAAGAGCCTTTATTTTTGGATATCCCCTGAGATGACCTCTTCTCCCCTACTCTCTGCTTCTCTTTCTTCCATGACACTCGGTTCCTCTTGCATACTCCCAAAGATGGCATGGTCTAACCATACATGGATCCTCTGACTTTGATTTCTGAGTTAAGTACCACTGGTCACCCAGCCTCCATCTTGGCAGAGGATGTTTTCCTATAGCTCTCCTGAAGACAGTGACCTCACACCAAATCTTTGGTCTCCACTGTCCCAAAGGGTATAAAGACCCCCAAGGTGGGCTGCAGATTGCTTTAAGCAAGAGGCTACAGGGACATCCACAGTTTTTTGCTCTACCCTTCGGCTTGGACCGCAGACAGAGAGGTTGCATCTAAGCTTAATAATTTCTTTCCCAAAAGTCAGCCTGTATCCACTAACACCAATGTCCTGGAGGGCTACTCTGAAGGAGAACAAAGTGAAGGCACTGACTGAGGAGCAGGGAGTAACTTCATGCTGTGGTGATATACAGTCAAGAGTGGACATAAACCTTGATGTGGCAGTGAGGAATCCTGTCAACAGAGTGAGTAATAGACAGGAAGAGCTGTGAAGGGAATTCAAGCTCTGGGGCAGAGAGTTCATCGCTGTTCAAGTTCATTGGTCCTTGGAGCCAAGACTCCCCACAGTCCCCAAGCTTGGGGGTCACTCTGGCCAGATGCAGAGTCCACTGTTCTCCCAGGTTCTGTCAAGTTGCTCAAAGGGATAAAGTGAGAGGAGCAGATGGGAAACAGATCATCAGTCTTCTTCCTACCTTTAGGTAGGGCCTCCCTCTCTCCCAGAGTTACCAGCCCAACATCCGGATATCCACAATGCTGGAGGCAACCCCTCAACGTCAGTCCAAGGTTGTCTATGTGGCCCGGGTGTGCCCATTGGTCAGGCATGTTGCTACCCGGCTCCGCGGGCCATTGGTAATGGCTGTTCCAGACCCTTGAGCCATCCCATTCTTCAGCTGCGGACCTTCAGAAACTGCCTCGTCACCACTGGAGTCTGATTCTTCCACATCACTACGAATGTCCTTGTTCATCTGTAAAAAGAGATAGGGCCAGAGCTCAGAAAAGAGTGAGGAGGTCTGGGCCAGGGAGGGGTCCTGGGAGCTGTCCCTGTCAGGCCTCCATACCTGACCCTTCCTCAGGAAACTGAAGAGCATGCGCAGGATGAGGCTGAACCAGTACACATGAAGAATCTGTAGCATCATCAGGAGCACAATAAAGAAGTAGTAGCCAAAGAAGGGGCCTGAGTTCTTGATGGAGTCAAACAAAACAGTGTAGATAACCCTAAGGCAGGGAGCAGAAAGGAGTTTCAGCAATCGGTATAGCTCCTTGTTCTGTGAACTTGTGTAGATTCTGTGATCCCAAATTTTCCTGGTTCCCCCATCCTTAGATGGTACCTCTCACCTGCTTACACTAAGACAGTGGAACATACGAGTTTGTCAACTGGCCTTTCTAAACTACAAACGCCAAGGCAGTACCTAGTATCCCACAGGCCTTTCTCAGTGACCCTGTATGGTTACTCATCTCTCCTTAGATACACAATGGCTCTTTGCATTAACCTGAGACATACCTACTCATCTCACAGAAACACCAAAAGCCATTCAGAAACAATGTTCCTGAACCTGCTGTTCCTGTACCTCCACCCTCTTGCCAGCTGTCCCCAGCACAGTCTTTGACCCCAGCTCTGATAAATACCAACTCTTTTGCAACGTCACAGCTCATTTCCTACACACATCACCATCAAAACCAACCCTGCTGTTATTTCAAATGCGAGAAAGAAAGATCCAGCCACACACCCTTGATCAATCTTTGCCCCCAGCTACTTCATATCTTTTCCCCTCGAATCTCTTGTGCCTTCTAGGAGTCCACACCTCGCCCTCCTCCCTCCTCCACATTAATCTCCCTCTTTCACCTCCTCTTTCTCCTCCTCTCCTTCATCCTTCCTCCACACTCATCTCCCTTCCTCCTCTTCCTCTCTTTCTTCCCTCTCCCATTCATCTCCCTTTCTCTTCTTCCTCCACACTCATCTCTTTCCCTCTTCCACATCCTTTTTTCTTTCCATCTTCTCCATTTTTCTTCTTCCTCTCCTCTTTCCTTTTCATCTTCTTTCTTCCACCTTTTCCCCCTTTACAATTTTCCCCTTCCTTCTCTCTCTTCCTTCCCACTCCCTGTCCTCGTCTCTCTCCGCTCACCAATCCTGTACCTCACAGGCACTAGACAAACTCTCCGCCACTGAGCTTTGCTTCACATCTCATAACTTCTCCATCAGTCTCCAACAAACACCAGAGAGCTCCAGGATTTGGCCGGTGTCCATACCTTACCCCCAGGTGACACTGTCCAGCCTCCTGCTACAAATGCCTACAAACTGGCAACTCCTGCATTCACACCCCACCCTTCTAGAAAGCTCAGCCTGACACGCCATTCACCTCCCCTGTGTCTGCAAAGGAGCATAGGCTGCACAAAACCAGCACAAGGCAGCTAGACTCTTGATGCCTCCCGAGTCTCTCCTAGCCCTGATGGTGTCTCCTCAATCTGGTCTCTTCTCACACGCTCTGGTTCACCTGCCCCAACCTCACAGCATCTGCCTTCAACTCCCCATGGCTCCTACCTCCCTTCAGATAACAGCCCATAAGATCCTTAATGACTTGCGCTGGTCACCTACCTGCATTCATCTTATCCTCTTCCCTGTTGCAACCTCATGAACTCATTTCTGTTCTTCCAATACTGGAACAGAGTCTAGCCTCAGTGCCTTAGCATATGCTGTTCCCTCCACCTGGAGCATCTTCCTCTGTGAGCAGTATGATTCCTGAGGCCCATCCATTCTCGAAATACAATGGCTATCAGTGAAACGTCCCTTAAGAGATATTCATCCGAGGCCAACTACCTACACACCTGCTTCCTGCAGTCTCCCAGTTTTACTTCCTCTTCAGTGCTATCGCTGCTTTGTGCCTTGTTTCTGCTTGTTTGTCTATCTACCCCTTTGATCACCCACATTGGTTAGCTCCAGGAGGACAGTCATCTGCATTGCTCTCTTTGACATTTCTTCACCCTCTGACACATTCTAGGCTCAACAAATATTAAAAAAAATATATATATATATTGACTAGACAATCTTAGCAACTAGGCATTCAAACAGCTTCCTCCTCTCTCTTCCTGTTCTGGGAGTATACTGAGCTAGTGCTGTGCTCAATTTTCTGTTTCTCTTACCTCTGTGCCTTTGCATATGTTGTGCTCTATAAAAATCCCAGCCAACACCTCCAGTTCACTGAGGTAGGGCACCAAGGGTAAGGCCTGCCAGGATCCTGGACACACCCTACCCTCTCCCTAAACCCTCAGGACTTACTGGGTGGGGAAGAATATGAGGCGCGTGTAGAAGAAGACTATGGCGAAGATGATAAAGAGAATATCACACCCTCGCTGAAAGCGGGCATAGTTGAGCATTTTACAACCCTGGAGAGAAAAACAAAGAGAAACAGGCTTAGGACCAAAAACCTATGGAAAGTGGTGGATCAGACGAGGGAGACAATAAACTATGGGATGAAGGCAAGTGAACTGAGGTAAGGCCATATGTCTAGAACTACCTAGAAAGGATAAAGAATGAAAGAGTGGCAAAGACAAGACAGAATATTTCATCTCCAGGGAGACTGGGGAGTGGTACCTCTAGTCCCTGAAGGGCTTGGAGGGGTAGGGCCTCATATAAAGGAGTCAGACAGAGATGGGGAAGGGACTTCTTGTCCCAGAGAGACCAGGAGGGGACAGGCCTTATGTCTCAGGGAAACGAAATAGGGAGGGTTGAGCTTTCACCTTCCAGAGAGGTCGAGTGGGTAGGGCCTTATCACCCTAGCAGATTAGGAGGGGCAAGGTCTCATCAGATACCCCAGTTGTGGCAGGGCCTCCTCTCCATGGTCAAGAAAACAGCAGGGTTGGCAGGGAAAGTATAGAGGTGAACCCACCTCCAGCAGGTAGTCGGCACAGTCATGCAACCACAGTACCAAAGAGCCAATGCGGAGCCCGTTGATGCTGTAGGAGAAGACTATCAGTCCCACAGTCACGAAGTGGTGCACCACCTGCTCCTTGAAGTCCTGCAGAAGACAGTGGGTCACCACCAAAACAAGCCTCTGTGTGTCTGGATCACCACATGCCTGGAGCAAGCCTTTTCAGAAGATCCGTAAGGCCTCTAGACCCCATACCTTCTTCGAGGAGTCAAGGACACCTCAGGGTACATACAATGTTGAAGCCAATTCTTCCCACTTCAGGCCCTGCCCAGAAATTGAAAGTATCTCCCTCGCACAATGGTACCCACACCTCCAGCTGGCTCATAACTCACCTTGCGTTTGATGTCAAAGGGCAGAGTGATTAGCAGTGAAATGTAGAAGCCCAGCTCCAGGAGGTACCACCAGTACAGGGCCAAATTCAGGGTCTACAGCAGAGTAAGGGAAGATTAGCTGTGAAATGTGGAGGCTCCTACCTGAAAGGGACTTGGATGGGGATTCTCCAGGTTGCCCAAAACCTGGACATTTGAATAATACATGAGCAAAGAATGCACTCCCCATCCCTGGAGGTAATCAAGAACAGTGGTCTAGAGCAGCTCCTGGTCTTATTTTCCTCCCTCTTGACCCCTATTTCTTCCAAAGAAGAATCAAAAATAGAGTTGGGAGTGCAGTGTCCTCACATCCAAGAGTCAGAGAAGAATGGGATCTCATGACCCAGGGAGGCCCCAAGAGGTGGGGATTCATGGACCAGGGGAGTCGAAGCAAACCTTCAAATCCCAGGAGACCAGGAGATACTAGGCATCATAGCCAAAAGAGTTTTGGAAAGTTACAAGGACTCAACTTATCTGCCTGGGAGAATAAAGAGGAATGAGGCCTTAGATCCTAGAGAGGCTGTGAGAATCAGAGTCTCAAGTACCATGAATACTAGAAAGACTGGGCCCTCAGCACCGAGGCAGGTTATGAAAGGCCAGGCTTCATCACACAGGCATGTAGTGGGGGAAGAGCCTCATAATCCAAGCAGGTAAGAAGGGTAGGGCCTCATCATACAGGCAATTAGTGGGGCTGGGCCTCGCCAGCTAGACAGCTTGGCTCTTGTGCCTTGACCACAAGAACTGAACTTCTCCACAGTCCCTGCCACTCACCTGATGTGGGTAATTCTCCCAGCACAATGCCGGTGTCCACAACCATGACTCCTGTGACGAAACAAAGAATCTCAAGCTCTCCAAAGGCAAAAGTCAACCTCCTACCTGGTTCTGAATATCCACTACCAGGGCTTCCACAGACTTCTGGATACCAATTCCATTCTTCCCTGCCTTTATTTTACTTTTATATTTATATTTTATATTTTTCACTATGTAGCTCGCATTGCCCTCAAGTTCATGATCCTTCTGCCTTCAACTCCTGAGTGTTAAGTCTCATGGTTGGTTTTAATCCTCAACTTGACACAATTAAGAATCACCTAGAAAGGTGCTCTCAATGAACATTTGTCTATATTATGTTGGTCTGCAGGTGTGCCTATATGAGAGACCTTCTTAATGGGGCTGAGATAGAAAGAACCATCTTCCATGTGGGTAGCACTATTTCCTGATGTGGGCCTTAGTCTAGATAAAAGAGTGTGCTGCACACTGACATACATGCATTCCTTGCTGTCTATTCCTAATTATGGATGTATCCAACTCCCTCAGGCTACCTCTCCTGCTATGACAGACTGTACCTAGAACCATGAGCTAAAATATAAAATAAATCCTTTCTCCCTTGAGCTGCTTTTGTCAGGATATGCTATTATAGCAACAGAAAACAAAAACAAAACCTAGAATGGCATGCTCTTTTCTTCACTACAGCTCAGCCCTCCTCTCTCCTCCCTGGTTCCAGCTCTGCCTCCCAGTCCTCCCCAGCAGACTCATTCACTGCCAGCTGATGGCCAGCTCCTGGTCCACACAGTAGGTCTTCAGTAAGCACCTGTGGATGCTTGTGGGGTAGGGGGCCTTCACTTCTACCCTCAGGTTTACTCACATGGTAGAGGACAGAGGTGCCACCCACGAAGGAACACAGATAGAAGACAAACCTCCAGCTGCAGAAGGAGAGGAAGCTAGTAAGGCGGCTGTCAAAAGAGCAGTGTCCAGGACCCAAGGTGAAGCCTCGTCTGACAGGGAGACTGAAGGGGGTGTGGCTCACATCTCAGGGAATCTGGGAAGGGAAGGACTTCAAGTACCAAGGAGGCTAGGAGGGGAAGCCCCCTTGCCTGGACAGGCTAGGAGAGGCAGGGCTTCATCATCTAGACAGGCTAAAGAATGGGACCTAATCATTTAGACAGACCTTACAGTCCCCCCTGAACCCCACAATTACCTGGCTTCACAGAATTTCTTGGACAGGGAAGGCCGATCCTGGTTCCGACGTCTCCTGAACCAGCGTTGAGTCTGCCGAAGCGTGAGTCCACACTGGGAAGCCAGGAGGACCATCTGGGTCTGAGAAGGGAGTAATGAAGGGGAAGGATTGATGAGACAGGCCCAATGCTGGTTTCCTATCCTTTCTCTCTGGTCCCACTTTGATTCCCCACTGAAGCTTAAGATCTTTCCCACAGAGGAAAGAGAGGATGGGTAAGGTGGTATCTACTTCAGTTCCTGTTTGACTTCCTGTCTTCACTTCCCTCAGAGATGGACTGTTACCTGAAAGTTTAAGCTGAAAGGAACCCTTTCTTGCCTCCCCAGCTTGCATTTGGTGTTTGCACTACAACAAGCAGCAGAGTAGAACACTACCCTAGGCAGGCATTCATCTCTCTTGATCTATAGAAGCTAGTCTGTATCCAGCCAGGGCACACTGGCATCACTTCCACCTTACCCAACAGGACCTGTCCCAGACCAGGCCAACTGGGCTGCCACAGCATGGATGGGAATGGAGGCAGAGCCACGGGGCTGCTTCTGACATTCCAGACACTCCACTGGAACAAAAGCATCTTGTCCCTTCCCACAACTGGGAAGAAACCTACTCTTCAAAATGTGATCCCAGAATCTGTTTGTTGAGTGACCATAAGGTTGATGCTCCAGACTAAGAACCTTCATATGCCAGGAAGGCTCACAGAGGTAGGACCGCATGTCCCAAGAAGTCTGGGAAGAAAGAGCAGGGCCTCAAGCCCCAAGAAGCCTAGAGGTACAGAGACTCATGACCCAGAAAGGCTGGAATGCCAATTTCAAACTCTGGAGACCCTGAGAAGGATGGGACCTTCAAGCCTCAGGGAGACTAGGAGAGGCATGGCCTCATGTCCCAGGAAGGCTAAGAAGGGACAATTTCAAGCCTCAAGACCTTGAAAGAAAGTAACTGTCCCCCAGGTCCCAAAGAGACCAGGAAGGGCAGAGGTCAGATACCCAGGAAGCCTGAAAGGGGCAGATATCCTTGGCTCAGGAAGATGAGGGATGGGACTTCAAAACCCAGGGAACCTGAGACTAGGAAGAGTAGCCTCATGCTGGGAGAGAAATGGTTTCAAGCCCCACAGAACCTGGGAAGGACGTGACTGGTCCACTAGTCTCTGCACAGCAGTAAGGGGTGGGGTCTCACAAACCAGCAGACAGAGGAGCAGAGCCTCACATACCAGGGAATCTGTGGATTCAAGTTGAATGTAGAGTGTGTCAGAGGTCCCTGTGCCACATCTAATAAGGGACACATACCACTTCTATGGCTGGGTCCCAGGGCGATCACCAAGCAGCTGTCAAGAGGATATGGGGCTCACCTCCACTGGACTCTCCTTCATCCTGAGGAAGTATTTTTCCAGCACCGGGTTGGGCTTTATCTTTCTCCTGATTGGATCCTGAACACCCATC
The DNA here is from genome assembly GCF_011762505.2 of Arvicanthis niloticus. Classification (NCBI taxonomy): domain Eukaryota; kingdom Metazoa; phylum Chordata; class Mammalia; order Rodentia; family Muridae; genus Arvicanthis; species Arvicanthis niloticus. The sequence goes on from NC_133432.1 coordinate 37,148,860, forward strand.
CACCGGCTCAGGGGCAAGGCCACAAATCTGAGTGTAAGGGAGACAGAACTCAGTAGAACTCAAATGAAGGGAAGTGACTGTAACAGGAGGAGACTGAGAGAGCCTGAGGCTTGGGCCAGCCTCATCAATATGTACGGTTCAAATCTATCTGAAAAGAGGGTTTGGAAGCCCTGAGCCAAAATGTCCATGTGGGCAGGACAAAATTTTCTGCCACTATTCCCAGCCTCAATCCCTCAAGTCCCAAAGGGATTACCTGTATACTGCATCAGACCAAACCTAAGAAAAGACACTAGCTTTGTCTTCAGGAGAGATGCTCAGGCCAATTCATTGGAAACCCAGGAAACAGGTTGAGGAAACACCTATCCTCAACCAGAATGAAGTCTTCTCACTACCTGTGTCCTGGAGAGCTGGGTCTCAGTCTCTCTGCATCAGGCTCCTCAGGGGAGAGGCTAGGCATGCTACCTGTTAAGTCTGATACTCCACTATCCTTCCTACAGCAAAGATACCTGGTTAATCAGTCCCTATACTGCCTACAAGAGGGTTCCCCAAGACAACAAATGGAAACTGAACATCAGCTCTTTAAGGAAGTCAACCCCTTCCTTAAGGCCCGTCTGAACTGAGCTTCCCAGAATTCCTACAGGCCCAGCTGATCTTACACATTGTCTATTCTTAGTCATGTTACTAAACCTTTCTGTATCTCCATTTCTCCTTCTGTAAAATGGGAGTAATAATAGTACCGTGCCATATATTGGCATCAAGCATTGAGTTAAGACACACATATATCTTAGAGCTATATATGAAAAAGAAGACGCCTTCAAAAAGAAGTTTATGAGGGCTCTGGGAAGATGGTTCATTTAGGACATGAGTTCAAATCTCCAACACCAATGCAAAAACCTGGGTGTGGCACGTCTGCCTGTAACCTCATCTCTCTGGCAGGTTGGGAGAGGAAGACAGGAGGATCTTTAGGCGTGCTTCCCAGCAGCCTAGCTCCAGGCTCATTCAGGGAACCTACTGAAGGCGCTAAGATAGAGAATGATAAAGAGCATCTTGATGTCCTCTGACCTCTGCATACATACACATACACCAAATTCACCACGCGTACACACACACACACACACACACACACATACTTTTTTTTTAAGTCTATGAAGTAAATATAACTTCAGTGAATGCTCCTTGGGTCCCTGACATCCTGTCTGTGTGCCAAGAGCCAAGAGCTCAGGAACCCCTTGATGAGTGGGAACAACAAACCAAGATGCATTTCTGGTCAGGGATAGGACCTAAAAAGGGATCCTCCTGAGCTGGACCAAGGGCTCTAACCAAACCTCCTGTAGGAGTCCTTAGAACATAGCCTCTCTCTCTCCCTCTCTTCTTCTCTGTCTCTCTGTGTCTCTGTCTCTGTCTCTCTCTCTCTTTCTCTCTCTCTCTGTTTTTGTTTGGTTTTCATTTGTTTGGTTTTGGTTTTGGTTTTGGTTTTGGTTTTGGTTTTGGTTTTTAAGAGGGTTTCTTTGTGTAACAGCCTTGGTTGTCCCAGAACTCAATTTGTAAACCAGGCTGGCCTCTAACTCAAAGAGATCATTCAAAGAGATCCTCCTGCCTCTGCCTCCCAAGTACTGGGATTAAAAGTGTGAGCCACCACACCTGTCTCCCCCTTACTTAATGTTTTTAAGGTTGGTTGATTGATTGATTTGATTTGATTTGATTGATTGATTGATTTTACATGAGTACACTGTTGCTGTCTTCAGACACACCAGAAGAGGGCACTGGATCTCATTACAGATGGTTGTGAGACACCATGTGGTTGCTGGGAACTGAACTCAGAACCTCTGGAAAGTAGTCAGTACCCTTAACCACTGAGCCATCTCTCCAGCCCCAGAACATTGTCTTAAAAGAACTGCAGAGGTGTAGAGATGTGTCTCTGTGAAAGGCAGTCACTGATGTGGATGGCAGGAAGTGCATGCTGACAAGAGCCTGATATAGCTGTCTCCTTAGAGGTCTGCCAGAGTCTGACATATTCAGAGGCAGAGGCTCACAGCTAACCACTGATCTGATCAAGGGGTTCCCAATGGAGAAGTTAGAGAGAAGACTGAAGGAGCTGAAAGGGTTTGTGGCCCCATGAGGAGAGCAACAATACCAACCAACCAGAGCTCCCCAGGGTCTAAACCACCAGCCTGGGAGCACATAGGGAGGGACCCATGACTCCATCTGTATATGTAGGGGAGGATGGACTTGTCGGGCATAGGAGGGAGAGGAGATCCTTGGTCCCATGAAGGCTGAACACCGAGTTGGGGGGTGGAGGGGATTTAAGGGTGGGGAGGTAGGAGTGGGGGTAGATGGGGCATATTTCATAGAAGCAAGAGGAGGGGGGGATGGGATGGGGGTTCGTGGGTGGTGGGGGAATGGGGTAAGGGGATAAAATCTGAAATGTAAATATAATATCCAATAAAAAAAAATTAAAAAAAAAAAAGAGAGAGAAGTGGCTCTGTGGGCAGAATGCCTGCCTAGCATGTACAAAGCCCTGGGTTCCATGCCCTGCACTGTACAAACTGGGAGTGGTAGTGGGAGCCTGTCATCCAACTCTTAAGAAGTGGTGGCAGGAAAAAAGATGTTCAAGGGACTAGAGAGATGACTCAACAGTTAAGAGTGCTTGCTGTATTTCCAGAGGACTGTAGCTTATATCTCAGCACCCACATCAGATGGAACCACCTGTAACTCCAGGTTCAGGGGATCTGCTCTCTTTGGCCACCTGCATGGTACAGACAGACAGACAGACAGACAGACAGACAGACAAGCAGACACGCGCGCACACACACACACACAAGCCATGAACACGGGCACACACACATGTGCATATAGATGCAGGGCTTCACCAGCCACAGAATGGCACTCACCTCTCAAAGACGAGGCGTACAGCCACCATGACCAGAGCCACTGGCAAGGCAGCAAACACATGGTGAGGGTGGGCAAACACCAGGCCATCACGGTCTTCCAACTGTGCCCACGTGACATTGGGTGGTAACCAGTATGTCTCCTGCCACAACCACTCACTCAAGCTGAACACCATGCTGTGGATACACAATCAGGTAAGCGCAAGTCAACTCAGCTCAAAGGGAGAGTCCAGTAGGAGGGGCTGAATCTTCAGAGACACAGAGCATTCTACTCTGAGGAGAATGCGAGAGTAGAAAAGGGGGATACTGGAGAGATGGTTCCGTGGTTTAGAGCACCGGCTGATCTTCCAGAGGATCTACACAGCAGCTAACAACCATCTGCAACTCCAATCCTGAGAGAGCCAACGCCCTCTTGCACAGATACACATGCAGGCAGAGCATCCATCTGCATTCCCATGGTTTGAATGAAAATGGCTCCATAGGCTCAATATTTGAATGTTTGGTCCCTGGACTGTTTAGGAAGTTAGGAGCTGTGGCCTTGCTGGAGTGATGTAATGACACTCCTCAAGTAGTGACCCAGAATAAATCTTTTTCCCCCTAAATTGTTTATGATACATGTTTTGTCACAGTGACGAGATCGATTCACTGAGGTTTGAAATATGCTTGTATGGTCTTGGTTTTGTTTTTTGAGGGGCTCAAGGTCACCCCCCCCCTTGGCTGCATAGTGCCATAGTGAGTGTGAGGTCATCCTGGGCTATATAGGACCCGAAATTGAATATTTGAATGTTTGGTCCCTGGACTGTTTAGGAAGTTAGGAGCTGTGGCCTTGCTGGAGGCGGTGTGTCACTGAGAGTTGGCAAAGCCCATTCCAGGCCCAGTGTCTCTCTGACTACTACCTGCAGGTCAGGATACAGACTCGCAGAAACTGCTTCAGTGCCGTTTCTGCCTGCTTGCTGCCGTGCTCCCCAACTCAATGAGAATGAACTAACCACTCTGAAACTGTAGGCAAGCTCCAATTAAATACCTTCTTTTATAGGTTGTCTTGGCCATAGTGTTTCATCACAGCAATCGAACACTAAGGCACACATAAAAATAAACACTTTTTTTAAAGCCAGGTAAGTAGTATTTCTGGTTTGTCTAAGAAACCATTTCCACAGTTAGATCCTGGAGGTTATGACCTATTCCATGTTTAATCCTTGAAGGGTTCACAGTGCTAGGCTGCAGCAAAAAGTAGGAAGAGCCTCTGGAGGTGGCGAGGCGCGTCTTTGCAGCTGCCTTTCCTGAGCCCGTCTTCTGCTGCTTTCGCCTGCTTCCTGGCCTCCGTGTCTCAAACTGCTCTACTCCACTACACTCTCCCACCGTGATGTAATGACACTCCTCAAGTAGTAACCCAGAATAAATCTTTTTCCCCCTAAATTGTTTATGATACATGTTTTGTCACAGTGACGAGATCGATTCACTGAGGTTTGAAATATGCTTGCATGGTCTTGGTTTTGTTTTTTGAGGGGCTCAAGGTCACCCCCCTTGGCTGCATAGTGCCATAGTGAGTGTGAGGTCATCCTGGGCTATATAGGACCCGAAATCGAAAAGATAAATCAAATTCACAATGGCAGGAAAGAAATAACAAATCAATAAGGAGAACTGTGGGTGTTACTCAGTAGAATACTTGCCCAGAACACAGGAGGGTCAAGCTTAATCCTCAGCACCCTCTCCCCTCCTCCCTCTTCAAAACACAAAAGCACTTCACGTGCACACTAGCACACACTGTTGTCTACACAAAATGCTATCAACATAAAATTCAAAATTAGGCCAAATAAATCTATGCTGCTGAGGTTGGTTGGCTTCCTGTGGCTACTCTTGCAAACTGGTTGTCTGGCAATTCTATATGTAGATCAATAGCTCCAAATGAATCTCACTGGGAACCAAATCAAGGTGCCAGGCTGGCCTCCCCTGGAGGCTCCTGGGAGAATCTGAATATCACCTTTTCCAGCAACAAAACTAAATTCTACATCTGGGCTATGGCCACAGCTCCTGACTAAGGGATTCTCGGCAGCCACTCTTGAGGGAGTAAGATGAAGAAGGGCTTCAGGGTTCCTCAGTTTCCACTTTTCCCTTTAAAACTCAGCTCCTCCCATCTCATATATCCAGTATAGTATGAATAACGAGTACAACAGATCCCTACTTTACTGAGGTACGGGGAGGACTAGAATGGAGTGGAAGTGGGAGCAGGAGGTGCTGACTCATCAGTTCATAAACACTCCATCCTGGCTGGTTTAATTCCTGGCTCCGTCATTTACCAGTTAAGTAACTTGGGGAGTAGATGCCTTCTTCTCTCTGTGACTCAGTTTTTCCATCTGTAAAAGGGATCCACAATAGTTCCTTCCTAATGGGAAGAGAAAAATGATGCCTAGAGCATCATGAGTGTGAGTAACAGTGTTGGTAATGATTTGGGGGAGGGGAGTGGTTTGAGAAAGACTGATGGGTCACTGGCATGTGGCAGCCTCTGGATGGTTCTTTGTGTGGTGGGCAGTATATGCATACATGGGCTCTGCATGTACATGTGGAACCCAGAGATAGACACTAGGTATCTTCCTAAATGGTTTTCCACTTTATTTTTTGACACAGGGTCTCTCACTGACTGACTGCCCAGTGAGTACCCAGGATCCTCCAGTCTTGAATCCCCAGCATTGGTATCAGAGGCATTTCTGTGAGTGTCTTCTTGCTTACATAGCAAATGCTTTTACCCACAAGGCAGTGGATGATTTTCTTCTTCATGCTCTACCCCGAGGTCCCCACACCCCCAGTTCTGAGAGTGGAACCCAGAACCTCTTGGCCAGGCAAATGCTCTCCAATAGGACACATACCCAGCCCCTCACTGGTAGATTCTAGGCAGACAATCTACTATTGAACCACAACCCGAGCCCTAGACAGCACTCTTCCACTAAGACATGACCCTACCCCCTCACTGGGGGATTCTAGAAAGGGCCTTTATCACTGAGTCACACTCCCAGATCCACAATGGTAGATGCTAAGCCTGTGTTCTACTGCCAAACCATCTCCCCTCCCAGCCTCTCATGGATCCTAGGCAGGTCCAGCCCTTCTGGTAGATTCTAGGTAAGGGCTCTATAGCTGAGCTATACAATCCCAGATCCTTACTGGAGGATGCTCGGAGTATATGATCTTCTGGTGAGCCACATCCCAACCCTTAGCTTTAAAGGAGGAAATCTTGCCCATTCTTGCCTCCACTTCCCAAATGCTGAGATAAAGGGCATACATCACTACACCAGGTATAATAAGATTACTATTATATTTGCAGTGCTAGGATGGGTCCTGTGGCCCCTCAGATGCTAGTCAAGCACTCACCAGTGAACCACCCCCCCACCTCACCCCCCCCCAGGCCCTGGTTTTCAAAGTCAGGGTCTCCCTAAGTAATTCAGGATGTCCTGGCATTCAGAATCCTCCAGCCTCTGCCTCCCCATTTCTGGGATGGAAGGTATGCATCACCACGGGTTTTCTAGATGAATCCTAGGCAGTTCCCAGCAGGTCCATGCTGCCTGGAAACCCTCCTGACCTCCATTGTCCTTCCCTTAAATTCCGTGCCTTGTGCTCAAGCTGGGTTAGGCCAGAGCAGAGTACAGGGCAAGTGAATGTGAGCGAGGTCAACCAGAGTCAGTGTATGCCACTGCGCCAACAGGTCCAGTCTTGACCTTTATTATCCTCAAGGCCCTCCTACCCCTGGGTTTCTGCCTCCTCCCTCAGTTTGCCAGCTCTTTGAAGCCCAGCTGGCTCCTCGCCCAGCCAGGCCCCTGCCACCTGGAACTCAGCTGATAATCCCTCTTACTGACTAAAAATATCCCTGTATGCAGGGGAGAGAGAGAGCAGGGCTTTATGCTGAGGGGCCCAGCATAGGGACCAGCTAAGGAAAGAGGAAGGGAGGAGGGGAGAAAAGAAAGGCAAAGGAGGTGGAGAACGGAGCTAAATCTCCTACCCCTGCCTAAGGGGTGGGGGGTGGGGGGGCTTGAGGGGCGGGGCTGTGTGCTTTAAGTTTGATCCTAGCTGTTCTGAAAGTCCCATTGTAACCAGCCTAATAGGGTTAAACCCACTCCAAACAAACACTTGGGGCCCTCATTTTGGCTACCAGAGTATTGAAACAATGGACCCCAAGAAACTGGAATTCCCCCCTCCCCACCCCTGCCAGAAACCTCCAGCTGGGAGAGAAGGAAGTCTAAAGCCTAGGCCAACAGAGGGGAACTTTCTCCCTGAGTGAGGTTTCACACTGTGCCAACAACTTGTCAGACCACCTCGCTGGAGACAGGGAACCCAGACAGCATTGGACCTGACCACAGCTTGACTGAGAAGGCTTAGACATGCATAACTCTGGCCTCTACTTAACCCTTCACCTCCCTATAGGACCCCAAACATAGATTTGGGAGAATCTCTAAATCTCTCTGTCCCACTTCACAATGTAGCCCCATTGAGTGAACCTCCTGCTTTTCACTATTCATTTGGCTGTTCTAATTGACACATGAAGGACAGGTGGCCAAACCTGGCTTGTTGCAGCACAGGCTGTCACCCCAAATCCTACCGCACCAGTACCCCTCATCAACCATCAGAATTTTGCAGGGGGCAGGGACTCCTTTGTTTTGTTTTCTATCTTCCTGAAAACAAGATTATGGGAAAGGTAATCAATCAAGACCTCACTGGCCCATTCCTGCCTGGGGTCACCTGATTCTTGCAGGCAGAGAGGCCCAGACCTTAACACACCAGGGGCTCTCAAAAGGTGAGGGGAATGTTTTCAGATTGCTAAGGCCAGTCCTTCACTGGAGTCCTTGCTGTCCTTTCCAAATGGTCTTGGCTCCCCTGGGGGCAATCAGGAAGTGCTAATGACCAGACATAAAGTCCAGGATACACCTCACAAAGATCCCAAGGAGGGCCCTAAGTCTAAGGCTGCCTTGCCCCAGCCCCTCAAAGGTTGCCATGCTTCTGCCCTCCCCACTTGGACCCTGATCATCCCCCAGGACATTGGTCAGTAGGTGCACTTGTTGCCAAATCTTCTCAAGGTGAGCAAGCCAACTACTTACTGCAAGTTGCCATCTGAATGCCACATGCATGTGCACACACACGTTTTTAAAAACTGTTTTAAATGTCAACGCTAGGAGATGGGTGTGGCATGCATGTGTCATCAAGGCCCTTGGAAAGCATAGGCAGGAAAAATGCAAGTTCCAGGTCAGCTGCTTGGCCTATATTTTGAAAAGAAAGGACGGGGCTATGGCTCAATTGGTAGAGTGATTACCCAGCATGCAAGAGGCTCTGGTGTCCAGACCCAACACTTCATGGAAGTGGTGGTGCATGATTGCAGTCCCTGTGTGCATTTGGGAGGTGGAGGCAGATGGATCAGAAATTCAAGAGCACCATTGGTTAAATACAGTTTGAGGGCAGTCCATGCTATATCAGACTTTGCTTCAAAACAATAAAACTTAAAACAGGATGGCAAGAGTAAAGAGTGTGCCACTAAGTCTGATGACCTGAGTGCAATTGCTAAGACTCGCATGATGGAAAGAGAGCACTAGCCCCCTTAAGTTGTACTGTGACCTCAGCTTGTGCTCTGTGACACATTCGCCCACACGGACCCGCAATTACACACAAAGTAACAGAATGTAAAACATAAAATGAAATGGAAAAGGTTGTTTAGTATCACAATATATTGTTTCAAGTTTTTTTTTAGTGAAGTGCTTGAAGAAGGTTCACTCATTAGGATCACTGACTGCTGTTGCAGAGAACTCAGGTCCAATACCCACCACCCACCTCTTCCACAGGACCCAGTCCAATGCCCACCACTCACCTCTTCCACAGGACCCAGGTCCAATGCCCACCACCCACCTCTTCCAAAGAACCCAGGCCCAATGCCCACCACTCACCTCTTCCACAGGACCCAGGTCCAATGCCCACCACCCACCTCTTTCACAGGACCCAGGTCCAATGCCCACCACCCACCTCTTCCAAAGGACCCAGGCCCAATGCCCACCATCCACCTCTTGCAGAGGATCCCGGGTCAATTCCCAGCACCCACATGGCAGCTCCTGTTCTGTCAATCCAGTAATAGTGGATCTTGTGCCCTCCCCTGGCCTCTGTAGGTACTGCACATACATGGTGCATAGACATAAATGTGAGCAAAACACACACATACACACACACACACATATAAAGTGAAAGTTAAAAGAATAAAACCTTTTCAGTGTTTTAGTGAAACACATTCCTCAGGCAGCTGCAAGTCAACTATGTTTTAACCTTCTCTACTCAACTCACTTCCCATCACCTCTACAAATCTCAGACCACATCCAACATGGCCACCATGTGGCCAGGGGTTGGCCCTACTCATTTCTTTCACCCCTTAATTGCTGGCTGAGTGTGGTGAGTCTTTTGATTGCTGGATCATGGGAAACTTTCTCCCATTGTGACTTGAATTATAAATGTCTCCCCAAAAACATATGTGTTGAGGGCTTGATCCCTGGTGCATCGGTGTTAAGCAAGGGAGGCTGCTGGATATAAAAATAGATCATGACGGCTCTGGGCTCACAAAACACTGACACACTGATGGAGTCATAGCTTAATGGGCTGCTGCGAGCAATGGAGACAGCAGATGTTGCAACAAAAGAGCAGGTTGCTGGTGAAGACTATCTCTCATCTCTATCTTCCTATTTCTTTCTCTGTATCTCCCCCTTTCCTCCTCACTCTCACTCCTTCATCTCTCCTTCCTCTTCCTCCTGTCATTTTCTATCCCTCCTCCATCTCCCTCCTCTCTCTCCCTACTCACGGTCTGTCCCCTCTTCCACTCTTTCCTCTCTGCCTCTTCTCCCTCTGACTCTCCTCATCTCTCTTTCCTCCTCTCTTTTCCACAGTTCTCTGTCTCCCTCTCTTCTCCTCTGTCCTCTGCTCTTCCCTTCCTCCACCTCCCAGCTTTGCCCTGGACCCCATGAGGTGAGCAGTCTGCTCTACCCCATAGGTCTGGATGCTCTGCCTCATCACAAGCAGGGATACTGACCTCTGAAACCACTACCCACCACTTCACTCTTACCACTATGACTTCCATGGGGCTTGCAATGAACATGGCTGAGTCTGGGCCCCCACACAAATAGCATTTCCCCAGAGATACCAGCAAGTCACTCAGGAACAGCTGGATATGGTGGGGTGAATCTGTCATCCCAATACTTGGGAGCTGTAAGACAGGAGGTTGGTAAGTTCCAGCCAGTCTAAGCTACATGGTGAGAGCCTAGGGAGGGGACAGAGGGGAAGAATACAAGGGGAAAGGAGAAGGGAAGGCAGAAAGGAAAAGAAAGGAAGGATGGGAAGGGAAAGAAATTTAAAGTAAAAAAATAAAACTATGTGCTTGAAATTTGTGGTTATATTCACAGGCACATCTTTTTTTTATCTCTCTCTCTCTCTCTCTCTCTCTCTCTCTCTCTCTCTTTTTTGCAAGAGGGAGTGAGAAGGTCTCATTGTGACTTCAGTGAGTCCAGGTGACCTCAAATTCACTATGTTGTAACTGAGACTACCCTTAAACTCCTGATTCTTCTGCCTCTACCTTCCAAGTGTTGAGATGGTACACACATGAAACACCACTTCCAGGACAATCTAACGTATTCTGACATATATCAAAGCCCATGAAGTCATTGCCTCAATCATGATCATTAACCTATCAGTCTCTTCCTCAAAATGTTCTTGTGTCCCTTTGGAGTCCCTCCTTTCTCCTACTAGAAGCAGTCTTAATGTGCAACACTTGGGGTAAGAAATCTCTAAGAGTCTATACTATAAGATATCACAAATTTAAAAGGAGAAAGATACAGTTTGAATAAACCATGGTGATATTATAGTGAGCGAAAGAAGACAAGACAAATCCTGCCACAATTCCAATGGTAAGAGGTCTCTAGGGAGTCTAATTCAAGGGCAGAGGGGCTGGGGACATGGCTCAATGGGTAAAGTATTTACTGTGCAAGAATTGAAGGACCCAAGTAAGAAAATCAGGCATGGAGAAGCAGAGAGAAAGACATGATCCCTAGAGCTGGCTGGCCAGCCAGTCTAGCTTAATCAGAGAGCTCTGGGATCCGTGTGAGCCTTTAAAATCTAGATGAAGAGCAATTAAGGAAGTCATCTGATGCCTGACATCAACTTCTGACCTCAATGTGCACGCTTGCATGTGCGTGTGGGTGCGTGCGTGAGAGCATGCGTACAGTCCTCTGTGTGTGTGTGTGTGTGTGTGTGTGTGTGTGTGTGTGTGTGTGTGTGTATACGCGGGCGTGCATAAAATAGAGATTTCCAGGGCTTGGCAGGGAAGAGGGAGAACTGGGAGGTTAATGTTTAATGATTATAATTTGAATTGTGCAAGATGAAAACATTCTGCAAACTGGGGGCACAGCTATGTGAATAAATTAGGAATGCCAAGCTGTGCACTTAAAATAGTTAAGGTGGCTAACTTCCTCATGTAGTTCATCACAGTTATTTGTTTTAATTAACAAAAATCACCCAAAGCTAGGTAGAGATGACAGGGGAGATAAACAAGTTAGGCTGTCTGGTGTGGGCAGATCAAAAAAGTTTAAAAAAAAAAAAAAAAAAAGCAGAGCGCAGGAAGTCCCTAATGGCCACCTTTCTAATTTATGTAAAGGAAAACCACCAACACAGTTCAGTTTGGGGTAATGGTAGAGGAAGCCGCATCAGGCTTGCAGATGTTAATGATAAATTGTAGGCAAAATATAAAAGCACTACTGAGTCAGGTGAGGCTGCAGCGTGCCAGGAAATAGAGCTAGCTACAAGGGAAGTTGACACAGAAAATACCAAGTTCCAGGACAGCCTGGATTATAGAATGAGTTCACTAGCAGAGCACATGTCTGGAATCCAATAATAAGGAATTAAATATGAACACTTGCCTAATCTACATGCATGACTAAATGTGAACATTTACCCAACATATAGAAAAGCCTGGGAAATATCCCCAGCATCACAAAATAATAATAATTAATAATGATGTTTTGGAAAGAAACAGTACCTAGAAATTCTAGTCCTCATGAAGCCATTTAAATTTTATTTTTTCATTATAAAAATTTAATAAATCCTAATTTATTAAATACAGCCCTGGTTAGTCTGAAACTTATTATGAAGGCTACAATGGTTTCAAGTTCTTAATCTTTCCACATCAGCCTCCCAAAATCAAGTGGCTACTTAAAGTTAAACCAGTTTGTCCTAGGGGCATACACCAGGCTGTAAGTTTCATCCCAATAAAGTACACACACACACTTCCCAGAACTCACATAAAACCTGGTCATGACAGCATGCATCTGTAATTCTAGCACTGAGGAACAGACACAAGCGGCTCTCAGGATTAGCCAGCTGGCCAGTGTAGCCAAATTGGTAGGCTCCAGGGTCAATGAAAGACCTTGACTCAAAACCGTAAGGTGCAGAACAATAAAGGAATTCACCTGAAGCTGACCTCTGACCTCCACACACCTGTGTGCATGAACACACACACACACACTCATACAGCCCACATGCACAGTTCCTCAGTCTTACCAGTTATATATGTAGATATACATACTCCACTGCCACATATGGGTAGCATTCAGTATGCCTGCCAATGCTGATATGAGAGGTTCCCACCATCACAGAACATGGCACAGGACAGGAACTCTTCTAGACCACGACCAGATCCAGAAATGAGCTAAATGAAGTTGCAAATGCCTGGTACTCCAGCACTCGGGAGGCTGAAGCAGAAAAATCGTGATGAGTTACAGGATACACAACAAGAGCCTACCTCCTAAAAAGGGAAAAACAGGAAGAAAGAGAGGAAGAGAAATGGGGGGAGGGGCTCGGGACAAGGAAGGAAGATCCATTTTATGTTTTACATGTTCTACCATTATGTAAGGATATATAGAGGGCCATCGAGAGAGCTCTGCCAGTAAAGATGATTGCTACCAAGCCTGATACCCTGAGTTCAACCCCTAGAACTCCCAAGATGGAAAGAGAAAGGATGACTCTGAAAAGTTCTCCTACAGAGAGGACTGTAACATACATGTTACATACAAAATACAACAAACATACAAAATACAACAAACATGTTTAAAAAGCTAAACATGTATAGAGTCGGAATAACTTTTAGGATAATGTTAAAAAGGTCTCTCCCACATGCACATAGGATTGGAATACTGGAGGGTGATCCATCTCATTTAAATCCTTACCATGAGCCTATGAGGTTCTTATTACCTAGCTTCTCCTAGGAAATGGACTACAGTTGTGCAAACCAGGAAGTGGAGGCAGAAGAAGTTAAAAGTCATCTTCTGATACATAGCACCACCTAACAGCCAGGTGTGGCTGTGTGTGCCAGGGATCCCAGTATGTGGACAACATGAGAATCCCTGGACCTCACTGGAGAACCAATCTAGGTGAATTGGAGAGCTGTCAGTGAGGGAGAGACCTGTCTCAAACATTAATAGATAGATGATAGATAGATAGATAGATAGATAGATAGATAGATAGATAGATAGAGTGGAGAGCAACTAAGAAAAATACCCAATGTTTACCTCTGGGTTCCACACGTCTATGTGTATATGTAGGCACACAAGTACATAATGGGAAATAAAATAAATTGTTGAAGAAATAAGAAAAAGATGCCTGAGACAACCCCCTAGGCAAGGAGCCTGAGCAGACCACCAGTACAGTGAGTGCTGCATGACCCAGGTGGGCAGACCACACCCAAGAAGCCCCCCGACAGGTGCTATACAGAATGGATGGGACACAGCACTCATGACACCACTCCTCAGATGACCCAACACCCAGAAACGCCAGGTGCCACTAAAACGAACAAGGAAGTGGTAGAGAAGTGGAAGAGAAGGAGAAGCAGAAGGATATATACACGATGAAGAGATACAGAACTGGAGACTAGAGGGCAGTGAGGAATAGTCTGATGTGAATAGCCGGTGATGCCACCTAAGGCCATGGTGAAGTCTTGGCCTGTGCTGCCACTGAGGGCCATGTCTGGGTCTATGGCCCTGCAACCGCAGAGATCTGTTACCACCAAAGGCCAGGCAGATGTCCCTGATCTGGGCTGCTGCCTGGGGCCATGTTGATATCTGAAGGCTCTGCAGAACTGGCCCCACCCTTCACCTGGTCATCATGGGAGAGCTAGCCCAGAAGCTGTAAGAGCTGGCCCTGCCCCTTACCTGCTACAGTACTCCGGAGAGCAGGCCCCCCACCTCACCCAGGAAGCACAGTAGAGCTGGTCCTGGTTGTGGGAGTTACCAGTGAGCTGGCCCAAGGGTGTGAGCATGGAAGAGCTAGCCCTGCTACTAGTCTGCCATGTGGTGGTGTGGACAAGAGAGAGAGACGTCCCTCCACACACCCCTACACCTCATCCCTAGCCACCCGGGGCAAATGGGAAAGCTGACCTCAGGGTCATGAAAGTCAGAGAGTTAGCCCTACCCCTCACCAGCTTCAGCACTTGGGAGAGTATGTCCTGCAACTTGCCTGGGCAACACAGTAGAGCTGGCCATGTCTGCATGGGCACAGGTGAACTGTCCCCAAGGGCACGAGAGTGGGAAAGCTGGCTCTTCCCCTTACCATCTGAGGCACTGGATAAGTTAGCTGAGGCAGTGCTAAGGAGCTCATCCTGGGGGTGTGGGTACAGAAGAGCTGTCAAACTGACCAGTTCAGCTACCACACAGGCCCAGCTCCAGAGCTCTGCTCCTACAGATCCAAAGCTGCCAGATCTCCATGACACAGGCCAACAACAGGATATCGGAGAGGAGTCACAACAGGATCCAATATTGACAGTACAGAAGACAGAGGCCTCGAACCAGACCAATGACTCATTGCAATTAACATTTGCAAGCATCCTCTCTCTTCTTGCTCTTGCTCTCTTGCTCTCTTGATCCCTCTGCCCCCTCACCCCTTCCTCCTTCCCTTCCTCCTCTCCACGTGCTCATGGCCAGCCTCTACTCCTCTTCTCTCTTCCTCTCCTCTCCTCTTCTCTCTCTCCCTGTCCCTCTCCCTCTCTCTTTCTCTACTACCCTCTTAACTCCTTTCCCCATGCCCTAAATGGACTCTATACTATACCAGCGTGTGGCTGGTCCCTCAGGGAGAAGAGATGCCTTGGCATGGACCTGCATCCCCTTCCCCCATACCTCACCACACACACCTCCACAGAACATACTCTCTTTATCTTTTTATAAACACATCACTATATATCCAACAATGTCTCATCATTTCTTATCTCGATATGTCACCTCAAGTCATCCTACAACTACACCTTTTTCTATCAGAGCTTTTCTACTCAGGGCTACTGGGCCAAGAATCTACCATCTACCCAATCTACCATCTATCTAACGGCTGTAGCTCAACTGGTAGATGCAGGCATAAAGCCCTGAGTTCCACCCCGACCCTGTACAAGCCCAGGCATGGTCATGCCTGTCACCCCAGCATCAGAGGAAGGAGAATTAAGTTCAAAGTCATCCTCAAATACATAAAGAGTTTGACATCAGCCTAGGTTACGGGATATCCTGTCTCGTTAACGAAGGGGAGGCGGGGAGAAACAGTCATCTGCAACATTCCAGATAACACCCTATACCTGCTTTGTACACACATGGCCCCGTGACTGTGTCCACAATCCCATAACTACCTCTTTCCACCCTACCTCCTGTCACAGTGCTCTCGCAACTGAATCATTTTGTGCCTACTGGGTTTCTCCCTTACTAGTGCCATAAAAGAAATATAACCATCCACTCATAAACTGGGACATCCAAAGTCTCAAGGCAAAGCAAACCTAGCAGAAAGCAGACTACCACAACAGTAATGGGAGCCTGTGTTGCCAGTTTATGTGTTTACTACACTGTATATATTTGGGGTGGGGATGGGCAGAGAACCAGGGGCATGTATTACGCAAACACTTTAGCATGTAACTACATCCCAGAACTCTATTCTTAGTCTTTTTATTATTTGTTTATTTATTTATTTACACATGGGTGTAGACCATGGTATGTATGTGGCGATCAGAGGACAATCTTCAGGAGTCAGTTCTCTCTTTCTGCAATGTGAGCCCCAGGGATCGAACTCAGATCTTCAGGGGGAGCAGCAATCACTGTTACCCACTGAACCATCTCAAGACACCATGGGGTAGGTGAACCATAAAAGTGTGACCCTGAGGGCTGGCCAATTGGAATAAGAGCAGCCCAAGTAAACCAAGTAAACTCAGGGTTATTGAGAGGAAAGTAGACAAAATAGCAATAGAGACTTGATATCTGCCCAACTCTAACGTGTTAAGGCTTATTATAAATGTAAAGGTTTCGACTTTTTATCTGGGAACTAAATGATCAAAGGCAGGGTTAAAAAAAAACCCAATCAACACTAATTTTAACCACAACAGTATATACTCTATTCTCACATTCCCTCCCTCTTTCTCCCCCACCCCTGAGTATATATATATATATATATATATATATATATATATATATATATATGCGCGTGTGTGTGGTGTGTGTGTGGTGTATGTGTGTGTTTCTGTGGTGTGTGTATGTGGTGTATGTGTGGTGTGTGTGCATGTGTGTGTGGTGTATGTGTGGTATATATGTGTGTGTGTGTGTGTGTGTGTGTGTGTGTGTATGTGTATGTGCATACGTGTGTGTGTGTTCAAACTTGCCATCTTCTTGCCCCATCCTGCCAAGGCATGCACCAACACACTTTCTGTTTTGTTTTGAGATGTGGCCTTCTGCATCCCAGACTTCCCTCTGTATACAGCCAAAGGTGGACTTGACCTTGTCATCCTTCCCTCATATTCTAAGTGCTGAGACAGAGGCATACAGCACCCTGTTTGGAGTTGAATCCAGGGTTTTTTATATGTTAGGCAAGCATTCTACCAACTGAGCTACACCTGCAGCCCAATAGCTCTTGTTTAAAAGGTCTCTTTATAAAAACAAGAAGGCACATGGAATGACTAACTATTCATATTACAAACAGACTCACCTACTGCCAAATGTCCTAGGGTGCCTCTAGGTCATCAAGTCACACATGACTGCATGTTTATTTTCAAAAGAGACTTCCCCTTCCTCCCTCAGCAAACTAGCATCTGCAGGAGAGCAAAGTGTTCATAAAAACAAACACACAATACAAAATCAACTTCTATCCTGATGCTGCCGGTACAGCAAGTGGCCACAGCTGTAATCATTTAGGTTTAATTTTGTTTTAGTTTTGTTGTTGATGATAATGTTATTTGGTTTGTTTTGGTTGTGTTTTGTTTATAGTACTAGAACCCATGACCTCATATGTTCTAGACAAGCATCCTACCAGTGAGCCACACCCCTAACCCCTCACTGGAAGATGCGAGGCAGGTGCTCTACCACGGAGCTGTATCCCCAGTCTCTTTCATTGCTTATTTTGAGACATGTCTTACTAAATTTCCTGGGCTAGGCCTTAGGCTTATGATCCTCATGCCTCTGACTCCAAAATACCTGTGCTACCATGCCTGTGGCTGTTGTTTCTTTGTGTTCTGCTTTTATTACATATTTATTTTGTTTTTAATTATACATACACATACATATACCTATATGTACACATAAGTGCAAGTGCCTGTAAAAGCCAGAAGTGGCATTAGATTCTCTGGAGCTGGAGTTCTAGGAGGTTGTAAGCCACCTGAGTGTTGCTGGAAAACAAATCCTCTAGAAGAGTAGTATCGGTTTTTACCAAGTGAGCCATCTCTCCAACCCCAGGTTTGTCATGTTTTAAAGAGACAGCAGCATCTATGTTGCCTGTGACCCTGCATCAAGAGAAGGAAGCAGAAAGGACCGTTGCAGTGAAAAATACCCATAGAGTATATGGGTTGCCCTCCAGATGTCATAGACTTTGTGGGAACGTCCTATGGAGACAGGAGTCTCAATGGGCACAGGGTACAGGGCACATGTCCTTATTCTAGACTGGATGGGTGGGCTGAGGTTTCTTGCTATAGCACACACACACACACACACACACACACTCAGGGGTCAGGGAAAAGGAGGGAGAGAGAATGTGAGAATACAGTATACAGTGTTATAGTTAAAATTAATGTTAATTAGGGGGTTTTACCCTCTTAATGGACCAGAGGTGTAATACTCACTGGTGGTAGCAGGAAGGTAGAGGAAGCCCACTCTGGCCCTATCCATCCCTCCTACACCAATCCAATAGCAGCTTCCAGCTCAAACCTGTGCATCCCTTCTGCTGATGAGCCCGAGGGCTTCTCATGGCTCCCAGCCTGCCAGTTTGAGGTCTGCATGATTACCTGGCTCCTCCTACCACTCCACCCAACCCCACCGATCATCACCTTGACTCTATGGTTCTCAGCCTGAGTCGTCAGATTCGCAAGATCTAATCAAACTTCGGAAACAGCACCTTGAGCAGTTCTATGATGCCAGGCCTTTGCCGTGGCTGTTCCCTCCACTGAGTCCTTCAGTCACCGTTTCCACTATCTGATCCCAGGCCCAGCTGACCTTGCAAGTGAGATATTTTCCAGCAACTACTTCCAAGAAACCTCCAGGATTCCCACGCCAGCTCAAGGGACTAGATTACTCTGCCTTACAACTAATTTCCTGTAGAATAGAGCTAAAAAGGTATCCAATTCCTACCATAATGGTTAATTTTGGCTGTCAACTTGACCAGATTATGGAGTGAGCTAAGATATATGCCTTTTAGACTCAATTGAAGGTATCCCCTGGGAGAATTAACTAAAAGACAGGACCCCTTCTCCTATCATGTGTGAGCAGCATCTTCTGGTGGCAGCCTAGATGTAAAGAAGTCTGGGAGGAAAACAGCTTCTTTTGCCTGTTGGTCTTCACTGACTACTGGTGAGTGCATCTATTTTGCTGTTGCCACTGCAGCCACAATCCTACGCTAACACTAGAACTCAGCTCCTTTGACTTTCCACTGGAGACTGGAGACTCTCCAAGAATCGTTCAGGCCTTTAGTACCTGTCTTAGTCAGGGGTTCTATTCCTGCACAAACATCATGACCAAGATGCAAGTTGGGGGAGAAAAAGTTTTATTCAGCTTACACTTCCACATTGTTGTTGATCACCAAAGGAAGTCAGGACTGGAACTCAAGCAGGTCAGGAAGCAGGAGCTGATGCAGAGGCCATGGAGGGATGTTACTTACTGCCTTGCTTCCCCTGGCTTGCTTGGCTTGCTTTCTTATAGAACCCAAGACTATCAGCCAGGGATGGCACCACCCACAATGGGCCCTCCTTCCCTTGATCACTAATTGAGAAAATGCCCTATAGCTGGATCCCATGGAGGCATTTCCTCAGCTAAGACTCCTTTCTCTGTGATAACTCCAGCTTGTGTCAAGTTCACACACACACACACACACACACACACACACACACACACACACAAACCAGTCGGTACAGTACCAAACTGGACAACTGAGCTATCCAACCTTTAGGACTGAGCAGCTACTGGGTTTTCACCCTCTCCAGCATGTAGGCAGCCACTCTTGGACTGCCCAGTGTATGTCATGTGAGCCTACCTAATAAATCCCCTTTGTAATATACGTTGAGTCTATCAGTTCTGTTCCTCTAGAACAGCGGTTCTCAACCCCCACAGGGATCACACATAGGATATCCTGCAGATCAGATATTTATATTACAATTCATAACAGTAGCAAAATTACAGTTATGAAGTAGTAACAAAATAATTTTATGGTTGAGAGTCACCACGACATGAAGAACTGTATTAAAGGGTCACAGCATTAGGAAGGTTGAGAACCACTGTTCGATTGAATTCTAACACAGTGTCTATTGCTGGTTCCAAATCCAGCCTCAGCCTAAATAGCACCTTTCAAGAAAGGCCCACACCAAACAAAATAGAGGAAGCCCCTTCATCCACAGACCAATTCAGGAACAAAGAAAACACAGGAAAATCTAAATGTTCTGCTTCAGTGTTTGGGGTCCAGGAAAGTCTGACTAAACAAGACTCATCCCCAAGTCCTTTTGGCCTCTACTGATGTCTCCAAGAAGCCACAGCTGAGATTTCTATTGAAGACTGGTTGCTTCTATCATCTTGTAGCTTGCTGGAGAAACTGAGGCACAGAATCACACAAGATCATAAAGGAGGAAGTAGAAAACTGAGAACCAGAAGGTGAGCTTACCTGTTTTATGAACCTGTACCCAAACAGCCTCGTCTTTACTTCCTGCCTGATCTCTACTTAGGCTGAATCCGCCAAGCATCATTTGATCAACAACACTATGGCGCATCAGGTACTGACCTACACACTGCAGTCTCCACAAGGGACTGAGCAAACAGTGTTGCTAATTCAAGAATTCAAGTTTTTAAGAGTGGGTAGAGATACATAGTATCTTTTCTTAATTATTTGTTTCATTATATCAGGCAGCAACCAGTCTTGTGGAGAGAAGAAAGAATAAGGCAGGGAGGGGAATACAAAGAGGGATACAGAGGAACCCAGAGGCTACATTTGAAAGACAGAGGTTAGAGGAGATGGTTCAGTCAGTAAAGTGTATTTCACAAGTATGAGGGCCTGAGTTTGATCTCCAGAACCCACATTTAAAAAAAAAAAGAAGTCAGGACTGGGGGTACACACTTGTAATCCCAGAACTTGGGAGAAAGAAACAAAGGTCCTATCCCTGGGGCTTGCTGGCCAGCCAGCCTAACCTAATGGGAAAATTCCAGGTCCCAGTGAGAGTCCCTGTCTCAAAAAAGGTGGATAGCTCCAAAGTGAAGCTTGTCCTCTTGCATTCCGCATGTGCTTACAGTGACATGCACACACAAGGAAGGGAGGAAGAGAAAGAAAGGAGTAAAGAAAAGGAGGAAGAGAGAAAGAAAAAAGAAAAAGACAACCAGACACTGGTCAGGAAAGCCTCCTTGAGATGGTAATATTTTAAGTCCAGGAGCCAAAGCAGAGAAACAGGTCATTCTAGCCAGAATTAACAGCCAGTCCAAAGGCCCTGAGGCAGGACCACACATTGGATTTAAGACACACAGAAAGTGGCATGGCCACAGTGAGGGAATACTGGTTAGAAGTGACAACAGACAAGGGTCAGTCATTTATACAGAACTGTCCTCACCAATCGCTCAGCCAGAGGCCTTCTTCTCTTCCCTCCATCACTCTCTGTATTCTGTCATCTCCCAGAAGTCCAGGCCTATGGGGAAACTCTGCTAATTAAACTCAAAGTCACCATGACTGGAGAGTCTCTGGTCTCGGTACAATATGGGACATTCCATACATTAGTGGGGTGTCTTCTTTTCTGAACTTGCTGAGGAATTCTAAGCCCCCACATATGCCTCTCCCTGAGGAATGCCACATAGCTTCAATTAGATTACAGGATCAATTTCCTTTCTCTTGATAAAACCTGTTCAGCTAGCACCTGAGATTCCCGAAATGCTTTCCCATGCTAATGAGGCATCTCAGGGACCCTAAGCCATCAGCCTTGCCCATCCTGGATGTTCCCACCCACCCTCTGTCCCCCCCAAAACTTTATAAGCCTTGAATCACCCTAAGTAAAGTCGATCTGCCTCCTCACGCCTGGTCCCAGTGTCGTCATTCACCATATGTACTCACAGGGCTTTCAAACCACCACCACCACCCTTGATGTCTGCTCCCTTTGAAGGGACTGAATTGGCCAATGATCCACAAGGGCAGGGATACCAACACAGATCCTCTGCCTCAGCCCCAGAAGTGAGCCCATTACACCTGCCCCAACTATAAGCAGAAGAAGGTTTAAAGAGTACCTGCCACAAATCTGGGCAGGGACAGAGGGCAAGCACCCAGCACAGTATCCAGATGCAGGAAAGGTTAGACATGGTAACACACCTCGAAAGCCACTACTAGGGAGGCAGAGGCAGGCAGATCTCTGTGAATTAAAGGCCAGCCTGGTCTACACAGATAGTTCCAGGCTGGCCAGGGCTACATAGTGAGATCCTACCTCAGAATTAATTAATTTTGGATCTCAATTCCAGCAAACTGGGGTCAAAACCTGCTCAATGAAGCCAGAGCAGATGAATGACTCAGTCGGTAGCAGGAGTGGGTTAGGTGACCAGAACCAAATCACCAGCTCTTGCCCCTGTGAGGTACAGGTAAAGGAACGAGTTTAATCTCCATCATCTGAGGAGAGAGTAGCCACTGGTCAGTCGCTGCCCAATCCTCAGAACACGCCTGCTTGGCTTCTGTGGCTTCTCCTCCAGGCTCATCTTTGCACCTCCAGGCCCCTGTTACCTGATACTCTACTCTACATATTGCCTGACCTTTATCAACCCCTGCCTGACAATCAGAATTCTCTCCCTGCCTAATTCCTTTTCCCTGGACCTGGGTAAAAAGGAAATCTGGGCCCCTCTAGGAAGTTTCTCAAGGCCACCCCATCATGTGTAAAGAGAGGATGTCTTGCTCTGGTGGAAAAAAAAAGGTATGGCCCTTTCTTCCTCTCTTTAGGGTTCATCGACACACATATGGAACAAAATTAGAAAGCAAAAAGTTCCAACTCCCCTCCTCTTGAGTAAGGGCCTTCCAAGGGCCAGCCATGGGTGGTCTGCAGGTCCTTGGGGATCTTCAGCCCCCTACTCTGCTCCCCTTAGAACTCTCCCTCCCACTCTATTCCAGCCACGCCAGCCTCCTTGCCATGCCACAGCACACACCAAGTGGGGGGGGGAGGGGGGGCCTCTGGCCTTTGCACCTTCCGGTCCCTCTGCCTGTGATGTGCCTCCTCCACACGATCATCTGGCTGTCTCCTCATCCTTTTTCCTGTTCCCTTCCCCCAGGAACAGAAGTTCACAACACCACTGGATATAAATTTCACAAGCAAGGATGAAAGAGAAAGAAAACCAATAACAGGGCAAATGGGGACTCCCAGGTGTTGGAAAGGGTGTTTCCGGGCAGAGGAAAATCCCTTTTTAGACAGCCATGCTTCAGGAGCCTAAACGTTGCTGAGCACTGTCCATGCTGGTACAGATGGTAGCATCATACTGACAAAGATATAGAGTCCAGACTGACAGAGAAGAAAGTTCTTTAAGTTCCTCTGACAGGAGCCACGCTCAGTTTGAAGGGACCCATTAGAAAGGGATTAAAGAAGCCCTAGAGAAGATCTGAAGGAGGAGGCAGGATTGCCACACAGGTAAAGGCACTTGTCACCAAACTTAGCCCAATTCAGTCTCTGGGACCCTCATGGTAGAACTGACTTCTACAAGTTACACACACACACACACACACACACACACACACACACACACACACACATACACACACCACTATGAATAAAGTAAAAGTGCTGTAAAAATGGCTAAGGAGGGGAAGAATGGGTAGATATGGGAGGAAGACTCTTGCCAGTAAGAGCACTCAGAGATAGTTTCTTATTTATATTTTAATTTAAGCATTTATTTCGTAATGCTGGGGAGGTTAATCGGGGCTTCACACATGCTAAGCAAGAGTTCTGCCTTGACCTAGGTCTCTAGACATGATCTTTCTTTTATTTCTTTCAACAGTTTACTTATTCATGTATGTGGGTACATGAGCACCACAGTGTATTAAAGCTCAGAGGACAACTTGAAGGAGTTGTGTCTCTCCTTCCACCATATAGATTCTGAAGATCAACCTCAGGTCATTAGACTTGGCAGCAAGGGTCTTTATCCAGACTTCCTCTTTACTAACCCATAGCACCCTTGGTTCTTGACTCCTATCTACTTCCTGCCCTGTCTCCCAGTCAGCTCCCATTTTGTTCCTCCAAAGCCTGCCCTGTGTCACTCCTCCACTAGCTTGGGGTCCAAAGGCATGACCAAGGGCAGATACCAGAAACAGATTGCTGAGTTGAATGTAACAGTGCCCCCTTCATGCCAACCACACACATCAGCGGCTGCTCCAACCACAGCCCCATCACACCATCCAAGATCCATTGAATTCTCACCCGTCCAAACCTCCATTTGATCTAGAATACTCAGTCACCTCTATTCTGATCTCCTGGCTCCTGCCATCACATCACACCCACTGTTTTGTTCTCCAGGATCAAAATAACTTATCAATTCCCTGTTGAGGCCTAGCCTTCTATCCTGCTATCCTCTAGACTTCAAGGTTTTTGTTGGTTGGTTGGTTGGTTGGTTGGTTGGTTGGTTGGTTGATAGGTGTTGGGGCAGAAGGTGGGGTGGAGAGAGAGAACACAAGAACATGACTGTAGTGCCTGAAGAGGCCAGAAGAGGGCATGAAATTCCCTGGAGCTAGAGTATGTCACCAAGTGATTGTAAGCCACCTTGATTGGGGGTGCTGGGATCTGAACTTGGTCCCCTGTAAGCAAGAACAAGTGTTCTTACCAATGAGCAATCTCTCCAGCCCCCATTGGATCTCGATGTTCTTTCATATCTCTACTAATTATTCCTCCGAGTACCAGGCAATGTACTTGGAGCCTTGTATCTGCTGATCCTCTCTGGTTTGGAATACTGTTCCTCTGCCCAATCCATCCTTAGCTGAATCCAACCGTAGCAGAATTTTGGCAGAGCCATTCTATCTGGCATGAATTCCAGAGGGCTGGCACCTAAGCTTTGCAGTAGCCTTTTCTCAATGGTTGCTAGCTGAAATTTTGTGAGGTTCTTCTCAGAACCTTCACATAACTTAGTCCCGAAATATACCAGGGAAACTAGGTATGGCTTCGAATTGCTTAGGTAATGGCTCCTTCAAGACAAACCCTAGATCAGATAAGAGGTTTTGATACACAAAAAATGAACTTGTTGAAAGTGCCTTTTGTGTCACAATTAAAAGCGCTTCTAGAAGAACATGCATGGGACTGACGTAGGCCGTCTTCACATATGTAACCGTTGTGCAGCTGGGTCCTCATGTGGGACTCCTAACAATAGGAGGAGGACTGTGTCAGATTCTATTGCCTTCCTTTAGATCCCTTACTGGGCTGCCTCGGCTAGCCTCAAGAGAAGAAGGTGCATTTAGTCTTACTGCAACTTGCTATGCCAAGGCTGGTTGATATCCATGGGAGGTCTCCCTTTTTCTGAAGAGAAGAGGGGAGAGGTGGATGGGGCAGAAGGGTGGGAGTAGGGAAGGACTGAGAGGAAAGGAGTGAGGGGAAACTGCAGTCTGGATGTAAAATAAATAAATTTTTAAGGCACTTCTAGGAAGCTGCAAAGCATTCAGTCCTTGAGAGGATGATCCCCCTGCTGCTTGAGAAAGAGTAAATTCGTCCCACAGTGTCTCTCTTCAATCAAATTATCTATCCCATGTAAGCCAGAACACAGACAACTGTCACCCACCCAGGATGACTTGCCTGACTCTCTCTGGGCCAGGCCGTGTTACTCAGTTCTTCCCCGAGGCATGAACTGTGCAACATTCCTATGTTAACAGACTGATTTCATCAGACACTGATTGCTAGCCAGGCACTGTCCTCAGATCTTTTAACTATACAGAGTGTTTAAATGCTATTGGTCCCATTTTACAACTGGGGAAAATGAGGTAAAGCCACTAGCCTAAGGGCTACACCACTCTGCAAGCCCAGGCTGGAGACATGAGCAACCTGGGGGGACCCAGATCAGAGGGGAGCATTCCCCACTGCAATGCTTTCTTGTGTCATCCCAGAGTGGGAGGAGGGGCCTTTACCCACTCTCTTTATCATCTTTAGTCAGCCCAGAGACTATTTTGCTAAATGTTCACTCCGTCCAAGGCACTGTGCCAACTAAATGTCCCCCTCCACCCCTCCACTGGCCAGTGGCCTTGGGTTTGGAAGTGTTCTCCTTATCTCAGAGTGGGCATGGAAGTCAACCACAGGTTCTCAGGAATGTAAAGGGCACTG
Organism: Arvicanthis niloticus; assembly: GCF_011762505.2. Classification (NCBI taxonomy): domain Eukaryota; kingdom Metazoa; phylum Chordata; class Mammalia; order Rodentia; family Muridae; genus Arvicanthis; species Arvicanthis niloticus. Next base: position 37,174,540 of record NC_133432.1, read on the forward strand.
AAATTCTCAAGTACTATCAACAGCTGTGGACCCATTAAGGAGAAAGATACTTCAGACCCATTTTCCAGATGGGCAAACAGAAACTCAGAACCCTTTCCTGAAGCCAGGAGTCCCCAGCTTGGTCCCTCTCTCCTTGACTCCTGGAAACAATCCCCTTTGGTGGTGAATAAATTGACAAGGTAGGGAAAGAAGATCCCCCAAACTCCCTGCAACCTGGCTGGTCTTCAGAGAAGTGTCAGGCAGGCTGAGTGATGCTACTGGAATTCCATCCAAACAGCATTTATGGCTGGGAAGAGGACAGCTGCAAAGGATGTGGGGCTTCCAAGGCAACTTCATGGTCTGAGATTCTTTTCTTGGGGATCTCCATCCAACCAGCAGGTCTTGGTTACCCCACTGGAGACCACACTGGTGCCCAGGACCTTGACTGGACCCAAGGAGACTTGGGAAGCCCTGTCTCCCACATCCCCGTATCAGCTCATAGATTTTGCAAGCCCAAGGCATGACTGGCTTACAGAATAAATTCAAAGACAAGTTAGTTAAACAAGTTAGTCAGTCAGATGGTCTCAAAACCTAAGGGCTAAGCTGATGATAGCTCAGTGAGTACAGCGCTTGTTATGCAAGTACAATAACCTCCAGGTTCAATTAAGAGACCCTGTCTCAGAAAATAATGCGGAGAGTGATAGACAGAAGCATAAGACGTCAACCTCTGGCCTCCACACACTTGAGCTCTCACACACATACATGCACACACATGTATACACACATATACAGCACATGTGAGTACACATACATGAAGGAAGGAAGCAAGCAAAGTATTGCAGTGGTGGAGTGCTTGCCTAACATGAATGAGGCCCTAGATTCAACCTAGCGCTCCTCCCCCCATAAAATAAGTCCCCTTCCAAATTCTCAGAAGCCCGGCTTTGAAAGCTCCACACAGACATTCCTCACAGCTCACTTCCAAACAAGCATGAAACACAATTCTTCTGAGGGGAAACAAAGAATTTCTAACTTCTTATCACTTCACACACCTTCCACCAGGGGGCTCAGCCGGGGCTGCCCTGGTGTCTTTTCAACTTTCCCTACATAGGGCAGGATCTTCCTCTCAAGACACAATCTGTTACTTGCTGCCTTAAGCATGCCTCGTACACACAGCCCAGAGAATGGAATTGTGGGCTCCTCGTTGTCTTCCAAACCCTGGTCAACCACACCCTAACCTCCTTTCTTCCCTGTATACACTTCAGCCTCTTTTCTGGTCTACAAACACACCAACCTGGCCCTTTCCCCAGGATTTTGTTGCCTGGGCCCAGAAAGCTCTCCAAAGCAGGTGCCATCAAGACAGGCTGCCCCTTTCCCTCAGACACCCTAGGCTCCCTCACAACACTCAAACCCCCTTCCTCCAGTATTTGGATAGTGCTCTACAAACTAACTCCCTTGCTTCCCAGAGGACGAGTCTACATGGTTCCCGAATCAAGACCCTACTGCGGCCTGCGGCCAGTCGGGTCCATAGCACGCAGCAGGCGCTCCGCACCAATTCTCCAGTGACAGACACTCCTGTGGCGCAGTGCCTGTTCACAAGTCCAGATTCCCCGCGTCACGACAGCCCCCAGTCTCTCCCGCGCGTTTTCCAGACAGGTCCACCACCTGCACCTGCGCCATCAGGGCCACCACAGCTCTCCAGAGAATGCAACCTGAGCCCCGACCAGTTGGGAAATCCTGAGAAATACCTTGTGGGAGGAATGATGGGAAACTCAATGACCGTTTTGGCTCCGAGCCGGGCTGCTCTTAGCCCTGGAGGAGAGATAGGAGAATGTTTCGAGGGTAGCTACTAGGGAGGCGCCCCCAGAGAGGGACACTTGCTTACCTGAGGGTGCAGACAACAGGATGCAGGCCGAGGCGGTGCGGAGATCAGCTGATCCGAAGATGCCTTAGACACGCCAGCCGCAGACCGCACTGGGCCAGAAACTCCTCTTTACAAAGCTCACCCGCGAGGGAGGAAATAGGACCGGAGGGGGCCTTCGGGAGGGGTTTGATGGGGCCTTGGGCGTGGTCTGAGCAAGAGGAAATGGGCGTGACTTCAGTGTGCTCGGCCCAGTGCGATCTAAGACCCCTGAACCCTAAACTGCCCAACCCGAGGCCTGGCCTCGCCCCCACGCCACCAGGCCCCTCCCTAGACCCCGCCCTACGATCGTTTGTCGCCTCCGGATCCCGCCTTCAGCCCTTAATCCTGCACCTTGGGACCCTATCTCCAGATGACCCTGTCTAGAGAGAAACCAGCTTCGCCATAGACTATTATCAGCTTGCTCCGAACTTCCAGGCCCCGCCCACAGCTCCCACCCTCCGCCGCCAGGACCCGCCCTCAACTCCACTCTACCCTTGGTCTGCCACTCCTCACCCCATCCCTGCTTTCAACCTCTTTCTCGAACTGCCAAGGCCTGGTCCCCAGCCCAGTTCGGCCTTACCAGGCCCCGCCCCGACCGGAGGCTCTTCTGGGCACCTGGCCTCTCTCCAGGCATGCTGTAGGTTTCTGCAGAGCCTGTCTCTGAGATTTTAACCCAGCAGCGTCTACTGGGCACTCTGTCTGGCTCCTGCTTCATCTGGTCCCTGTTTTCCAGTCCTAGGTCTCTTTGTGACGCTCTGCCTTGTCTTTCTGCCTTTCTCAGATGCACTGCTAGGCTCTGCAAAGCAAGTTTGGATCATTCCGCAGGCCTCAGCAACCCAGTACATAAATACTTGGAGTCAGTCAGACCAACCTAGAGGATTTCTGGGCGAAGGCCCACCAAGAGTCTGTCCACAGGATTGAGAGGGAGAAGGGAGATTACATTAATATGTCAGTTGTGGTTTTGTGGGGTGCAAAGGTCAGGCAAAATCTGAGAGATGAAGCTGAAATATAAGTCAGTGCTGGTGACAGCTGTTGTCACTGTTTGACCCAGGATAATGCAGAAGGATGTTGAGACTCTCCTTGCCTAGTACAACCAGAGGAAAGACAATTCTACCGCAAGAAGTTAGCAGTAGAAGGGAAGAGGCTTCTAATGGCTTGTCATCTTCGAAAAAGAAATGTAAAATAAGGACAGCATGCCTAGCTCAGTTGGTAGACTGTTTGTCTAGCATACAGGAATTCCTGAGTTTGATAAACCAAGGGTGACATACAGACTTCAGATTCCAGCGCTCAAGAAGCCATGGAAGCCTATCTGAGCTACAGGAAACCCTGACTCAAAAACAATAACATAAAAAGCCATTCTCTGCGGGTCCCAGGACAGACCAGACCCAGGCCTGTTACAAGAAGTTGACATATTTCTACTCAAGGGATCCTGTCACTGGGAGTCCAGTTTTAAGTCACTTCCTCAGAGGGGCCCATTCCTGAATGTACCACCCACGATAAATAAACATCCATGCATTTTTTTCTCCTTGAGTTTTTGAGACAAGGTCTTTCTTTTGACAACAGCTCCACATACACACACACAAACACACACTCTAGCCTCAAACTCAGCAATCCTCCTGCCTCTGACTCTTGCATTTTAGGAGTGAGGGTATGCACAACTAAGTGGGGGTGGGAAGCTATATTTACCTTTTATTCTCTTCCTGTCTCTCTGAAATTTGTGTTGCTTATGTGGAAGAAGAATGTCACACAGGGTATTCCCATGCACTCGGTCCATGGAAGCCACTTGTATTGACAGTGACATGGAAGTCCAAGCCAGAGGTCCGCAGAGAAGTGGAGGATTTGAGTGTGCAAGGGCCATGGAGAACGTTTCAGAGGAATGTGGTATCAGCTTTTTATTTGCATGCCTAGGCCTGATCCCCATGCTGGGAATAGTAAAGTGTTCCCGTAAGAAGCTACTTCTGGCTCTTTGGAGCTGAGTAAAATTAAAGGATTAAAAGAAGCATCAGCTGACAAGATAACTAAGAAGGATGTCTGTCACCAAACCTGACAATCTGAGTTCAATACCCAGGACATGGTGGTAGAATGCCCACAAGTTGTCTTTTGACTTCTATGTATGTACCCACACATACACATGTTTGGGCAAAATCAATAAATGTCAGTGTAATTAAAAGTCGTATCAGGGGACAGCAGTGTAGGGCCCTCCACAGGGTTCTCACAGGGTTCTCTAGGTATAACCCATTTTGGACTTGGGTTGCAAGAGAGGAGCAATACGGAAGTGTGGAAGATAGGGCAGTTTGTCATTCCAGAACGACCCAGGGGTTGTCAATAGCAGGAAGAAGGTATACCCAAAAGATTTAGAAACAAAATGGACAGGGTTTAGAGAGACAGAGGAAGCTGTGCCTGCCTGGCATGAGATAAGAGATTTCCAAGCTGGTGAATACAGTATGTATTTTCTGGGAAGGGGAACCCTAAGGCTGGATCTCAAGCTTGAGAGATCGAGGCTCCCACATTTTCTCTTGCAGATTCTCTTTTGCTGCCTTTCAGTTCTTTTTAATTGTTATTTTTATTTTTGAGATACTCTCTCTTATATCTCAAGCTGATCTCAAAAACCCGTATGTACCTGAGGATGATTTGACCTTCTTATCTCACTGCCTCCACTAATTCCTCAACTCTGGGATTATAAGTGAGAGCCACCATATGAGGTGGTGAGTGTGTGTGTGTGTGTGTGTGTGTGTGTGTGTGTGTGTGTGTGTCTTTCCCAGGACTTCCTACATGCTTGGAAAGTACTCTCTCACTGAGCTATACCCTATCACTAGCCCCCACCTCAACACTCACACACAGACTTTGACACCCTGTATAATTTTCCTATTCATGTGAGGCTCAAATGATTAAGGAAGCTACTAAGTGCTAGGACACAAGAAGCAACTCTGTGCTGCTCCTCTCCACCTTAATTACCTTTCTGTTGCCACAATAAAACACTCTGACAAAACCAATTCGGGAAGAAAGCATTTGTTTTAGCTCACGGTTCCAGATACACTTCGCTAAGGGGAAGTCAGGGTGTCAGGAGCCTGAGGCCTCTGGTCTCATTCCATCTGCAGTCAAGAAACAGAGTGTGATAAATGGTAGAGCTAGGATTCAGACAGCAGTGCCACCACAGTGAACAGTTCTTCCCATTTCAATCTGATGAAGACAACCACCGACAGGCATGTCCAGAGGTCCCTTTCCCAGGTGATTCTAGATTTCATCAAGTTGGTCATTGAGATTGACTATCACAGCCTCCAACTAGGGGGTCTGAAGTAGACACCTATACTGATCTTCTCCAGAACCTGTGCTCATTGTGGCCAAGCCTGAAGACTGGACCCTGGGACCCACAAATCCTAGGCTAAACACAGTAAGAGTTATTCAAAACAGATCACTATTTTAGGGTTTATATTGCTGCAATGAAACCAGTACCACTTGGGTGACTCTTATACTGCCAAGTTCTGCTACCAGCATGAGGTACAACCTTGGTCACCTCTAGAACACAGCTTCTATGTGCTCTCAGGAAACGCTTCTCAGAAGATTTCACCTCAATGATGCTGGTCTCTTTTTCTCAGCTCTAGCTAACCAGCATCAAGTGTCCCAGTAAAACAAAAGTTATACTTTAGTTGTTCTGGTCTCTTGTTAATCACAGCTGATTCTTCAGCTCCAGCTGATCAGACATTTCAGATTCTTCACACAAGTGGCCCAGTTAGAGTCTTTGCTTCCCTCTGAAACGTCATTAGCCCGTTCTCTATCTTCTGCATTGCTGTCAACATTTTTACAAGCTCCTACAGAACATCTCATTGAACACTCAATGGCTTTTCTTGCTCAAAACTCCAAGGTACATCCACAATCCTGCCAATAACACGAACAGGTCTGTCACAACAATACCACACAGTCCTGGTGGCAACTTGCCTTAGAGTTTCTAATGCTGCATGAAACACCAACGTGACTAAAGCAAATCCCAACGTGACTAAAGCAAGTTGGGATTGTAGTTCTCCACTGAAGGAAATCAGGACAGAAATTCAAACAGGGCAGGAACCTACAGACAAGTACTGCTTACTGGCTTGCTTATCATGGTTTGCTCATTGTAAGCTCTTGGGCTGCCAGGACCATTAGCCCAGGAAGGGCACCACCCACAATGGGTTGGGCTTTCCTCTGTCAATCTCTAATTAAGGAAATACCCTACAGGCTTGCCTCCAGCCTGATCCCAAGGAGACATATTCTCAATTGATGCTCTTTTCTCTGAAGACCCTTCCTTGTATCAAGTTGACATAATAGTCAAGACAATCTGAGATTTTCCTGACCTCTGAAGTCAGTGACTATGTTACATCAATTTGATTTTATATTTATCTAAGGGAGATAATTACGTGCCACAGCCTATATGTTGGGGTCAGAAGGCAGCTTGCAAAAGTCAGTTCTGACCTTCTTTCTACCAAATGGCTTCCAGGAATTGAATTCAAGTCATCGGGCTTAACAGTAACTGCTTTTACTACCTGGTCCATAGCATTGTCCCTGAAATGTGTTACTTCTCATGATAAGCAAGATTACACATGGAATAACATGAAAGACTTTAAGAAGGGAGATGACTCAGAACCATCTGGGGCCGGCTGTCACCACAGGGTCCTCACTGTGTTGCTTGCAGTCCTGGGCCTGAGTCTCAGTGACACCTACCTGCTGAATATTAGAACCCAGTCCAGACTAGACTCTGCCATGATCACGCCCAACAGCCGCTTGTCTCTCTCCTCCCTCATAGCTGATTCTGTATACAGGCCTCAGGCTGGCAGACTTCACATTATCAGTGTATATCTGTGACACAACCCACATGACAGATATACATCAGATAGGTTCCTCTCCTTACTCTCCATGTCCGGGAAATTAAAACAGCTTGACCACAGCTCATACTATGGAAGACATGGTATACACCCTTCCTGTACCTCTGAAACCTATAGGAAGTCATGTCAACTCTCCCCTGTGATCCTAGGCTCCCCCCAGAGCTTCCATTTGTGTTGACTTCTTGTCCATCCCTGGACTTCAATTCAATGAGTCAGCTCAGTTTGAGATTGCTGCCCTCCAACAAGGTAAGAGTCTGTGATGTTTTCTTTTTCTATTTTGTCTGTATATCTATATGCACATGGCTTTGTTTTGCTGGGTTTTTTGTTGTTTTTATATGTGGGAATATACTGTATGGGAACGTGTGTGTGTGTGTGTGTGTGTGTGTGTGTGCACAAACGAGCGCATGTAGATTAGTTGATATCAGGAATCATCTTTGATCATTCTTCCACCATATTCACTGAGGCAGGGTCTCTTAACCAAATCCAGAGTTGGCCAGTGTGGCTAGCCTCACTAGCTAGCTTATTCTGGGACTTCTCTGTCTCCATTTTCCAAAGCTAGCATTACAGGCAAACATTGGATGTTGCTTCCTCCACATCAAGTGCCAGTATGACAAATGTGTATGCCACTACAACTGGCCTGAAAAGGAAATGTGAAAAAGGTCCAGAAACCCCTGGGGGCTCTCAGAGACTGAGCCACCAACCAATGAATACATATGAGTTGGACCTAGAACCCCAGCACCTATGTAGCAGATGGGCAGCTCAGTCTCCATATGGGTTCCCCAACAACTGGAGTGGGAGATGTCCCTAAAACTGTAGTCTGAATGTGGAATCCATTCCCAACAGGACTGCCTTACCTGGCCTCAGTGGGAAAGGATGTGCCTAATCCTTCAGAAACCGATGCACCAAAATGGGTGGATATCTAGGGGGCCCCACCATTGTAGGGAAGAAGGGGAGAAGGATGGAGTGAGGGATTCTGTGAGGGGAGGATCAGGAGGGAAGAAAGCATTTGGGATGTAAATAAATAAATAAATATTTTTTTAAAAAAAGTAAAAGGTCCAGGGGATCAGGCATCATGTCTGCCGTTCTAGCACTTGGAAGGTGGAAGCAGGAGAATCATGAGTTTGAGCCCAGCCTGGGCTATCTAGAAAGAACCTATCTTGAAAAAACAAAGAAAGAAAGAAAGAAAGAAAGAAAGAAAGAAAGAAAGAAAGACAGAAAGAAAGAAAGAGAGAGAGAGAAAGAGAGAGAAAAAAATGACTAGAAGGAAGCTAAATGGTAAAGAACCTGGTTAGCAGGTGAGATGCTCTGGGTTCTAACCCCAGCAGCACACACACCACACACACCACACACACCACACACACCACACACACCACACACACCATACACCACACACACACACACACACACACACACCACACACCACACACACCACACACACCACACACTATACATCACACACATGCATGCACGCATGCACGCACACACACACACACCAGCATAGCAGGGCATACCTGTAATCTCAGGACAGCCTAGCCTACATAGCCCCTTTCCATCAACAAAAGAAGAAAAAAATAAGCAAGCATAAACTTGATGAGTAAAGCAACATACAGGTTTAGGAGATGGCTCAGTGGTTAAAGCACTTCCTGCATAAATATGGAGACCTGAGCTTGCTTGCTTGCTTGCTTGCTTGCTTGCTTTTCAAGCAGGGTCTCTATGTCCCAGGCTGGGCTCAAATTCATAATTCTCCTGCCTCTACCTCCCAAGTGCTGGAATGGCAGGCACTACTCATGCCTGACCCCTGACCTTTCTCACATTTCCTTTGCAGGCCAGTTGTACTGGCATACATTAGTCATCCTGGTAGTGGGTGTGGAGGAAGCTGGAGGTGGAAGCAAGATGATTGGAATCAAAAATCATCTTCCAAGCTACATAGTGAGTTCAAGACCATCCTTAACCACAGGAGACCATGTCTTTAAAAAAAAAAAAAAAAAAAAAAGTGGAGCCAGTGAGATGTCTCACTGGGTAAAGGTGATTGCTGCCAAACTAACAACCCACATGGTAGAAAGAGAGAATGTACTTACACAAGTGTCCTCTGATCCCCCATACACATGTTATGGTACATGAAATAAGTAAATAAATACAATAAAGAATGAATTGATTTTCAGCTTCTGATCCTACTACCCCATCCACCTGCAAAGACGATTCTCTGACATCGATTTGGGGCTTCCACATGCACACATGTGTCTGGGAAGGGCTGAAATCACAGGCGTGTCATCACCCTGGCAGATTTGTGAGTATTCTTTTGACCACTGTGACAATCCTATAAACTAGAGCCTCCCAGCAAAAGATCTGTCTGCAGGATGAACCCTTCCCACAAGGCTCTTCAGAGGCCAGACCCATAGCCCTGCCATATTCATCACCCACTCCTTCTGCCTGTCTCTACAGCCCTGCTCTGGAGGGATAGGCATACGTGGCTAAAGCCCAGAGTAGCTGCCAGTAGGCCTGAGGGCTGACCTCTCAGCTTTTCCCAGTCCTTTCTTCCCTGGTATGACCGCTGTCAAGCAAGATCCCTGCTTTCCACTGGAATCAGGGAAAGATTCTCTGTTCCAGAAGGGATTTATTTCTGTTGACGATAAACTGATTATCTTCATCCGTGTGACTTTAAACGCTGATACAACCTCTCTAGACCCAATATTTCCATTTTGGAAAGGAAAATAACCATGCTGGTCTTGAAGGAGGGAGCAGCAGATCCTAGAGGGGAGTGACCACTGTCCACATTTGCTCTGAGCAGGTATAAGCACAGGAAGAATGGGGATGTAGACCATTACCGTTTGCACGCACTATTTACTGTGCCTAGAAGGTTCTTCTGCCTCCCTTTCTCCAACTTTTGACCCACTTTAGTCAAAGACTCAGCTTGCCTGGCCCATCCCCCAACAGTCCTCTCTTTCTGGGTTCTCTTTTTCCTGCATCCTGGACCTCCCTGGAGAGTTCACACTCCATTCCAGTGCCAAAACAGCCTGGAACAGGGGCTTCCACACAGAGCTGATGCAGGTCAAAACAGCTGTGGGGAATCACCAGAGGTGCAGGCACTACTGGGTGTGTGCCCACTTACCTGAACCTGTGTGCTTCTTCTCTGTACCTCTGACCATGTGTATATGTGTGTTAGATCTCAACCTCAGAACCAGTGGCTAGCTGAGGTACCCCTTAACATATCAAAGTGGGTGCTGACAACCAGATTCTCTCAGCATCCTTTAGTCTCTCTTTACCTGTTACAAGAGCCCTCCTGGCTGGCATACCCTACCTTCTACCCTGAATGCGCCAACCCAGGTATTAGACTGGTCTTCCCTTCCTCACAGCTCCTCTGACCCCTAAACAATCCAGCCATTTTGGCTATGCCAGTGTCTTGGCCCCTTTTGGTCAGTGGCTCTTCTCTTTCATCTCCCTCCCCTCATCTCCTCACATAGCCCAACTTGGTCATGCTCACTCTGGACTCTCTTGGATGTCACTGTTTCTGGCTATGCTCTCTTTTATCTTCAATATACCTTCTCCCCCACCATACCTAGAAGCAATCATGTCTTTTTTTTTTTATTTCTTTTTTTATTCAAAATGCCTATCTGTATATGTGGCTATCTCCATATGCATGTGTATATGTGTCTGTGTTTGTGTGTATGTCTGTCTGTGTACTTCTGTGAGCATGTGTGAGTTGGTATGTATGTTTCTCTGTATCTCTTGTTTCTGTGTCAGCTGTGTTTCTGTATATTTTTCTGCATCTGCTTACAAGTATTTCTGTCCCTGTGAGTGTGTATGTGTGTGTTTTGGCATGTACCTGTGTATATGTGTATGTGTGTTTCCATTGGTTGTGCCTCTGTGTATCTGAATGTATATGTGTTTCGATTTGTCAGGCTGTGTGCCCAATATGTCCATCTGAGGACCCCTAAAGATAGACACATTTGGCTTGGACTTCCCCATCTGTGGCAGCAGTTATGGGATCCTGCCTTCCCACCTACCTTAGAGATCTGGCAGCCTTCTTGCTTCTTGCCTCCTCCCCACCTTCTCCTACTATGCCTTGGGCTCTTCGTCCCCTGGAGCAGAAGTTAGGTGTTAAGATTCTCTTTACCTCCTATTTGGATCCTATCCAGTTTTCCCTGAAGCAGCTGGCACATGGCACCACGGTGCTGAATAACCAGTTCATAATTTCAAGACTTCCTGCCAGCCCAGAACCCACGCCTGTTTCAACAGTAAGGAGAGGTCACAGGTCAAGCTCGGGAGGATCATGCTCAAGTCATGTCCTACAACAACAAGAGTCCTTTAAAAATCCCCATTTTATAACTGAGTTCAGAGTGTGAAGGGGGCAAAGGAGGGAAGAAGAGAGGAAAAGGGCTCTGATGTGTCTAAGGTTTTTACCTATCCAGGAATGCATTAAGTTATGAGCCCATTGATGGATAAATCCATTGGTAAGGTCAGAGCCCTCATCATCTGCTTCACTTGGGGTAAGCCTTACCACATGAAACAGGTGAGCTTTTGAGGAACATTTAAGATCAAAATTATTTTTTTTTTTTTTTTTTTTTTTTTTTTTGGTTTTCCGAGACAGGGTTTCTCTGTGTAGTCCTGGCCTGGAACTCACTCTGTAGACCAGGCTGGCCTCGAACTCAGAAATCTGCCTGCCTCTGCCTCCCAAGTGCTGGGATTAAAGGCGTGCACCACCACCGCCCGACTCTAAGATCAAAATTCTTAACACATGATAATTCCACTTTTAATTTTCTTAAAACCTTACACCTTGGTGTATGTGTGTGTGTGTGTGTGTGAGAGAGAGAGAGAGAGAGAGAGAGAGAGAGAGAGAGAGAGAGAGAGAGAGAGAGAGAGACCCCTATCAGTTAGTGTAAACTCTTTCCTGAGTCCTCAGTCTTCCTGAGTCCTAAGTACTTGGTTTCTCTAGGACAGGACAAGGGACCAGGTGCTTATTTTACATATCAACCTCCTGGTTCTCCTAATATCCCTCAGTCCCTATCCCAAACCCTGAACTTTCCACCCAAGGGGCTGGGCTGCCCTACCCTGCAGAGGCTCTTCTCTATATAATCCAGACATTTGGGTCTTCTTTCTTCCTCTTCTTCCTCGTCTCCCTTTTCCTCTTCTTTCTCCTTCTCCCTCTCCTCCTTTTCTTCTCTCTCTGTGCCCTTTCTCTCTTTCTCTTCTCCCTGCCCCCCACCCATGGCAACTCCCCTAAAGTGAACTCACCCCAGAGCACCTTCCCAATAAACCTGCCTTTAATGTAATCTAATCCGGCTTGAAATGGCTCATTTCACTGGGGAAGAAATAACCTATCAAATGGTGCTGCTACATTCCCGTGGACATCTCTCTTTTCTCCTTCTCTCCACAGTGCTATGGCTTCCCCAAGGATCTGCAGTCCTGCCTGCAACAGCCTAGGACTCTTCCCTTGCTTTCTCTCCATCAGTGTCTCTCTGGCTCCTGGAGCCTGCTACTATGCCCTTTTGGCCTACCCACCATGTGGACAATTTTCTATCCCTGTCTGGGATTTCCTACTAAAGACACTGTCTTCCTGTTCCCCTGCACTCTCCTAGCTATCTCTCACACCAGCCTGCAGGCCTACCACATCACCTCTCAGCTCCCTTATAGGAACTCCCCCAGCTCCAGTCTAGTGTTCCACTTTGCAACCCTCTCTCTTTCCCCCCACAGATGCAGATTTTATTACTACAGTGTGTCCTCAATGCAGATCAATGGCCAAAAAAATTGATACACTTCTAAACTCTCTTACATTGTAAGGACTTTTGATACCACATAAACAAATGACTCTGAAGTCACATATCGCTAAGATTCTATTTCCCACTCTTAAGCATGTTTTTGTCTTTATGATTTCTCTGCATTCTCCTCTCAAAAAGTCTCTTAAGATTATGCTGTAGACTCTATCTCAAGATTTGTCAGTTCATTAGTTATGGTTTATAAATCTATAAAATCTGTAACAAAATTTGGCTTTAAACTTATAACTAAAGACTTATAAATAAACACTTATATGTGGTGTGTGTGTGTGTGTGTGTGTGTGTGTGTGTATGATTCAACTCTTGTCTAGAATATACTGTGCATGTAATAGAGTCAACTTTGTATGTGTACATGTGTACGTAACTTGGATTCAATTCTCGATTAAAGAGTAGGTCTACTAGGGAAACAGATGATTTTTAAATAGCAATCACATGGCTCTCCTCTGTCTTAGCTGCTGACCTCATCAGAATATAAGTTGCCACATGGCTGGCAGCCATCTTTACTAAGATTAAAGAGTACATGCCAGGTGACTTAACCACAATCTTCAGATGACCATGTAACATAGAACAACAATTGTAAAACTTCTTAGTCCTAATGAGCTCTCTGTTTCTCATTATATCTCTTTGTAGACTAAGAAAACAAGTTTGCCAAATATTTTGGATTGGTATTGATTTTTGTATGATAATAAAAAATATAAGTTTAAATTTTCTACAACATACTATATTTGTGACTCTGCTTTAGAATATACTATATGATGATAAAAGTTTAAGGTTATAAAGGTCTACTTAGATTAACAAAAACAAATTTAAAAAGTATGTGTTTGCTAACTATTCAACACTAAACTGCTAGAAAATTTAGATAAGTAACCACATATGTTTGATAAATAAGGTATATTTGACAATCAAGATTTGTAAATCTCTAAGATTTACTCAGTTTTACAGTAATATTTGTCTAGCTTTTTAAATCTTTACTCACTTTAGGCTTTAGATATTTGGGTATACTAAGCCATACAAAACACTGCAATATTCTATAATGGTGCACTATAAAAGAATCAGTAAAGTTGCCAGTCTCCTTATGGACTGTATTGATGACTAAAACTTTTATTTTGATACTAAAAGAGCTCCAATTCAAAAATTGTTTTTTAAGGCTCAAACATATAAGAGATGGAGCTTTAAAATCCTAATCTTATAAAAGCTACTAACTTATTGTAAACGGTCAAAGATAATTAAGACATGCAAGTTAATAGTCACCTTACAAATGATCAAATTCTGTAATGTGTTCAGAACTACACTTTGTAGTCATGCTACATACAAATATAATTTATTACGGGGATAAAATTTATTTAGCTTCCTGTATACATTTTCAAAGTTAAGCCTAAAACAAGTAGCTAGAAACAAAGTTTGTTTAACTTATATATACTTAATAGATGTCCTCAAACTCTTCATTTAATTTATATATACTTAATAGATAGATGTCATCAAACTCTTCAGAGATCTGCTGAATTTGTACTTAATGTTTAACTTTAAAAAAAAAATTTCCATGATAGAGAGACATGCTAGCTCCTAGCAGCACCCCAAACTCCTCCAGAGAAGATGATGGACAGAGCAAAGAATTTTTTTTTCTTCTCTTGGCTTCACTTCTCATCTCATCCTTTGCTTCTCCCCTCTTTTTTTACACTCCCCACCCTCGTTTTGTTTTGTTTTTGTTTTTGTTTTTGTTTTTGTTTTTTTGTTTTGTTTTGTTTTTCGAGACAGGGTTTCTCTGTGTAGCCCTGGCTGTCCTGGAACTCACTCTGTAGACCAGGCTGGCCTCGAACTCAGAAATCCGCCTGCCTCTGCCTCCCAAGTGCTGGGATTAAAGGCGTGCGCCACCACCGCCCGTGTTTTGTTTTTTATTTTTCTTTTTTTTCCCTTCTTTTTTCTTTTCTTTTTCTTTTTTAGATGGGGTCTGCTCAAGCTGGCCTTGAGCTGCTGAGTCGTCTGGATCCTCTTACCTCAAGCTTCCTGAAAAGTTGGAACAACAGGTTGTACCTCACAGTGGATAAGAGGGTACGACTTGAGTGTGCTAAGAATATGTTGTATACAGCTATAAAATTGCCAGAGAACAAACTCAATTTTAAAAATCTGAGGAGGCAGTAGTGGCAAGGATGCCTTGGCAGCAACCAGCAGCTCTCTAACTGAACGTAAGACCCACTCAAAAAGAGGGAATTCACGTCTGGTACTGGAAGCCTAACTAAGTACATAGTTCCAGTGAAGTCATGGATCATGGAGGAGAACGTGCAGCCATAACTTTCTAAATCAGCATAGCCCTTAACTGCACTCTAAAATGTATTCTTATATGCAAAGGTAAGTGTAGCCTTCAGCCCTCATCGAGGAAATACTTCTTTACAACAAATAGCATTACAGAAAAGCCACAACCAATCAAACTGCAGACTTGTGGAGCCCTGTTCCCATGGATACATCTACAATACAGCTCCCACATCTAAGTCTCAGAGAACATTGCAGAAGAGGGGTCAGAAAAACTATAAGAGCCATCAAGTTTCACCGACATGACTGCCTAACCATGAGCTAAACACACTGAACACCAGCCATTTGCAAAATGAACAAAGAGCCCATGAGTCCTCACCTCTGCACAAATAACTCCAGACATGTAAGGAAGGATGAGAGGACAAAGAGTCTTCCCTAGGGAAGAGCACACCAATTGGTTATCCAATATCAGCCTTGAAAACATATACATATACTTATATACATGGTGGCACACTGGAGAGTGAGAGTCAGGAGAATCTCTAAGAACAGGCCAACCAGGCCAGCCTACCCTACATGAAGTGGCCCTGTCTTAAAAAATAACTTCATGGACTTCTGTTCTAAACACACACATACACACACACACACACACACACACACACACACACACACACACACAACCAGTCATGGTGACATACGCTTGACATGCTAGCACTAGGAAAGTAGAGAGGTGAACCACCTTTCTGGCTAAATAAGTTCCAGAGCAGTGAGAGACCTTGTATCAAAAAGCAAGATAGAAGTAGCTCAGCAGTTAAGATCATAGTCTTCCAAAGAACACACATTTGATTCCCAGAACCCACATGGCTATGGATCATCTACATGTCCAGTTCTAAGGGGATCTGATCCCCTCTTCTGGCTTCTGCAAGCACTGCAGTACATGGTGCAGACTTACATGCAGGCAAAACCTCCATACAGATAAAACAAATATATCTTTAAAAACTAATATGGTTGACATCACCTTAGTAACATCTGAGGTTGTCCTCTAGCCTTCAGCACACTGAAGTGCACACATTTGCACTTGCATAGAAACAAAGGAGAAAGAGAGAAAGAGAAGATGAGAAAGGGTGGAGACAGGGATGGAAGAAGAGGGGAAGGATGGAAAAGAGAAAGGAAGAAGTTAAGGAAAAGAAAAGAAGAGACAGAGAAATTGATCAGAGGAAACAGGCAGGTGTTTGCTGAGCGTTGTGGAAAAGGACAAGATACAAGGTGAGAGGTGAGGTGTGCAGAATGCAGATTGTGTAGAAAGTAGATGGGGAAGAGATTCTGACATGAGCAGAGCTGTGTTCCAACAAAAGCAAATCTGTGAGCCCAAATAAACCTTCCCTCCTTAAGTTGTTTTGTAAGGTACTTTGTCACAAGAGCAAATAACTTATCAGGTGAAGTGACAAAGGCAAATCATAGGAATAAAAATCCTGTGGGCGCAAGGAGGTTTGTTGAAAAGCAATTAGGGTACACCTATTTGAGCTTTTTTTTCTTGACTTGCCAATGGCTCACTCAAGTGGGGGCCTCCCCCATACACAGACAGACAGACACACACACACACACACACACACACACACACACAAGAAGCAAAGCATACGAAACACTTGGTCCTGAGAATCTTCTGTCTCTGCCTTTCTAGTGTTGGGATTATACACACGCACTGAAACATCTGCCTTTTACATAGATACTAGGGACCAGAACTCAGGTCCTCCTGTTTTCATGGCAAGCACTTTACTGATGGAGCACTCTAACAGATTTTCAATCACAGAAAGCCTAGAAAGAACACTGAAATCATGCTGGGCATTGTGTGATCTATGTTTGTAATCACAGCATTTAGAAAGAGAGATTCTATGTTTAGAATCACAGCTTTCAGAAGCAACATGACCTAGAGTGAAACCCTGTCTCAAAAGAGAAAAGGGATGCTGAGTATCTAACTGTCGGCAGAGTGCTGGCCTAGCATGCATGAAGCCTTGAGTTCCATCTCTAACACCACATAAACTAGGTGTGGTGATCCACCCCTGTCATCCCAGCACTCACTATGTGGACATAAGGGGATCAAGAGTTCAAAGTCAGCCTTATGAATTGGAGGCCAGCCTGGGCCACATAAAAAACTCTGTCTTGAGAAAAAATGAATTCTTCTTGTATTCTACTTTTAAATAAAATATTACAACAAAACACTATTAATATTGTTAAAAGATCTAAAGACTGCCCAAACAGATGACTCAGTGGGATGAGGCTTGTATGGATTCTCAGAAGTGGAAAGACTGGCTTGAAAAAGCAAGCCTGCTAATATTCCTGCCACATGGAGTCAAGTACTCTCCCAAAGACAGCAATGTACACTGGGAGGAGCAAGCTGAAACAGGATTCTATAATGAGCAGCTACTGTTAAAACATATAAATGCTGTCTTTTTAATCATTGTTATTAACAGATAACATCTTTAAGCATAAGTTGAATTTCTTTCTCTGTTATATTAAGTCAGTTGAATTGCTCGTTTTATCTGATTGTCCTGTGTTTGGTGGTTTATTTTCTGAGATAGTGTCTCACTAGCCTTGTCTATCTGGAATTCTATGGAGATGAGACTGGCCTTGAACTCATAGAGATCTGCCTGCCTCTTCTGTCAAGCATCAGAATTAAACCAGGGCTTTCAACAAACTAAACAAGTGCTATTCCAATGAGCTATATCCTAAGCCTATATACATTCACTCAAAGTTAGTTTATACTGCTCTTGTAGAGGACCTAAG
This sequence comes from Arvicanthis niloticus, assembly GCF_011762505.2. NCBI lineage: Eukaryota > Metazoa > Chordata > Mammalia > Rodentia > Muridae > Arvicanthis > Arvicanthis niloticus. Next base: position 37,192,074 of record NC_133432.1, read on the forward strand.
TTCAGGTATCAGCACTGACATCAGACAGTTCACAATCACTTCACAACTCCAGGTTCTACGGGCACGTGCACACAAAGACACTTAATTTTTTGATGCTGGCCCTTACTTATGGTAAGAAAACACCCCAACCGCTGTGCTATAGTCCCAGCCAACAGATGCATACATAATCAAAAACAAAATAAATATTTTAAATTTTTTTTCATGGCCAGTTTGATGGGGAGGCTCTAGCAAGGGGACCACTTAAGATCAGTTGAGTCGGATATCACACAGGGATGCTGTTTCAGAATCCATGACCAAAACTGGAGAATTCACTTTGAAAGTAGCTCATTTCCTGGCTTGCCTATTAGTAACAGCTGTTAGTGGGAGGTTTTGCTACAAGGCTGCTGGAGCATACTTACATAGGAGACATGTTTTTCATATCAAACAGTCCGGAAGACCAGGTCCAAGTAGAAGCCTTAAGGTGAAGTTGGAGAAAATACATCCCTAGAAACCTAGCTAGACAGTTACACATGGTTGTAGGTTCCCTCCCTGCTGTGTTTCCTGTTCCCTGTCATGTGATCCACGTCCACCTTTACACACTTCCATCACCACCATGTTGAGCCTCCTCCCAGATTCAGAGTAATGGAGCCAATCAAGCAAAGACTGAGCCATTTAAAACCATGAGCCATAAAAGTCTCCACTCAAGAGCCATTCATTCTCTCAATATTTAATCACAACAACGAGAAACTGGCAACATACTTATATTTATTTGGTGATCTCTGCTCTCTCCTTTAAAATCCTAACAATGATGTGTCTTTCTGTATAGGTGTGTTCTCACAAGAGCAGGTATCTGATCAAGAGGTAACTGAACCTAGGTCCTCCCCCAATAGAGCGCACACACTCAACCACTGATCCACCCAAACTGCCCATTCTGCTTTCTTGCTGGGTGGAAAGTGGATGTCTGGAAGTGCAGCAGCTGTCTGAGACCTTAAGGACAAACCTGAGACACTAAGGAGGCTGGTGGACTGAAATGGAAGGAGGTCACAGCTGGCTTCATGGATTCTCTGTACCACAACTGAACTCATCTCTTAGGTGAGGAAGAACAAAATGTGTCCTTCTAGCCCTGCTTCTTTTCCATTCCGTTTGTTGGGTTTTGCTGGTGGTTTCTTTTCATTTCCTTTTTTTTTTTTTTTTTTTTTAAATTTTGGCCATACACAATCACATGCAATCCCAAAGTTTTTCTGCTATATTGTAAAACAAGGATCCATATTTTTGCTCTTAAATGATTAACTACAGGCTTACAATGGTTTCACAGAATGCTTTTCAACTTTATGATGGTGTGAGAACAATATGCACCCAAGGAGAAAGTGTACTCTGAACTTTTATCTTTTTATGGTCTACTGGTGTGAGATATGATCTTCCTGCAGTGGGCAGGTACAGTAAGCTGCAGTTTCTAGTCAGCAACTTCTGATCACAAAGAAGCATAACCAATGTCACAGAGCCAAACGACAAACTCAGGAACAAGCCCCAGACTGAATCCAACACAAAAGCCAGCTGCAGAATCAAATTCAAAACTCCACCATGAAACCCAGTCTCAGAGCAAAGCTACAAACCCAACTATAGAAAACAACCATAAACCCCAGGAAGAGAATCTAACATAAAACAAAGCCATGGAACAAAACCACAGAACTCAACTACAAAATACAGCACAAAACCCAATCATAAAATGAAGCCACAAATCTCAACCATAAGATGCAGGCTTAAAACAAACCTCAGAGGTCAACAAGAATGCAGCCACACAACACCTAGAACCCTACCACAGAGGTCCTTAAGAGAGGGGAGGTATCAGGGTCACCAAGGGGTGCCTGTGTGATGTGTACAGAAGAAACATTGGGAGAGAACATTCCTTGCTCACTGAATTTGTCACTATGGCTGTGTGCCTGGAGGAGAGAGCCTCCAGGGCCTGGTCTCACTCTTAAACACAGCCCAAAGTGTGTATGGGGAGGGGGGAGTCCCTGCAGTCAGCAGCCAATTCCAGCCACCTCGACTTCTTGACTCATGTGGCTCTGTTGATCATATACACCTAATTTTTTTTAACTTTTTTACTTGTGTTGTCTTTTTTTTTTTTTAACAATATAGTATAGGCTACTTTAAAAAAAAATTACAAGAAAATATTGAAGGAACAAACCTAAAACAGTAAATGGTGCAACCATCATCGTCATGACAACCACCACCTAGCAAAGTTTCTCTGTCTTTCCTCTTTACCACCATTCCTTTTTTTCTTTCTTTTATTTTTGAGATTATAATTAAAAGATTTCTCCTTTTCCTTTCTCTCCTCCAAACCTTCTGACATACATCTTCCTACTCTCCTTCAAATTCATGGCCTCCTTTTTCACCAATTGTTATTATATGCACTCGAGAGAGCACACACACACACACACACACGTGTATATAAATACATATATGTACCTCTTACACAATGTATCCCTGAGCCATAGGTGTAAGAGTTGTCTCACAGATGTAGTCATTGGGACTGGACTTCATAACTCAGCATTTTTGATTGGGTGGGGTTTTCTTTAGTGTTCTCCATATGTTGCAAAGAAAAGGTTACTTGATGAGGTGTGAGGACTACATTTATCTGTGTGTATAAGGACAAATTTTTAGAATGTAGTTAAGAATGATACAGGTCGAGTACATTGGTGGTTGTACTTTATCCTCTAAGATTCACAAACTATTAGGCCTGGGTACTTGACTAGGTGTCTAATGTTGAGTGGGTCTTGTTATTGTTGTTGTTGTTGTTATTGTTGTTGTTGTCATTGTTGTTTTATTTAGTTTTAAGATAGAGTCTCATGTGTCACATGCTCTTGCACTCACTATATAACTGAGAACAGCCTTGAATTGATGGTCATCCCAGTGCTGAGATATCAGTCATATGCCCACCATGCCTGGTTTGTGTAAATGGAACCCTGTAAGACAAGGCAAACACTTTACTGACTAAGCTACATCCTCAGCTCTCTTTTTTATTTTTTCCCAACCAAGTCCAGATATTTATCACAAGCTGACCTTGAATTAGCAGTCTTCCTGCCTCTCAAGTGCTAAGATTATAATCATTATGCCTGGTAACCACCCATGCTGTTAGAAAGCTTGTTTTTAAAATGTGCAAGGGTTTTGTCTGAATCAGCTAAGGGGTTATGGTTTGAATAAGTACCTCCAAATATGTGTTGGAAACTTAATCATTAAAATTATACATCAATGGTTTCCTGGTTTAATTTCTATTACTGTGATGAAATACTTTTACAAAAAGCAATATATTGGAAAGGAGGATTGATTTCAACTTACTAATTCCAGGTGTCTGTCTGTTGTAGGGACGTCAAGACAGGAACTTGAGTTAGTCACATTACACCCACAATCAACAGCCTTCCCCTTTCCCCAAAATGAATGTGTACATGACTTATCCAGGCCAGCTGGACAATCAAGTGGGACCCTTAGACCCTGTGGAGAGGACTGAGATGCATGAGAAAATAAGGAGGCACAGCAAGTCAAGAACTCTGATCAAGCTGGCAAAATTTTTATTGTTCATACAGGTTATATACTCTAAAAACAGGATATGGGGAGGGGTAGGAAAGGAGAGAGGGCTTTGCAGGTGGAGGAAGCTAGCTGCAGCTGCAGGGTCTAACTAAGTTATTCTCACAAAGCCTTTCTGTTACCAGGGGTTCTAAAAACATCTATCTAGCAGGATGTTGGCTAAATCTAGAGATCAGGAGGAAGGGTTTCTAAGGTGGGTTGCTATGAGGCCTTGTTTGAAGTTCTGAGAACTGACAAGTGAATCATGGAAGGTAAGCAGAAAGAAGAATAGTAGATAGGAGAGCCAAGGATGGGTGTTTGCCAAGAGTAAGGCCTTGCCATGGCTTCCCACATGCTCACTTACTTGCTCCTTATGCTCAGCTCAGTTTCAGTTTCTCCATTATTACACAGTTCAGGACCTCTGCCTAGGGAATATTCCAATATTCTGCACAGTGAGCTGTGTCTTCCCAAATCAATTAACAATCACGACAGTCTGCCCACAAGCCAGCCCAATGTAGACAATCCCTCTACCAGGCTATTTTCCTAGGTGATTCAAAGTGGATTGGGTTGACAATTAAAGTTAGCCATCACAAACAATATTTGAGAGATCAGGCTTTTTTGAGCCATGAAGACTGCCCAAATCATAGTGGACCAGATCTCCTTCTTGGGATACTCTTCCCACAATCCTCTTGAAAAGTACACAAAAGGAGAGGATGTTCCAAACCCCAATGAAAGTAATCTTATGACTTTGAAGACTAGCAACACTTTTTTAGTGCTCGTGTATGGGAAAATATCCTGGTGCCTTCAAAAGTTTCTGATGTAGTGAATGCAATTCGACAGCAGTTTGAATGGTATTTAAGCCACACTAGAACATTCCACCCTTTATGGGATAGCCACCAAGATGCTGCCACAGTTTTCTCCAAAACAACAGTTTACCAAAACAGGAAGCATGAGACTTCTTTTGGGGCCACAGAAGGAACTGGAGACAATCTAGAGACAGGGAACAAAGGCAAAATGAGGTCCAAGAATCTTTAAAGCAGTTTTCAGAGAAAAGGCAAAGCCAGCAGATCGTTTCAGTGGCTTCCAGTTCATCAGAGTTGTCCCCAATTGCCTGTCACCTGACCCTGGTATAACTAGGGCAGATGTAAGGTCAAGGAGGCAGCTGTGGAGTGTGAGCTTTAGACTGGTTGGTTTGCACATGAAAGAATCACTACTGGGTAAACCTGGTGTGGGCTCTTGAAATTAGCTAATCCTGACTGACGCTCCAGATGGCCGTGGGCAGAGCTCAAGGACAGTTGGTGATTTAACAGGTGAAATGCCCAGGGCTGCAGAGAAAAAGCATCAGAATACTGAATAGAGCTGATGGTACAGTGTGACCTGCCATCCATGAAACTCTGGCTTTCATCCCCAGCACCACATAAGCTAGGTAAGTGGGGCACACTTATCTTGCCAACACTCAGATTCAAAAGTTCAAGGTCATCCTTGAGCACATACTGAGTTCAAGCCTGGCTTGGGCTGCATAATGAGACCTGTCTCAAACAAACAAGCAAACAGCTGAAGTTAAGAGGACAGTAAAATGTTTGCTGTGCAAGAAAGAGTATTGAGTTCAATCTCGCCAAACCTATGTAAAAATCCGGGCTCCTTGGGATCTGGCCTGGAATCCTCGTGCCAGAAAGGCGTAACAAAGAAATCCTTGGGTTTACCAACCAGTCAATCTTAGCTGAATTAGTGAGCTCAAAGTTCAGTGAGAGAACTTATCTCAAAAAATAAGGTAGAGTGATTGAAGAAGACACCAAAAGTGTGCACTCTTGTGCGCGCGCGCACACACACACACACACACACACACACACACACACACACACACACAGCATGATATTCAGACCTCTTCTCCCTTGTACATCTGGTCACCTGTCATCCTGCACACCTGTTCTCTGTCTCAGCCCCTTTCTCGGCTAGCTTTTCTTTAAAGACAGGACTCTGGGTCCCAGGGTGGCTCAAGGATTAAAAGTACTTTCTGAACAAGCATAAGGATCTAAGTTCAGATTCCCTAGAACCCACTGGAACCCCAGAGCAATATGGCAAGGGAGTCTGGCTTATTCATATTGTAGAGCTCTGGGTTTTATTGACAGAGCTAGCCTCGATGGTAGAAGAGTGATTCCCGACATTAACTGCAGGTCTCCACAAGCAAGCACACACACATGTGCCTATATACATAAAAAATAGAGGAGGGTGGGGTAAAGACAGAACTCTGTCGTTCACTAATCCTGTCTGCCTCTCCAGTCCAGATCCAGCAGTTTTTATACATGTGGCTTCTGCTACTTCAATCTTTCCTTTTCAATCTCCAGTTGTCTGAGTCTAGCTTCCTTAGATATATACTCAAACCTACATAAACATTGGTACCCGACCCTATCTGTACACTGTATCTTATCCTGCTGTGATACTGGCACTTAGAAGTTGATCCTGGCTGAAGGAGTTTGCAATTCCATAGGAAGAACAACATTATCAACCAACCAGACCCCCCAGAGCTCCCAGGGACTAAACCACCAACCAAAGAGTACACATGGAGAGACCCATGGCTCCAGCTGCAAATGTAGCAGAGGATGGCTTTATCTGGCATCAATTGGAGGGGAGGTCCTTGGTTCTGGGAAGGCTCAATGCCCCAGTATAGGAGAATGCTAGGGCGGTGAGGCAGGAGTGGGTGGGTGGGGGAGGGAAAATGGGATAGGGTGTTTGCAGAGGGGAAACTGGGAAGGAAGATAACATTTGAAATGTAAATAAATAGAATAATCAATTTTTTAAGAAGAAGATGATGATGATGCTTCTGGGGGGTGGGGAAAGCCTTTCCTGGCTTACAAGTAAGTAAAAGCAGGATCAAAGCCAATCATCTGTCTTTGTGTCTATACCCTTTATTTTTGTCAGTCATGGGCATGTAACTTACTGTGTCAATCAACCAAGGAGCATCTATCTAGAAACTGGTAATGAGAGGTAGTTAAATGGCTCAGTAATTAAGAGCATGCAATGTTCTTGCAGATGACCCACAATCAGTTCCCAGCACCCACATCAGGCAGCCCACAGCCTCCTGTAACTCTGGCTCCAGCGGATACAATGCTGTCACTTGGTCTGTATGGACATCTTCATTCAAATGCACATCCGTACACAGAGACATACATCAACTAGAAAGAAAGAAAGAAAGAAAGAAAGAAAGAAAGAAAGAAAGAAAGAAAGTCATCTTTAATACATAGCCTGTCTCATCCCCCTTTGTTTCTGACTAAAGATTTGATGATAAGAATAACTGAACTGTCTTATATGTATGTCTTTTGTGTGCATGTCCATGGGGAGGTATATGTATGCTAGTGCACATGTATGTATGTGCATATTCATGTGTGTGAATGTGCATATAGAAACCAAAGGACAATCTCTGGTGTCACTTTTCAGATGCTGCCCACCTTTGCTGTTTTTTTTGTTTTGTTTTTGTTTGTTTGCTTGGTGTTTGTTTGTTTGTTTGTTTGTTTTGAAATGAGGTCTCTCTTGGCTTGGAACTTACCAAGTAGACGAAGCTGCCTGGCCAGCGACCCTTAAGAATCATCTTGTCGCTGGGCAGTGCTGGCACATGCCTTTAATCCCAGCACTTGTGAGGCAGAGGCAACTCAGATTTCTGAGTTCAAGGCCAGCCTGGTCTACAGAAGGAGTTTCAGGACAGCCAGGACTACACAGAGAAACACTGTCTCAAAAAGAAGAAGGGGAGGGGGAGGGGGAGGGGGAGGGGGAGGGGGAGGGGGAGGGGGGAGGGGGAGAGGGAGAGGGAGAGGGAGAGGGAGAGGGAGAGGGAGAGGGAGAGGGAGAGGGAGAGGGAGAGGGAGAGGGAGAGGGAGAGGGAGAGGGAGAGGGAGAGGGAGAGGGAGAGGGAGAGGGAGAGGGAGAGGGAGAGGGAGAGGGAGAGGGAGAGGGAGAGGGAGAGGGAGGAGAGGGAGAGGGAGAGGGAGAGGGAGGAGAGGGAGAGGGAGAGGGAGAGGGAGAGGGAGAGGGAGAGGGAGAGGGAGAGGGAGAGGGAGAGGGAGAGGGAGAGGGAGAGGGAGAGGGAGAGAGGGAGAATCTTGTCTCCACCTCTCCAGTTTAGGGATTACAAAACTGTGCTATAGTCTGATTTTCTTTAAACATAAGGCTCTAGTATTTGAACTCAGCTCTTCCTGCGAGCATGGCAGGTGCTTTGCCAAGTGAGCCAGTTCTCCAGCTCTGCTGAAGTATTGCTGCATTTTATAGTGTTCTACTCCATACCACAAATTACCTAAAGGTCTTCTCCAGTCATTGTCCTCAAGTTTGCAGTGACTCTGGATGCCAGGAAAAGCTAACCTTTGTAGGAAACACCACACCCCAAATTAGGGCAAGTATCTATGATGATGAGGCTGCTCCATTATAAGACTTCTTCCACCACTTGTAAGAACCAGAAATCAGACAATAAATAACCAGACCCTGTCTAGAACAGGATTGCTTAATTATGCATATCTCTTTTATTTTTACTCCAAATTCTTCATCTATTTAAACCTAAGGCTTAAATGTCAGGTCTCCAAAGACACACTTGAGGGTCACTGAAACCCTTCCTCTTTTCCTTTTCCCAGTGTGGCTGCATTGATTAAATCTTTCTCCATTTTTCAATGTTACTCATCTATTTTTGACATTTATTTATTGATCTTGTGTTGGGCCTGCACATGCACAACACATATATGGAAGTCAGAGGACAGCTTGCAGGAGTCAGTTTTCTCCTTCCACTATTCAGGTCCCAGGATTGAACCTGGGTCTTCAGATTTGGCAGCAAGCACCTTAATCCACTGAGTCTTCTCTGAGCTCTTCTCTGAGCTCTTATTTAACATTTAACTGGTATGTTGGGAAGGTTACTCAACTTGTCCTCTGTAACTCCCAGAGCTAGGTTTGTCTATGCAGCTCCACTCTCGGGTTGTTCCCACGGCTATTATACCTGCAATGCATGCATGCCCACACTACACCTTGCCAAAATCTGGTCTTGGTCAATCTGATATCAGATTGTACATGACCTTGAGCAAGATGGAGGAGGAAGAAGAGGAGGATCTGTCCCAGAGGCAAGACACCCTACCTTTCAGTCCCTGAAGGAGTTTGAGGATTATCTCAGCATTTCTGCTATCGTTACATAATGTTACAGGCTGGGTGAATTATAAACTACAAAAGTGTATTTGTTCTGAATTCTAAAGGCCGAAATGGCAAGATGGTGCCACCATCCCTCAAAGACATTCCTGACATGCCAGAACACAGCAGAAAACTAATGAAACATAAGAAAGTTTGAGTTATACTTATCTTTTTGTTAACATGCATGTTTTCCTGATATAATAATCTTTACATTGGAGCCTAGTGCTTGTGGCTTAGTCACCTTATAAAGATATCAACTTTAGAGAGACTACTGATAAAAAAGTTAATACAAAGATACCAGTCGGTGAGAGGAAGAGAGGCGGGAGGGAAGGTCAACCCAAACTAAGCATATGTAAAAGAAACATTTTTAAAAAACTTGTTACTTTGCAAGCTAATTTTAAAATGTTTCTTAATCTTCTGATTTGTTTTTCAGTGATAGGAATGGATCCAGAGTTTTGATCAAGATAGGCAAGACTGTAAGCAAGTTCTCTACCAATGAGCCAGGACTAAAGCACTTCATTGGGAAATTCTAGATAGAGGCTCTACCATGAGCCAGGACCAAAGTACCTCATTGGGGGATTCTAGGCAAGTGCTCTACCCCTGAGCCACACCCCAGCCTCTCACTGGGGGATTCTAGGCAGGGGCTCTACCCTTGAGCCACACCCCAGCCTCTCACTGGGGGATTCTAGGCAGGTGCTCTACCCCTGAGCCACACCCCAGCCCCTCACTGGGGGATTCTAGGCAGGGGCTCTACCACTGAGCCACACCCCAGCCTCTCACTGGGGGATTCTAGGCAGGGGCTCTACACCTGAGCCACACTCTTAGCCCCAAACTGTTACACTGGCAATTCTTTTTGCATATACGGATTGAGGGTGTTGCCCAAGGATAGGTCACTTAACCTAAGCATGCATGGAGTTCTAATTTCTATTTCCAGCACCACAAATACCATACCTCTTTTTAACTTTGTTTTTATTTGAGGAGTTATGACAGAATTATTTCTTTCTTCCCTTTCCTGCCTACAAACTCTTCCATATAACTTTCTTTGCTCTCTTTCAAATTCAGAGACTTTTTTATTGATTATCACACACACACACAGACACACACACACACATATATTAGAAATATATATATATATATATATATATATATATATATATATATATTCCTAAATTTCTATATATATATATTCCTAAATATAACTTGCTTAGTCTGTATAATTGTTTATTACTTGTATGTATGTTTGTAAGGCTGATCATTAGGTATTGGATAACAGTTACTATTCTCTTCCTTGGGGAAAACTTTCCCCCACATCCAGAATTCCTTGGTTGCCTGTAGTTATTTATGTAGGGTTAAGGTCTCATGGACTTTTTAAAAAATATTTATTTATTTATTTATTTATTTATTGTATATGAATGCTCTATCTGCATGTACACCTGAGTCCCAGAAGAGGGCATCAGATCCCATTGCAGATGGTTGTGAGTAACCAATGTGGTTCCTGGGAACTGAACTCAGGACCTCTGGAAGAGCAGCTAACGCTCTTAACCACTGAGCCTTCTCTCTGGCCCACCTCATGGGCTTTTACTTACCTACTTTGGCATGTACATTGGTGTTATCCTGTTCAGCCTATGTTTAGACAGCCAAGTCAATGAGACTTTATGGACATAGCTTCTGACATTACTAGGAGATACAATCTCAAAACAAACTCCCTGAAACTCTGGCTTTTAAAATCTGTCTGCCCCCTCCTCTATACTGTTCACTGACCTTCAGGTGCAGAAGTAGAGCATCTGTTAAGACTGGGCTTTACAACTCTTCCTTTTTACTGGTTGTGGTCACTGAGTAGTTAGCAAGTGCACTTACTGACTGAGGCATCTCATTAGTCTCTGGTTTTTTCTTTATAATAGTAGCCAAGGGTCCAATTGATGTTTCTTAGCTGGAGACATAAGCCTTTCACAACTGAGCTCTGTTGGCCTCTGGGATGGGTCTGGCATGCCTTTCTAACATGCCTATGTAACTCTTGCTCCCTATAATATTGAACTCTCTCTTCACTATTTCATCTCTAAACCAGTGCCTCCTCCTCTGCCCACCTCAGAGTTATGTCCTCTCATGTCTGTAGAACATTGTATAAAGCTACTTTTTCAGAAATCCCTGTCTGGGTATGAAGTCAGTGTGCAGAAATGAAAGGTGTGATTTACTGTGAGGACAGCCTGAAGGCTGGGCAATGAGACAGAACTATAAATTTCCAGCTAGAATGAGGGAGGGACTCAGGAGACCTCCACCCCAGGCGAACAGTGATAGCTGCTGGAAGGAGAGTCAGTTTCTTCACAGGCATAGCCCCTGGTCCCCAGTTGGTGGGTTCATAATGATGTGTATATGGGCAGTGCTAATTGGATTCAGGAGATTTTTTTTTTAACAGAATAAAAAGTTGGGAGAGGGATATGGTAGGAGACCTGAGAAGAGTTGGATGAAGGAGCAGAAACTGGCTATGATCAAAACACATTGTACACAGACAGGAAATTCTCAAAGAATAAATATGAAAAATATTTATTTTTTAAAATGTAGCAGGCGATTGTGGTTCATGCTTTTAAATTTCAACACTCAGGAGGCAAAGAAATTGAATTGAGAAGTCATCTTGACAGATTTTTTTTTGATGAGGATTAAGTGTCCTTCCCCAACCCTTTTGATTAAGAGAGACCCTTACATTTGGGGGCTTGTCCAAGATTTGCTATAGACCCCTGACCCTGATAATTGGGTGTTTTTCCAATCAGTAAGTCCAGGTGCATGGTTGTTTCTTGTCTTATCCATCTCTGTGTTTCTGTTTCAGGTTTAATCAGTAGACCAAGAGGGACAAAGCTGATATGTATTTTGTCACCTAGTCAAGAAGCCCCATTCCAATGGCTACTGGCCTGTGCAGGATTTAAAGGAGGTAAATAAGGGGGTGGAAGACATCCATCCGACTGTTCTAAACATATACACCCTGCTAAGCAGCTTCTCTCCAAGCCACACTATGTATACTATGCTCAACCTGAAGGATGCCTTCTTCAGCCTGCCTCTGGTACCCAAAATCTAGTCTCTATTTGCCTGCAAATGGCAAGATTTGGAAAGAGGCTTTAATGGATAACTGACTTGAACATGCCTGCCTCAAGTATTCAATAACTCACCCATCAATTTTGATGAGGCCCTGCATGAGGACTTGGGTGAGTATTGGTGGGTCCACCCCCAAATTAACCTTACTTCAGTGTGTAGATGACATCCTGATTGCACCCTGGACTTATAGATGTGCCAGGAGACCGCACAAAACCTAATACAGGAACAGAGCCAACTTGGCTACTGAGTGTCTGTTGAAAGGCCCAGCTTTGTCAATTTGAGCTCATCTACTCAAGGGGGGGCCAATGCATGCTGTTGAACACCTGGAAACAATCCATCCTTAGCATCTCAGTTCCATCAACCCAAAGGCAAGTACAGGAACTTCTGTGATTGGATGGGTTTTGTAGACTCTGAATGCCAGGGATCACTGAGATAGCCAAAACACTATATGAGGTCACCAGGAGCCAAAAAGATAAAATAAAATGGACCCCTGAGATGGATATGACTTTTAAGAGTTTAAGAAAAGCTTTATTGGAGGCACTGGCACTGGCCCTCCCAGACATTCACAAACCTTTCCACCTGTATATGGATGAGAGAAAAGTAATGGGAAATGGAGTGCTCAACCCAAACTCTGGGACCATGAAAAAGACCTGTGACTTATTTATCTAAGAAGCTGACTCTGCTGGCCCAAGGATGGCCAGCCTGCCTCCAGATCATAGCTGCCACTGCTCTGCTGGTCGAGGATGCTGACAACCATGTGGTCGGCGGAACTTGTTATCACTACCCTCATGCTATTGAGAGGACCTTCAAGAATCGGCCCAGCCTATGGCTGTCCAACGCCAGTCTGGGGCGCTTTCAGGCTCTTCTTTTGAATCCCCTCACATAAGATATAACCCATCATCTGCCCAAACCCAGCCACCCTGCTACCTGACCCATCCTCAGACATGCAGCATGGTGGCTGTATAGTTCTGGGGCACATCCAGAAAATCATGCCAGATTTGACTGACACACCCTGGCCAGACACAGAATCTATCTACTTCATAGACAGAAGCAGCTTCATCCAGAAATGGAACCAAGTATGCAGGAGCAGTGGTAGTAGACAAGGACCCTGTTATTTGGGCAACTGCTTTGCTGCCAGGAATTTCAACCCAGAAAGCTGAACTAAATAGGGTCTAGCCCAAGCTTTAAAACTGGCAAAAGGAGTCATAGCTAACATCTACAGTAACAGCAGATATGCCTTTGCTATGGCTCGTATTACCAAGAGAAGGGCTTATTGACTGCTGAAGGGAAAACCATCACAGACAAGTAAGAAATACTTGCTTTATTGGAGACTTTATGGCTTTCTCTCAAAGTGGCCATAATTCATTGCCCTAGGCATCAGAAAGGGGTATCAGAAATAGCCCAAGGAATCAGGCTAGCTGATAAAGCCACAAGGGAGACTGCCACAAGCTTCCACTGCCAACATCCTGGTAGCTTTGCCACCAATCAGCTCCCAGCCATCCCTGAATATACTGCTGAAGACACACAAGACAAGATACCAAAGAATTTACAGAAGAGACAAATGGTTGCTGACGTCTGAAGGCCACACTGTCTTACCTAAGGGGTTGCTAAGCAACTCATCCATCAGATTTATCAAGCTTTACTCCTGGGCCACCAAAAACTGAAGAAATTGCTTCTCTTGAGAAAGGCTCCTCTGGACACCTAGTTTCCTGACCTTCATATAGACCTCTGTGACCTAGGGGATGGGGGATGGGATCCCTTGGGTCAACAGCTCTTTCCTGGGTACCATTGCAACTTGCCCCAGGCCTGAGAGAAATCACTGTCTCAGGCCTTTTACATCTGCCTGAGGCAGTCTCAGGATCAGAGCCAGTGAACCAAATGCAAAGGTTCAGAGTCCTCTTTGTGTGGAACATGAGGATGTGAATCAACTGAGTAGATAAATTGGAAGCCCCCTATCAAAGATGACCTCATCACTGAGACCCAGTTTGGGCATACACAGACACTCAAAGTCAGGTTCTGCATAAGAAAGGACACCCAGCCTCCTAGGAGAAAGGACTTGGGACCTTGTTTTGAGGTCCCTTACTATCTGAGTATCCCCAGGGGGAACAATGCAACAACCTTGTCATTAAGTTCACAGCAGCTGGCAGGAAGACTGATTGGACTATTGGTAAGACATGGACTTTACATCTCTGGCTATGATCTGGGGACCATTTACTGTCCAGCTACTCCAGTGTAGCCTCCCAACACCCATGGTCCCCTCAGGCCCCAACAAGGGATTAGTAGAGCCAAACCAACCACCCCCACAACTTCTGCCTCTGCCCACCATTGATCCCTATCAGGACCCTCCACCTTCTTACGTCTGCAAAGTTTCATTTCATCAAACCAATTGCTTCCTAAAACAGTTCTATCTCCTGCATTACCCACTTCATCACCCATGTCAGGACCCCTGCAATTATTAGAAGCCACTTCCAAGGTTCTTAACTCCTCCTGTACAGACTTAACCGCCGTACAGGACTGTTGGTTATGCTTAAAAGCTCAGCCCCCCCCCCCACTATGAAGAAATAGCTATCTCTAAAGACTGCTCACAGATGGTACTCAATGAAGATGACAACAATCAGATAAAAGTAAGCTAACTCTACAATAAACAATGGGACAAGAGCTCTGCATTGAAAATATGGTAACTTCAGCCTATTTTCACCTCTGCAACTGCCCTGTTGCCCCTACCATTGCAGGATACATGCTGCTCCCAGAAAATGTTTGATGAGCTTGTGTCTTGGGGCTTACCCCTTGCATTTATAGCTTGGTTGTAAATATGACTGAGAGAGACCCCTACATGCTGGACTTCTGCAGAATAAAATGCTCTTTGCTTTTGCATACTTTTTGAGACTGGGGTATCATCCTTTGGCAAATCACAGACCCTCTCACACTGCCTTGCTACCTCTCTAGGCTGAGCAAGCCATAGGGAGCAAGGCAGTGATGAGCAGCACCCATCCATGGCCTCTGCATTAGCTCCTATCTACAGGTTCCAACCCTGTTTGAGTTCCTGTTCTGACTTCCTCCAATAATGGACTATGATCTGGAAGTATAAGCCAAATAAGCCCTTCCCTCTCTAGCTTGCTCTTTGGTCATGAAGTTTTTGTCACAGCAGTAGAAATCCTAACTAAGACCAACTAACCAATACACCCTTCCTCCCAAAATTGCTTCTGGCCATGGTGTTTATCATATTAATATAAGGCAAAATATGAGAGTAGCCCAGGCTGGCCTCATACTTGCTAGTAGCTAAAGATGACCTTGAACTTCTGATCTTCCTGCCTTCAACTTCCCAGAGATAGGTCTACACCATCATGACTGGTTTTATGAAGTGTTAGAGATGCAACACAGGGCTTTCTGCCTGATAGGCAACCCCTCTACTGCCAGAAGTCATCTAGGAGAGGCTAAAAACTAGTAGGTGATCTTCCTGAGATGGTTTCACTATGAACTGTATAATTGTGATAGATGAACCCTTCTAGGCAAGGCCAAAGGAATTACATTTTAGGAAGGATTCCTGCTATTAATATGTTTTTCCTGTTATTGATGTCTGTGTGTGTGTGTGTGTGTGTGTGTGTGTGTGTGTGTGTGTGTGTGTGTGTGTATAAATCACTATGTATTATCCCACCATATTGGGCAGATTTCTGCAGATCAACAATGCTGTATAGACAAATAAATGCTCTATAGACAAATAAATGATTTCTTAATTCTTAATGATCCTATAAGAATTCCTAAAATTATACGAGTAATTATTAAGCCCTTTATAATAGGATTGCTATTGTAAGCCCTCTCTGATATGAAAACTGCAATGAGAACTCTGCCAATCTTCAAGTGTCAGGAGTTAATTACTTCTGAGATAGAAAACAGATAGTATTTACAATTTAGAACACATTTCAAGAGATTGTAAAACAATTAACCAAAGGTCATAAAAGAGAACTAATGACTTGTTGTGGGTACAAGAACAGAAGATAAAATATTGGCTGGGTTTATCTATACAAAACTTTAATGTTAACTTAGTCACAAAATTGAGGGTTTTAACTTTCAATGAACCCGTGGAGCTAGTGACAGATAATGAATGGGAACATATGTAAACATCTCTGTTGTAAATTTCTTATTCAATTTATGATTTGAATTTATGTATAAACTCATGGTGAACTTTTTACCATATGATCATGTAATCTGAAAGATGTATAAGTGCTGAGGACAAAGAGAACAGAGAGAGAATTATTAGAGAATTTTGAAAGAGAAAATTTTTGGAACAGAAGAATTTAGAAATAAAGATTAAAATCACTTTTCAAAATGTCCCCTTTCCTTCCTTTCATTAGCAAATTAGGAGTTGTCAGGGGCAGCTTTGCTTATACCTGAAGGCCTAAAATCAGCCATAGGCCTAAGTCAGCCTGCTAACACAAAGTCTCGGGTCTCTGTGGAAAAACATTGAAACAGCTATTGTAAACAAGCAGCTTTGGTGGAAAATCGCCAGCCTAAATAGTCATAGACCTTGGGTAGCCTTGGTGGATAGTACCAACTTAGATTAGAACAAGTGAATCATTGGCGGAGTCATAGTGGCCTGTCCCCTGAACCTTCACCCAGCTGACACACTGTTCTGGAAGATATCTGTACTCCCCCTGAACACCTATGCTCCTGCGTCATCCCCTTCCTCACATCTTGCCTTTTTGTGTATATAACCCGTGTGTGAAAAAGTAAAAATTACTGTTTGATCTGCCTATAGACAAGCCGTGTTTCTTTGCATCTTTGCCTGTACCCCCACCCCTCTCTTTCAGGTGACCTCCCCAGACCCCTGTTTAATGTCCTGCTGGACAGGACAGGAGTTGTATAGACTCCCAGCCTGAACTGAGTTCCTGTGGAGATAAGAACAAAGGCCAGTTTACTTAATTCCCTGTTGTTTTATGATGAGGTGCTATAGGCCAGAGACTGCAGTTTCTGGCCTCAGAGGAACTGAGAGAGGTGAGCCAGCTACTGCTGTAAAGTAACTTAAAATCAAAATAGGTAATTATTATTATTATTATTATTATTATTATTATTATTATTATTATAAAAGCAACCCTAATAGAGAGAACAAGAACACTAGAGCTGGCCTCTGGCACTCTACCAATTGATCCCCAGTATCTGAACAAACTTTAGAATTTGTTTGAATCTACAACCTAGTAATACATGTTAATATTATAAACACATTACCCCTTACCTAGAAGTCTCTTAGAAATCTTTCCTTTAGCGGGGCGGTGGTGGCACATGCCTTTAAGCCTTTAATCCCAGCACTTGGGAGTCAGAGGCAGGCGGATTTCTGAGTTTGAGGCCAGCCTGGTCTACAGAGTGAGTTCCAGGACAGCCAGGACTACACAGAGAAACCCTGTCTCGAAAAACCAAAAAGAAAAAAAGAAAAGAAATTTTTCCTTTAGAAAAAGTTGCTATCAGGTCTGGTTCTGTAGGGATATAATCCCAGCTACCTGGGAAGACACACACACACACACACACACACACACAGAGCTGGTGAGATGGCAGTAGTTTGTTGCCGAACCTAGCAATTTGAGTTTGGTTCTCCAGGACCCACAAGACATAATGAGAGGACTGACTTCCAAAAACTGTCCTCAGACATCCACATGTACACTATGGCAAGAGTATACCACACACACCTAACACCACAACATACACAGAGAAACAGAAACAGAGACAGACAGACAGACAGACAGACAGACAGACCATAGATTGATAATAATGTGAAAAATAACATTCTGAAAATAAATAACAAAAAGAAAGCTAGAAATGGTGCCACATACCTGTCATGGAGCACTCAGGAATTGGCAGCAAGAGATTATTCTAGGCTATACAAGGGTAACTGCAGCTAGTGGAGACCTTTTCTTGGAAAAGAAAGAGCATCATTTTTTTCCCGTAAATACTAACTCCTAAGCTAGGTGTAAATGTTCTCACACCTTAAACCCAGGATTTGTGAGCTTGAGACAAAAGGGCTGCCAAGAGGTGGAGCCAGCCTGAGCTATAGAGTGGGACTCTCTCTTTGGTTTTGAGAATCTTAAAACCAAAACAAAAGAAAAACTTCTACAAAAATTTATATAATGTCTTTCTCTAAGTATTGATGTTAACAGAAAAAAGACATCTGGCCCATTTATGCAATCATGACCCTTTCTGCACATTTTTTTTTTTAATTTTAGATTTATTTTTAAAGATTTACAACCCCTACCCCCTGCAACCCTCAATGCCTGCAGCAGTCAGGAGTTCGACCTGAGATCATGAGAGCAAAACAGCCGGCCCCTTCCCTCACTGGCTACAGTAATTGGGAGAGCAGGTCCTGTACCTCCCCTGGGCAGCACATTAGAGCTGTGGGGGTGGGGGGCATAGGTGGCCCTGCTCCTCATCTACCATGGAGTGGCTTGGGCAAGGGAGAGATGGCCTCTACTGTCAACTTCTCACCAGCTTTGGCAGGCTGGTGAGCTGGCACAAAGGTCATAAGAGTGGTAGAGCTGACCCTCCCACCTCACTGAATGCAGAATTGGGTGATCTAAGCTGGGGCAGTGCTGGAGAGCTTGCCCTGACAATGCAGGTACAGGAGAGCTGCAATGCTGACCAACTCAGCTACCTCCCAGGCCCAGATCCAGGGCTTTAAGTTGGCCCACCCCAACATCTACCTTATCTATGATCTGCTGGAGCTCATGAAAGGTCCAGTCCTGCAGATCCTAAACTGTGGGGTCTCCATGACACAGGGCAACAACAGGATATTTGAGAGGAGTCACAGTAAGGGTATAATATAGATAGTGTAGCAGAAGCCAGAGGCCAGAAAACAGACCAATGACTCATTGCAACAAACATTTGCAAGTAAAGACGTGTAGACAAAAGGGTAGTCTGTGGGACATGGTGTGACATACTGCAGCTTTCACACAATTTTTTTTTCTATCTTATTTTATTTTCTTTTGCAGGGTGGAATTACAAGGGCAGAGGGAGGATATGAAAGGAAGAGGAGATGAATGGGATTGGGGCTCACTATGTGAAATTCACAAAGAATCGATAAAAAGGTTTTTTAAAGATGTATATCTTTACTTATTTTATGTAAATGAGAGCTTATCTGCATATAGAGCCTGCACACCACAAGAGGGCTTTGGATTCCGTTCAAGCTGATTGTGAGCCACCATGTGGTTGCTGGGAATTGAACTCACGACCTCTGGAAGAGCAGTCAGTGCTCTTAACAGTTGAGCCATCTCTCCATGCCCATTTTTAAAATAACTTTTCTTTTTGTTTGTTTGTATTTTTGAGACAGGGTTTCTCTGTGCTCCCCTTGCTGTCCTGGAACTCACTCTGTACACCAGACTGGCCTCAAACTCAGAGATCTGCCTGCATCTGCCTCCCAAGTGCTGCAAATAAAGGAATGCAACACCACAACCCCAGGAAAGGTTTACTGGTTTATTTTTGTGTATGTATACTTTGTCTGCATGTATATCTCTGTTCCATATGCATACTAGGTGCACAGAGACCAGAAGAAAGTGTTGGATTCTCTGAGATTGTAATTGCAGATGGTTTTTGAGCCACCATGCAATAGAAATCAAACCCAGGACCTTTGTTAAAGACAAAAAGGGTGCTTAACCACTGTGGGGTTTGAATATGCTTGGTCCATGGGAAATGGCACTATTAAGAAGTATAGCCTTATTAGAAGAGGTGGGTGAAGACTTATTAGATGAGGTGTATCACTATGTCGGCATGCTTTGAGGGCTCCTATGTGTTGCAACTGGCTCTGCTCTACCTGGCTTGAGACAAAAGACTTAACAATGCCTGAATAGTTACTATGTTGCAGCCTGCTCTGCTCTGCCTGGCTTGGCCTTACAAAGGCTGTGATTAAAGGCATAGCTACCACTGCTCGGCTCAAACTGCCGCTCTTGTCTTTGGGTCAGGGTCTAGAGAGAGAGAGAGAGAGTGGGGATAAGCGGAAGAGACACACAGAATGGAGACAAGACAGAGGTTCTGATCAAGTCTCTTTTATTGAAGGGAAATCTGGTATATTTATACACTTTTGCCACACCCCTTGTAGGCGCATGGATATGATATAAGCCTTGGAGGCGTGGCTAGCATGTGGATAGCTGCTTTCTAGCCACTTTCTGCTAAAAGTCGGCTCCCAAAATGTCCCCCTTTTTAATTATTTTTTCAAAAGGGAAGGCTGGGAAAACTTATAGAAACCGTGCCTGTCTTAGGTTGGAACAAAGGACCCCAGCCTCCCTTTCCCGTCCTTGGATACTCAACAGCCATTGGTTGAACTCCTGTCTTAGGATGGTGAGGCCTCCCTTCTTTTAGGGGCAAGGGTCTTGATATGTTCTCTTACCCGTCATTGACTATCCAGCTTAGCGCCTAAGTTAGGGGTTAATCCTCGTCAGTCTTGATGACAGAGGTTTCAGAGTCTCCTACTTCCAGCCTGTAATAATGGACCTGTATGGATTTCATTTGAATAGCATCTATCTGTTGCCATACAAAAGCCATCAGTCTGTTGAACAGCATAAACCCCAAAAAACAACTATAACAACTATGGTAGTGGGTTTAAACAATGTACCTCAATAAATCATAAGTCAGAGACTCAAGAGTCCAATAGAGCCACACTGGAGATTCAGGTGGTGATGTCTCCTTCATCACTGAGAACTTCCCAAGTCAGGTTTGCTCGTTGATCTGTTCCAGTTTGAAGGCAATTGTGAAGCATCTTCATGTTTCCTTCATATTTCCTGCAAAGAAAAAATATGCTTCTCAGGGGGTTTCTCCTCCCTGGATTTGTTATTATTGTCTATTTGTTTAATCAGTCTCTCTGGCAGCCAACATGCAGCATCTGTAGTTTGGGAATATATGCAAACAGAACCTCTTCCCCAAATAAGCACTGGATCCGGCCTATTCCAGGTTCCAGTTAATGGGTCTTTCCAGAGGATTGTTGCAAAATTCTTTTTGGTATCAGGATGCCAGAATCTATCTGCAGCAGATTTTCCTTCAGAATCCAAAGTTTAAAAATTTAAAATAAAGAGTGTGTGATGAAGAATATTTTGGGGGGATCCCTTGGTAGGGTACCATTCCCCTTTTTTAATTTTTTCAAAATGACATTTAATGGTTTGATGTGCCCTTTCTACCACACCTTGGCCCTGTGGATTATATGGAATACCCATTTTATGTAGTATTCCCAATTTTTCACAGAATTGGTGGAAACTGGAGCTTGTGTAACCTGGGCCATTGTCAGTTTTTATCTATTTAGGTACACCCAATACAGCGATTGCAGCAAGCATATGAGTGATCACATGCTTGCTTGCTTCTCCAGATTGTAATGTTGCATAAATGAAACCACTGTATGTATCTACACATACATGTATATATTTTTGATTGCCAAATTCATTATAATGAGTAACATCCATTTGCCAGATACTGTTTGGTATCAGTCCCTTTGGATTTACACCCAAATGAGGAACTGGTAAAAGTTTAACACATGATTGACGTTGTTTGACAATTTGTCTAGCTTGTTCTCTGGTAATTTTAAATATAACTTTTAAAGTTTTAGAATTAAGATGATGTAACTCATGGGCCTTTATGGCCTGATCCAAATTAGATGGCAGATCTGATAAAGTCACTGCAGCTAAACGAGTAGCTAGATCTGCCTTAGTGTTTCCTTCAGAGAGAGGACCTGGTAGCCCAGTGTGGGCTCTCAGGTGTCCTATAAAAAATTTACACTTTCTCCTCAAAATTAATTGTTGGCACTGTAAAAACAAATCAGCTGCTTCTGAGGAATGCTTTATTTGTGCAGCAGTTTCCTACAAAGGGATAGACTGAGCTATATATGAGCTATCTGTATAAATATTAATGGTTTGATTTGGAAATGCTTGAAACACAGCAATAACAGCATGTAATTCAACCAATTGAGCTGACACAGATGATGTTGCAAAGGAGATTACTTGATCTTTAAAGGCATAACTTGCTGATGAGGAACCATCAGTGAAAACTAGCAATGCTTCCTTGATAGGTGCATGTGCAGTACGAGTTGAAAAAAACAAATGCATGGCGATTACAAAACTGAACCAATTTATCTGGTGGATAATGATTATCTAGCTGACCACCAAATGAGGCACATGCAATAGGCCAGACTTCAGAATTCTGCATAAGCCAATCAACCTGATGCCTTATATAGGGTTGTACTATGATATCAGGATCTTTTCCAAAATATTTTTGACTGTTATCTCTGCCTAACATAATCATATCTGCTACAGCTGCATAGTATGGATTAAGAACCTTCTTGGGGGATGAGGGAAGATGAACCCATAATATGGGTGCAGTTTGCCAGAAAAACTGCAGTAGGAGTTAGTTTAGTGTTAAAAATAAGAAAATATAAAGGCTTAGAATAATTAATATGAGTTACAAATTGGGATGAAATAGCATTCTCTACCTTCTGTAAGGCTTTTCTACCCTCCTCTGTTAGAGCCCTGCCAGACTTAGGGTCAGGATCTCCCTTGAGAATATCAAACAGAGGCTTCAATTCTCCTGTTGTAAGTTTCAAATATGGTCATAGCCAATTAATGTCTCCCAGTAGTTTTTGAAAATCATTAAGTGTCTTAAGGGAATCAGTCCTCAGTGTGGCCTTACTATTAACAATACGGGGACCATTAATCTGAAATCCTAAATAAGAATATGGATTTTGTAATTGTACCTTTTCTGGTGCTATTTGTAACCCTGCAGTCTGTAAAGCTGTTCTAAGATCATCAAAGCACTGGAGTACCTGTTTTCCATCTTTTCCAGCTATTAAAATATTATCCATGAAATGAATCATGTAGATTTGCTTCCACATAGTTCTAACACCCTCTATGGCAGAAGCCACAAACTTTTGGCACAAGATAGGACTGTTAGCCATACCCTGAGGCAAGACCTTCCATTGATATCTTTTCATAGGTTCTCTAAAGTTTATAGAGGGAACACTGAAAGCAAAGAGCTTTCTATCATTAGGATGCAAGGGGATAGTAAAAAAAAAAAAAAAAAAAAAAAAAAAAAAAAAAAAAAAAAAAAAAAAAAAACCAGTCTTTTAAATCTAAAACTATTTTATAATAACCTAAAGGTATGGCCACCGGTGTGAGCAGCCCAGGTTGTAAGGCTCCCATCCTAATCATGGTCGCATTAACAGCCCTCAAGTATTGCAACAATCTCCACTTTCCTGACTTTTTCCTAATGACAAATATTGGGGTATTATCCCAGGGAGAGTTACTCTCTTCTAAATGTCCTGCCTGTAATTGCTCCTGCACTAGCAACTGGGCAGCTTGTAATTTTTCAGTGGTTAGGGACCACTGATCCACCCAGACGGGCGAGTCCCCCTCCCAGGTGATGGGATCCGCACAACGCCCTAGGGGTGCAGCTGAATCAGTAGCCCCCATCAAAAATATCCCAAGCCTCTTCTTCCAGTGTTACCATAAACCTCAATAGGATGAGTGATCCCATTTTCACTTTTTCCTAATCCTTTCCCTGGGGAAAATCCAGAGTTTATCATTTGAGCTGTAATCACTTCCTTAGGGCTGCACATAATCAATCCCAACTGGGATAATAGATCTCGGCTCCAGAGATTAATGGAAAGGCCTGAGATGACATAGGGTTGTATATTTCCTGCATTTCCTTCTTTATCTTTCCACGTCAGCACCTTAGAGCTTTGTTGTGAGTTTTGACTTTGGCCAATACTCCTTAAGTTGGTTAAGGTTGGGGTCAGAGGTCAGGTGGCAGGCCAATCACTTTGTTTTAGGATAGTCACATCAGCTCCTGTGTCAACCAAGCCTTGAAATGCCTTTACATCAAGCCAAATTGTCATCATAGGTTTTTGTTTAACTATAGGCTGTAGCCAGTATGCATCAGAGGAACCAAAGCCTTGATCCCCTCTTTTAGGATTCTTATATTTGTGATTAGTAGGGAACAATGGAAGTAACAATAGTTGAGCTATCCTCCTTCCTGTAGGAATAGTGACTATAAACTGAATTGCCTGGGCCATTACCTTAATCTCACCTTGATAATCATTGTCTATAACTCCAGGAAAAATTTGTAGTCCCTGCATAATAGCACTGCTTCTTCCTACTATCAGGCCAAACACATTTGGGTAAAGCGGTCCAAACACTCCAGTGGGTAAAGCCTGAGGTCCCATTTCTGGGGTTAATACTGTGTGGGTGGCATAACTGAGGTCCAGTCCTGAGCTTCCTGGTGTTGCTCAACTAAGTTCAGAAAGGGATTGGTGTTTGCTGGTAGGACACTGGCTGCTCCATAAGCCTGGTTTGGCTTGCATCAGTTCTGGGCCTGGAGCTGGCCCCTGTTCCTGTTTCCCTGATTATGGGAAAGGGTGTTACCTTGTGCATCTGTTTTGGACCTACATTCACTAGCCCAATGCCTTCCACATTTGCAACGTGGGCAGAGCCCAGGCTGTTTGCTGGGCTGTCTCTGGGTTAACTCATTTTCTGCCTTGCAATCTCTTGCAAAGTGTCTAGGCTTGCCACATTTAAAACATGCCTTTCTGTCTCTACTTGCCAAAAAATTTCTTACTGATTGTCTTTGCATAGCAGCCACCATAGCTAAGCCCTGTTGGTAAGAGGGACCTATGTCAGAACAGAGTCTGATATACCCTGTAAGATCTGTCTTTTTCCTGTAGGGTCTAATGGCCGCTTGGCAGGCAGAATTGGCATTTTCACATGCAAATTGATTCACATAATCTGCACCTGCCTCTGCATGACCAAAATTCCTCCCTGCTGTTGTTATTAATCGATGAACAAAGTCAGAAAATCGTTCATCAGGCTCTTGCCTGACTGTTGTTAAAGATGCACCAGGGTCTCCCTTTACCAGGAGTTTACGCCAAGCCTTCATGGCTGAATTTTGAATTTGAGCATATAAACCTGAATCATATTGCATCTGGTTATCACTAGAAGCAAATTGCCCTTCTCCTACTAAAGCATCAAAGGATCAACCATTGCCTGCCTGAACGTTTCTACTAGCTGTTTCTTTACAATTCTCATGATTTCCAAATAAGATAGTCTCCACCACTAAGAACTGCTCTCACTAACGTATTCCAATCACTAGGAGTCAGCCACTCCTCTGCCACAAACTCCAAAATTGCTAGAGTAAAGGGAGCGGTGGCACCGTATTGAGATACGGCATTTTTTAATTCTTTAATAATTTGAAAATTAAACCCTGTGTGATGTCTCCAAGCAACCCCTTGAGCGTCTCTGGTCTCTGATACAGGGAAAGCCTCAGCGTCTCCCTCCTCTGGCTAATCTGTAGCTGAACTAAAGCTAGAGGACAGGGGCTGCCTTTGGACTCCGGGTTGAGGAATGTGAAAATTCGGGGGATTTCTGCAGTTGGCCTCTTGAGACCTCTTCCCTGTCCTTAATTTTTGTAAGTGATTACTTAAGTCCTGACACTCTTTTTCCAACTCCATTAGTTGTTTAAGAATAGAAATTTTATCTTGTAACTCCTTTCTAGGATCTACAACCACTGTCTCCACAATAGGAGCCTCTAGAAGTGGAGTGCACTGGGAGAGGGCCTTTCATGGTCATAATATTTAACTGTCTCTTCCTCTAGGTCGGCACAATCTGGCTCTGACAAATTTTCATCAACCTTTGGTTGTTCTTTGGATTCTAATTTCGGATATATACATTTCTTTTTATTTTGAACCTGAAAGACAGACAGCATTTAAACAATGAAACAAAAGCAGGCAATTAACACACGTGAGCAGCAAACAACAAAACAAAAACAGAGAGCTAAGTTCAGGCTGACTTATTTTTTGCCCCATTTTCATTATACCTTTCTCGATGCAGCAGATTCCTGCGGCAATCAGCAGATCCTTCTAACATCCTAACTGGGTCTCTCGTTTCTAACTCTCCTAATGTCCCTCACTGGGTCTCTCGTTCCCTCTGCCTCTCGTTGAGCGCCAAAAATGTTGCAACCAGCTCCGCTCTACCTGGCTTGAGACAAAAGACTTATGCCTGAAAGAAGGAAGGAGAGAGGGAGAGATTGTGAAGAAGGGGCATGTTGGAGTTGTCTGAGGACTTTAGACAGATGCATTATATGTGTGTGTGAAATTGCCAAAGAATAAATAAAAGATTCTTTAAAGGGAGTGGGAGGAGAACGAGAGGGGGGCGAGGGAGGGAGGCACGAGCCAGTGAGATTGCTTAGCAGGTAAAGGCACCAGCTGCCAAAGCTGAGAACCTCTGTTCAATCACCAAGAACAAACAACAAACATGGTAAGCAACAGAACCAATCCCTAAAAGTTGTCCTCGGGCCTCCGGATGAGTACATAGTGATATGTGGGTGCACACACATGAACACGAACACACACACACACACACACACACACACACACACACACACACACACACACACACGCATCTCACGCGTGCGAATAAATACCTGTAAATTTAAGTTGGGACATAATCTAGGCCAAGACTTGGAGTGCCCTCTAGTGACAGACCTTCTGAATTGCAGTTCCCGGCATCTGTGTCTTCCAACTTTGATCTGATCCTCCTGACTCCAGGATATACCCACACTCCCAGCTTTCTTGGCCCATCTCCGTCTGACCCATTCGGTTCTCCTCCACCCACTACCACTCATTTCTCCCATCCATCAGACTTGCTCAGATTCATTCGTTCACTCAGTCTGACTCAATGAGTGCTACTGAGTACTGAGGATGTCTGAGAGTCATTTTGTCATGCTTGGGCTTCTGAGTTTTGCAGTTTTTTCCAACTGATCTTGAGCTGTATACTTGGCATATAGGGACTTGCAACAATGAATGTAAAGCACTCGGCATACATGGTATATGTTGAATAAATGTTTACCTAACTAATGCACTCCAGATTTGGGGCAGAGTAGGATGCTGCCAAGGAGTCTCAACCAGCAAGGATGACCACAAGAAGAGAGGCTGAATGGGTACAGATGGCAGGACTGTGCATAGGTGCAAAATCTTCTGTCTGTCCAGCAAGGCTAATTTACACCCAGCCTATTGTTCCTTCCTAGTCTGCAGAAAACAACCTTGTGGTCACACCCAACATAATGTCCTCAGTGCTTTAACACAGCATAGGAAATATACACTCAAGAGCCCTTCACGCTCTCACAGAGGGCTCAGAATGTGTAAAACCCAATAGAAGAGGCAGAATGTTGAGGAGTCCTTGCTTGTCATTGGGTGGGACATATCTATTGTGTTCCTTTTAAAATCGTTTTGTTTTGTTTTGTTTTGTTTTGTTTTGTTTTGTTTTGTTTTGTTTTATGAGACAGGTTTTCTCTATTTATCCCTAGCTGTCCTGAACTCACTCTGTAGACCAGGCTAGCCTCAAAGTTAGAGATCTGCCTGCCTCTGCCTCCTGAGTACATGGATTAAAGGTGTGTGCTATCACCTCCTGTTTGGTTGCACCCTTAAACCCTAAGCGTCTATGACTAGCTACACAAGATTGGGCCCATCAACCTCCTACCATGTAAATCAGGAAGTGTTCATAAGACTCTGCCCCTCCCTAAGGATCTATAGACAGTTCATGGTTGCTAGGAAAGTGGAGATATTTTCTTCAGTACGCTAGCCACTGATAAAGAAGATTTTGCTGTCCATTTCCCCTGACTTCCCCATGACAATGGGGAACAGTAACCCAAAACAAATCCTTTCTTACTGAATCTGTTCCTTCAGGGTGTTTGTATGTCTGCAACAAGAAAGTAACGTGGTTTTGGCATGAGAAGTGCCCCATAGGCTCTTGTATTTGAACACTTGGTTCCCCACTTGGCCGTGTTTAGGAGTTTATGCAACCTCTAGGACATGGAGCCTCACTGAGCGATTAAGCTTATGAAGGTATTGAGTCACTAAAATCAGGCTTTGGGACTTAGCCTTGTCCCACTTCAAGGTCTTGTTTCCTGTTTCCTGTGTGCTGTGGAGATGTGATATTTCAACTTTCTGCTGCCATCCCCACTTTTGTGGCCTGCTGGAATGTTGCTTTGGTCATGGTATTTTTTACCACAGACACACACATACAAAAGAAACTGAAACGATAATGATGACACAGACTGAGCCATTTGCCCAAGCTCCTGGTACTGGAATATCAGGAGGACATGTCTAAGTCCATAAGAAGAAA
Source organism: Arvicanthis niloticus (assembly GCF_011762505.2). NCBI lineage: Eukaryota > Metazoa > Chordata > Mammalia > Rodentia > Muridae > Arvicanthis > Arvicanthis niloticus. The sequence goes on from NC_133432.1 coordinate 37,219,988, forward strand.
GAGTTATGGTGTGTGTCCTTACTTCCAATCTTCAGTCCTCTCCTGGTTTGTGAATTATGGGTGATTTCGGGGATATCTTAGACCTCAGTTTCAGCATCTGGGTAATAGATGACAGCAAAGGCTTGGGAACCTATTGTGAGAGTTAAAATGTACACACAAATGGGAGGTGGGTTGTATTTCCACAAACGGGATTCCCTGGGAGGCCAGCTGCATTCCCTGCCTTATATCCTTCTCCTAGCCTTTCCCAGGTTCTCCCTCATACTCATTCCCAGGCATCCAGCCAAACTTATCCAGCCATGTGCTCCAGCTTCCCTTCCACCAGCTGCTCCCTGAGTGCAGACAAAGAAGTCTCTGTCCCTAGCCACCCACCCTAGCAGGCCCAGCACACTCTATAAACTCAACAGTAAGTATCCACCCCTCCCCCACCAGCCATGTCACTATTATTGGCCAAGTCACAGCTTGGGCCCTAAGATAGTCAGTTCCTAGATAAGTCGATTAAAATGGCCAAATTCAAAGGAAAGGGGGGAAAATTTATTCAATGTTGACCACATTAGGATGACAGACGAAGAGATACAATGACCTCCTCATTCCCAAAGGCCATCTCTGGGATTCTCAAGAGGTTAAGGTTTAAGTAGAGGCCACAGCTATTCATGCCTAAGCAGTCTCCCATCAAGATGTGGTCCTGTCTACCATTGACCAGTGTCTCTTCTGTAAGTAGGTTTGGAAACTAAATGTCTTTACAGTAAAAAGTCTCTCCTCGGGCCCTGGCTTTAGGCTTTTCTCTTCTCCAAGCATGAGATTCCCAGGGGAATTCTAGTTTTGTGGAATCCCAAAATTCCAGTCTGTTATTGGCACAGTCTAGCGGTCTTAGCCAAGGACACAAGTGTCTCTGCAAACTGTCTCCAGTTCAGCTTAAACAGTCAGTCAGACCACCCTGTCCCCAGTCTTGGGTTTTTTAGCACATTCTACCTACTCTCTCCATATCCTCAGCTCAAGCTCTGTGTGTGTGTGTGTGTGTGTGTGTGTGTGTATGTCTGTATGTACTGGGGATGAAACCCAGATAATGTTAGCCACACTCTACCATTGTGCTGTGTGTCTGTCCGACTTCATTACTTCTTTGAAGTTATTAGTGTTAGTATGAGATTGTCTTTTAAAATAAATCAAGCATAGTGACTCACATCTGTCACCCCAGGACTTGGGAGGTTGAGGTAGAAGGATCTCAAGATTCAGGCCAGCCTGTTCTACATAGTAAGAGTATGTCTCAAAACAACAAAATAAAGGGGTTGGGTGTGGCTCAATAGCAGAGAACCCACCTAAGGTGTGCTTTCCAGTTCTTTCTGTACTAGTTTTCCCTTACAGTCTACACCACCTAATCCCTTCTTATTCCTTTTGTGGTGAATAACCAAGTCCCCTCTGTGTGCGTCTAACTGGAGTTCACACATCAATGACCACCTTCCCACTCCTAATCTTCCACCAGGATTATTTGCCTATTCAGAGTTAACATCTGAGTTCCTAGAGCTCTCATCAGGGATTTTGGATGAGAATAGAGTTAAACTCCTGCTGGAGAGATGGCTCAGCAGTTAAGAGCACCAGCTGATCTTCCAGAGGTCATGACTTCAATTGCCAGCAACCACATGGTGGCTCACAACCATCTGTAATAGGATCCAATGCCCTCTTCTGGTGTGTTTGAAGACAGCTACAATGTACTCATATACATAAAATGAATAGATAATTATTTAAAAAAAAAAAAAGAGTTAAACCCTGGGACCTCCTGCCACCTGGTGTGGGTCCTAACCCAGCTGGCTCCCAGACAAGGACGAGTGCATAGACAACTGGGTCTCTGTGAAAATGGACGGGGCTGCAAATATACCTGTTGGGTACCACTGTGAATGTGACATGGACTTCAACCCCACCAAGAACCAGCTGGCCCGCTGGAGTAAGTTTAACCTAGCCCTGTCTAGCCCATCAGGTGAATGGAGTAGGCAAGTTCCCAGAGCATACTATCAGGCATGGTAGGATGATATGGGGTTCTTGCAGATGTGGATGAGTATGCTCTTGGGAACACGTTTGGGAAGTGTGAAAACCTGCCTGGAATGCTCCGCTGTGTCTGCCTATAAGCTGGAATGAAGGGAGGTACGGAAACAGCCTGGCTGTGGGATGTAAAGCACATGGCTGAGAGTGAGGGGCACACAGCTTGCTCCCACACTACACTTATTTTGATTTCTTTCCTGGAATACTCCCCATCGCTCCCTTTTGTTTGCATGTATGTATTTGGGAGTATTGTGCATGTATATGCATCTGGTATCTATTTGTGGTAAATAGGGATGTGAGGCTGGAGAAGGATGCCGGTGTCCTCCTCTGTCACTCTTCACCTTATCCCCTTGAGACAGGGTCTGTAGCTGAACCTGGAGCCATTTCTGGCAGCCAGAAATCTGGAGCAACCCTCCTGTCTCCAACACTAACCCTAGTGTTACAGGAGAACACTCCAGCTTTTGACAGTGGTGCTGAGAATTTTGAACCCAGGTCCTTGTGCTTGCAGAGCGAGCACAAGTTGGTAAGAACCAACTTAGGCTATTTCTTCCGCCTTCATCACTCTTTTATTTTAAATTTTATCTTTAGATTTATTTATTTATTTAAGTGTATAAGAGTTTTGTCTATAAGTGCACCACATGCATGCCTGGTGCCCATAGAGGACAGAAGAGGGTATTAGGTCCTCGAGAACTGAAGTTACAGATGATATCCTGACAACAAGCATCTTAGGGGAGAAAGAAGTCCATTTTCACTCACAATTCTTTAATGCTGTGGGCAAGCCACAGCAGCAGGAGCTTGAGACAACTAATCATATCACAACCACTTCATAGAGCAGAGAGAACAAATGTATGTACACCTGCTTCCTTGCTTGTGCTTAGCTTCATTTCTCCACTCTGGTAGTATAAGAGTGCTTAGGGAATGGTACAGCTTGGTCTTCTTAAATCAATTAATTTAACTAATACAATCACCACAGACACACCCACAGCCCAATCCAATGTAAATGGTCCCTCACTGAAACGCTCTTCCCAGGTGACTCTAGATTGCTTCAATTTGATAATTAAAACTAACCATCACAGTTGCCCTCCCACCATCCCCTGAGCAAATGCAGTGAATAAATAAAGTACCCTTTCCACACATCTGTTAAAATGGTCCCCTACTTCCGTGTCTTTAATAACTAACAGATGGAAATTGTTTTTCAACATTTTATATGGGTGTCTTTTGCCACCACTCAGCTTTCCCACAGATAATATGTAAATAGATGAGTTCAGTCATGTGTAAATAAAACTTTATTGATACAATCAAGCAGTAGACCACATTTAATCCTAAGGGTAGTTTTTCCAACCACTAACCCAAAGGTGTTTTCTAAATCTTAGTTCTATATGTTGGGTGTGGTAAACCCAGGATGGGAAAGTGTGGAAGAGGATAAACCTAGACCAAATGGAACAGAGCAGAGGAAGGGAGAGGGCTGAATGGCCAAGAAAGACTCCTGAGGCCATGTCCTCTTTGCCTTCCTCCTAGGAAAGAACAAAGATTCATACTCCAGTATCTGAATGAACCTATTGAGAGCTGTGGCCACTCAGAAGAAGTGGGGGATGGGGTACAGTGAGGGCTTCTAGCCGTCAATGGTGCATGTCCCTCACAGATGTCGACAAATGTGAAAATCCTGTAAACTGTATCAATGTCCTGTGTGTAAACACCACTGGAAGCTATCTCTGCAACTGCCCCCCAGGACTTTCAATTTGGCCCCAATGGGGTGGGCTGTGTTGGTAAGTACACACCTGGTAGCAGCTAGGGAACTTGGGAGTCAGTATAGCTGACAGGACTATGACCTGGGTCACCCTGGGTCATAGACACACAGAGACTATTGTAACATAATAATACATAGACACATAGTCATATACAGAAATGTAATTAATTACACATGCAGTTACAGAGAAATGTGTAGTAAGAAACAAGTTACACACATATATAGACACAGAGAAACACTTATGCACACATTTGTAACATAGAGAGATACATAGGTAAACAGAAATACACAGTAACAGCCAGCAACTAGCTACACAAAGAGAAATACACTTCAATACAAATAGGCAACCAGTGGTACACATAGAAATCTAGTAACATGTAGATGCACAAATATATATATATATATATATATATATATATATATATATATCAAAATGTAGCTGTGCATACATACAATTATACACAGATGAGTTACATGCAGAGAAACACATTGGTACAATACAAAGTTACACACAAAGAGACACAGTTACTCATGGCACAGGGTACACACAAATTCACATTTACAGACACAGCTAAACACATAGGTACAGTTACACAAAGATACACAGTCAGAGATGATAATTACATACATGTACACAACACATGGCACATACACACAGTTAAACACAAACAGACACACAGAACAGAGACTGGCCATAGTTATACATTCAGAAGCATACACACACATGCAACCAGAACCCATGAAGGTCATGGTAACACACACAGAGACACACAGTTTCTCTATGTGGCTAACCACTATTTTTGCCTATACAGACTCAGGCCAGGATCTGTTTCCTGGATCTGCATGACCAATGTGACATGCAGTGGCATTTCATGTAGTGTGGAAGTTGGAGCTGATGTCAGCAGAGAATGCTTGTTGTTGTTTCCTGGGCCAGGCCTGGGCAAACCCTGCAAGCTGTGCACAATAGGCAACAACAGTGAGTCCCCAGGAAGCTTGGAGGTCATCTCTGCCTGCAGAAGACTTTGGGGGACAAGGAAGTACAACCAAGAAAGAGAAAGATCTTTGGTTACAAAGCATATCTTTGCCAGTTCAAAGGCCAGACCTCTCTTTAAAGTTGTTTTCTGTAAATTCTTCTCGCTGTCTTTGTTTTCAGTCCATCACCCAGTCAATCAGCAAACATTGAGAGCTCCTCTATGCCTTGTACTAGAAGCTGGGATTCAGAGAACTGCATGCCACAAGTACAGTACACTATTCTACACTTATGGATCTACTGTCCTAGAATGCAAGAATATATTTGAAGCTTAGCATTGGTTCAGGAGAAAGCCAGGAAGACGAAAAGCATAAAGGAAGGTTTCCCACAGCAGGAGGCTTAAAGGACATTTGGAAGGATGAGTTAAGTGGTTCTGGAAGGTGAGTTCCTGATAGGCTGTTGATCCATCTACACACTGATGGGTCTTTCTCTCATCCCAGTCTTGCCAAGTACCGAGGTGGGCAGCCTGGGATGGATGGGTGGGTAAATAGATGGATAACTGAGGGCAACTGCATGAGTACATGGTGTGGTGATTTGAATGAGAATGGATCCTAAAAGCTCATACACTTGAATATTTGGTTCCCTGTTAGGAGCCATGTCTCGTTTGCTGAAGTAGCTATATGCTCGCCATTACAAGATGGCGCTGGCTTCCTGTTCCTGCTTCTTCTTGGCCTTGGTGTCTACAGCTGTGCGCATGCGCAAGGCGCAAAATCTCCCGCTGAAAGTACTATCAGTGGATATGTAAATGAGACCTTAGTCTGTAACCAATGAGGACAGATCATGTCTCTTTGAAAGTATATAGTCAGAACATTCTGGGTTTTGGGGTCCTTTGTTCTCCATCTTTCATCCTGATAACTAAAAGAGCTATAACAATAAAAGACGCTGTCAGAAGAATCTTGAGTGTGACGTGCTCCTTTTCGGCGAGGTAGTGTGTCACAGTTCCCACTTTGTAGAATTGTTTGGGAAGGATTGGGAGATGTGTCCTTGTTAGAGGAGGTTATGTCTGCCATGCTCCCTGCCGTGATAGTCATGGGCTCTTGGGTTCTGAATTGTAAGCTCTTAATAATCTCATTCTTCTCTAAATTGCCTTGGTCATGGAATCTTTTCACAGAATCAGGAAAGTAACAAAGACAGATGAGTGATAGATAGAGGGTGGGTGGATGATATGTATGGTTAAGTGGATAGGTGAATAGATGGATAGGTTGGAGATGGATGGATTATATGGGTGGGTGAGAGATGCAATGGATTGATGGATGATGACTGGATGGATGAATGGGTATAGATGAATGAGAGATAAATGGATAGATGAATAGATAGATGTGTGGGTAGGTATCCATGGGTGAATAGGTGAATGGAGGCTGGCTGGCTAGCAGACAGACTGGTTGTCTGAAAGGACTGGTGGATGGGTGGATGGATGGATGGATGGATGAATGGAAGAGTGGATAGATGGAAATCTCAACTAGTAAATCAACAACTGTCAAAAATAACGGAACAAACTAAAATTTTCATGCATAATTTGGATCTGTAACAAGACACCAAGTGGGAGGATATTACCCCATTTTACATTCAAGCTTGTGTTTGCCCACATCCTAGAAATATTCATGAGTCATTTATGATCAAAATTAGCACTCATGAACCCTCATATACAAGAATAAAGTCCTCCCCCTCCATATCCATGGAAGATTGTTTCCTGGACTCCTCTTATTTGACAGTATTATTACGAGATATGAGCAAACATCTACTCACCCCAAAATGGAACACACAACAGATCAAAGTAATAATACCGTTAAATTCTAACTTGGTAAACCAACAAGTTTACTAGGGCTATTTGTAATAATATGGGTGAGAGGTTATTTACAGAAATATAGATGACCCAAAGGCAGCTACATTAATGAAATCACATGGGCTAGAGGGATGAATATCAATTAAGAGTACTGGCTGATCTTCCAGAGGCAACAAAAATGTATAACTGTAGTCCATGGGATCTAATTCCCTCTTCTGGTATGCAGGCATACATGTAGACAAAAAAAAACACCCATGCGCATAAAATTCATAAATAAATAAATCTTGAAGGAAGGAAGGAAGGAAAGAAAGAAAAAAAGAAAGAGAGAGAGGGAGAAAGAAAGAAAGAAAGAAAGAAAGAAAGAAAGAAAGAAAGAAAGAAAGAAAGAAAGAAAGAACCCACCTAGCATAAGTAACGACTCTAGAAACCTGGAATCCTGGTGCTCACTGCAAGGTTTGCAGGCAACTTGACAGGATGGAAAGTCTCCTCAGCATTCCTTACTGCTTATGTAACCAGGGGCTGGAGGACTCTTGTGCAAAAAGAAGGGTTTGACCCTACTCAGTTTCGAGAGTGCATTATTCAGGGTTTAACTGAAGCTGGTACTGATTTGGAAGCAGTAGCTAAGTTTCTTGATGCTTCTGGAGCAAAACTTGGCTGCTACGCAGAAACACTCTTTGACATTCTGGTGGCTGGCAGAATGCTGGCCCCAGGTGGTACACTGGCAAATGCATGGTGCGCACAGATGTCTGTGTGTTTGCAGCACAAGAAGACCTAGAGAACATGCAAGCATTCATTCAGGTTTTTAACAAGTTAATCAGGCGTTACAAATACCTGGAGAACAGTTTTGAAGATCAAGTTAAAAAGTTATTGCTCTTCCTAAAAGGATTTTCAGAGTCGGAGAGGAACAAGCTCACCATGTTGACTGGGGTCCTTCTGGCTAATGGAACCCTTAATGCATCCATTCTTAACAGCCTTTATGATGAGAATTTGGTGGGGGGAAAAAGGGGGTTTCAGCAGCTTTTGCTGTAAAGCTCTATAAATCATGGATAAATGAAAAAGACATCAATGCAGTTGCTGCAAGTCTTCAGAGAGTCAGCATGGACAAGAGACGGACGGAGCTGCTCCCAGCCAATAAACAAAGCGTTGAGCACTTCACTAAGTATTTCACTGAGGCGGGCTTGAAAGAGCTCTCAGAGTATGTCTGCAACCAGCAGACCATTGGGACTCAGAAGGAGCTCCAGAAAGAGCTTCGTGAGCAGATGTCCCACGGTGACCCATTCAAGGACATAATTTTATATGTCAAGGAGGAGATGGAAAAAAATAACATTCCAGAACCAGTGATCATTGGGATAGTCTGGTCAAGAGTGATGAGTACTGTGGAGTGGGACGAAACAGAGGAGCTCGTGGCAGAACAAGCCAGCAAGCACTTGAGGCAATACAGCCTTCTACTTGCTGCCTTCACTACTCAAGGTCAGTCTGAGCTGACTCTGCTACTGAAGACTCAGGAGTATTGCTATGACAACGTTCACTTCATGAAAGTCTTCCAGAAAATAGTGGTGCTTTTTGATAGAGCTGAGGTCCTGAGTGAAGAGCTCACTCTGAAGTGGTATAAAAACACGCACATGTTGCAAAGGGAAAAAGTGTCTTCCTCGAGCAAATGAAGACGTTTGTAGAATGACTCAAAAAACGCTAAGAAGGAATCTGAGTCTGAAGCTGAAGAACGTGACTGAATTTTGAAACAACATCCTCAGTAAAGCAAACAGGAGTTGTAGATAAAATGTCATGTCTCATGTGTCCCGGTTCTTACATCTTCCTCTATCAAGCATGATATAAGTAGGGGCTTTCATGGCAATTTTTTTTTTTGGGGGGGGGGGGTTCGAGACAGGGTTTCTCTGTGTAGCTCTGGCTGTCCTGGAACTCACTCTGTAGACCAGGCTGGCCTCGAACTCAGAAATCTGCCTGCCTCTGCCTCCCAAGTGCTGGAATTAAAGGCATGTGCCACCACTGCCCGGCTTCATGGCAATTTTTATTTTAACTGTTTTTATGGCTACTGGAAATGTTGGGTTTGGGTTCTGAAACCACGTGTAAGGAGCTGCAGGAGCTGTAGAATTGAATCTGATGTTGCATTGGTTTTCAGTTACCTTCTACCTCTTGTATTTTCTACTGAAATAATATGATGTAAGGCCTTCCTCAATAATCAGTTCACTTTATTCTCTGGGTTTTCTATATAAACAGTTTTCAAAATATGATTTGGTTAAAAATAATTTGTTACAAAAAGATTCTGTTTGCAAATTAAACTCTAAAATTATTCCAAGTCTCAAAAGGCAATGATTTGTGTGATAACTTAGTGTGTCCAGAGCCCTGTTCATCAGTGAAAATCCTGTAGATGATTGAATCCATAACATGAATCCTGATGTTGGTTATATGTGAGTATTCTCTTGTATTTTTAACCCCAGATGTTGTTTGATTTCTGGGTTTCATCCTGAGTAAAGCCACGGAGAGCAAACTTGAGTTTGAAAACTACACGTGGCAGAGGTAGGAAGAAGGAAGCTGAGCCTCCCCCAGAAACTTCTAGGTTCGTTTGCATCTTTCCAGGTAGAACAAGTAGCTACTCCTCATACAAACGTTCTTCCCCAGGACACAGCTAGACTGTTAGGAAAGAGTTACCACAGGAGTGAGTCAAGGAGATGTCACTAAACCATAAGACCGTTGGGAGTGTTTGGGTGAGCGTGTTCTAACAGGATCTCTAATGACTCCGTTTCCTTTTGTGAAGGTGAAGGATAGTCATTAGTGGTCACCAGTCAGTTGTTTGGGCCTGGCCTCATTCTACTATATTCCAGCACCTAGTAACTCTCCCTAGTTGCCATTTTTTTAATTGCCATGAGCCAAATACTTCAGTTTATTAATCCATTTATTTTAATGGCTGCCTTCATTGCTTCTCTTTTTGCTATCCATTTATAGTTAGTTAATAGGGGGAAATATAGCCACATTTTTGGGAAAGGCTAAAAGCAAACATTTTGAAAGTTTTTTTTTTTAATTGGTAAAAGAAAACAGTAAGAATAATGCCACCAGAGTCTTGAGTGGAAATTGCCCATTTTGAAGGGGCCATTCTTAGAAGCCAAGAATTTGGTATTTAAAGTTTATCTTGAGAGAATAACATGTAATAAAATTTAAAATAAAGGTATAGTAACCTTAACAGCATTATAGCGAAAACACTGGGGGGCGTGAATCTGTAAAATAAATGACTTTGATAAAGTTTTATGCACAGGCAAAATGTATTGATTAGATTCTGTGTAGTGATCTGCTTTCCCTTTGTAATTTCTAGTCCTAAAAAGATTTTCTTTAAATAAAGTCCATCCTTACATTTAAGTTTTATAGATCAGTCTTTTTATTCCCCCATAAGTCCCATTGATTCCCAATAGTGTGCTGTATGCTGTGCTTTCAGATGTCGACTGTATAAGCATTAGTGACAATTTGTCCTTAGAACTCGCAGACTAAACACCTCACAGATTCCAATGTAGCCAAAACTACATTGCCATTTCTACAACCTGATCCTTGCATGTTACAACCGTTCGAAACGCACCCTGTTTATATACTGTGTATAGTGAGAGTGTGGAGTCTTCCAGAACTACATTATGATCTTTGACCATTGGTCTTTGCCCCCTTTATACACAGTAGCATTTACTTAATATAATGGCTCATGAGTAAGGTACCTGTGAGTACAATGTAAAGAAAGAGATTTATGAAATTATTCTCATTTTAAGTTTAAATGCCAACGTATGGCCTCCAATATGTAATTCCTAATGGAGATGTTAAAACCGTACTCTGAATACTCTGAATCATGATTGGGTAACTGTTGGTTGAATTCCTAACTTGGTGTCAGTTTCTAAAGCCTTTAGTGGCTCAGATACTGTACTGTGTGATTAGGACTGATAAAGTGTCACCTTACTCTGAGATTATTGTCCTAGACATATTCTGTTCTTATAAAATTTCCAGATACCAAAATGCCACATATTTTACTCAGCATAACAATTGGTGGTGAGGGGAAATGCATGTGACCAAGAGATTAACTTATAAAAGTGTTCAGGTTTTTTTCCATTATCCAAACCCCCCAGAAATCTTTTCCCCTAATAGCACCCCCAATTACTATACAATAACCTTACCTCTGTCTCATGGATACCCAAATACAAGGATTTTCTGGTCCCTTATGTAAAGTGACATGGTATTCGTACAAGCCCCACACACATCCCTCCATATACCCTATCAGGCTGAGCCTGTCACTCGGTGGGTAGAATGCTTTCCTAATATATACAAAGTCCTGGGTTGATCCTCCACATTGCATAAAGCAACGTTGCTACATGCCCATAACAGGCCACTTGGGAGATACAATCGAGAGGATCAAGAATTTAAAGTCAACCTCTGCTATGTAGCAAGTTTGAGGTTAGCTTGGGTTAAGTGAGACCCTATCTTGAAAATAAGTCATCTTTACATAATTTATAACACCTGACAGAATACAAACCACTGTACGTAATTATTGCACTGTTTTCTTAAGGAAATACTAACAAAAAAAATTCTCTAAATGGTCAGTAGGGAGGTAACTAAGACAGGTCTAGCCACATAGTAGATCACACCACTATAAACCTTCTTCAACCCTTTGATAGACAATTGAATATGAGGATGAAGAAGCCTGTGGATAGAGAGGGTTGACTATGCTTGTGCACATGGAGAGCTAACTACACTCACATGGCAACCATACTCATATAGGTTTGTGCATTCCAGCGGGCACATGTGTATGTACACACCAACTTCCATATACATGTAGGTTCCCAAATGTACATATCTCTGAATACACACAGGCACACTCATCTATTCCACTGCATGTACATCATCCTATTCTTGGGTTCACACCAATGTCTAGGTAAACCAAAGGACACACACATCCCCCATATCATGCCAACAAACACACACACACACACACACACGCATTTGCATGAAGGTGTCCATGCCTGTGGCTCATAATGGGAGATAATGGAAGATGGTGGGGGAGGTGTTACCAACCTGCTTCTGAAAGTTCTTTCCATATCATTCAGCTCAGACACTGTGTCTCCAGCCTTGGGTTCAGCACTGGATCTCAGGCCAGCCCAGATGAGGAAGAATCACTCTCGCTTGAAGCCCGCTATGAATGCAAGATCAATGGCCTTTCCCCCCAGGACTGACCAAGACAAAGCATTGATGGAGGCCATCAGATGCCATGGGGACCACACTGGGTAGGCCAACTAAGGCACTGTCTAAGGTGTCTGAAGGAAGCTATGATCCCTTAAGGAAAAAAAAAAAAAAAAAAAAAAAAACCCTAGGTCTAGGAATGTAGCTTAGCTGGTAAATTACTTGCCTAGCATGCTCGAGGTCACGGGTTTAAACCCTAACACTGCATAAAACTAGGCATCCTCAGCTTTTTAGAGGAAGTTTGAGATTAGCCTAGGCTACATGAGACTGTCTCAAAAAGAAGGACGAGAGAAGCAAGCAACCATTAGATTACATGTCTCAACTTTTCCTTCATATCATGGCCCCTACCTGGATCTCCTACACTTGCTTAGCCTAACTCTCCCCTGGGGGACATATCCTTTGGGCACTTTACCTCATTCCTGTGTCAGTTAAAGCTCCTTCTAGGCAGATTCTCAGCAATCTGTGGTATAGTAAGTAAACAGAAAAGAAAAGAAAAAAAAAAAAGCCCCTGCCCTTAAGGCACTGTGATGGGGGAAAAGGAAATCTGTAAGTAAAACATGACATGCTTTATAACATATGAAAAATATGACCCATGTAGCAGAGGGAAATAAAGCCAGAGTGGGAGGGCATGTAAGGTCTGAGAGACTTTCAACATACAGTTAACGAATATGAATGGATTACTTTATCTTCTGTTTTCTTCTGTTACTTTTTCACCTTGTTTTAAAAAGAAACTTTTTGTGTTGAAAGTATCCCACATTTACTGCTAGTTGTTGCTGTACTGCTGGCCTTTGGTTCTCAGTGAGGGTGGAATGGTTGATTGCCAAGGATCCTGGGATGGACACAGCATGCTATGGAGAAAGGGCATTGCAGTATTTTTGCCTGTAATGCCCACTGCTTCCAAGAGGTGTCAGTAAGAGCATATGTCTGAGCCATGCTCCTCAGAAAAGAGAGATTTCCCTGAAGCAGAGGCAGAGACTGAAATAGCTTTCTCGGAAATGTAACATCAGATCACTCCACAAGCATGTAAATGAAGTGAAACAAACACAGTAGAGCCCACAGAGGAGAAAAAGTAAACACAGATAACCCTTTGTAGAATTAGATACACCACCCAGCCTGGGGCGGCCTGCTGTTAAGGCCCATTGGCTTAATGAGGGTACTGTCCAACTGCCAGGACCGTGAAGGCACTTCAGAAGAGTTCAAATAAAGAAGGGCTTGTCATTTATACACAGAATCCTCTCAAAGATAGCCAGATACAGGAAGTATGCTGGAAGCCAGCGGAAGGCCCTTCTGAGGCCTCTCCTTGCTCTCTTTCTATCCTAGCTGGGTACCTTCTCTGTGTCTCCATAGATTCTGGCAGGTTTTGGAAACATACTTTTTTGGGAATTAAAAAAAAAGGGGCCCTTGCTTATTAGTATCAGTCAGTTGGACTGCCTCTGAATCACCTCAGAGCTCCGGAACCTGATATTATCTGTCTGACTTGCATGCTGGGTCTTCAAGGCAAACATTTGATCCCCTAACTGCTCTTTTTTTAATTTGTTTTATTTTTTGGTATGTGTGAGTATCTGTCTGTGTATGTGTGTGTGTGTGTGTGTGTGTGTGTGTGTGTGTGTGTGTGTGTTTCTGTGTGTGTGTGTATGCATGTGCGTGTGTAGCTGTGTGTGTATCTGTGTGTGTGTCTGTGTGTGTATCTGTGTGTGTGTATCTGTGTGTCTGTCTGTGTATCTGTGTGTGTCTGTGTGTGTGTCTGTGAGTGTATATGTGTGTGTGGGTATCTGTGTGTCTGTCTGTGTATCTGTGTGTATGTGTGTGTGTGTGTGTGTATCTGTGTGTCTGTCTGTGTATCTGTGTGTGTGTATCTGTGTGTGTTTGTTTGTTAGTTTGTTTTCATCGAAGAACCAGGGTTAGCCTTTGCTGCTATGTCCTCATCCTTAGCTGACCTTGACCTTGTGGATAGACAAAGAAGCCAAGCACCAAGCCTACCTGAGAACTTAGTCCCTTACCCTCTTCTGTTCTTATTTACACAGTCTCTGACAGCTCATTTGGTCCCTTCCCCTAGGTAAACCTGGCAACCTTTGACACAGAAGTACCCTTGACCTTGTACATCTCACACCTGGGCCAGGTCAAACATATCTTGGAATTGTGGCCAGTTCTTGAGAGTCTGCAAGGCCATATCTGCTATGCTATTGTCAGAGGCAACAATCAAGACTTCTTCTGGATTGATCATCTGGATGGCCTCAGCACCCTTCAGCTATGCCGTGGGAGACCAAGACCAGGGAAATACCAGCTGGAAGCAGTGAGTATAGCAGGAGCTCAAGTCCAACCAGGGTCAGCAAGCCAAGTCTTGTGGCTAATAGTTTGATTACAAACTGCAGTAGAGGAGAGAAACCTCAGTGTACCCAAGCTCCCATACCATCTGAAAGTGAAGATTCTGGCATTGGGTAGAACTGATCCTGGGGGGCTGGGTTGGTGGAGGGGGGGAGGACAATGGCTGACCAAGTCGAACCTCAAAACTCAGGAAAGGTGGAACATTACACTATGATCTCAGATGAACCTAGCCTGTGTAAGCCTGAGAGACACCCCCCCCCAAAAAAAATAAAACTCAACCTCTCCTGGACTCAGCTAGAAATCTCAGTGTGTATCCCTCCACCTCACAGCAAGGGTCAGCAGAAGGGCCCCTGGTATTCACTGTCCCTTGTCTTCCTCGGGTTTAAACTTCTAGACTGTACTGTGATTCACCAAGGGTGTTGGCAGAACATGGGAGTAAGTCTCTAGGGTGGGTGTGAGATTCATCCCTCAGAGAATCAAAATGAGAAGCCTTGTCCCCCACAGCTTGACTACCAGGTTGATTCCCTAGAGCCTGGGCTAGAATTCTAAGGATACTTTTCTATTGAAACTTGAGAAAACAATAAAGTACTAGGGGGTTAAATCTGCCTATGTGTTCTTAAAGAAGTAGATGTTACCTCCTACAGGACACACACACACACTTTTTAAAATTTAATAATTTTTTTGAGACAAGGTTTCTCTGTGTATCCCTTGCTATCCTGGAATTCAATATAGAGACTGGCTGGCATCAAACTCAAGATATCCTCCTGCTTCTGCCTTCTTTGGGATTAAAAGCATGTGGAACTGCCACCAGCAATCGTGGTTTGCTGTTGGTTTGGTTTGGTTTGCTTGCTTGTTTGTTTGTTTGTTTGTTTGTTTGTTTTTGAGACAGAGTCTCATTATGCAGCCCTGGAAGGCCTAGAACTTGATATATAGACCAGACTGCATAGAGACACTCATAGAGATATGCCTCTCTGTCTCTGCCCCCTGAATGCTAAGATTAAAGGTCTGTGCCAAAATTCTTTGCCACATTTTTTAAAATTTTTTTGTTATTCCTGATAACAAAGAAAACCAAGAAATAAATTTTTAAAAAAATGAAAGGAGAAGAGTATGTTCAGGTGGGTGGCCCAGAGGGTTTGGAGGGAAGAGTCCGTAGTGAACACAATCAAAATACATTGTATACTTGTATGGAATACATTGTATACTTGTATGGAATACATTGTATACTTGTATGGAATTCTCAAAGAATTAATAAAATACATTTTTTAAAAGAAACAAAAGAAGGCAGATAGTGTTCTGAAGAGCAACACCTATGGTGTACACACATATATACACAAACACACACACAGGTAAAACACATCAGGGGTAGGAATAATGGTTCCATGCCCTGCACTGCATAAACCGAGCATGGTAATACACAAGTACAATCTCAGCCCTCAGGAGGTGGAGGCAAGAGGATCAGAGATTCAACATCATCCTCAACTACATAGTGGGCATAAGGCCTGAGATACGAGACTCTCTCTCAACAAGATAAAAAAGGTAGATCTGAAATGAGGAAATGGCTCAGTGATAAAGTGATGATTTAAAATCATTTTAAGGTGCACAAGGCTTGGATTCTATCCCAACAACAACAGCAACAAAAAAGACAACCAAACAACAAAGATTAAACCCACACATTTCCCCCCCAAACCAAAACAACAACAAAATGTATAGTCGGTCCAGACCCCACAGGGCCTGGTATGCAAAGAAGTACCAAGACATCAACTGCAACATGCAGCCCTCACCCAGCTTTCAGGGGGTAGAGGGGAGGCTGCAGGAAGTAGGTGGTGGAGTAAGTAGATGGGAGAGAAAGAAGCAAGCAAATAGATGGTTGAAAAATGGAACACGAGAAGCTGAGCGGCTTGTGTGCTATGAAGTGAAGCAAAACTGAGAACCCAAAGGTGGTTGCTATTTTTGCTCTTTGGGAAATGGTAAATTACACTGTCCATCAACAGCAAACACTAGTGCCTTCTTCCTTTAAGAAAACTGACCACTGTGTGAGTCACAATGACTCCCAGAGCTGCAGCCTAGCCCAGGAAAAAGCAATACTCGCAGAATGGAGACCCACAACTGACTTACATGTCCTGCTGTGTTCACTTCTCATCATTGGCTTATCTGCTAATCTCTCTAGTTGGCGGTGGTAGAGATTCAACATGGGACTGGAGGACTCTAGGTTGAATTGTAGTTTTTCTCTGCTGTGTTTAGCTTTGACCAAAGATTTGTTTCCTTTGGAATCTTTGGGTTGGACAAAATCTGAAGACACCCAGAGGTCCCACCCACCGTGTGGCCTACTACATCATGAGCCACTATGATGTGCAAGTATTGGGTGAGGAGGCAAGAGAGAAAGAAACAGAATGGTTTGAGCACTATGAAGAGAGGATGATTTGGACATGTGAGAGTGGAGAGGAATAGCTTGGTATGAGTAGCCACAATGCCACACGAGGCCATGTTGAAATCCTGGCCCATGCTGCCTCTGAGGTTCATGGATATGCAGCAGCAGAGGTCTATGTAGATATTAACACCATGTTAACACCAACGGCCATGTGGATGTTCCTGTCTGGGTTGCTATCAAGGGCTATGCAGAGCTGGCCCCACCCCCTCACTGGCTGTAGCATTTGGGAGAGTGGGGGTCCCACATCTCATCTTCCATGCAGTGAGTGACATGGGTGAAGGAGAAATCCCTCCCTTACTACCTTTGGCAGGCAGAAGAGCTGGCCCTGGGGTCATGAGAGTGGGAGAGCCTGCCGGCCCCTCACCAGCTATAGTAATCAGGACAGCAGACCCTGTACCTCACCTGGACAGCACAGTAGAGCTGGCCCTGGTGGCAAAGGTGTGGGTGAGCCAGCCTGATGGACATGAGAACAGGAGAGCTCTGGCCCATGTCGGCTGCAACATTGGCTGAACTAACTAGAGCAATGCTGGAGAACTTACCTTGGTGGTACGGGTGCAGGGGAGCTGGCAGGCTGACTAATGCAGCTACCACCCAGGCCCAGATACAGGGCTATGAGAAGGCCCACTCCAATATCTACCCCATCTATGAACTGCTGGAGCATGTAAAAGAAATGGTCCTGCAGATCCAAAACTACAGGATCTCCATGACAACAACAGGATACCTGGTAAGAGTCCCTGTGTGGATCCAGTGTTGATAGTGTAGCAAAAGCTAGAGGCTTCAGAACAGACCAATGGCTCGTTTCAATGCTCATTTGCAAGTAAAGTTGTGTGAATAAAAAGGTATACTGTAGGACACAGGGTGGGACCCACTACAGCTTCCACAGCAAGTTGTTTGGTTGTTTGTTGTTACTTTCTTTTGAGGAGGAGGTTGCAAGGGCAGATACAAAGGGATGGAGAGATGAGTGGGATTGGGGTACATGATAGGAAATTCACAAAGAATCAATAAAAAGGCTTTTTTTAAAAAGCAGTATTGTTGTAATAATTATTTTGAAAAAGCGGCCACTGGTTAAGCCAACTGGCTAAGCTGCAGCAGCTCTGCTGAGCTCAGCCACCATGTTGTGTGGCCAGAGGCCACGTGCCCACCGCAGCTAGAAATGGACAGCTAGAGACACCAGCCTTGCCACCCACAAGAAGCCAGTGTGGGAGATGGCTCTGCTAATTTTCCATGCTGTCTCTACAAGGTTGGACATTGACCAGAACATCCTGCCAACCACAAGGGCTCGGTACAGATGAGACTCTAAAGCTTAGATTACCCAAAGGCTTATATATTTAGTAATGATCAATAACAAGGTGCCTTTACAATCAGAGGTGTAACCCAATACCCAACCTACCATACCAAACTACCTTTGACTGCTACAGACAATCGAACATCAGCCTCCATCTCCCGTCTTTCATTCTCTCCTAGCTCCTCCTCTTCCTCTCCTTTACTCCTCCTCTTCCTCTCCTTACTCCTCCCATCTTAGCTCCTCCTACACAGTATAGTTAAAGAGGACCTTGAACTTCTGATCTTCCTATCTTCACCTCCTCAGTGCTGAATAACCCTCTTTATGCAGAGCTAGAGATGAAACCCAGGGCTTACTGAGTACTAAACAATAACTCTGTTAGATGAACCATGTCCCTGGCCCCTAGCAGCAACTTTCACTCTTACAGCCGGTCTCTGGCTCCAAATCCTAACACAAAGCTCCAAAGACCTTGGATTTCCTGCACGACACTGAGTTTTCTGAGAGTGTCAAGGCTGAAAAAATGAGCCATTGATTAGATTTCTGTTCTACTCCTCAAGATCCAAACAGGGCATAAGGGTTGAAAGTGAAGTTAATAATCAATCATGCTGTGTGGAAACACCGCCATAAAAATATTTAACTGTGAAGTTCAAAGTGTTTCCAGATTGGCAAACACATGTGTGTGCCAGGAAGATAGTGCATCCCTGTTCTGTGACACTTTTCCTGGGGAGTTGTGAACAAATGCTTACTCACCACAGATCAAAGTAACACCACCACCAAAGTTGGTCTTGACAAGCCAGTAAGTTTACTGGGGTTACTTACAGGAGCATGTATGACAGAAAGGCAGCTGCATGACTGAAAGCCCATGCTGGTCTGGGTGCCTATTCACAAAAGTTGCCATTCTGGCTGTCTCTTCTCCCAGCAGTAACCACTGCAACTACTGCTTGTAAAACCTTTGCAGGGAGGGATATTGTTCATCTGCTAAATTTTAGGGATTTCCTGATACTTGTGAGATGCTAGCTTTCTAAGCCTTAAGGAGCCTCCCTCCAGGATGCACAGAGAGATCACAGGACAAACTCAGATGTCAACCTTTACCTTACACTTTGCTTGAAACAGGGTCTCTTGTTCACTGCTGCTTTCAGGGGTTCTCCTGTTTCCACCATCTTACTACGGGAGTTCTGGGATTACAAGCACACTCATATCCTAACACGTGCATAGCAAACTCTTTATCCACAAATCATTATTGCCTCAGTCCCGTTTGGGTTTAGTTTTTGCTTGTTTGTTTGTTTGTTTGTTTGTTGAGATAGGGTCTTGCTTTGTATCCCAGGCTAGCCTCAAACTTGCACTGTAGCCTAGGCTGGCCTCAAGCATGTAATTATCCTACCTTTAGACTCCTTGAGCAACGCCAATCTTAGATCATCCATAGCTTTCATAACAGCCTCTAGAATAATCAAGAAATATAAGGACAGTGCTTCCCAGAGTGTTGACAGATGATGACTTATCAAAAGATGGCTAAATAAAGAGGGTGATGGGAGTCCCAGGAACCATGATTTATTGCAGGTAAGTATAGGTACTAAGCCCCTGAGGGCATACTACATCACATCAGACATCACTGGGAATAATTACTTTTTAATAGCTTTTTAAATTATTTATTTTTTAATTCTTTGAACATTTCACATATGTATGCATTTTGACCATTTTCACACACTCACTGTCCTCTTGTTCCTCTCTCTCCTGTTAATGTCTTCTTCCTAACAAGTCCCCCACTTAACCATTCATACCTTTGTTCTTTTATGTATGGCCATTGCATTTAATTAGGGTTGCTTGCCTGAGCACAAGAGGGGGATTATATACTGGACTATGGGCAATTTACTCAAGCCACACTTTGGGGAAAAAAAGACTCCCTTCAATGTTCATGATTCCCAGCAATTATCAACAGCCAATAGTTAGTGGTTCGGCCTTTAGCGTAGTAGGTCTTTAGCGTAGTAGGTCTTTAGTCATACATCCTGAGACGTTGGTGGGTCCCGTCTTGTACAGGAAACTGTAGCTTCAATGAGTTCGTTGTCGTGCCTAGAAGACAGCACTTCAGGGGACTCCTCCCATCCTTCGGCTGGTGCTTACTCTGAGTAATTAATTTAATTGTTGGTCTTTCTGGACATCGTCACCATCCTGTGAAATAAACAATGCTAGTATTGTTCCCCTTCTACAAATGGGAAAACTGGGGGGTCTGAGAGTTTGAGTGTTCAATGGATCAGTTTCATATGGCTGTATCCTTAACCTGTGGAATCATGTAATCTGCACATGGATGGTGGCAGATGGTTGATCATTGGGACCCATATAGTGAGAAGAGAGAAGCAACACCCAAAAGTGGCCTCTAACCTCCACTTGCTCACAGTGGCATGCACTCATGCACTCACACACAAATGCACACACAGTAAATGTGTGTGTGTGTGTGTGTGTGTGTGTGTGTGTGTGTGTGTGATACATTGAAGCCAAGCATAGTGGCATGTGCCTGTAACCCTAGGTATTTTAGAGGTTTGTTGGTCATTTAGGGAAATGTGTTCCAGTTTGTTAGTAATAGTTGTGCTCAAATAAGAAACAAAAGGAAAGAAATTAGATTCAGATATCTCTCTCTCTCTCTCTCTCTCTCTCTCTCTCTCTCTCTCTCTCTCTCTCTCTCTCTCTCTCTTTCTCTCTCCCCCTCTCTATCCGTCGTCTTTCTCTCTATCTAGTGATGGGAGGTGAAATTGGAAGCTGGAGACAAAGGGTGGGAGAAGAACCCAAAAGTAGCAAAGACCAGCTACAAACACACACATACAATGAGTCAATCAATGTAAACATTTTTTTAAAGAAAAGAATGGAAGATAAAAAAAGGGGGGGGGGAAGAAGAGAAGGAAAAGGAGAGAGAGCAAATATGGTATGAGAAGACACTTTCTGTTTGCTTATAGTTGATCAGCTCTTGGTCCATCTCCATGGTGTTTCACATTAGGATTTACTGATGCTCCCAAAAATGATGAACAGTCACCTAGAAAGTTCAGGGTATGATCACAGCCTAGAGTAAGGACCCTTTTCCTAGGGGTAAATCCCTGTCAGCAAAGTAATCAGTGGAGAAAGGTCCCATGATCAGGAGTCCTTACCTAGAATGACGTAGGGTGGCATTCCTTATGCTGGTACTATTGGGGTTCACCACCTTAAACTTCACATGGTTTGACCTCTTCCTTTCAGTCTGAGAGTCTGTTGGGAAGTGGAGAGAAAAAGAGGTAAGTGTTCCAAGGGGGATTGTAGAGATGGCTCAGTGTAAGATTACTTGCTGCTCTTACAGAGAGGACTGGGGTTGAATACCTAGTACCCACACGGTGGCTCACAGCCATCTGTTACTTGAGTTCCTGAAGATCTGATGCCCTCTTCTGGCCTCCACTAGCACCAGGGTCACTTGTGGTACACACAAAATTAAAATAAATAAATTTTAAATGATTATTTGTTTTAATAAAAAAATTCTAACAGCTAGGCATGGTGCTATAAATCTGTAATCCCAGCGCTGAGCTGAAACAGTGTGATAAAGTTTGAGCCAGCTTGTGCTACATAGCTAGCTCATAGCCAGCCGGGGTTACATAGTGACCCTTTTGTGGCTGGCAGTTTCTTCTGAGTTTAAAGCCTTCCATCTTAGACAAAGCTATTAAGATACAACTTACAGGGAGGTGAAACAACAGGATGTGCTGAGGGGAGGTGAAACACATTAGGAAATTCATTAGGCTCAGGAAGTAAACAATTAACTAGCTTCAGAAAGACCCTAAAACTGATCAGATTCACTGTGCTACTTTATTCCCAAAGGTATATAACCAGGAAAGACTGCTTCAGAACATTCACATTTAGCTAAGCAAGTGAGGCACAGAGCAGCCAAGCCTCCTGAAAGAGACATTCTCCAACGTGTTTAGCTGCCTGCAAGGTGTCTAGTGTACGCCAGGTTTTCAGCTTTCTTGGACCAGGTGCGGTGGGTTTTGATGAAGGTGTGTATGAGCCATGTCTGCCTTTGTAGGTACCTCCTCACCCCTTTTTCTCTAAGTAACCCCAGTAGAACTCATTGGTTCCTCAAGTTGTATTTTGGTGTATGTGGCTCACAAACATCCACTAACGGGATCCGATGCCCTCTTCTGGTGTGTTTGAAGATAGCTACAGTGTACTCATACACATAAAATAAATAAATAATACTTTTAAAAATTTTTAAAAAGGTTAAAAAAATAAAACAAAGAATCTCATCAATCCTTGAGCTGGCCCCAAGATCAGGCCACAGAATTTCACCAACCCCTGAGTTTGCCCCAAGACCAGACCACAAAATTTCTACCAATCACAGGTCATTCTGGAAAGCTCTGCCTCCCCCTTCTAGAAACCCTATATAAGCCTGTCTCCTGCCCAGTTGATGCTGCTTCTCACCCAAGCAAAGGAAGCCATCCTCCTTCATGTGTCTTTTTTCAATAAATTTTGTGTTTGAGGTTTGTTGTGTCGTGTGACTGTGATAATCCTTGGCTCCTAATTGCCAGGATACCTTTCCCCTCTGAGCTGTAACACAGTGTGCACATGTGCGCATGCATTTTTTTTCTCACAGGTGTGGGTTTATTTGAATATGTGCATGAGTGCATGTGAAGTCATAAATTATCCCCTACTGCTCTTTGACCTTATTCACTGAGGCAGAGTCTCTGAGTCAAACCCAGAGCTGCTGGCTCCTTATGTGAAACACATGTCTCCAAGCTCTGAGGCTAGAAATATAGGAAAACCACCACGCCCACCCAACATTGACATGGACGTCTTAGGATACAAGCTCCAAACTTGAATGTTAACCACTTTAACAGGTGAGCTATCTTCTTAGCCCCAGGGGGGGAAAAACTTAGCTCGCTAATTAAAACAAGGATGTAATGGGGAGAGAAAGCAGCGTTGGTAAAGTGCTTGTTGTAAAAGCCTGAGGCCCTGAGTTCCAGCCCTAGCCCCCATGTAGAAATCCAGGTGTGTTAGTATGAATTTGTAATCCCAGCACTGATGGAGCAGAAAACCAAGTCTCTTGAGTTCACTAACCAGCGAGTCTAATTGGCAAGCCCCACATCCCAGTAAGAGACCTGGTCTCAAGAAACAAGGCGGAATCAGGTGTGGTGCTACACACCTTGAATTCCAGCACTTGGGAAGCAGAGTGGGCAGATCTCTCTGAGTTCAAGGCCAACCTGCTCTACAAAATGAGTGCCAGGACAGCCAGGACTACATTATCTCAAAACATTTTTAAAAACTAGGGGCAGTGGTGGCACACGCCTTTAATCCTGGCACTTGGGACGCAGAGGCAGGAGGATTTCTGAGTTTGAGGCTAGCCTGGTCTACAGAGTGAGTTCCAGGACAGCCAGGACTATACAGAGAAACCCTGTCTTGAAAAAACAAAAAACAAAAAAAAAAAACAAAAAAACAAAAAAAACAAAAAAAAAGCAAGCAAACAAACAAACAAACAAGATAGCGAGGCCTGAAGAGAATCGGTCAGTAGGTAAGGTCAGTAGGTAAGAGTGCTTGCTCTGCAAGCTTGATGGCCTGAACGTGACCCTCAGGCCCTGTACAAACTATGCGTGTTTCATGGCACCGTGTGAGCTTCCAAAGGAGGGAAGCAACCAGCAGCCCCAGTCAGGCTGATACCTATGAACCACAACAAGGACTAGCATGGCATGATAACCCAAAGGGTGTAGTAGTGGCACACACATCTCGGTGGTAACCAACAGCTCTTTAATTTAGAACTTCTGAAAAAAAAAAAACAAACAAACAAAATCATGCCTGGTACTGGAAACCCAGCCAACTAACCAGCGAAGTCATGGCTTTTGGAAAAGAACGTACAACCACCACTCTCCTAAGCCAGCATAATCCCTAACTACATTCTAAATATTTGTTCTTATACCCACAGGTAAGTGCAGACTAATAAGGTTTTATTTATATATTTAAGAATTTATGTATTTCACAACAATAAAAAAAGAGGTTATGAATTTGAAAGAGGGCAACGAGGGGCATGTAAGTGAGTTAAGAGGGAGGAAAGGAAAATGATGTAATAATTTTAATCTCAAAAAAAGAAGAAAAATTTTGGTTTTTTTGAGACGGTGTTTCTCTGCATAGCCATAACTGTCCCAGAACTCACTCTGTAAACCAGGTGGCCTCAAACTCACAGAGTTCTGCCTGATTCTACCTCTTGAGTGCTGGGATTAAAGCATGTGTCACTCCCACCTGGCCAAGAAAATTTTTTAATAAGGCATGGCTGCACATGCCTATAATTTTAGTTTTTGGAGATGGAGACAGGCAGAGCCTAGAGCTCACGGGCCAGCAGTGAGAAACTCTTTCTGAAGGCAGGAAAGTCTGGAAAGCAGTAAAACCTTTGACCATCATAAACACCATGTAAATGAATGCTCATTTGCATACAGGACACACACCAAAGACAAAATGGAAGGACTAGAGATGTGTCTTAGTGGTAGAACACTTGCCCAGAATATCCAAGGGCCTGGATTCAGTGCACAATGCTAAAAGAAAGAAAAAGTTGAAAGCTGTTGAGGACACCGGAGGTTAACTGCTGGTGCACAGGAAATAATATATATATATATAATCTTTTTTTTAACTTCCTGAGATGTTGGGCTGTGGTCGTACCTACCTGAGGTGCTCTTCCCAGGACTGTGGACTGGCTTTTTCCTAGCTGACAAAGTCCTCACAGCCCTCTTCACATCTACGTCCTCTGGATTCCCACACACTACTTTCTGGCGGAAGTAGAATCTACAGAGGGGTGGAAAGATGGGTGCCGAGTTAGGACATGAGGATCTGAGGCCAGCCTGACACCCTCCCAGCAAAGGGAGGTCCTGCTCACATCACAGCACGTAAGTTGCAGCTTCCACTCACTTCCTGCTGGTGATAATTCCTAGCATGCCGGAGAATATTCCATCTGATCCTGGGTTGGTAACCCAGGCAGCAGTCTTCAAAGGCACCTACAGAGCAAGTGAGATGGCTCAGTGGGTGAAGGTGCTTGCCACCTAAGATCAGTCCCCAGGACCCACATAGTAGGAGCGAATCACAAACTATCCTCTGACCTCCGTACACGTGTGGCACATGCATGCAGGTGAACACATGCACATGAGAACTACAACACACACACACACAGAGTCGTAAGCTCTAAGTGAGACCCTAGTACTATTATTCTAATAAATGTAATAAACTGTCCCCTACATTTTTATCTCCATTCACATGTGGCACATGCATGCAGGTGCATACATGCACGTGAGAACTATAACACACACAGTGCCATAAGCTCTAAGTGAGAACCTAGTACTATTATTCTAATAAATAAACATAGCAATAAAGTGTCCCCTACATTTTTATGCATAGCTCATAGGTTATACCCTTATCAGAGATGCTTTTTTTTTTTGTAGTAGATGGCAGTTATCCAAGATATGATATCCCACAAATGATCAACTTTCAGGAACAGAGACTGTGGAATTCCCAGCTATAAATGAGACATCTATATTATACTTTCTAGCCACAAGGCTCAAGGATTTTCTCAGAAGAGTCGGGGTAGAAAAATCGTAAGATTCAGCAGAAGTGGATGTCTTCAGGGAAAGAATAGTTGCTGGGCAAGAGGAGGCCATTGCAGCTGTAATGAGTGCACAGACCCACCCAAGATCAAGACAGCTAGAATCCAAACATGGGTGGATGGGTAGAAGACCAAGCCAGCCCAGCCAGTCAACAGGGTCTTCAGGGAGGGAGGGAGGATTGAAAAAGAAAATGACAATTAGACAATACTATAACATGACCCCAGCCAGTTCTAAAGCTAAAACTAGTTTATTTTTTTTTTCCAGTCTGCTTTTCTATTATTCTAGGTACATACAAAGAATATGGTCAGAATGAAAATGAGGGATCTTGGAGTTAGTATCTGGGGACACTTCATCTCTACCCATCCAGCTCCAGTCATGCCAGGAATTCTTTCTATGACCAACCTCCCAAGAGCCACTGAAGAATTCAAAGGAAACAGGATACAGAGAGATTTAACAAGTGAAGAAGGACAAGTGAGAAGAGAAAGCAACATCCCAAAATTTCTTTCTTTCTTTTTCTTTTCTTCTTTGACAGACTTTCTCTGTGTAACAGAGCCCTGGCTGTCCTGGACTCACAGGGAGATTTAACAGCTATACTGAAGCTTGGTGGCCTAACAAAAGCTTAAAGAGTTTTTCTTGGTATCAAAGAGCCATACAACACAGACATGAATTAGACCTAATGATGCCTCAGGAGTTTTTCAACCTCATGGGGAATGCAAAAAAAAAAAAAAAAAAAAAAAAAAAAAAAAAAGAATGTTATCTACACAAAAAGAAGATGTACTGGAGCTGGTGGGGGTGCCCAAGGAGGAGATGATTCCAGAAAGTTCTGAGGAGAGAAGCAAATGGAAAAAAAAATGTTGATAAGACAGTGGGTTCATCAATCTGAGGTCAAGTAGAGTCCAGTGGTTCAGGGACAGAGTTCATTCTCCTTGCCATGGCTCCACCTTAGCTCTTGAGGACAAGGGGCAGTGGTGTCATATAAGAAGAAATGGGGCACCAGGGATCCTTGGCAGGTGTTTTCCAACACTGGGGGCCACTTTTCTCCCAGGATCAAAGGGCAGAGGCTGGGCGTGGCTCTGATAGCAGAATGGGAAAAAAAAAAAAAGAAAGAAAGAAAAAGCCAAGCCTGGTCTTTCTACAGTTATACTGGAAGCTTGAAGGTGTAAGACCTGGCAGAAGAGCAGGCAAGGCAAGGGCTGGGATCCTGGTCCTCAACCTGGCCTGGGAGCTTGCCTTGACACCTGCTGCAACTCCATGTGTATTTCAGAGATGAAGCACCCAGTGGCAAGACTCTGGGGGATGCTACATGCTGAGAACTGGCCTTGGTTAACTGAATCCTCCAGTACCTGTTCTCCAAGAGGACAAAATGGTTCCCTGACTGGGAATAGTTTTGCAGCTGGGAGTATTTTGCAGTTCATTGGATCCTTAAATTTTCATTCCTGTTTAGCAGATTTGGAAACTGAGTTCCACACAGAATAATCTCAGCCCCTTGCCTAGATGACAGAGGGAGGAAAGGCAAGGAATCCAATCTGGAGAGTCTTCAGGGTTCTGAGCTTAACCTCACATCCCTAACTAGGCAGGAGAAGGGCATCAAAGTGCACTCCAGCTGTAAGTGCATTTCTCCTCAATTGGAATCCACCCTCTGGTTCCTGCAGCCCCTAAGCCTCTTGAGTCTTGTAAAGGAAGCACTTCAGAATGAAAATGAGGGATCTTGGAGTAAGCATCTGGGAACACTTCATCTCTACCCATCCAGTTCCAGTCATGACAGGAATTCTTTCTATGACCAACCTCCCAAGAGCCACTGAAGAATTCAAAGGATGAAGGATACAAAGAGATTTAACAAGTGGAGAAGGATAAGTGAGAAGAGAAAGCAATATCCCAAAACCAGGGCAAGGTAGGTATAGCTAAGGACAATACCTTGGGTATGAATGACCGGCACCCAGGCCCCAACAAAGCAGGCAACCAGGCATGCAAAAAGCCACAGTTTCATGGTGAAGGATAGATCTCGTCTCCGGGTACCTGAAGGTTTAATGGGGCCACCTATAAAAGTGGAAGGGAGTGGAATGGAGGACATCAGTATCTCAAGCCAGACCCCAGAACTCTCTGAAAGAGAGGCAGATGGCAAAGGACTTGCTCTAGCCTCTGCTCTAGTCAGAGGAGGACTCACCAGTGTCTTTCTGGTCCTGAGAGCAGGTTTCTGCTTGTAGGGTGTACTGCCTATGGGATCAATGAACTGGCTTCACTCTTTATAGTCAGTGCCCCACCCTGCAGTGACCTGCCCTCTCTCTTCTTTCCCTCCCCCCTTCTCCTCCTCTCTACCAGCTCTGTGAGACATGGGACTTCCCTCTCCAGCAGATAGACCAAGTCCTAGTTTACATCTGTCTCTCCAGGTTACATGCCTCATGAACCTTGAGGCACTCTATGTAACCAGGCCTCTCAATCAGCATCCCCTCCCAGTACCTTATTATATGAGGCCCAATACTATCCCCAGCCCTCTCCCTTAAAAGCTTTTTCCATCCTCTCGTGGATCCTTTTATAGTTAACAAGCTTTAAATTTTTTATTATTTCTAATTTTTTATAATTTTGTACACGGGAATGGGGCACTCACAGAAACCATGGCCTATCTGTGAGGTCAGAGGACAGCAATCTCTTCTTTCCTTCCACTTTGTGGGTCTTGGGAATGGAACAAAGGTTATCTGGCTTGGTGGCAGGTACCTTTACCCACTGAGCCAAGGAGCCAGCCTGCCTTTTCTTGCCCTCTTGCTCTGCCCTGGCCTTAACACATTTTTGTGAATTTCCTAATTTCTTTCTTTCTTCTTCTCCTTCTCCTTCTCCTTCTCCTTCTCCTTCTCCTTCTCCTTCTCCTTCTCCTTCTCCTTCTCCTTCTCCTTCTCCTTCTCCTTCTTCTTCTTCTTCTTCTTCTTTTTCTGTTTTGGTTTTTTTGAGACAGACTTCCTCTGTGTAACAGAGCCCTGACTGTCCTGGACTCACTTTAGACCAGGCTTCTCTTGAACTCACAGAGATCCTATTGCCTCTGTCTCCCAAGTGCTGGAACATAATGTCATTTTTAATGGCTGAATAAAATTGCAGTTGCTGGCACACATTTAAATTTTTATTTGTCTGAGGGTTGGGGGCATGAGAACCACAGTGATCTGGGGGCAACTTTGGAGAGTCAGGGGAGCTCGGGAATCAAATTGAGGTCATCAAGTTTAGCATCAGACACCTCCAGCAATCTCCACGTCTGGAAAGGTACACTTTCAGTGGGGCAGTAAGCGACACAGAAATTTTTTCCAATATTATGATGAGAGTCATTCTAACAAAACTGTTTTCAACCACAACACTGGAAAGAAAGCAATGTTCTGGTTTGAAATGTGAAGCCAGGAACCAGGTAACGGCGTCTGCTGTCTGCAAGAAGGAAACAAGATTCATTTTGAAAGCATTTCTTCTTTCCTTTGGTTAACTTGACCCACTGGGGGATGGGAGCAAACTGTTGAGGAAGATGGGGCTAGATGAGGCGGGGAGGAGGAGCAGGGAGGCCTGCCACAAGAACTCACAACTAATCACTTTTAACTTGCTATCACCCGCGTCCGCAGCTGGCTACACCAGTCCTCTCTCTGAGTATTCCTCACACTCCAAACCTCTTGATTTCTCCTGCTGTATTTAGTCCTACTTAGTCGGGGCCCTTTGCCCTCTCCCACCTCCAACCCCACTCCGCGGGGTTGTGGAGGACGCTGGCCAGCTGCAGGTAAGTGAAGCTTAAGGCCATGCTGGATGATTAAAGCTTAGAGCTCCAGACAACCAGGGCAAGTGGTAAAGCTGCGGTCTGGGTTTGGAGAATAGAACCAGGGGGCGGGTTTTGAGGAATGGCACCTGAGGGTGGGTCTTGATCCTGGAGATTTGAGTAGTTTTGGTAGGTAGAACTTAACAGCCAGTTTTCAACTGAGGAAGAACTAAATAGAAGAGCTTGTGGTCCCGGGAGGTGCTTTCTGGGTGGGGCTTACTCCGGGGGCGTGGCATGCAAATCCAACCACAGCAGCAGATGGAGTCGTCTTATAGAAGGGATGCAGGCCCCCACCCCTACCCTTCAGATCCATGAGCTTCTCAGGTTCCTCGGCCTCTGGATCTGGGTGGGTGACGCTGGGTTAGGACGCTGCTCAGCGTGGCTGCAGGCTTGGAGACGCAGCGTGGCAAACCAGTACCTGCTGAAGCCAAGTGTCAGGGGGAGTTACAAGGAATGTGTGCCCATTTTCCCAACTTGGGGGTCAGGGCTTGTCCCACCAGCAACCTTCATGGGGAAGAGGAGAGGAAGTATAAGCGAGTAGCTTTGTACAGGGACATGTGTCGGTTGAAGATGTAGGTACAGGGAGACAGGATATTCAAAGGTCTCAAGGACCTGAATTAAAGACAAAGTGCACAGATCTGTAATCTTAGCATTTGGAGAGTTAGATGAAAAAAATCAGAAGTTCAAGGCCAGCCTAAACAACTCCCTCCCTCTCTCCCTCTCCCTCTCCCTCACCCCCCCCACCTCCACATTACCACCCCCCACACACACACACACTGATTGGATAGCTGAAACATCCGGATTCAAGGTCTGCATGGACTGCAGTGAATTCAGAGAATTTAAGAGTTAACTTACTAAGGATCTGCCTTAAAATAACAAGTAAAAAGAGGTCTGTGATAGTGTTTGTCTAATATATACCCCCGTACCAAGTGGAGAGTGGTCAGAAATACTACAAGTCCCAGCACTGGAAAGGCCAAGATAGACAGTAATTTTGAGCCCAGCCTTAGCTGCATAGTGAGATCTTCTCTCAACAGCAAGAACAACAAAAATATTGTTCACGAAATAAGTAATCGTCCCACGGTGGAGGGCTGCAGAGCAGAGACCTGGCGCTCATCAGCAGAGGTGCAGGGATGGGCACTGCCTGAACATCCTGGGCTGAAGTAAGCATCCTCCTGACATCGTTTTTACATGTCAGACCCACAAGTTTCCTGAAGTTCTAGTGATAAGAGGCATTTGCTAAGACTTTGGCAGCCCTGGCTGTCCTGGAGAAGCAGCTGGAAACCCTCCTCCACACTTGCTCATTTCACAGGGATCCTCTGCACTCCAGATACCGACTAACCTTGGGTCAAGGTGCTTCTTTTCCATTTATTTTTTCCCGTGTGTGTGTGTGTGTGTGTGTGTGTGTGTGTGTGTGTGTGTGTGCAAGTTTTTACATATGTGTATGTGTGAGTGCACATGTTTGTATGTATATATGTGTGTGTGTGTGTGTGTGTGTGTTTCTAAGCCTGAGGTTAGTATCAGGAATTACTGTCCATTGTTCTTTTGCCATTGTTTATTCACCGAGGCAGGTTCTGGCTATCAAACTCACACCCCACCCCCCATATGGCTCATCTCACTGGAAACTGCTCCCACAACGTTTCATTTTATTTTTTGAAACAGTGTCTCTCGAATGCAGGGTGACCTTGAACACCTGATTCTTCTGCCTCTACATCCAAAGTACTGGGATTACAGGCACGCACCACCATGCGTAGTTTATATGGTACTGGGAATAGAGCCCAGGATTTTGTGCATAGCAAGCTCCCCTTTTGGTATGTTTGGGCTTTTTGTTTCTTTTTAAAGAAATACATAGAATAAACAGATTTTAAATAAATGTGTGTGTATCTGCATGAACATGTATGCACATTAGTGCAGGTCCCATGGAGGCTAGAGGCATCAGGTCCCCCTGAAGCTGGAGTTACAGATGGTTATATGATGCCTGGTGTGGGTCTAGAAAATCAGGTCTTCTGAAAGACCTTAACCACTCTTACCCACTGAACCATCTCTCAGTCCTGTTTTGTTTTGTTTCCTTTAACACAGGCTGTAATGTAGCCTAGGCTGACCCTGAACTCTTGAACCTCTTGCATCCACCTCCTAAGTACTGAGACTACAGTTTGCACCCCTACACCTGTTGTTGTTGTTGTTTTTAATGTAGGTGTTAAGCGTTATAAATCCCCATAGAATGACTCTAGATGTAACCCAACTGGAATGTTTTCATTAACCCTTTAACAAATGTGTTACTTTCCAAGTATTTGTGAATTTTATGAAATTCCTCTCAGTATTAATTTCTAGTTTCATACCATGGGAAGTGGGGAAGATTCCTAATTACTGTCTGTCTCAAATTTGTTGAGACTTGTTTTGCTCCAAACATATGATCCTTCCTGGAGAATGGTTCAAGTATACTAGAGGAGGATGAGGACGCTGTAACTTTGGGATGGGATGTTCTATATGTTTGTGACATATGTTTGTAACAGTACAGTAGCCATTTGGGCTACTGTACTGTTCAAGTACAATGTTCATATATTTTGTCTACTAATCTATTCATTGCTGAAATCAGCATACTCTCATAGTATTGTTTTATTTATCTTTAAATTTTAAAAGTTCTACTTGTGTGTATCTGTGTCTGTGTGTTGTGCATGTGTACATGCATGCTTGCATGTGTATGGACACTTATCTTTATGTGCACATATGTATGCAGTGCATGTGCAGGGCTGAAGATGATGTAGGAAATAACTCTTCCATGTTATGCATTAAGGTACTGTCTCTCAACCAAACCCAGAGCTCACCAACACTACTATTCTTGCTAAATGGCTTGCTCTGAAGATCCTGTCTCTACCCTCTAAGGCTGAAACTAACATTGGGCTACCATGCAGACCTGGCATTTTATGGGGATTCTGGGGATCAAAATTCTAGTTCTCACACTTGCGTGGCAAATACTTTTGCCACTTAGCCATCTCCCCAGCCCTCACATTGATTTAGAGCCTATGTCTCCCTTCAGTTCTATTAATATTGCTAAATATATATCAGTGTATGCATTCCCCACAGCCTCTTGAGGGGATGACCCCTTTGTGAGCTTATTTGTGCATGTACACATGCACAACACCCCCACACGCACACACACACACAAACAAACAAACACAAATAGAATTTTTAAAATTTAAAAATAAATAAAACAATACTTTGAGAGCACACCAATGTCCACTTCCACAGTGAACAGATTAGATAGACAAAACTGTAAGGAACATGAACAGTCTTCTTGGGCTTACTTTATGGCTGCCTTCAGGTCTGTTTACATGCTGTAGGATAGCTGCCCTTTTGTCTCTTATGTTCCATTTAGAAGAAATACGTTTTTCTATATATTCACTTTCTATCTATGTATGTTCTTAAAGCATCTGCATTTTGCTGTGGTCCAGAAGCACAGTGGTTGCCTGGCAACTGGGGGAGGAGAGGGAAAGGTTTTCTCCAGATGCCTTAAAAGCCCTTGGTTTGAGGCCCAAGGGCCTAGTTTATGGACAGTCTCTGTGTGACTCCTTTTGCTGGGATCCCAATATGGTTGTCCCCACCATCTCTTTGACGCTGACTTTCAAGAATATCCTGCCCCAGACTGACCATTCCTTTTCTGTTATGCTCTTGGATGGAAGCTATGGCCAACCAAGCACTGCTTGGTTGAAATGTGAAGTGTGAATACTTGAGTTCAAATCCCAAAAAAAAAAAAAAAAATATATATATATATAAAAACACAGATCTCAAATGTCTGAAATCTCAGTCCTATGGTGATAGAGGTGAGGACTGCAGAATCCACTGAAGCTCCTGGACCAGCTAGCCTGGTGTACACTGTCGGAAAACAACAAAAAAATCTCAAACAAGGTAAAAGGTAAGTACTTGTTGTGTTTAATTTTAAAAAGCCCATGATTGGTCCAGCTAGGCTCTGGGACCAGCAGCCACCTGCCTGCTAGTGAACACCTCTTTCTCTCACAAATGCCCTCCCGGCTGTGCTCCGAGAACACGCTGCCACTGGCTCCACTTCCATCCTGCTTGTTCCTCCCTGGCCAATGCCAAAAACAGCTATCGCACTTTTTTTTTTTTTTTTTTTTTTTTTTTTTTTTTTTAAAAGAAGCCACATGCCTAGATTGGGCAAATACAGCACTATATTCCCCGGCTATGAGAGGCCTTGTTACTTGTGGCTCCTCCAGGCCATGTGGTTCTGCTCCATCTTCCACCTCCTCTTCCTCTATCTTTCTCTCTTAGTCCCTCCATCTACTTCTTCCTTCCTTCCTCTCCTTCCCTAAAATTTCCAGCCCCACTTTTCCCTTCCACTGCCCTCACAGGCTCTAGCCTTTGTTTGACCAGTTAAAATGGGGAGAAGGATCACATGGAATCACCTGAGTAAGTGATCCACTTCTTGTCAGGGGCAGCCCCTCTTCAGGTAGCAGAATTAGCATCAAAATACAAACAGTACCAAAGCAATTCACAAGAAGTTCTGATGTCTAAGTTTGTCCTCTGCTCTCCACATATGTGCTTTGGTGCAAGTGTGTCCAACACCCCCCCACACACACACACACATGGGGAGAATCTCATTACTACTAGCACTTAAGAAGTAGAAACAGGAGGATCAGAGAGTCAAGATCATCCATACCTACATAGTGTTTGAGGCCATTCTGCATCGCATGAGACCCTATCTCTAAATAATCAAAGCAGTAAATAAGGAGACACATAGAAAAAAATCTCACTGTTGGACAGACAGGCTAGTTGTCTTGGTTTGGGTTTTACTACTATGAACAGACATCATGAGACAAGTCTCATAAAGGACAGCATTTAATTGGGGCTGGCTTACAGGTTCAGAGGTTCAGTCCATTATCATTATGGCAGGAAGCACAGGCAGGCATGGTGCTGGAGGAACTGAGAGTTTTACTTCATCTTCATCCAAAGGAAGCCAGGAGCAGACTGTCCTCAGGCGGCTAGGAGGAACTAGGATGGTGGTCTCAAAGACCACCCTCATAGTGACACACCTCCTAATAGTACCACTCCCTGGGCCAAGCATATTCAAACCACCACACTAGCCTTTAACTATCCTTGTGCTTCAGCCTTTGAGTAGCTGGTATTTAGTAGCTGTACACAGACCAGCTTTGCATGATCTTTTTTAATTTTCATTTTTGTTTTCAGTGTTGGGGATGGTGCTCAGAGCCTCAATGTGCTGGGTAAGTACTCACCACTGTGCAACATTTCTATGTTCTCATAGTTATTCCAGAGCCATTTATCAGACAATTGGGGCATGTCCTATGCCCCTGAATCCTCTAAATCTATTTGAACTAGGCAAGCCCAAGCCCACTTATCCTTCTTAACCTGCTCCTTTGTATGTAATCTACCACAATGCTCTTGCCCGTGTTTCCCTCTCCCTTCCTCCCTCTATCATTTGAGGGGTCCTGGATGGTGTGACTTGTCCTCTCCTCTTAGGAACATAGCATAGTAAATTACCTTTTCACTGTCAATAGCAAAATCTGTTGGTCTCATAATGGAAACAAGCAGAAAGTCTATATTTAAAACCAGATGCCAGCCAAGCATACTTGGTCATGGCTATAATTTTAGCACCTGAGAGGCAGGGAAAAAGACCAACACTTTGCCTCTTTGGTTGCTTGCATTCATGGGCATATAAGTCATTCCCATAATACACACAATTATAAATACTACAATTTTAAAAGGGAAGAAATAACTCAGTTGACGTGGAGACTCTGACTTCATCAGTGGAAGCCAATGTTCCTATCCATTGATAGTTCACATTTGAATGCACCATTAGAAACTGAAAGGTCTGATAGGAGGTAGGACCTAGTTGGAGGAAGTAGGTCACTAGGGGTAGATATGTTGTGCCTGCTCTCTTGTTCTGTCTCTCCCCCTCCTGGCTGCCATGAGATGGGCAGCTGTGCTCCACTGCATGTTTTCCACCATGATCTTCTGCCCCACCCCAGGCCGGAAGCAAGGGAGCCAAGTGATCATGGACTGAAACCCAACAGCCAAAATAAACCTTTGCTCTATCTAAAGTGTTTATCTCAGGCATTTTGTCAGTGACAGAAATGTAATACAAATATTCACAGCTTTCTTGAAACTGCCCAGTCAATTGTTTACTAGTGGGAGGACAGGATGCCCACGCCATCTTGGAATGGCGAATCACTGCAGCTCCCAACATCTCCCCCTATCTATATATTTAAGATGGAACAGCCTATTGCCTATCAAGCACGGCACCAACTCACTGAGGGAAAGCAGAGGCCTGATCCCCTGTGCAAAATGAGATATTGTAATGGGTTTACTTCCCATACCCATCTTGATGCCTTTTGTCAAGGAAAGGGAGCCTCCACCCTGGGGCGCCACCAGGGGAGGAGGTTTCTTGGCATCAAACCTTTGTGCAATCAGGCATACTTTCGGGAAATCTATCCACACTCGTGGAACATTCCCTGTCGAGTACCCACTCACAAACACCTCTAAATATTCAGGTACCAGTTATTCAGGCAAGGGCTGGCTGGACTTAGACCTGTCATCGACCCAGTGCAATGGGCTGAACCCTTGGGTCTCAGTCATCAGCTACTTTCTTGGCCTAGATAGCCAAATTTCAGGGGGAGATGCTTGCTCCAAGACTACTAGTGCTTGGGCAATAGCAACCTTGTCACGTTTTTGTTGGGCTCTGAGCTTACAGACCAACCATCATGAACACTAATCCACAACATAGGGCTGCACCAAGCAGGCCTATTCCCACCCTTTAAGAAAGAGAGAAAGAAAGAAGGAAAAGGCGAAGGTAGGCCAAGAAGTAAAATCGCCAGGGGTAACAGGGTCCACTCGAGTTCCATCAAGGCTCGAAATCCGGATCTGCAATTGCTACTGCATCTGGTCCAGCTCCCTAGCCCACTTCCTAATAACCCGATTTAGGAGAGTCCAAATGGGAACTGAGAGCGTCTGCAGATGAATCCTTCGAGAGGTCATTTTCAGGAACCGCGAGTCGCCGCGTCAGTCATTCTGGCAGCCAAAATGGATTGTCTTCTTCCTGTGGAAAAACACAAACCGCTCCCCTGGATCTTATTAAAATAGGATCCGGGCCTTTCCATTGACCAGTCAAAACATCTTTCCATTTTATCATTTCTTTTCGCCTAGTTGGTTCCAGGCAATGGCGATCAGCCGCCGTGTTGCCCTGACTGTCCAAATTCAAAAAGTTGAGGGTAAAAAGTGCCAGAGAAATAGTAGCTCGTGGCACCGTGGGCAGAGCTTCCTCAACTTCTCCTTTTTGTTTTATCAAATAAGTTTTAAGGGTACGATGAGCACGTTCAATGATGCCTTGTCCATGAGGGTTGTAAGGAAGACCCGTCAGGTGTGTCACCTCCATATGGCGACAAAATTGTTGAAATTTTTGAGAAGTGTAGGCTGGTCCATTGTCAGTTTTAAGGATTTTAGGCTTTCCCCAAGCACTCCAAGCCTCGAGGCAATGTTGAATAACATGGGCCGCCTTTTCTCCGGTCAATGGAGAGGTGAATATAACTCCAGAACAGGTATCAATAGAGACATGCAAATATTGTAATTTGCCAAAGGATGGGATGTAAGTAACATCCATTTGCCAGATCTGTAATGGCCTAATTCCCCGAGGGTTAATTCCTGTATGGGGAACAGGTAGGAATTGACAGCAGTTTTGGCATTGAGTCACGATATCTCTGGCCTCCCTTCTAGAGATGTTAAATCGACATCGTAATGTCTCAGCTGTCACATGAAACCTTTTGTGAAAGGCTTTAGCCAAATCCAATTTTGGCAAAAGGGCAATTGCAATCAACTTTGTGGCTCGATCTGCCAGGTCATTTCCACGGGACATAGGTCCCGGTAAGCCTGAGTGAGCCCTAATATGAGTTATAAAGACACGGCGGAATCTTCGCTTAGCCAGGGTAAGCTGAATCTTTTGAAAAACTTCTACAAGTCTGCTAGATGTCTTAATTAACCCAGCAACTTCTAATGCTTTTACTGCATTAACCACATAGAAGGAATCTGAAACAATATTTAAGGGACCTGGAAAGATCTCCAGAACCTCTGACACCACTAAGCATTCCACAATTTGAGGTGAGGTTTCATGATATTGTTTGGATGTAACCTTATCATTAACCACATAGGCACCCACTCCTGTTTTTGACCCGTCCATATAAACTACCATTCCATCTGGGAGTGGCTCCTGAGACACAATATGTAGAAATATGATAGCTTGAGTTAAGGCAAATTGTAAGATGGGATGCTTAGGATAATGATTATCTATTTGACCATTGAAGGAAGTAACCAGCACTGCCCAAACATCAGAGGTCGCCGTTAATATTTGGACTTGATGGTCAGTATAAGGCACTATCAAAACCTTAGGCTCCCTTCCAAAATGAGTAATGGCTGCTTTTAGTCCACGAAGGGCAAGTTGAGCAACTGCATCTGGATACCTTTCAATGATCTTTGCGAGAGAAGCATTGGGATGAACCCATAACAAGGGCCTTCCTGCCATAATACAGCAGTTGGTAAGTGTCTAGTTTTAAAAACACATAAGTCAAAGGTTTTGGTTTCATCTATGCGTTTCAACTGGGCATCTTGTAAAGCGTTTTCTACTACTTGCAGAGCACGGCTCGCAGCTGGTGTTAAGGCCCTCAGTGAGGAAATATGAGCATCCCCTTCCAAAATATCAAATAAAGGTTTCAGCTCGGCCGAGGGAATTTTTAAAAATGGTCTTAACCAATTTATATCACCTAATAATTTCTGAAAATCATTCAAAGTATGTAAATGGTCTCTACGAATCTCCAATTTCTGAGGAATTATCTTTTCTGGAGAGATAACTGTCCCTAACAAGGAGCCAATTTCTGAAAATTGAACTTTCTCAGTAGCGACATGTAGACCCCACTGTTCCAAGGTGTTTAATAATAAGGGGTATGAGGTCTGTAAAGTAATTAAATCCTTATGACACATAATAATGTCATCTGTGTAATGGGCCAGCAGCAGAGAGGGAAATTGTTTCTTAATTGGCTCGAGGGCCATTTGTACATACAGCTGACATATAGTGGGGCTGTTGGCCATGCCCTGAGGCAGAACTTTCCACTGATATCTTTTATCAGGTTCAAAATGATTAATAGTAGGTAGTGTAAATGCAAATCTTGGTCTATCTTGTGGACACAAAGGAATAGAGAAAAAACAATCTTTAATATCTATAATTATAATTTTCCACTGCTTAGGCAAGGCAGAGAGTAAAGGCAAGCCTCGTTGCACAGAGCCAAATAGTCGCATCTGTGCATTGACGGCTCTTAAATCATGTAAAAGCCTCCACTTTCCGGATTTCTTTTTAATGACAAATATGGGTGTATTCCAGGGAGAGGTAGAAGTTTCTAAATGACCGAGCTGCACTTGTTCTTTAATTAGTTTTGTAGCAGCTTCCAATTTTTCAGAGGATAGGGGCCACTGAGGAACCCACACGGCCTCCTCTGTGAGCCAGGGTATGGGCATAGAACCCTCAGTGGCAGCTAGGAAAAACCCAGGCCTTGTCTTCCTGTGTTTGATTCTTGTGAGACAGGATCTAACCTTCCTTGTTCGTTCCTGCCAAGACCTTTCCCTTCTTTAAATCCCATGCTCTTCATAATGTTTATAGCTTGTGGGGAGTATTCACTAGTCAGAACTAGCCCTAGGCCTTGTAAAATATCTCTTCCCCAGAGATTGACAGAGAGGAAGCACATAAGGTATAAAACTTCCTGTTTGACCCCCTGGTGCCTGCCAAGTCAACGAGTGAGAACTGACTGCGGGACTGGCCTCGTATCCCAATCCTTATAGGGAGTGGGACGATCTTTTTACAGGCCATGCCTTAGGCCACCAATTAGAAGAAATAATACTTTTATCCGCTCCTGAGTCCAGAATTCCAGTAAAGTTCTTCCCCTCTATTGCTAACTGTAAGGTGGGTCTAGTTTTAAGGTCAACCCCCAGATGAGCGAAGTCAGTTAAGGAACTAAGCCCGTGAGCACCTCTAAGCTTCTCAGTGGATGGAAAACAATCATGCAAGCTTGGAAGGACAACCAATTGAGCAATCCTGTCCCCAGGGGAGATGGAGAATACACCTTGTGGGCTAGAACAGAGAACTTGAAGTTCTCCGGTATAATCCTGATCTATTACACCGGGGTGTACCACGAGTCCTTTTAAAGTAAGAGAGGAGCGGCCTAAAATAAGGCCGACACTTCTCTCTGGCAGGGGGCCTCTATAATCAACCGGGATCGGCTGCACCCCCATGTGTGGCATTAGTAGGACTCGGGAGGTGGAGCAGGA
Source organism: Arvicanthis niloticus (assembly GCF_011762505.2). NCBI lineage: Eukaryota > Metazoa > Chordata > Mammalia > Rodentia > Muridae > Arvicanthis > Arvicanthis niloticus. The sequence goes on from NC_133432.1 coordinate 37,259,536, forward strand.
GTGGGAGTGGACCTCAGCTCCACCTCCTGCGGAACCCCTTGTGGCTCTGCAGCAAAAAGAGTCCCCTGAGTGTTCAGGAGTGTCCTATATCTTTTGGGGCCCTGGGATCTTGGGCCCGTATATCCATTTTTTGAAAATTTTTCTTCCTTAATGGCTGAGGGATTTGGAGGGAGGATCTGACCTCTTATATCTCTAACAGAGCGGCAATCCTGAGCCAGATGATAGCCCTTTCCACACCTAGTGCACAGCTTTGATGGTATATGATTATTTGGGCACTCTTTCTTCATATGTCCCACCTTTCCACAGGCAAAGCATCGGGCCATATGTTTTGAAGGGAATTTTCCCACGATTCTGACCCTTAAGGAGCACAGCAGCCATTTCTAGATTAGCCGCTGCGAGTCTGGCATTAGTAAGGGGACCTCCCAAGCCACGGCAGACTCTTAACCAGTCTTGTAGCCCTTTGGCTCTCCGAGGAGCAATGCCTGCACGGCATTCAGCTGTGGCATTTTCAAAGCTCATCTGTTCAATTAATGGCATTGCTTGCTCTGGTTCCCCAAAGATTGTGTCAGCTGCCTCAGTCATGCGAGCCACAAAGTCAGAAAAAGACTTATTAGATGTCTGAATTATCTTGGACAAATAAAGGTTACTGCCTTCCTTCCTAGGGAGAGACTTCCATGCCTTTATTGCAGCTGATGCTATCTGTGCGTAGACCTGCCCGGGATGAGTGGTCTGGTCGTTCGCGTGTACACCAACTCCCGCCAGCATGTCAAAAGTCCGTAATTGTTGTCCCTCAGTATTTGCATTAATCCTGGCTTGTGCTTGCAGTGTCTCATGCCACAAGGCCTTCCACTCTAGGTATTGGCCCATATTGTTAAGTACCGCCTTCACTGTGTCCTGCCAGTCTCCTGGCGTCATAGCAGCTGTACTTAATCTCTCCACTTGGGATATAGTAAAATTAGCCCCAATTCCATATGCACGTACTGCCTCAGCTAATTCTTTGATCTGCCTATACTCTACTGGGGCATGAACACAGATGCCTTCTGCCGCTTCAAAGACCAGAAATGCAAGCTGTAGCTGCCTCCGATCTCCTGGGCTGAGAAATGAATTAAAGGCACTACCCGGGGTATAAGCCGGAGGCAAGGACTGTGCCAAGGGATTCAAGGTCTTTCTTATTCTTATCCCAGAATGGCTACCCTTTGTATAGGCGGCTGCTTCCTGCCCCAGGCTCTCTTCCTCTCCTTGCGTTAGGTCTTCCTCGGAGCTGCTAAGGTTTATGGAAGCAGGCTCCTTAATGGGGTACAGGGGGCTCCCCCCCGAACTCCAGTATCTCTTCACCAGCCGGTGAAGGTTCCTTAACCTTAATAGGCCCTGCAGTGGCCCCTGTTCCTCTTGAGTACTCTTTCCTATGACCAGGCTCCTTGGCCTGTCTCTGTTGTCCAGGATTTCTTACCTGCTTCTCCTTTCCAAGCTCTTTGGCCTGATGCCGGCTAACATGCTCTGGTTCTGATAGCCTGGAGCGGACCTCTTTTGAAACCTCTTGACTTGCCCTATTAGCTGTGCTTCGGGCTGGATCCTCACAACACAAATAAGCTAAAATTGAAAAGAACACGAGCAAGAGGCCAACTACTGCAGTGGCAGCAGTGGGTGAATATTCGCTCACAACGAAGGCTTCCACCCCAAGCATACCTTCCAGAGACGTATCTCAAATCCTGTAGTCTTTTAACCCACCCCGAGTCGGGGGGGGGGGGGGGGGGGGGGGTTCCGCAGTGCCTTGAAATTCCCGGGTTCTCAGCACCAGATGTTGCGCGCACCTCTTTTGTGTCCCCTTCGAACGAGAAAAAGGACACGGAGGCAGTAATCGGGTATCACTACAGACGAGGCCTTACTTCTTGTAACAGCAAAAGCGGAAAAGACCCCAAGCCCGGGAAAGGCACTGCTATATATATACCCTAGAGTGGCGTGTTCACTTCTGATTGGCTGTTCACCCATCACCCCATATTACACCCCGGGATGGGCAGTGACTTTGGCGAGATTTCTGCCTTTTGCAACTGCGCAGTCAATTGTTTACTAGTGGGAGGACAGGATGCCAGTGCCATCTTGGAATGGCGAATCACTGCGGCTCCCAACAGAAATGAACAGATTAAACGGAATAAAAAGAGTAGTAAGTAACCTAAGGAAAGATCCATCCAGCTAAGCTTCCAACGTGTGAAAAGGAATTAAAGAAGAGCTTAAGCCATGAAGGAAACTATCAACAACAGAAAGACTATGCTGTAACTGAACAAGGGCCTCTTGCCAGCCCAGCAAGCAACAGACCTTGGAGACTTCAGCCACACCGTTCTGGCTTCAGAGTCAAGGACACAAGAAAGTTATGGAAAGTGTTACAGAATCTCCCTCCGAAACTAAGGAAAGCTGCTGAGGCCAGGCTTGTGTCAGGGGTTTCTCTGAATAGAGGCCCAGAGAGGCCATTGTGCAAAACTGTAAGGTTAAGGCTGTGCTGCCTTAGAGACCCCAAGATGTTGGGTAAGGCAGACTTGTAGGATACCTGCCAACTCCGGGTGGTGGTGGCTCACACCTTTAATCCCAGCACTTGGGAGGCAGAGGCCGGCAGATTTCTGAGTTTGAGGCCTGCCTGGTCTACAGAGTGAGTTCCAGGACAGCCAGGGCTACACAGAGAAACCCTGTCTCGGAAAAAAAAAAAAAAAAAAAAAAGATAACTGCCAAGAAAAGCTGTTAACAAGGAGTAGAATCAATCCAAGAAAAGTGTGCTGCAGTCAACAAATGTGAAGGAGTAGATCTGAAGACCATTTTGACATCAGAAATGAGATGCAGAATTTAGAGTTTGCAGTAACCGGTTTTTGGTCTCACTGTGGTCCAGTATTTCCTCATTATACTCCCTTCCCTCCCTTTCAGAACTACTGTACTGTATGTGATCTGGTTTTGTTTTGTGTTGTTTTTTGTTTTCCATTTTGATTTTTTAAGAGATTACCATGAGTCTCAGAAGAGACTCTGAACTTTGACTTTTTAAAGTGTTGAGACTGTTAGAGAAAATGGGTACTTTTGAAGCTGAACTAAATACATTTTGCATTATGGTATGGCAACAAGTCTATGGTGGCCTACATCTGGTTTTTGCTACTTTGTGGTCTTTACTTTTTCTTTTTTCCACTCTTTATCCCCACCCTTTGTCCGGCCTCACAGGAGGTCTGACCTCCAACCTGCACCCTTTAGTCAAGTACACAGGTGGAGGGTGTGATAGACAGGCCCCAGGCCCTAGAAAGATTTATGTATTAATGAGATACCTGAAGGCCAGAGGGTAGAGTCAATTAAGCATTTCTCCCCAGCCCCTCCCCCCTCTTCCCCTCCCTATTTAACTCAGGTCCGCCCTGGGTTTTATGGGGGAGCACATCCAGATCCATCCACCATCTGCCATGCCAATAAACCGGTTTTGGAAACCAAGGACTTTCTCGTGTGTTGGGGCTGCCGTGGAGAGGCCTTTAGTGAGCAGCTGGGCCTAACCTCCAGCTGGAGGAACCCAGAGCGTTCCCAGCCAACTACACACAGCCTGGCGTGAGTAACCCTGCGGTTCCCCAGCCAGTTTTTACCTACAACCCTTATTTCAACCCCTGACACTAGATAGAAGAGAAAGGATTGTGTGATTGTGTGTGTGTGTGTGTCTGAATCTAATTTCTTTTCAAACCGTTCCTCCCTCAGTTCCCCCAACAGTCTGCTTAAATAGTCCCTTCTCTCAGTTTTTCCAATATTAACAGCTCCAAATTATAACAGTTCTCTAGCCTATTTGCTATCAGCCTGCTCATCTCAGGGTGTACTGGCTTAACTGTCTCCTAACAATATTTTCTGTATCAACTACCTTCTCCTCTCAGTCGGCTAGCCCCCAATCCCTCTTAAGATCAGCTGACTTTTTTATATTCTATCCTGTTACCAGAAATTCAAGAGGTAACCAACACTAAAGGTTATGGGGTCAAGCAGTTCTAACAGCTAAGAATTCTTAAAGGACCAGCTGACTAGCAACTGGGGATCCTTTAAAGAGCCAGGCCCACAAGATAAATCACACTGCATGGTCGAGGAGTCAAATGTGGGGGTTTGGACAAGATGGTCCCATAGGAAGTGACACTATTAGGAGGTGTGGCCTTGTTGGAAGTAGGTGTGGCTTTGTTGGAGGAAGTGTCACTGGAGAGGGCTTTGAGGTCTCAAATGCTGGAGCCAGGCCCAGTGTCTCACTCTCTTTCTGCTCCCTGCAGATCTAGATGTAGAACTAACTCTCAGCTACCTCTCCAGCACCATGTCCGCCTACATGCCACTATGCTTCCCACAAAAATGATAATGAATTAAACCTCTGAATTTTAAGCCAGCTCCAGTTAAATGTTTTCCTTTTTAAGAATTGTTATGTCATGGTATCTCTTCACAGCAACAGAAACCCTAAGACAAAGGGAGATCCCTGAGGCTCCATGGCCGGACCTAGTCTAATTGGTAAGTTTGAGGTCGATGAGGATACTCTGTCTCAGAAAAACAAGACAGACAGAACATAAAGAATGAGAGTAGAGGGATATCTGGCCTCTACATGCATGTGACCACATGTGTGCATGCATGACACACCCATCCACACAAGCACACCTACATGTACACATTACTAAAAATCCAGGCCTTCAGTGAACTAGCCACTGCTAAGTGCCCAACATCAAGTTTCAATTGGGAAGTGTTGATAAGGGACACATTCATCCTTTCATGCAAGTATATTGTATGCCTGCACGTATGCACACATGCAGAGCAAAGAGGAAGGCAAAGAATTGTTTGTTCTTGGCTCCAGTTCTTGGAGTAGCCGCTGTGGCTCTGGAGCTGGCTTTGCCTTGCAGTTTTTGTCAATGGTTCCTTGGACTGTCTTGATTTAGACAGCAGTTCATGCAGTAGCTCCACCGGAAAACAAAAGTGGGAAGAAGACCTATCTGTCATTAGAGTGAGAAGGTCTGAGTCTTTTGGTCCAGTACCTGGGATTACTCAGTCTGTTTAATCTGGAGTTCCAATGTGGGTCTGTATGGGTCGACAGCTGGGGTATGTGTCAGCTGCATAAGCCCCATGTTGTAGGCACCAGATATGGTCCCACATTCTGTCTCTCCAGTGAATGCCACTTGGGCAGGCAAAACAGGAGATGCTAGACTACATTTCACCCTATACCACCATTGGGCTTTCAGGAAATACCACTCAGGGAGGGTGGGAGAATGCAGCCCAGGCTGGAGGCCTTAGCCTGAGTGAGAAACAACACAGGCTCAGGCTGAAGTTGGGGTTGGTTCCCTGACTCTCAGACATCCCGATGCTACTGGAAATCTCAAGGAGGAGGCTGGGGCCCACTGGGACGAAGTGGGCAGAGGCGACAATGTGGGCAACTACTCTGGCTATCCAGGAGGGGCCTTTTGCAGGAGACTTAGACTTTGACACCTCATTAGCATGGAGAACTCTGTTTTGTGCTATATGTCCATCACATCCCAATGAGTGGAGTGTGACCACATGTTCCAGGGCAGGAATCTGGTAGGGAGCAGGGAAACAGTTACTGTCCTCAGATGGTGCCAGGGTCTCTTGAAACCACTCCACCTTACCAAGTTTCTTGGCACAATCCACTGCCCCACACTGGCTAAACTGATCTCTATCACTGCCTGCCTTATTCCTTTGAGACAGAGTCTCCCTTGAATCTTGAGCTAGATTGGCAGCCAGCAAGTCCTATCAATCTTTCTATCTCTGTTTCCCACAGCATTGTGGTTACAGACACACAGGCCATACTTGGCTTTTTATGTGTGCGCCAGGCTCTGGACTCAGGTCCTCATGCTTGCATAGCAAACCTCTTACCCACTAAGCTATCTCTCAGACCCCATACCCATAATTTCTGAATAATCTTCAGGGCAATATTAAACAACAAAGAATGTACCTATTCCCAACTCCTCTGAACCCCTTTTCACACTCCATCCTCTCCACTTTCCTGGCTACCCTCTGAACCACAATCCCTTCCTTCCATTACCCTTTTCCCAGCTTACTTTTCTTCTCACCCTTTTAAAAACCACTTCACATGGAAGCCACTTGATTTTTCTTCTGCCTCCTCATGGTCAATGGCAATGTGGAACTGCTGAATCCCTGAAATGCAACTGGTCCAATTAGATATGTAAAACAGACACGAGATTTCAAAAACAAATGGAGGAAAAACACAGAATATACAAGAGCTCATAACTTTTTGTTTTGTTTTTTGAGATAGGGTTTTTCTGTACAGCTTTGGCTGTCCTAGAACTTGCTCTGTAAAGCAGGCTGGCCTCAAACCTGCCTCTACCTCCTGAGTGCTGAGATTAAAGGTGTGCACCCCCACCTCCTGGCAAAAGATCTCATAACTTTTAACATTGATTATATGTTGAAATATGGTTAAATCAAGCTATTATAAATATCTGGGTTTTGCACTAAAAATATAGCGTGTGTGCCAATGTGTGGATACAAAAGTAAGAGGCACATCTTCGTGTAAACAAGGCAGGACAACTTACAGGAATCAGTTCTCTCTTCCTACCATGTGGGTCCTGGGAAGTGAAGTCAGGCGTGCCTCATCCTGCTGAGCCATCTTGCAGACCTGTTATTTTTACCTTTTCAACTAATAACTTACTTAAAAAAAAAAAAAAGATCACATGTAGCTGAGGCTGGTCTTGAATTTGCTACACAGTCAAGAATGAACTTTTTTTTTTTTTTTTTTAAGGGAAGACTGTATTTTTATTTTTGAATTACGTATGTATATGTATGTCTGAGTGTGGATTTGTAACTGTGAATGCAGTGCTCCTGGAGGACAGAAGAGGGTGTTCTATCCTTGGTGCTAGAGTAACTGTTTATAACTGCTGTGCCACCCTTCCAAACTGCCCATGAACTTCTGACCCTTCTACTGTATCTCCTGAGTTCTTGGAGTACGAACTTTGTGTATGTTACAAAAAGTCAATAAACTATATCCGTGTCTTTTTTCCCCTTTCCTCTTCTTTTGTGAACCTCCTTGGATGTGCTAGGAAAGTATTTTACCACTAAGCTACACCCTTAGCCCATAAATTAATAATTTTAAAAATTTAAGTTGCCATATAGCTGACAACTCTGTGGCTTCCTTAAAGTTTTACTGTACAGAGTTAATTAAAAATGTCACAGGCAAGCCGGCAGTGGTGGCGCACGCCTTTAATCCCAGCACTTGGGAGGCAGAGGCAGGCGGATTTCTGAGTTGGAGGCCAGCCTGGTCTACAGAGTGAGTTCCAGGACAGCCAGGGCTACTCAGAGAAACCCTGTCTCGAAAAACAAAAACAGAATGTCACAAGCAGAATATGCTCCCCTAACTGAGCTGCCTTGTCTAGCCCTAGTGAGAGAGGATGTGCCTATACCTGCAGAGTCTTGATATGCCAGGGTGAGGGGGTTATGGGTGGGAGCCTCCACCTTCTCAGAGGAGAGAGGGGAAATGGGGGAACTCTGTGAGAAGGAGACCAAGAGTGGGAATGGCAATCGGGATGTTAAGTGAATAAATAAATTAATTAAAAAAAAAAAAAGATCACAGGGCTATAAAGATGGCTCAGTTGAATAGACACTGGCTGCTGAGTGTGACAGCCTGAGTTAAACCTCCAGGTCCCTTATGATGGAAGAATTGACTCCTGCAAGTAATCTTTTGACTTCCACATATATGTTCACACAAACACATACATCTTGTAATATATACATTATACACATACATACAAACACAAATACATACACACATACTATAAAATATTAAAATATAACAGTTTTTCAAATCCCGTAGAACTATTTTTAAAAGGCTACCTATAGCCAGCTGCTGTACTGCAGGCCTGTAATCCTAGAACTTGGGAGATGAAAGCGTAAGGATCATTCCACTGACATCTTTAGTTACATAGAAAGTCTAAGGCCAACTTGGACCATATGAGACAATGTTTCAAAAACATACACATCACCTTTAAATCCAGCACTCAGGAAGCAGAGGCAGGCAGATCTCTGTGACGATCATGGTCAGCATGATTTATAAGTTCCAAGCTAGGACTACTTAAGAAGATCCTGACTAAAAGAAAACAAACACGCGAAAAAAACGACGGACAGAGACAGAGACAAAAGAGATTTTTAAATCAAACAGGCTGGCATGAACGTTTCTGATAGCACTAGCCCAGAACAGCAGCCCCCCAAAAGGGACAGGCAGCTGTTTTTCTGCTCACTGCCCGACTGGTTGACACATTAATAGGCATTTAAAATTTCGAAAGAAGTGGAGCTGGAAAGATGGTTCAGCAATTAAGAGCACTGGATGCTTTTCCAGAGGACATGGGTCCAGTTCTCGGCAACCAAACGCAGTTAACAACAGTCTATAACACCAGTTCCGGAGGATCCGACATTCTCTTTGACTTCCGTATGTACTACACGCACGTGGTGCACAGACATACATGCAGGCTGAACACCCATGCAGACACATTAAGAAAATCTTAAAACCAAGTAATTTTAACGTTAGAGTCCCAGAGGCTGCCCATACCGACCACCTCCTTTACCCAGCTTCACCAGATAAGGAAACTGAGGCCAGACTCAGTGACGTCAGCCGGTGCTCAACCGCAGACCGACCGGAAATGTCCAGGCCGGGATTCGAATTGGGGATCCTATCCTCCTAGCCTGGGCTCTCGATGACCACCTTGCTTACTTTGGACGTAAGCGGCTGCACAGCCCACATTGTGAGGACCACATGGCATGCGTTCTATAAAAAGCGCCACTCTTTGGCCTCGACGTCCAGTCGGCGTCCACTGTGGGCCAGGCTCCAACTCGCCCCCTCCGCGGCCATCGCTAGCCACTCCGCGACTCCACTGGGCGCCCTGGTCCACCGCAGACGACGCCGACAGGAAGTCCCACCTCCGCGCGCGCCCCCGAGTACCGGGACAGCCATGCTAACCAATGAGCGTCGCGTCTTCGAAGACACTGACCAATAGTAAAGCGTGCTGAGAAGGGGGCGTGTCTGGGCCGCGGGGCCGGGGAGCGGGTCGTGCGCGCTGAGGAGGAGCCGCAGCCGTCGCCGTCGCCGTCGCCGCCGCCGCCGCCGCCGCCGCCGCTACCGCTACCGCTCTGCCGCCGCCACCACCGCTACCGAGGCCGTGCGGAGCCGTTATCGCCGCGCCGCCCGCCCCGGAGCAGAGCCCCGGGCGTTCCAGCCCGTGTTCAGGTGAGGCCGGAGGCTTCGGCGACTTCCGAAAGAGTAGGCCGCGCTAGGGCCTGAGCTCGCCTAGCCCCGCGGGCGTCCGCCGGGCCTGCACCGGCCGAAGGCCCCAGGCCGCGGTAGGCCTGAGTATGGAGACGCGCGTGTGGGCCGCGGCTAAGCGAATGGGAACTGACTCTGTTTGATTCAGGTTGGCGACAAGCCTCCCCCGGGCCAGATTCCTCTCTGGGCTCCCGCGAGAGAGGCGGGAGAAGGACACGGCGTGGGCACGCGCTTTGGGGGGCCGGGCTCCGAGGCTTGGGGGGGCCCTGGATAGTTGATCTCGGAGGCCCGGTGATCCGGGGGTGGAAGAGTGGAGCGAGAGCCTTGGGCGCCAGAGGTCACGGCCCACACATAGACTTACTCCCTCGGGAAATCCCATAGATTTCTTTTGTGACGATTTTCAGGACACACCGCGACGGGTCGTGAGGTCCTTTTAGAAGTGTGCAAACCTTTCTTCTGTATGTGTGGAAGTCCTCGAAGAGAAAGGGGGGATTTTTCTTTGATCGCCATCTCAAACAAAGCTGTTTTCAGGACGTTTTCATTTGTAAAATAATGTGTAAATATTGAAAAGCTAATTGCACGCTGTTGAACAATGGGTTAGTGATGGTGGGTCTTCCTTTTCTCCTGTATTCTGCTGCTAAAGCATGTCAAAATGGGTTTTGACACCTACTATGTGTAGAGCAGGTAGAGAACTTTTTTGTGCTAGACAGAGCTTCCATTATCGGAAGTGTTCATGTGGGACACCGCTGGCCAGAGCTCTAGAAGGGTCAAGATCGGATGTTAGAGAAAGCTTTATTAACCTCCTTGTTACAGGCGGTTAGCGGCAGATAATGGTTGGTTGTGGGGGCCTGGCCACCCTATGCATCGTAGAAAGTTGGAGAGCATGCCTGGCTTTTGCCTCCTGAGCATTAGCATCTCTGCCTACTTCTTCCAGTTGTGAGTATCAAAAACACATTGAGGCGTTGCTAGGGTTCTTTGATTCTCCCCACCACCAAAACACATACACATAGAGGTGAGAAATCTTTAAGTTATCTTCCTGGAAAAGTTCCCCAGCCCTATCTCTGATGAGCTGGGTGAAGCTCTTAAGATCTTGAGTAAGCTGTATTGAATTGTCTGTGGAATAGCAGGGTGAAAGTATTGTGCAGCTGTAAAGATGTGAGGAAACCCCCCCCCCCCCCCCAGTATTGTGCGTGCCACGTATGGAATATTTGCAGTTACAAATAATCACCAGAGTCTTTCAACAATGTACCATGTGTTAATATTTCACAGGCATGTCTCCAGCCCCTAACGTAGGTGTTATAATATCCATGTTAGAGAAGAAAGTGAAACTTAGGATAATATCATGCACTGTAGTGGCCAATGCAGGGTTTGAAGGCAAGTCCTAGATACCTCCAACATATTGCCTTTTAACTGGTGTATGCAAAACTGTTGAGGTCTGGTTCTGAAAATGCTGTGAGGCTGGAAAGGAGGCTCCATAGACAGGAGCACTTGTTGCTCATGCAGAGGACCTGTGTTCGGTTCCTAACACTCACATGATGGCTCACAGTTATCCGTAACTCCAGCTCCCAAAGATCCCATGCCTTCTGACTTTGCAGAACACTAAGCCTACATGTGGTTCCCATACATATGTGCAAACAAAACACATAAATCTAAAATTATTTTTTTTAATGTTGTGATTTCAAAGTCTGTGAAGAAGCTGAGAGAAATAGGAAATGTTCCTGTTGAAGCACTGGTTTGAGGTAAACAACTATAATTTGACTGTGTTCAGGAATAGGTCCCTGAGCAACAGTAGAAAGGAAGAGACTGAAGAACATACTTGTTCCTGTGCTTACTCAGTTGCTTCTCACACTTACTGCTTCTCTCTGTCCTTGCACACCAGCAACTCCAAAAGGAGTTGACTTTTGAAGATGCAGATCTGTTTCTCTTGATTAAATTGTCTTGGGGCATGAAAAACAATTTGCTGGGCTGTTCAAATGGTTCTAGGGATTAAAGTTAGAAGCCCTTAGTTTTGGATGGCCCCCTATGGCCTTCTCTGACCCTTTCTGCGTTTTCCCTGGAAAGCGGTGTGGCTAGCTCAGAGCACAAACACCACTTGAAGCTGCCTCCAAATGCCAAGGCTTTTCCACTTCCTCCAGAATGAACTGTTCCCTGGTTTTGTGTTCCCATCATATTCAGTGTTCAATCTAGTTAAATGCTGAATGGTGAGATGCAGTGTCGGCCTTTTGCCCCTAGGTGGCAGTAGTTCTATAGAGAAAGACCTAAGAAAATTGGCCAACAAGAGGGAAGTGAGCCTTTTGTCCCCCTCCCCAAGTTGTGCTCTGGCCTAGATGATAGGCTCTGGAGAGGTCATGGTGTACGTGACCTATGTTAGGTGATTTCAGCCTGGCTGCTGAGCAGTAGTAATGCACCAGGTGATGTGGAAGCACAGGAAAAGGAACTGTTATTCAAACCCAGGAGACCCCAAAATGTTCCTTGGAGTTGTTGAGGCAGGAGGACCTAGAGGAAGTAGCTAGGTAAAAGACGAGTGGGAAAGGCTCTTCAAGAACTTGGTGAGTGGAGTAGGTGGGCCTTCCATTAGTTTAGGAAAATGTATGGGGTATGGAACTTTCGGGGGAAGTAGAAGGAAGTAAATAGCAGGTCTGGTGGGAAGAGACCTCTGATATTATGAGGGCCCACTCCAGACTTACAATAATATACAGAAGGAGTCACATTTGCAAAGGATGCACTAACCAGCGGGCAGAAAGCCAGTTAGGAGGTGATTGCTTTCCTTCAAGTTAGAAAAACTGCTAATATGACGTAGAACATCAGCTATAGAAACAAGGGAACACTGAAACAAGGAATTTGGACATGAGGAAGAGCAGCGATGGCCAACCCTGCCTAATGTCTGAGTGCTACAGAGATGAGCAGCCACAGAAAACTTGAGAAGACGAAGCAGTTTAGTGTATGCCCAGAGACAAGAGAGCACATGGCTTCAACAGAATGGAGGAAATAGGATGATAATAGATTATCCATGTCCACACATGTCCAGTACCACAGTGGATACTCACTGCAGTGCTCAGTAATGTATACCCACCTTCTTATTCTCAAGAAAGATTGCCCAAGTTCTCAATTCTCTATCACTGGGAAGAAATGACCTTTCAGGATTGAGGATGTAGCTCAGTTGGTAGAGTGCATGCCTCTCATACACGAAATGTTAGGTTTTTTTTTGTTTTTTTTTTTGTTTTTTTTTTGGTTTTTCGAGACAGGGTTTCTCTGTGTAGCCCTGGCTGTCCTGGAACTCACTCTGTAGACCAGGCTGACCTCGAACTCAGAAATCCGCCTGCCTCTGCCTCCCAAGTGCTGGGATTAAAGGCGTGCGCCACCACCGCCCGGCGAAATGTTAGTTTTAATACCCAGCATCCTATAAACCAGGAATAGTTTCTTGTGCCAGTAATCCCAGTGCTCGGGGAGTTAGGGGCAAATACTGCCATCTGTGGGATTTAAGGGTAGTCTAGGCTGCAGTGAAACCATGTCTCAAAAAGAAAGTCACCTGGTTTGAGAAAAGACCTCAATGTATGAGACAAAATATAAAAAAGGAAGGTTTGTTTTTATATAAAGTATATTGAATGGAATGATTATTGCTTACTGAGAATTTGTTATTCAAGCAGATTTCAATCAAAGAGGCTATCAACAAATAGGCAGAATAAGAGAACAGGAAGGCACCAAGAAGCTGCTAGGCCTGAGTGGACCAGTTAAGCCAGACCAAGAGGGCTAGGATGGTAAATGTGGAGATGAAACTAGAAAATGGTTAAACTGATCTGCTGAGGTTGGAATTGCGCCTGTTTTGTGTTCCCAGTGCCTGGCACATGGTTGGCATTCCACCCATGCCTAGAGAAAAAGTTAGTATGGAGTTCAAAAGTGACTGGATGCAACTACCCATCAAAGAAACCTTTATGCCAGAGGAAGGATTGACAGGAGAGAATAGTGCGCAGCAACCAGTGTCAAGGCTGATGTCACCGTGTACAGAGAAGCCTGGAGACACCGAAGGAGGAGTCATTTAGAGGAAAAGGTTAAGTTGGGTTTACAGACATGTTTAGGAGTTGGGCTAGGTAAGAGGGGACAGGGACTTGATTAAGAACGAAGATCAAAAGGAGTGGGGTTCAGAACTTGCAGCTGGATTAGATAGAGGAAATAGAGATTACTTGAGGACAGGTATGTAGTGCCACTGCAGAAAGTAATTCCAGGTGATGGAAAGGTTTGGAGAAGAATAAGCTCAGGAGACAAATTGAGGAATCATACACCTTGGTTTTAGGAGTAAGAGTACCCACATTTATCATGTGTTGTGTAGCAGTGATTAACATCCACAGTGAGAACATAAACTGATTTTCCTCACTGTCTTTCAGACATTGTTCTGACAGTAGGATTCACTTCGGAAGTGGTGTAGAGCCCATGGGTTTTTTTGTTTGGTTGGTTGGTTGGTTTGGTTTGGTTTTTTCGAGACAGGGTTTCTCTGTGTAGCTCTGGCTGTCCTGGAACTCACTTTGTAGACCAGGCTGGCCTCTGCCTCCCAAGTGCTGGGATTAAAGGCATGCGCCGCCACCACCACCCGGCGGGAGCCCATGGGTTTTCATGCCTTATTTACTGTGTTGCTGAACTCTCTCTGCAAGAGCTTCACCAGCTCTTAAGTTGCTGGTGCTTTCAGCAGGACTCTAGAGCTGGCCAAGTTCCTAGGGCTGTAGAGCACTTGGACTAGGCAGGCTACCCTCTGCACCTGACCTACTGTGAACTTACTTGGCTGGAGCTACGCCAGCCAAGTGGCCTTCCTTTCTTGGCTGTGGACAGGGCCCAGTAAGGATCTGTATGTGCCTCATCTACCTTGATGGGTGGCAGTCATAGTTGGGTCAAGTGGCACCTTCAGTTTTTTTCTGCCACCAGAGCATTTCCTGGGTGATTTGCTTCTCCCACCCCCAACACCTATCTTGAAGACTCTAGGCATACAGTATCCTTGGTGGAATCTCAGAGCCTATAACTTCCTTTCCTACTGTATAACACACCAGGGTTGCCTGGAACCCTGATTTTGGGGGACCTTAATAATAGTGGTCTATCCTTATCTGGCAGGGGATTTACAGGTCATTTTCCCAGCATAAGGCGTATGCACTGAACTTAGGATGTGAACCCCAATTGCTAGAAACATGATGCATAATTTGTGGTAATTGGGACTTTGGCTATGTATGAATGTATGTGTGTATGTATGAATGTATGTGTGTGTGTATGTATGTATATATGTATGTATAACTTGGCCCTTAAAGTCCTTGCTATGTTTATGTTGTTATTTATTTTGGTATGGAGCATATGTGGAGTTCAGAGCACAACTTTGTGGAGTTGGTTCTTTATACTTTTATATATGTTCTTGGGGATCAAACTCAAGATTATCAGACTTGCTCAATAAAATCTTCACCTATTGAACTATCTTCCCTGCCAACACCTCACTCTTGATATTGGTGAAAATTAAATAATTTTAAATCGGTGATTGAGGAAGTAATAAAAACTTATGCCAGTGGTTGAGAGGAATTGAGTGTGGCTGGTCTTTGCTACTTTATGGCTTCTTTTCCCTCCTTCATCAATCCCAGCACTAGACAGGAGAGAAACAAGGGTGGAGGAGAGAGAGCTCTGAATGTAAGTTCTTTCCTGTTGTTTCTTCCTTGACCACAGCTTAACTATCAAACCACGACCAACCTCCCTAAACGACCAACACCCACGTCTTGGGGGGCTCTCTTAATTTTGTACCCTCACACAATCACAGAAACTGTCTGCAGCTGGTAAAGCCATGCTACTGCTAGAGCATGATGCAAATTATGGTTGACTGCTTCAGACAGTCTAAAGTAGGCCTGCATCAATAAACCTAGGATTAAAACAAAAGCACAGTCTCATATTTCTGTGGGTTTTTTTTTTGTTTTTTTTTTTAGTTTTTTGTTTGTTTGTTTGTTTTACAGTAGAGAAGTAGAGCAGCTTTTTCCTACATGGGACAAAGCCAGGCTAGGGACACAGGCTGGAAAATTCAATAGGGACACCATCAAAATGGTATGATTCATTCTCGAACACCACCATGTAGTGACAACTTAAACTTAAGGCCAAGTTCTGTCACTTATTAACAGCCTGATTGACCATGAGCAAAATAGTGTGACCTCTGAGCTTTACTGGGTGCTGACAGGGAAAGCCTGGGAATGAAGGGAGGTGACATAAGATCAGGAGGTGGCAGTGGCTTGATAGTAGTCATAGATAATTGGATAGTCACAAGACCTGTTATGGTTAGAGCTTATGGGCACAGGACCAATTGGACCCAGGGTGGGCTCCACAGATTTGGAAATGGTTAAGGGCAGCATTCCTGAAGGTTAAGTAGAGTAGCCTCTGAAGTACCTTGAGTCTGGCTCCATTGTTGCCAGTTGGCTATAGACTTGCCCTGCAATCAGTGTTTAGCCCATGACCATGGTGTGGAGCAGTGTGACAAAGAAGTTTTTTTGTTTAAATCTTAATTAATTTGCATTATAGAAAATTTTACTCATCTTTATGTTGGACTGTTTGAAGGATGTTTTGTTTTGTTTTGAGAAACGGTCTAAGGAGCCCAAGTTGGCCTTCAAACACACTATTATATGTGCGTGTATATGTATATGCATATGTATATATATGTATATGAGAATGACTTTGAACTTCTGAATTCTACCTCCCAAATACTGGAATTACAGCATGGAATTACAGTTGTATACTACTACTCCCATGTGGTACTGGGGTGGAACCCAGGGCCTCATGCATGGTAGACAAGAACTCTTTAAGTACTGAGCTACCAACAAACCCCAGTATTTGAGGCTTGGTTTTGTTTTGTTTTGAAGGGTCTCACTATGTAATCCTGGCTGGCCTAGAAATCTGTGGGCTAGGCTGACCTCAAGGTCATAGTGGTCTGTCTACCTGTCTGTGCCTCTTAAGTGCTAGGATTAAAGGCATGTGCTACTTACACATTTGATTCCTAGAATCCACATGGTGGCTCGTAATCTTTTTTTTTTTTTTCAAGACAGGGTTTCTCTGTGTAGTCCTGGCTATCCTGGAACTCACTCTATAGACCAGGCTGGCCTCGAACTCAGAAATCCGCCTGCCTCTGCCTCCCAAGTGCTAGGATTAAAGGCGTGCGCCACCACCGCCCGACTGGCTCGTAATCATCTTAACTCCAGTTCCATGGGATCCATTGCCTCCTGACCTCTGAGTGCACCAGGCTTATACCTTGTATATACACACATATATTTATATATAAATAATATATATTTTTATTAATATATAATATATTATTAAATGTATTATAAATAATATATTTTTAAATATATAATAAAATATATATTAATATAATATATATGTGTGTATATATATATACACACACAGACAAAACATTAGGACACATAAAGTTAAACTTTTATTTAAAAACAGTCTGTCTACCTACCTACCTATCTATCTAAAGTCACAAGTTAGAGGATCAGCCTGGACTACAAACTGATCCTGTTTTCATAGAGAAAAAATTTTAAGATGGATCATCCTAAGTTGGGTTAGAATGTCCTAAAACACTTGGAAGAGATGGCTTTTTTTAGTCTGCTCTCTACCTCCAGTAAAATGTATTTGGAAGTCATGTATGTAGTATGGATTATTAGTGCCTTTTCATTGCTAAGTAATGTTCCATTATATGACATACTGTAATTTCTCCATCAATGACTTATTTTATTTTTTCAGACTTACAGTGGCTGTAAATAATGCTGTATGGATTTGTGTATAGTATATGTTTTTATATGAACACAGATTTTCATTTCTCTTGCATTGATGCAAGAGCAGAAGACATGTGGTGGCTTACACCTATACTCTTAGCATTTCAGAGACTGAGGCAGTAGTATTGTCTTAGGTTTGGGCTACATGATGTATTTCAGAGTTAGAGTATGAATAAAACAACAAAATAGAACTAGGGGTGTGATTGCCAGGTCATATACTAAGTGTTCATGTTCAACTCAGAGACTGCCAATTGCCAGTTCATCAAAATGACTATAACATTTTGCATTCCTACCATTGCTGTGTATAGAAAGTCTAACTTCTCCCCCCATCCTCTCCAACACTTGGCATTGTCTTATTGTTATATTTTGCTTTAACTAGGTTGTTTACTAGGTGGTCATGGCCTCTCTGCATGGTTAATGATGCCCTTTTCCATATGTCCATTTGTCATCTACACATCTGCTTTGGTGCACTTTTAAAATCTTCTGCCATTTTTTTTTTTTTTTTTTTTTAAGTTTTGGGTGTTGGTTTACTTTAAAATTTCAGGGGTGTATGTTTTTGAGTGGTCAAGCATGTCAATGTACATGTGTGGATGTCAAAGAACTAACCATGAATATGAAAATGAATTGTTCTTTGGACTTCATATCAAGGGGTCTTTCTGCTCCTAAGGTCTCTTTGGTTTTGCTACACAGCTGGCTACAATATCTATCTTTATACTTGGGTTCTGGGGATCAAACTTAAATTGTCAAGCTTGAATACACAAATACTTTTATCTGAGTTATCTTCCCAGTTCTGTTTGTTTGGGGCAACTGCCATTCAGATGAGGATAACTTTGAACTTCTGATCTATCTATACTCTCTACCTCTCAAATACTTGGTGTCAGAAGCATGCCACCATATCCAGGTGTGTGTGTGTGTGTGTGTGTGTGTGTGTGTGTGTGTGTGCAAAAGTGCACCTTCTCTTGTTTTAAGTCAAGGGTCTGCTCTGTTGCTTTCTGCATTATGCTTTGAGAAAGGGTCTCACCAAACCTGAAGCTAGTTTGGAAAACAGCAAGCCCATCAATTTTGCTTTTTCCTTTACTGTGCTGGGTTTATACAGGCAGTCCTCGCCATGTCTGTCTATTAATTCACATGCTAAGGATTTGAACTTAGGTTCTTGTTAAGCCTTTGCACCAGCTGCCATACCTCCCCTTTTTTCCTTAAGTGAACATGTATTTATAGTTGTACACATCATTACTGTGAATGTATACTTATCAGAAATAAATTTCTTTTTTGTTTTTGTTTTTGTTTTTGTTTTTCGAGACAGGGTTTCTCTGTGTAGTCCTGGCTGTCCTGGAACTCACTCTGTAGACCAGGCTGGCCTCGAACTCAGAAATCCACCTGCCTCTGCCTCCCAAGTGCTGGGATTAAAGGCATGCGCCACCACGGCCCGGCCAGAAATGAATTTCTAATAAACACAATTTATGTATACCACCAGTACATTTCCAGTAGTTAATTGAGAACATTAGTAACATAGTAACAAAAGATCTGCCTTTCTGAGTTGTCTAGTCTTAAGAGACATTTTTAAAAATGTGTCATCAAGGCTTGGTGGTTAAGAGCACTGGATCTGGGTTCAATTCCCAGTGCCCACATTAGAATTGTCTGTAACTCAGATTCCAAGGGATTTGACACCTCTCTGGCTTACCACAGGCACCAGGCACACACATACCTCACAGACATATATTTAGGCAAAAATACCTATATGCATTTTTTTAAAAAAATAATAGTCCAACCTGGTCTATAGAGCAAGTTTCAGGACAGACAGAGACACACACACACACACACAGGGAGGGAGGGAGGGAGGGAGGGAGGGAGGGAGGGAGGGAGGGAGGGAGGGAGGGAGGGAGACTGACTCAAAAAACAAAATGAAAAAATATTTTTAGATGTTCTCATTTCTTTGCAAATACTTTTCTCAGCTTTGGGTATTTCTTCCAGCATTGTCTTGCAAAGCACAGTTTACATTTTGATGACACCTGTTTATTTTAATGAAAACAGCTTTTGGTGGTATATATAAGAATTCTTTGTCCAGTCCAGTGTTAATCCCAATACTCAGGAAGCACAGGCAGGTAGGTATCTGAGTTCAAAGCCAGCCTGCTCTACAGAGTGAGTTCTAGGACAGCTGGGTATACACAGAAAAACCCTGTCTCGGAAAAACCAAAAGGAAAAAAAAAAAGGATTGGCATAGTGGCACATGCCATAACTCCAGCCTAGGTTACACAGAGTTTGACTGATGGCAGTGCTAGGAATCAAACTCAGGGCTTTGTCCATGCATATGAGGTAAGCACTGTGTCCTGAACTGTATTTCTAGTTTGATTCTTTTGTAGCACTGGCTATATAGGAATACCTTGTGGAACCCTTTTGGAGACTTCAGAATGGGTAGAGAAGGGAGAGAGAGGACAAAGGAAAGAAATAATGGTAGGCATTTTTTTTTTTTTTTCTGCAAAAAGCCAGATGGTGAATCTTTTGGGCTCTGTGGGCCATTTGGCTGTTACTAGTTTGTCACTACTAACTATGTCATTGTAGTTTAGGGGAAAAAATATTCTACCTTAGACAGTAGACAGCTCAAAGAAAATGATTGTATTTTAGTAAAATTTTATAAAAGGTAATGAGTTGAATTTGTGTCAGTTGATCAGCTGTTGAAAACAGAATGAATGGGGGAGCACAACTCTTAAAGGAGTGAAGAGAAGAAAGGCTCATGGGATTCAATCCCCAGCACCATGAGAAGGAAGGAGGAGTAGGGGAGGGAAGAGAGAGAAAAAAGGAAAAGAAGAAGGAAGAGATGTTTGGAATATCATTTTTTTAAAGATTAATTTATTTATTTTATATGTGAGTACACTGACATTGTCTTCAGACACACTAAAAGAGGGCATCAGATTCCATTACAGATGGTCTGAGTCACCATGTAGTTGCTGGGAATTGAACTCAGGACCTCTGGAAGAGCAGTCAATGCTCTTAACCGCTAAGCTGTCTCTCCTTGAATCTCATTTTTAACAAACTTCATATTCAAGTTTTTTGTTGTTTGTTTCTTTTTGTGGTTGTTGTTGTGTTGTTTTGACACAGGGATTCTCTGTATTCCTGGCTGTCTTGGAACTCGCTCTGTAGACCAATTGATTCTCCTGTCTCTGAAGTGCAATGGCTAAAGGTGTGTACCACCCTGACACATATTAATTTTTGGGATCAATCTCTGTTTTGACATTAATCTTTGTGCTCTCTTCAGCAGATGCCTTTGTTCATTTGTTTGTTTTTGAGGTAATATATTTAAAAATCTCATGACCACAGTTTTGTTGTGATTAATTTTAGTGGTTTCTACTTAAAATTGACTCTGAGCCATCTTCTATTAATACACATGTGTCAGCTACATTTTGTACTTTTTTACAAGCTGAGAAGTAATGTGTTTCTTTAGATTACTAAATTACAGTTATGTGGTCATTGCTGTGGGACAAATTCTTATTATGGGGTCAGTTGCCAAACCCTCCTTCAGAAAGCTGGTGCTGTCTTATGTATGTCCGTCTATGAGGCTGTTCCCTAGTCTTCCTAGTTACAAGATATATATATATTTTTTTTAACTTTTATTGGTTCGCTGGGTGGTGGTGGCGCACTTAATCCCAGCACTTGGGAGGCAGAGGCAGGCGGATTTCTGAGTTCCAGGACAGCCAGGGCTACACAGAGAAACCCTGTATCGAAAAAACAAAAAACAAAACTTTTATTGATTCTTTGTGAATTTCCCATCATGCACTCCAGTCCCACTCATCTCCGTCTTTTCATATCCACCATCTGCCCTTACAATCCCCCCCCCCAAAATGCACACATACACAAACCAAAAAAAAAAAAAAAAAAACTAAAAAGCATAGAAAATAGAAAACATCTTGTGTAAGCTATAGTGTGTCACAATATGCCCCACAATACCCCTTTGTCCAAACATCTTCACTTGCAAATGTTCATTGTAATGAGTCAGTGGTCTGGTTTGAGGTCTCTAGTTTCTGTGACATCATCAGTATTGGAGCTACATCAGGGCTTCTGGTTATCCTGTTGTTGCCCTGTATCATGGAGATCCTGCAGCTTTGGAACAGCAGGACTGACCTTTTCAAGCCCACTAATAGTTACAATTGGTGTAGATTTGGGGGTTGTTGTCCATCCCAAAGCCCTGAATCTGGGCCTGGATGGTAGCTGAGCTGATCAGCTCTCCTCACATCCACGCCACCAGAATGAAGTTTCCAGCACTGCTCCAGTTAGGCCACCCTTTGGCAGGGTCACTCTGCCTTTCAAGGCTGACTCACCTGCACCCATGCCTACAGCTCCACTGAGCTGCCCAGTGGAGGTACAGGGCCCACTCTCCCAAATGCTGCAGCCAATGAGGGACTGGGCCAGTTGTCCCAATCTCACACCCTTGGGAGCTGCTGGATCACCCATGTGTGCCTTCAACAGTTAGGGCCACCTCCACTGTACTGCCCTGGCAAGGTGCAGGGCGCATTGCTTATGGGATTTTATCCATCATATATGACCAGTAAAAACAGCCTATCATTTCATTTTGCTTTTTTATTTGTACGAAGTTGAGTCTCATAATCTAGTGATTTTTCAGCCTGTGGGTCCAGACTTATTTGGGGGGTATTGAATGACCCTTTCACAGGGTTGCATATCAGATACCCTGTGTATTTAAAACAGTAGCAAAATTGAAGTAACAATGAAATAATTTTATGGTTGGAGGTCACCACAACATGAGGAACTAACTGTATTAAGGGTCGAAGCACCTCCCAAATGATAGCCGTGTGCCACTATGCTAGCTTACATGTTGTCAGGGTTGGCTTTGTGCATCCTAGGCAAGTGCCCTATTTATTAGCTATTTCATCCTCAGCTCTCCCTTTTCATGATGTAGAGGGTTTTGAGTTTGGTTGGTTGGTTTGTTTGGTTTGATTTGGTTGTTCTTTTTTGTTTGCTAAAATAGGCTTTTTTGTGTGTGTATCCCTGGCTGTCCTGAAACTTGCTCTATAGACCAGGCTGGCCTTGAACTCACAGGAATCCTCCTGACTGCCTTCTGAGTACTGGGATTAAAGGCATTCCCTATCAAGTCAAGGTTGAGCTTTTTTTTCCTCATGGGTTTGTCATCTCTGAATGGCTATCATCATGAAGTTGTAGTTTATATCATTGTCTGCTTTTCTGTTATGTGTTGGATTTTAATTATTAATTTGTAGATGCGTTGACTCAACTTTATTCAGCCTTAGCAGTGTTGACATTTTAGGCAAGGTACTTCTTAGTCATTGGCATCATCCTGTGCCTTGCAGAATATTTAATTAACAGCATCCTGTAATGTGCTCACTAGACACTGATAGTGTGTGGGCACATACACACTGATGCTAACCAAGAATGCCTGCACACATCATCACATCCTGTCCCTTGGTGGGTGAATTTCCCAGCATAACAAATACTGATCAAGATGATACATAACAGATGTTTTTTCAGTCTCTTGCAGCTTGTCTTTGTTTCTGGTGCCTTTTGCCATACAACTTTTTAATTTTATGATACCTGGTTTTCTGTTAACATATTTTATAGAGAAGAAGGAATCCGCACAGCTTTAAATAAGTAATAGGGAAATTTTTACTGTTTGCCTGAGAGAGTAGGAAACCGGTCTGATTCTTACCCTTCTCCCAGTGACTCAAGGAGTAGGAGAGAAATATCTGTGCAAGAGTTGTGTTCAGTTTTATGTAATCTCTGGCAAAGCCTTTTTTAATGTGCTAGACATGGAACCTAGTGCCTCCTGTGTACTAGGCAAGCACTCTGCTTCTTAGCTCCCAAAAGTTTGTCTTTGTTTTTTGTTTTCTTTTGAGATACAGTTAAATATATAGCCCAAGCTGGGCTTGAACTTTCTATACATCCAAGAGTGGCCTTTAAATTCCTGATCTTCCTGTCCCCACTGCTTGAGTACTGGAATTACAGAAGTATACCCACACCCAACCTTTGCAGAGTTGTTTTTAAAGATAGTCAGTCAAAGGCTTATGCCTTGTGGGCTTTGAAATTTCACAAATTCAAGCTGCATATCTTGAGGAATGAGGAGTGGATTGCTCACTGAGCTCTCCAGGCAGGTGAGCACATGTGAAGTGATTGAGAATTTAAAAGCAGGGTTAAGGCCGGGCGGTGGTGGCGCACGCCTTTAATCCTAGCACTTGGGAGGCAGAGGCAGGCGGATTTCTGAGTTCGAGGCCAGCCTGGTCTACAGAGTGAGTTCCAGGATAGCCAGGACTACCAAAACAAAAAAAACAAAAAAAAAAAACAAAAAAAAACAAAAAAGCAGGGTTAAAGGGCCTCCCAGGTTAGGCCACTGCACCCCAATGTCTGTTGAGCAAACCAGGTATTGGCTGTGTTTTCAAAGGTTTGATCTTGGTGCCCTCAGATTCATCAGTACAGAGGTTGCTCCCAAGCTGTGTGGGCTATTTACCCTGAAAGTAGATTTTTCAGAACCTGCAGCTGTGGACCTGACATCCCATATCTTCATATGCGTGTGTAGAGACACACACACACACACACACACACACACACACACACGTCCTGATCTCTTTCTGGTTCCAGTAGCTCTCTCTTTGGAGATAAAAAGAACATTTGGAGCTAATTGACCAGCACATGTCCAAAGATGGGTTGCAGGGGTAAATACATCAAGGCTTCTCTGTATCCAGCTGTCACAGTGGTGACAGAAAAAGGCACTTAGAAGTGGAAAGCTTTTGAGACACAAACTTTTTTTTCTCTTGGGATCTTAAGCTATTGTACTGTGGTTACATTTGGTTTTTGTTTGTTTGTTTTCTGGGTTCTTTAAAGCTATATTTATGTGTAGGTATGCTCATCCACTAGGGAAAGAACCCAGGGTCTTGTGCATATTCTGTTAATGAGCTCCATCTCCAGACCTGTCTTCAAAGATCCTCTTACTGAGCCTGACCAGGTGGCATACGCCTGTAATCATAGCACTTGAGAGGTGGGGCAGGAGGATCAGAAGTTTAAATCCAGTCTCAGTTGCATGGTGAGTTGTAAGCTATCTTAGGCTACATTAGACAACTATTACACAAAGTCCTCTTACCCAAGTGTGAAACCTCATACCTGTAATCTTCGGAAGCTGAGGCAGGGGGATCATCATGTTTGAGGCCACCCTGAACTACACAGTTCATTCCAGGCCAGCCTGACTTAAAAGTGAAACTGCCTTTAAAAACCAAAAAACTGTTGGTGAACGTGGTTGAACTTAGATTTGTTTTGTGTTAATAGAATTATTTTGTAGAGCAGTTTTAGTTTTCCAAAAAAGATTATAAAAAAGCTAGTGAGGAACTGGTGAAATGGTTCAATGGGTAAAGGTGCTTGCTGCTAAGTCTAATATGAGTTCAAAGGAAGGGGAGAACTGACTCCTGCAGGTCTTCCTCTGGCCTCCATGCTCCTGCACACATATTCATGTGTGCACACACAAATAAATGTAATCTTAAAATGAAAAGAAGTGGGTGGCTAGAGAGATGGCTAGGAATTAAGTGCACCTACGGCTCTTCTAGAGGATACAGGTTTGGTTCCTATCATCCATGTGGTAGTTTACAGTCATCCATAATTACAGTTTCAGGTAATCTGACCTCCTCTCTAGCTTCCATAGACACCAGGTATACATGAAGTGCCCTTATATATAAGCAGGCAAAACATAACACATAAAAATAAATTAAAAAAAATAACGATTGTATTCCTTTTACATTCTTCCCCGACAGCCCTTTCCCTATTACAAACATCTTGCAGTTAGATTTGTTACAATTAAGGAAACAACATTGGCATATTATGTAAAATAACTGAGGCCTGCAATTCACATTAATATGTATGGTGTTTTGCCTGTGTGTGTGTTTGCACTATATACATGTCTGCTACCCACAGAGATTTTAAAAAGTCAGATTAAGTTACAGATTACTATAAACTACCTTGTGGAGGCTGGGGACCAAATTTGGGTCATGTTTAAGAACAGGAAGTTACGAGCTATTTCTACAGACTCTGTTTTTGTTTGTTTGAGTATGTTTTATTTGCTTGTTTAGTTGGGGTATCATATATGTCATGATGGCTTTCACCTTGATATTTCTGCCTTCGTGAGTGTTGGGATTATAGGCATGGACTACCACAACTAGTACTATCCCTGTAGTTTTGCCTTTTATTGATAAGTCATACAATTAGAGTCATACAGTATGACATTGCAAACTGTTTTCTTTGACTTAATAATATGCATTTAAAGATCTTGCTTACTGGGCTGGGAGGAATGTAGCTTAGTGGCAGAGTGCTTGCTTACCTAGCGTGCTCAGGCCCTAGGTTTGATCCCAGAGACTACTCCCCTTCACACCCCCCTTCACTCACACACACATACACACACAAACGGACTGGAAACTTTGGGGGTCTAGTTCAGTGATAGAGCAACACCAGGTAAAATTAAGGCTGGGGACATAGCTCAGTGTTAGAACAATTATCTAGCTAGTTTCTCCTTGCCTTTTTTGTGGCTTAATAACTCATTTCTTTTTAGGTTATTATCGATAAAGCAGCTGTTTGTAAACATAGTTGATCTCTTAGTATGAATCTAAGTAGGCCAATATGGTATGTGTATATTCGTATGGATGTGTGCATATGTATGTGGAGGTACAAGTTTATGTGGAAGCCAGAGATCCTTCTATCAGCATTGTATTAAAATGCCATGACCAGAAACAAGTTAGAGAAGAAAGTTTACTTGAGCTTAAAGTCCATAATGGTGAGGAATATGTAGCAGCAGGCAGCCAGAGTAGGAAAGTGCAAAATCATATCTCTGTTCACATTCAGGAAGCTCAGAGAGCAAACTGGATGTAGCACAAGACTATAAACTCTCAAAGCCCACCCCTAGTGGCTTCTTTTCTTAAAAGTTTCACAACCTACCCAAAGAGTGCCATCATCTAGGAACCAAGTATTCAAGTGCTTGAGCCTGTGAAAAATATTACTTGTTGTCATTCTCTGACACCTGAATGCTACTGAGTAGAGCTGCTCTGTAGAGAGCAGTGCTATCAGTAAGACACAGGACAAGATCAGTGTGGGATACACTTAACTGTGGTGAGGCGTATGGTGGTGTGTACCATATGTACTCCACCTTATTTCTTGAGACAAGGTCTCCCACTGAACCTGAAGCTTATTGATTCAACTAGGCTGGCTGGCCAAAGAGTTCCATGGGTCCCCATATCACGTTCCCAACTCTCTGTGTTAAGATTATAGGTATGTGCCAACTCATCTAACTTTTATGTGGGTGCTGTGGATATGAACTCAAATCACCATGTTTGTGCCAGCAAGCTCTTTGTGAACTGAATCATCTCCCTGGTAGTTGATCTTCTAGTGCAGAAAAGAAAATCCCTTAAGTGCAAAATGTAGTCATTTATCTCTGCCTTCACATATCCAGGTGAACATCTAGAATTTACCTTATCTTTTCTTTGCAGATTTTTAAATAATACAATGTCTAATGGTTATGAAGACCACATGGCGGAAGACTGCAGGGATGACATTGGGAGAACGAATTTAATTGTCAACTACCTCCCTCAGAACATGACCCAGGAGGAACTACGAAGTCTGTTCAGCAGCATTGGCGAGGTTGAATCTGCAAAGCTTATTCGGGATAAAGTAGCAGGTAAAGAGCCGGAAAGGTTTCTTGAAGGGGTCATAGTTAGCTGTGCTGGTAATCACTGGCTTCACTGTTGGTGACTCTTTAGTACAGAGTAGCTGTGGGCTAGAAACAATAGCTATAAATGAAGTTTTGGTTTTTAGCCTCAGACTGCTTGTCTGCAGCCCCAGTATAAGATTGGACAGATACGAGAAGGTTGTCTAATTAGTTAAGAGCACTGCTACTCTTGCAGAGGAGCAGAGTTGGGTCCTCACACCCTCATCAGACAGCTTACCAAATACGTAACTCCAGCTTGGGAGGCTGATGCCCTCTGCTGACCTCATAGGCACACACATGTGCACATAACACCACCACTCCTACACACACAGAAATCCATAATTAAAAATAAAATACATCTTGAAAAAATTTGAAGGTAAGGTTTTCCCCAAGAGCTTGGGTTTTTTGTAAGTTAAAATACATACCAGATGTGGTAGTGCGAGCCTTTAATCCCAGCTCTCAGGAGACAAAGGCAGGTGGATCTCTGTGAGTTCCAGGACAACCAGGGCTAGATAGAGAGACTGTCTCTCAACAACAACAAAAAGCACATGTAGAAAATGAGAGGTGAGGAGAAAACTGGGTGGATAGCAGAAATGGAATGCTCTGAAAAGTGTATGGAGCCAAATAATTGTACAAATTGATCGAGTTCCCACATGTAGAAGGGACCCTGCTAGGCCAAGCACTGACAAGTCTGTTCCTGAGGGTGCAGACCTTCCTGCACAATTGAACCCTTCACCAGCTGGAACTCGAGTCAGGAGCAAGAAGCCTGAAAGCTTTGTGCTTCAGCTTTCCCATGGTGTGACTCTTAGGCTTCTAGGCTGCTGTCCATTCAGTAGCCAGTGCCACTTTTAAGTCATGCCTATACCTACCTCCTAGGTATTTGTTTACAGAAGGCCAGGTTCTGAGAGTGCAGCTTCAGGAGCTCAGTGCTGAAAGCTCTGCTTTGTTTCTTTGTTGGGTATTGTCCTCAAGAGTCACTACCCCCTTCTTCTTCCTGCCCTTCCTAACTCCCCTTCTCTACTCTGGTTGATTGGAGAAACTAGCAGTACTTTGAAGCATTCCAGCTATTATCTAGTTTGTAGGTATCTGGATTCATCTTGGAAACTTAATTCTAAAAGATTTTTTAGGTGTTTTGTTTTGTTTTGTTTTGATGGAAAACTTCAGGTATGTATGAACAGGAAGCGTGTATTCAGTCTCAATCTGGTATATTCATTGCCTTGCTTCTTCAACCTTCAACATTTTGCAGTAACCTAAATACACTGATCCCTGTATAACCCTATACAGTCTGTCTGATGGCTGGCCAGAGAAATCACTCATCAGGTGAGACCCTTAAACTAAAAGGCCTTTTCCCCTTTTAATCCCAAGTCTGTGGATTAATGCCTTTAAAAAAGGAACTTTAGATAATACACAGATTGAATAATATTAGATTATTCAGGGTATTGTCCTACATAGGAATCCTGCTCAAATGGCTTTCGGATGCTTTTCTCTACCAATGTTTTGGTGGAAGGGTTTCTCAGCAGCATCTTTAATAGTCCTGGGCTTTGGAGTCTAGCTCTTGGTTCTCATGCCCTGACTTCTTTCTGTGGGTTTTATAGGAATATAAGTTTTTGTTAGTAGGAACTCCTTGATTAGGCAAAGGTTTTGGAGAAATGAAGGCATTGGAAAAAGCTGTGTTAGTTAGGGTTTCATTGACTCTTAATAAAGGAAAACATATAATTGGGGCTGGCTTACAGATTCAGAGGTTTAGTCCATTATCATCATAGTGGGAAGCATGGCAGTGTCCAGGCAGACATGGTGCTGGAGGAGCGAGAGTTGCATCTTTATTCAAAGGCAGCAGGGAAAGACTGCATTACTGGCTGTAGCTTGAGCTTATATAACCTAAAAGCCCGCCTCCCCAGTGACACACTTCCTCCAACAAGGCCACACCTCCTAATAGTGCCACTTTCTTCCTAAGGGCTTATGAGGGCCAATTTCATTCAGACTGCCACGGGAACAGAAGTGGGATTAGAATGTGATTTGAATTCTCAGATACAGGGCTTCTCTGATCTACAGGCAGTGTTGGGAGTTGTGGAGAAGGTACCTACTAAGCTCAATAATGTTTTGTTACCAGCCTTTCATTCCAGTTCAGTGAGTGGTATATCTGAGATAGTCATCCCACTCTTACTTTACTTTCCTGCTGTCAAATTTCACTGTTAGTCTGTCATTCAGTGACACCACTCTGCCTAATCCTGTGTCTCCTTTTCTCTAGCTGGATCTCAGCCTGCCCACCCTAGCAAGGCAGTCTTTGTATCTATCTGGTTAGGTATGCTGCAGCCCCAGGCCTGCTTAGTGGCACAGTGGGTAGCCCCGTCCTTCATAACCTTTCTGTGTTTTCTTTCCTCCAGTCCTTGGCTAGTTTTCATTCAGATCTGATGACTGCCTACTATTTCACAGTAGCACTAACAACTGTCTCCTCTCTGCTCTAATCCCTTTCCTCCCTGGCTACTCATGACCCATGAACTATCCAAGTATACACTTTTCCTTGAGTCTCTTGAGGATCATCAAACCAGGGCTTCAGTTACCGTAGGTTTCCTGACGTCCTCTAGCACTTTGAAATTTGGGACTGGATACTGCTATCTGGAGTATGGCTACACACTGGGGGTATTGAGTGGATACTGCTATCTGGAGCATGGCTATACACTGGGGGTATTGAGTGGATACTGCTATCTGAAGTATGGCTACACACCGGGGGATATTGAGTGGATACTGCTATCTGGAGCATGGCTATACACCAGGGGTATTGAGTGGATACTGCTATCTGAAGTATGGCTACACACCGGGGGATATTGAGTGGATACTGCTATCTGGAGCATGGCTACACACCGGGGGTATTGAGTGGATACTGCTATCTGGAGCATGGCTATACACTGGAATAGTGAGCAGCATTGCTCTCCTCTACCCACTCACTTGAAGCTGGTAGCACCTTCTAAGTTGTGAACATTAAAGTATGTCTCCAGACATTATCTTGAGTCTTCTAGGAAGCAGAAAAGCTCTGGGGTGAGAACCACCACTGTATGTTGTCCTCCCATCTACAGCTGTCAGTGTCAAATTTCCTCTCTGTACACTTCCTTCTAGAAGCATCTTCTTCCTATGACTGGCTGGCTGTCCTCAAGGCCACACTCTGTCTTTCACAGCTGCTCCTTTCCCCAGCCTTGAGCTTCAGATTATTCCATGGCCCTTTTCCAGAGCAATTAGTCAGGCTGAGGTTAGTTGGCTCATTTTCCTCACCATACAGCTCTCCTGAGATCTGCACCATACTGATGTTACTCTGTGTCTTTCTCTTAGCTGATACTACCACTGTCTATACAGTAGCTCTATTCAGAAGTACTAGGTCTCAGAATTTATTCCCTTCAGTGCTTCTGTATCTTTACCCTGTCCTGCCTCTCCCACAAGAGCCATCCTAGCCCAGGACATCATTACCTTTTCCTAATCTGTTGCTGTGTCCTCTTAACTGGCTATCCTGTCCTCCTTCCAGACTTCCCTTCAGGTTCTGGACTCTACTGACTTGAGAATGCCTTCTGTGGCTCTATCTAGTCACCTCAGATGCTGGCTTGTGAGTTTTCATAACAAGCCGTCCTACACTGAGGTTGACACTATCAAATCCAACATATTCATTTTGCAAATTGATACTGTGGGTCACTGGGAAGGGGACAGGGTGACTAGGGTAAAGAGAATGTTCATTGTGTTGATTGGGAAGCTTCCAGTGTTTCTGGGCAGCCAGGTCAAGCTCCTTGTTGGAGCCATCGTATTTGCTGTTGGCACTTCCCGTCTATAAACATAAGGTATGGGGTATCATTTCAGCATCTACCTGATATGAGCTTCCTATGCGAGCTGTAGCTGTCTTATATGTCCTGAGGAATTGGAGTCAGCCTTCAACCCTCATGGTTCCATATTTTCCCTTCTCATTTTATAGCCATGGACCTCTAGTCAGGGTTGAATCCACACCTGCTTTGCACAACATCCACCCTCAGCCTGGACTGAGTTGCTGATTTTCCAGATATGCCTAGTCCAGCTCTCAGAACTACCGAACAATTTTCCTTTTACAAGAATACTTTTTCATATTCTACCAGCTCTACTACTTTCTCCTCAGCATGATTCATCTTTGCTCCTCATTTTAAAAGCAAAACCAAAAAAACCCTGACCAGGTGTGGTGGCAAATAACTTTGATGTCAGCACTTAGGATACAGAAGCAGGCATAGCTCTGAGTTTGAGGCTAGCCAAAAGTGACATAGCAAGACCCGGTCTCAAAAAACAGCAGCAACAGTAAACTGTAGCCAGAAATAAAGCTTAAATGACCTATAATTTACCATTGGATACATTTCCTTTCATACTTCATTTGTTGAATATCCTCTATAAGTAATAATGCTACTATAAACTATATAGCGAACCCTTCTTCCTATCTGAATGAGTTTTCTCCCCATCATTACTGGGGTTGTATAGTACTCTGTATTCCATATTATAAGCTCCACAGAGGCCGGGCGGTGGTGGCACACGCCTTTAATCCCAGCACTTGGGAGGCAGAGGCAGGTGGATTTCTGAGTTTGAGGCCAGCATGGTCTACAGAGTGAGTTCCAGGACAGCCAGGGGTATACAGCAAAACCCTGTCTCGAAAAAAAAAAAAAAAAAAAAAAAAAAAAGAAATAAGCTCCACAGAGACAACTACCTTGCATCACTCTGCTTACTGGCTCTTTCCATAGAACTTCCCTGGAAGTAGTAAATTAGCAACTAATATGTTCCTTCTGAGAACCCCATGGTTCCAGTTGGTGACGCCCTGCGCCCTGCAGAAGTCCTCTGCCAGCTGAGAAAGCACGTGGTGTTAGAGCATGTACATTTCTAAGGAAGCCTATCATCTCCATCTGCTTGCTGGCCACCTTTCTATTTTCTCTAAAACACCCTTCTTGTCCTTTGGCTCTTACATTTCCTGTGGTCCCTCTGTCACCTATACCCTATGATTCTCAGCGAAATCTTCTCTGGAGCCCCTATGCACCTTTAAAAAAAGAGTGGAGTTGGGTGGGTGGGGAGAATCTGAAAGGAGTTGGTGGAGGAGAAAAGTGTGAACAGAATTTAAAGAACAAAACAAAAAAACCCAAACTTTGTTCCCTGTGTTCTTTATACCTATAATACCCAAAGATCAATGTGTCTCTTTACTCTCAGCAGAAATTTTTCTTTTTTTCCTTTCTTTTATGGGGGGTTGGGGAGTGGGGAGGAGGTTGTTTGAGACAGGGTCTTTCTGTGTAGTCTTGGCTGTCCTGGAACTTGCTCTATAGACCAGGCTGGCCTCGAACTAAAGATCCACCAGCCTCTGCCTCCCAAGTGCTGGGATTAAAGGTGTGTGCTGTCACTGCCCATTGAGAAACTAGTGGTCAGCACCTTATTTTTTGAGACAGGATCTGTCACTGTACCTGGAGTTTACTGACTTGGATAGGCAGATTGTCTAGCCAATGAGCTTCAGGGATCCACCTGTCTCCCCTCCTCATTCCATGCCCGGACGCTGAGATTACAGGGATTATTTTATGTGGAGTTCCCAACTCAGGTAGTCATGCCTGCCTAGTAGGAACCTTTTAAGCAGCCATCTTAGCCTCTTATTTCCTGTTTCTAGTAAAGACCTCCTAGAGACTCAGTATTATAACTCTAGACAAAGTGAGGAGCCACAGCAGCAAGGCTGTGGGATGAGGAACTGTCCAGTAGTCACACTGTAGAATACTACTAACAGTATTAAGTTGGGAGCATGAGGATCTCCATAAAAGGTCTCAACTGCAGTATATCTATCTGCAGTATATCTATCTGCAGTATATCTATCTGCAGTATATCTGGGCTTCACATCCCTACCCAACTCTCTGGAGTGGCCAGACTATTGTACCTCTAAGCTCCTGTTAAGTGCTTCTCTACCTTATTATGCTCAAGCAATAGCCCATCCTGTTTATCCTGACCTCAGGAATAGAACACCCGTTTTTCTCTTGCAGGAGCCACTGCTTTTATGCTTTCTTGTCTTCCCTACTCATGAGGCTTGTCTTTTTTTACCGTCGACTCTTCTGACACTGTAGCATAGGTGTAGTAAAACTTCAGAGGAGCTTTCGGGTGGACAGTCAGCACTTAGTAGGACAGTCAGCACTTGATAGGAGGCTTCAAAATGGGGAGAAGTAGTGGTCCCCAAATGACTGTGTTTATAACAGTGGAACATCTAGACTCTGAAATCTTTCTTCAGCCTGAGGCTGAAGATACTGGAAGTCTCATTCCTGTTGTTTCTGTTGACTAGTACTATAGGGTTCTGTCTTCTTTTAGAGAAAGGAGAGATCAGCCTGAAAGGGGCCTGAGGGCTGGAGAGCAACAGTAGTTGGGGACAAACGAAGCTTCTATATAGGCTGTTGGGAATTTGGGTATCGAGACCTGCCTAGAGTCAGGGTCAGGTGGCCAGGGCTCTGCAGATGGGATAATAATTTGACAAGAGGGAAAAAAGAAGTCAGAAGGAATAATAGATATGAAGAATAAAGATTGAACAAACCATATCTCCAAGGTCTGAGACTGTCCCGGAGGCTGGTTGTACCCCCTCCCTCTTTTAGGAGGAACTGTAGGAACACAATTCTGCCACCTGTTTTCTGGTTGGCCCAGCACCAGTATCACTCTCTAAAAAGTTAAAATACAGATGGTCCAATGTATGGGGCTCCAGCCCCAAATATAAACATTTTAATTTAAAAAAGGAGAATGAGTGATTAAGGAATTTGCCCTGCATCAATCTCTGGGCTCCCACATATGTAAGTACATGTGTACACATATACAAATTTTTTTTTTTTTTAAAAGAAATGTGGATATCTAGAAAGACTTTGAGAGGGAGGATAGCCTGTGAAAATTCGCAAATAATGCCTGTAGTTTCTGTGCTCCAAAGAGAAAGAACATAATTTAGGATGGGTTTTGCAGTATCATCTGGTGTGATGTGCAAAAGGAAAGAACACTGTGATAGTGGAGGAGAGTCACCTCACAGACCATCCTAGCCAGGTAATCTAAGCCAATGTGTGTGGTAATAAAGCCTGTTGGTAGCATATGCACTTGGCCCTTGAAAGGCTGTGATGAGAGCCTTTGAAAAATGCAGTATATACGCCGGGCGGTGGTGGCGCACGCCTTTAATCCCAGCACTTGGGAGGCAGAGGCAGGCGGATTTCTGAGTTCGAGGCCAGCCTGGTCTACCGAGTGAGCTCCAGGACAGCCAAGGCTATACAGAGAAACCCTGTCTCGAAAAAACCAAAAAAGAAAAAAGAAAAAGAAAAATGCAGTATCTGCTGGGCATGGTGGCCCATGCTTTTATTCCCAGCATTTCAGAGGCAGAGACAGGTGGATCTCTATGAACTCGAGACCAGCTTAGTCTACAGTAGAGTTCCAGAATAGCCAAAACTATACAGAGAAACCCTGTCTCAAAAAACAAAAGCAGCATTTGAGGAGGGTGAATTAACAAGATGGTTTGCAGATAAAAGCGCTTAGCACCAAGCATGACAGCCTGAGTTCTGTGCTGGGACCAGCATGGTGGAAGGAGAAAACTCAGTTTTGAAATGTGTCTATTTTCCAAATACTTGCTGTGGCATGGGTGCACACAAACACACATATACACAAATACAGTAAAACAATTTTTAAAGTAAAGTATTGGAAAAGTGCCAATACAACTTAAACAAAATAGGTTCTCTGGTTTGTTCAGATCTTGTTATTAGCAGAGGAAGTGGCTTCCTGGGTTCTTATTGCAGCAGACTCTCAACACAAGTCTCTGCCTCCAGTGGGTTTGTCTTAGGCTCTCTCAGGTACCCAGAACAAAAATGAAGTGTCTGCATGAGCTGGAAAGATGTGAGGCAAGTTTGTCATGGCTAGACATCCTCTAAGGCTCCTTTGTGACAACACTACAGTAGCTCTTCCCGGGCCTCTCCCTACATGCTCTGTCCATACCCAGGTAGTGGGTGTTCCAGCCTGTCCAGAGTAGTTCACAAAGAGGATGCTGGAATCTATTGTTGCTACCTTAATTTTCATGCCTCTCACCTCTCATTCCAAGTTTATGCTGGTGGACATTATGGACCCTGCTGCCAGGAGGAGCTGGGGGAGCTAGGCCAAGGCTGCATGCGAACTTGTGGCCAGGGCCACTTAGCAGGCTTAGGATACTCTCAGTTCAGCTTTTCCCCACCATTTCACTGAATCCAGTGCCTGAGCTCTGTGGGAATTCAGGTTTCAGAAATTGTAACAGATTATGGCCACTGGCCACTGCCTCCTCTTCTGTCAGGCCTCATAGTACAGCCAAAACCTTGGGGACTGCTAGGCAACATTTTACAGGATGCCATCAGTAACATGTCATTACTTTTTTTTTTCTCTTCGAAAAACAAGGTCTCTATTTTGTGTGTATGCACATGCATAATATCTCATATGTCAGAGACTAACTTAACTCAGTTCTTTTACCACATGGCCTCAGGGATTGAACCCAGGTCATCAAGCTTGGCAGCAGGCACTTAACTGTCTGAGCCTTTTCACTGGCCCAGTGTTTAAGGAACTTTTAATTACAGGTTACCTTTGTTAGTTGCAAAGATGTACAAGTTTGCACAGAAAAAGTTTGCCACCATCTCGAGTGGTTCCCTAGTGTACCTCCCTTGCCATTTTGCTGTGTTAGCCTCTCTTTTCTCTTTTGACCTTGCCCATGTACCTCCCCTCCCCCTGCTCATTGGAAGCTAGTTTACCAATGTCATGTTCTCTCTTATAGGACACAGCTTGGGCTACGGCTTTGTGAACTATGTGACTGCAAAAGATGCAGAGAGAGCAATCAGCACACTGAATGGCTTGAGACTCCAGTCCAAGACCATTAAGGTAAGGAGCTGTTGATCTGGAGGAGAAGCCTCAACTAGACCAGAATGGGGTGTAATAGTATTCTAGACTCAGTACCTCCAGGTGCTAGGTATGTTATGAATGGGGGGCCAAGCAAGAGCAGCTGTACTGGAAGAGACCCAGAACCAGCCATATTCAATCCCTACCTTGCTCTCTCTACACTCGGGTAAATTTTTGAAGGCTTTACTTGCATGCATATCCCAACCAGCCTCAGATCACGGCTCTTAATAGCTAACTTATCTGCTATTTTCTCGTTGGTTCCGGTGTTGACTCTGGTTGCAGAAATAAGTCAGTGAAGGGTTCTGCATCTCTATACCTAACCATCTGTCTTTTCTCTGTGACAGACTGGCTACAGTGAGGAAATGGATGAATCAGGCTCAGGTGCAGATCCACTGGCCTGCCAGAGCCACGTGATTCACACAACTCACACTTAAAGAAAATCATAGGTTAGATCCTTCCACGTAGCATCTCAGGTTCCTTATCACAGCCTCATAGAGTGTGAGGCCCACTTGAGGAGGATGGGAAGCTGACTTTTATTTTTCTTCTCCAGTAAATGAAATGGCTTTTCCAGGGTGGGGTGGAAGGAGGGGCAAAAGCTAGAGCTGAAAAGTGGATGCTATGGCACCTGGTATTTAACACCAGTTAGCAGTTTCTCAGCACAAGATAAGTGCCTGGAACGTAAATTATAGCACAGAGCCCTTGGGAAATGGTACATTTATTTTAGTTGCCTATTGTGTGTGTTTTGTTTGTTTGTTTTTGTTCTTGTGTTGTTTTTTGTTGTTGTTTTGGGTTTTTGTTGATATTTTTTTGTTTGGTTTGTTTGTTTTATTTTGAGACAGGATTTCACTATATAGCCCATACTAACCTTGAACTTGTTGTCTCCTGCCCCCGTCTCTGGAGCACTGGAATTCAATATATGTGTTCACATCACAAGTGACTGTGGTTGAGTCATTCCGCAGGTGTTTACTTGGTGCCAGTATTCCCCCAACTCTGTTCTAAGTGCTGAATGAAACAGTGATCATCAAAGTTTTTCCCTTATAGAATTGAGTAAAATATGGTATGTGAGACTGCAGTAAATGTAGTCCAGGGATAGAGGGGGCTATGCATTAAGTAAGTAACAGGTCTGTGCCAACCACCTGCTCAGGGAAGTTACAAATTTGCTGGAGCTGCCCTAATATAGTACCACAGACCAGGTGTCCTAAATAGCAGAGACTATTCACTGCTCTGAAGTCTTAGGTCAAGGGGTCAGCCAAGTTGGTTCCTTCCATGGACCCTGGAAAGGATCCCCAAAAAGCATCTCTCTTAACTTCTAAAGTTGCTGGCAATGCATGGCATTCCTTGGGTTATAGAAGCATCCCCTTCCTCACCACCTCCATTTCTATGTGACATTCTGCCTGTGTGTATGTGCCTGGGTCCAGATTTTCCCTTTTTATAAGGTTGCAATTCTAGAGAACTAGGAGCCCAGCCTTCCATGTGTGACTTTGTCTTCACTAAGTCTCTGTGTAAACAAAATCACATTCTGTGATTCTGCAGGAAGAACTTAACCATGTGAGTCTGAATTGGACAAATACATACTTCAGCCACTCACAGATTTCTCAAGATCAGGACAGGAAAGCTCTGGAATGACATTACAGAAAAAAAGTTGCTGAGAACATAGAAGGTCCTTGCAGTGCTGTTGCACAGCACAAAAGGATACCCACAGGGTCTATACACACATAGCAGTACCAGATGCCTTTGTATGCCTCTACTGGACTCAGGTTTGACTTTGAATTTGGCAGTGCTTAAAGAGAAAAGGCAAACAAGATTCTTAAGGTCCTACAGGACCTTAGCATTGAAGTTTTCCTTAGCATTTGGCTCTAAAGAGTACAGCTTGCTGGTCGTCAGCTCTTTCACTTGTGACTGCAATTTCCCCCTTTGCTAACGTATTCTTACCCTGAGAAAGTCAAGAAGAGCTGGCAGCCCTGGTGGTGAGGAAGACTGTCTCCTCCTTGATGTTTTCCACCAAAGGTTTTTGTAAGGTTGAAAACAGTTGCAGGTACTTACCCTTGGGCAGGGTGTTAATAAGATGGACATGGACATTAAATGTCTATGAAGAGGGAAGCTGGAGAGACTGAACCAAGGCAGAACAGTCATATGCATGTGTTGACCCCTGACTTAGATCATAGAATTGCCATATATCCATAGAGCTCTTGCTCTACAGGCTAAACCTTGGTACCAAAGGCCTGGAAACAAATGGGGAAGCATCCACTGTACACAGCTCCATTTCCTCAAAGATCCTGTCCTGCAGCTCCTCAGTAGTCGTGGTGTGCTTTAGCATACTTCCAATCTGGTGTCACCCAAGAGGTTGCTAGCTCCTTGACATGTTTAGGCAGTTTTGCATCCTTAAGATATAGATCTGACTTCTTCCCTCCCTGTTTCTACAGTCCTTGGTTCACGCACACACACCTCTCTATACCTAGCATCCTGACTCAGCTTTGTGTCCCATCCTACCAGGACATTTCTCTTCCTTTGTGATCTTTGAGGTCTCTATTACCTGTATTGCCTCTACCAGGAAAGCATTTGGAATCTTTCCTTGCTGTTACCTTTGGGACCTCCCTTCCTTTCTCTTAACACAGGCACTAACACTGAGCATTTGAATGCTGCTTATAGGGCCCCCTCAATGCAGCATTCCTATGTAGGCATTTTTTAGTGTGCTTATTTGTTGGCAAGGGTTATTATTATTACAGCCTTTCCAAGAGGGCTCAGCTCTTGTGTACCACACCATAAACTCCTTGCAGGTGATGACCCTAGGTCTTATGTTCATCAGGCAACATGAACTTGAATCTCAACCACTGTGGTCCTTTAGTTTCTTTATCTTTGTGTAATAGGAGTAATTTCCAGCTTGTTAGAAATGCTGAGGACCAACTGAGAAAATGCTGCAAGGTGTCTGAGCTCTCTGCTGGCCTGTACTGAGCTGCCAGAAAATGTCATTGCAAGAGATTGTCCTGTCTGCAATTACTTGCACACATTGGCTTTTCGTAACACCACATTTTGGTCCCTTCCTATGGTGCTTTGGCCACATATAGGCCCTAATTCTGAGTCATTTTTTGTTTGTTTGTTTGTTTGTTTTTGTTTTTGTTTTTAAGGTGTCATATGCTCGCCCAAGCTCAGAGGTCATCAAAGATGCCAACTTGTACATCAGTGGGCTCCCAAGGACCATGACACAGAAGGATGTGGAAGACATGTTTTCTCGGTTTGGGCGAATCATCAACTCCAGGGTCCTTGTGGATCAGACCACAGGTACACACAGGAGCTAAGATAGGCTCTCTGAGCCCAAGACTCAGTGTTCTAGGGAAGACAGGGAGATAGCAGTAACTAGCCTCCAACGGGGCAGATTGGACACGAGAGACCTTGATTTTTATTTAATTGGACTAGGAAAGTGAAATGTCATTAAAAGAATCCTAGGAGACAGTGGCACACCCCTTTAATCCCAGCACTTGACGTAAAAGCAGGTGAATCTGAGTTCATTCTCTGCCTGGTTTATATATGAAGTGCCAAGACAGACATAGTGAGACCCTCTCTCAAACAAGCAGCAGCCACCCAGGAGTAGGCTAGGAAAAACATCAGCGCTCTGACACCATCTCTAGACACCCAGATAGCTTTGGCTGGCTTGGGAATAGTTGGAAAGGTTTCTGTTAACCTGTCCTGTGAAGTTCTTACTATAAGTACATGGAGTGTCAGTGTATCTCCTCTTTTTTGTTTTGTTTTGTTTTGTTTTTCGAGACAGGGTTTCTCTGTGTTGCCCTGGCTGTCCTGGAACTTACTCTGTAGACCAGGCTGGCCTCGAACTCAGAAACCCGCCTGCCTCTGCCTCCCAAGTGCTGGGATTAAAGGCGTGTGCCACCACTGCCCGGCGTGTATCTCCTCTTAAAGAGTCTCAAGAACTTACTTTGTGGTACTCTGAAGCAACACCACTAGCTATTTCAGATGGGCCTTCTTTAGCCTTCATGATTGAGATACTCCTTTCCAGAGAAAGCAGCCAGTTCCTATCTCTGATATCCTGGCTACTTGACAGGACCCTCTAGAACATCTCAGTATAGACTTGAACTGCAAGTTGAGTGTGGAACTACTGGACTCAAGACACATGCCCACAGCTATGTCCTAACACAGCTATCTGCTACTTGAAACCAAAACATTCCCAGTCAAATGTACAGCTCCTCTTGGGGACATGATTACCCACTACCTCCACAACAGGAGTGAGAAATCGTTGGCACCAGAAAGGAAGAGTTTGTTCAGAAACTGAGCAAAGCCTGAGTATATGGGTGGGTTGGTTAGTTGGTAGTTTTCTTTTTTTTTCTCCCTCTTTTTCCTCTATAGACCTTTTGTCCCACCCTTTGGCTATGGGTGGCTTAGCCATACATAGAATTACCTCACTGTAGGGCACCTTCCCTTTGGAGAAACTTGTGGAATGCTAATGGCTACATAGGAAGGATGCTTCAGCTTGTGACAAGTGGGGCTGGAATGGGACTGTACTGAACCTTGTCCCCTGAGCTATGTGCTGTGGAGCAGGCATGCATCCCAGCTATTGTGCCTTTACCTGCCTGGCTGAGGCAGCTTATCTCAACAGACTGCAGGATCACAGTGGGAGCCTGAAGAAAGGAAGGTGCCACCACACTCTCAAGTTCAGGCTCACTGCAGGCTTCCCAGGTACCTGCTCCTGGCATGTCACAGGGGCTCTGGGTGTGGCCTGAAGCCTGATGTAAACACCTACTTCAAGCAGCCTGTGCCAGAAAGGCTGAGGTTCCCCCACACCATTGTGCTCCTTGCTTGATTCCTCTCCCCGAGCCTGCTCCCTCAGTCCTACATGGATCCTATGTCTGTCATGTGCTAGCATTGCTGGCCATGGGGAACTGAAGCAGAACCCCATTCCCAACAACATACCACTTTTCCCAGAGTCTCCCTCTGCTTCTTTGGCATAGTTGGGCCCACCATGCATAAAGTGTCACTTCTACAGGCGGCTCCCTCATCTGTTTGCTAGGGACTTTGTAATATCAGCCCCTTTCCCTAACTGGCCGTGAACTCAGGATGATTTCACTCTTTTCCCTTGGCCTTCCCTGCTGTTCTCAGCCTCTTTAGTAAAAAAAAAACACCACACTCTAAGCAAGAAGGATATAGCAGGACTGGCTGTCTTTCCTAGCCCCCCTTTCCACCGATGAAGCCATCTTAGGGAGATAGTTACTTGCTTCCACAGGACTTCTGCTAGAGACTGGGCCCACTCTTGATGGGCATTATGAGGCCTGATGTTCCTAGGGAGGAAAGGGTATGAGAAGTGGACCTGAATTGAATTCTTTAGATGACAGGCACTTGAAGTTCAAAAAACTAAGGGTGGGACCTGGCCCTGTGGTAGAGTCTATGCATACCATGAGTAAGGTCCCGGGTCCCAACCCCAGTACTAGAGGGAAAACACAAAGTACTTAACAGAGTATCTTCTGGGGCCAGCATGGTATGCTAATTCAGTAGGTAAAAGTACTTGCCCCCAAGTCTAATAAACAAATTAAAAATTCATGGGCCTCATATGATAGAAGAAAAGAACCAACTCCCTCACATTATCTTCTGATCTCTACACCTTCATTGTGGCAGGCACACACACAAACACACAGTAAATACATTTATTTTTATTCATCATTGTCTCAGTTTTCTGTTGCTGTGATAAAAACATTGAAGCCAGGCAGTGGTGGCACATGCCTTTAATCCCAGCACTTGGGAGGCAGAGGCAGGATTTCTGAGTTGGAGGCCAGCCTGGTCTACAGAGTGAGTTCCAGGACAGCCAAGGCTATACAGAGAAACCCTGTCTCGGAAAAACTGTAAAAGAAAGTGCTCAATTTGCCTTATGGTGTCAAAGGACTAGAGTTTATGATGGCAGAGGGAATGGCTGTCTGGGAGCTCACATTGTGATCCACAAGCAATAGGCAGAGAGACCCTGCCCCCAGTGAGACCCTTCTTCCTAATAAGGCCATACCCCTAATCCTTCCCAAATAGTCAAACCATCCAGGGACTAAGTGTTTACATATATACATATACATATACACACACACACACCTATGGAGCCCATTCTCATTCAAACCACTACAGTTATTTTAAAATATATTTTTATTTTATATGTATGAGTGTTTTACCTGCATGTATAGGTGTGCATACCATGTGCATATAAGGCCTAAGTAAATTTTTTTTAAGTGCTAACAAGCCTTGAATCCCAACACTGGAGGCAGAGGCAAGTGGATCTCAGTGAGCTTGAAGCCGTTGAGGGCTACATGGTGGAACCCTGCCTTTTAAAAAAGGGAAACTGGATGTTCTTTTGAGTATCTTCACATATGGGGCTCGAGAGATGGCTCAGTTGTTAAAGAGTGCTTGCTACTCACCCAAAGGACCCAGTTCAGTTCCCAGATCCACATGGCAGCTCTTAGCTGTCTGCAACTCCTGTTCCAAGGGATCAGATGCCTTCTGACCTCCACAGACTATAGGCACACCCTGGTATATATACATATAGACAGACAAAAGTACTCACACATATAAAAGAAAAATAAATACATCTTTTAAAATGTTTTTAATGATCTTTATATCAGTAGAACTTATTTTTTTATATTCTTTATTTTTGTTTCTTTGCTTTATTCTTAATTATAAATTCGATTAGTTCACACATCTGGAATTTGTGCCAATTCTTGGTCTCTGTTAATCGTGAAAACACTAGCAAAAATAAAGCCCAATTCAAAGAACTTTGTGGAAGTGGAGTCACAGTAATGGCCACTGGGGATGGAAGACACCAAGGAAGCAAGATACAGCAGGACTTAGGCACGTATGAACTCAGTAGGAGCAGCATGCACAGGGCCAGCATAGGATCAAGCCAGATAATGTCTTGGCATTGAGAGAGGGAAGTCAACCTTATCTCCCATCCCTAACCAAGAAGCCATCTCCAATTGCTCACAAAGAAAAAAACTAGTTTTTGCTAGTGGAGTCTCATTGGGTGTGCAAACCACAGGTAAGCCTCATACCTCATAGTAGCTAGCCAACTCAATGCTGTTGTTCTGTTCTGGTTTGTTTGGTTTCTTTATTTCCCTCTTTGTTTTCTAAAATGAGAGAGAAAAAAGGCATGGAGTTATGGACTGGGAGGAGAACATGGAGAGGAAAACATATTGTATGGGGGAAAATCTGTTTTCAATTAAAAATTAAATAAGTCCAAATCACAGGGCCATCTTCCGAAGTATGAATCCATCAGACGTTTAGATGGATTTGTTTTCCCTCCTACATGAGATACCATCCCCTTTTTGTTTTCAGGTAATTTTTATTTGAAAGCAGTTGCATGAAACCAAAACACACACACACACATTTGGACACAGGCTTTTCCTCAACTTAGTCACAGGTCTAAAAAGTAGACTAGCATTCACTTTAAAGTAGCCTTGTATAAGAACTAACCAACCACAATTTGGAATCATACTAGCCTAAAGTTAGGTCAGTGTTCAACTTTCCAGGATCAACCAAGCTGTCTTGTTTTGTAAGAGTAAATACAGACAGCATCTGCCAATGGGGGGTCTTCAGGTGTTCCTTCAGGCTTAAGATGTATGAATTAATTAAGTGCCAGGATCTTCCTAGCACGTGGCATAATGCTAGGTCTAGAATTCAGTGGATTCTGTACATTTAAGTAGGGGTAAGTTTTGTTGGGTTTTATAATGCTGGCATTGAATACAGAAGACCTGGCTGCTGTGTGCACACATGAAGCCCACAGTGTTATATGACACTTGAGGATTGTCTAAGAAGTGATTAGGGAAAGGACTTGAGAAAACTTGATAGCATGCTCACTTAACAGGTCACCCAAAGTTCTAGACCATTGTTATTCTGTAACTGTGTTAAAGGCCCTTTGCCTATAAGTGTCATTAGAAGAGTCCTTGCCTGGCATGCAGAAGGCCTTTCTTAAGTTTCTAGCACAAGTAAACTAGATTTAGTATAGGTGGTAGAAACAACATTAGTTCATGGTCATGGGTTGCACAGTGAGTTTGAGGCTAGCCTTGTCTTAAAAAGAGTGTTTAATCAAGTTGAGGTAGCATCTCTTCCAGACTACATCCAGA
This sequence comes from Arvicanthis niloticus, assembly GCF_011762505.2. Classification (NCBI taxonomy): domain Eukaryota; kingdom Metazoa; phylum Chordata; class Mammalia; order Rodentia; family Muridae; genus Arvicanthis; species Arvicanthis niloticus. The sequence continues at coordinate 37,303,246 of NC_133432.1, forward strand.
ACTCCAGTTCAGAGATGTCGTTCAGACAGATCCCTTAACACCTTTCTAACCAATTCTTCAGTGTTTGCAGCCCTTACCTGTGTCTGCATGTCTTGCAAGGGAGAGTTTACCCCTTTCCTCCTCCCAGGAATATGACAGATAGGGCATAAAAGATGGATACTTCCTTCTTACAGGTCCCACACTTGATCTGGACTGACCAGAGGCTCCCTTTAGCAGCCAGACTCAGGTCTCAGGCAGCTCAGTTTAGGGAGGAGCCTGACAAGGTGCAGAGGAACCCAGGATGGACTCATGACACTTGTAATACGTTTTTAGCAGCTCCTCTCCATACCCATACCTTGGTGATTTTCTCTGGACATAAGTAGCTTCAATTGTTTCTGAGCACAGCTGTAAATCACGGAAGGTCCCAGGGCCTCTGGTGGAAGTGCCTAAGAGATAAATGAAGTCTGGAACAGCAAAGAGAATGAAGAGCTGGCTCTGGGATACCACTACCATGTTGTGTAGTGAAGGAGAAGGTATATAGGCTAAGGCCCTAAGTATGCACAAGTCCCCTTCAGGCAAGTCACAAGGACCTGGTTTACAGTTACTCCCACCACTCCTTTCACTCTGCCAGGCCAGTGTTCCTCCCAGAGCCCAAGTGAGAGTTCAGACAGCCCTGCTCAGGGTCCAAGATTTAGTGTATATTCCATTATCCGTGAGGTAAAGGGCACTTAACAGCTAAGTAGTGACAGAGAACAAGATTGCTCCTGCTGCTTGATTCTTTTTAAAAATAGATTCAGGGGCTGGAGAAGTAGCTTAAGTCCTTAAGGGCACTGGTTGCTTTTCAGAGGACTCGGGTTCAATTCCCAGCACCCACAAGATAGCTTACAACTGTCTGTAACTCCCAATTCTAGAGATCCTATGTCCTGCTACTGGCCCCTGTTTGCAGGCAAGTAGTGTACAGACATACATTCGGGCAAAATACCCATACACAAAAGTTTAAGAAAAAAAAATTGTGTGAAATGCTATTTGGAATATGGCTATGGAATCATTGCTTCAACTCCAAAGGTAGTCTGAAATCTTAATGTTTCATTAGTCAGTTTTCTTTATTCATTAGTTTGCATATTCGGGTTTGGTTTTGATTTATTTTACTACCTAGGTACCTACTTTGAAACACTGCCTACTGCATTTCAGTTTTGTTTTTCTTTCCTCACAGTTTTTTCCCCTAACTCCATTTTTGTTGGTTTGTTAAAAAGGTTTGTCCAGAGGGGTTGCCTTTATCCGGTTTGACAAACGGTCGGAAGCAGAAGAGGCAATTACCAGTTTCAATGGTCATAAACCCCCAGGTTCCTCTGAGCCCATCACAGTGAAGTTTGCAGCCAATCCCAACCAGAACAAAAACATGGCTCTTCTCTCGCAGCTGTATCACTCGCCTGCTAGGCGGTTTGGAGGCCCTGTGCACCACCAGGCACAGAGATTCAGGTGGGTCCAGAGGTTGATATCCTAGTGGGCTATTCTTAAGTGTGCCATGCTCTTTCAAGCTACATGTAGCCTTCTGTTTTAAGGGGTGTGTGCTCAGAGGAGAAAATACTGGGGAAACTAGGCTGATCCAAGCAAAGTCTTATCTTTCTAATTTTGTCATCACCTCTATTAGAAATCTGTCTATGCACTGAGCATGGTGATTCACACCTGCAGTTCCATCTCTGGAGAGACATAGGCAAAAGGATCAAGAACTGAAGACTACCTTTGACTAGAAAGCAAGCAAAACCTTTTCTCAAGGGAAAGCAAAATGTCTTGTGGTAACCCCTTGATATCAGGGGTTGGGAGAATGGGTTCCAGGACCTCCGCAGGCACCAAATGCAGAGTTGCTCAGCTTTCCTGTAAGATCCTTGCACATCACCTACAGATATCCTCCTGTAGACTGGATGGTTCCTGATACCTAATGCAGTCTTAAGTGCTGTGATGTGTTAAGCACAGACATCATGGGCTGTTTTTTTCCCAGGTAAATTCAGATTGTGATGGGTCATACCTACAGACAGCCCATGGCTGAAGGGGAGCAATCTCATATCCTGAGGCATCATTGTCTTTCTCTTGGGTTGAAAAGGTGGCACCAACTTCACTGGCTGTTAATAGTGCTCTAGTGTGTGGTTCCAGTAATATGGAAATATAATAGTCTTGGCCCTGGACAACAGTAAGAGCACAGCTACTCTTCTAAAGGATGTGGGTTTAATTCTCAGCACCCACATGTTGCATCACAATTATCTGAAACTTGAGTACCAGAAACGCAATTTTGGTTTGTGAGGGCACCAGACACACATATGTTGTGTAGACATACATGCAGAGAAAACACCCATGCACATAAAAATAGATAAATCTATATATTTTTTAAAGTTATGTTAAATAAAATCTTTTGTATCTGAGAAAAGATGGCAGACAACATGTGCTTAGGTAATAATCTGTTTTCTACATTTGATCAGTGACTCTGAAGCAAGCTTTTATCATAAAACTTTCTTGTTAATTTTTTCTTTCCCTTTTACACAGTGTCTAATATACCCCAAAATGGTCTAGAGCTCACTATGTAGCTAATGGGTAAGAATGGCCTCGAGCTGGGCCTCGTGGTGCACGCCTTTAATACCAGTCAAATCTCTGAGTTAAAGGCCAGCCTGGTCTTCTGAGTTCCAGAACTCCTCAGGATTCGTCAAAAACCCCGAAAAACAAACAAAAAAATGACTACAGAAAGAATGTCCTTCAACTTCTGAACCTTCTGCTTTTGCCCTCCAAATGCAAACAGGTCTGCCACTACTGCACCCAGTTTATGCTGTGCTTGGGATGGAGCTTGGGGCTTCATAACTGCTAGGTATGCACTCTGCCAGACTATATCACAGGCTAGTTACATGGTCATATTTATAGCTGAGTGTTAGATGTCTGCTGCTTAAAGACCCTGACCCAAAGAAGAACTAACCGTTTTCCTCAATTCCATTGTCTTCATATTGAAAATGATGTCAGTTGCCAGACTCAGCTAGAACAAAAACAGATCACTAACATAGATGCCAGGATCAGGGTATTACTGCCTTGGGTGCAATGGAAATCCAAATTTAGGTGCCATTTTCTTTGTTATTTTTGTCAGGGCTTGCCTTAGGTGGGTAACAATTTCTTGAGAATTCCCATCTTTGTTTGAAGCAGCAGATCCTGCCATTTCCACATAAGCTGTCTTGGAGAAGGTTATTTTCACCATGTAGCCTTGTAGAGTTCTCAGCATGGCTCTGCTTCCAAAGCTGACCTGCCTCAACCTCCTGTTCTGAAGACAGACTAGGGAGCCATGTGGAAAGAATCAGGCCATTCCACAAGTCTGAAGATGCTGGAGCATTCCCAACTAAGTAGGCAGACAGTTTTATGAAGGAGATGCTCAGGAACAAGACCAGGGGTGCTAGAGGGAAAGAACAGGGTTTGTGTCACAGTCAAGAGGAACAGGAAGAAAGGAAACAGAAGAACAGAAGCCACAGGGAAATAGCAGTGAGGGAGGGAAGGAAGGTCAAGGAAGGAGTTATGAGGAGATGGCAGAAATAAGAAAAGACAGGCTCAGATGGGCAGAAAGCACTGCCCCAGAAGGACACCTGAGTCAGGACAAGATCCTTTCTCCATCAGAGATGATGAAGAGGATCTTAAATGAGAACAGGGAAGGGGAATATTTGTGGTTATCTGAGTCAACGAACTCAGTTCTCAAGTTTTAAGAAGTCCTGCCAACAAGAACAGTTCCTGTGAATGAAGAGTCTGCTGCTAGGCTAGAGATGTGTGTCTGTAATTGCAGCACTGGAAAGACTGAAGCAGGAGAACCTTTAAGATAGTAAAATAATATTCTAGATGTTTTTAATGTACAGTCATCTATGCTGTTCATTAGGGGATTGGTTCTAGAACACCCCTTCAAACCCCTGTCTCACATTCCAGAATCATCCAATGCCCAAGTCCAAATTATAAAATGTTTGCATTGATCTCATACACATCTTCTCTTCAGCTCATTTCTAGATCGCCACATGATTTATACCTAATATGCTATGGTTACCATGGAAACAGATAATATACTATACTGCTCAAGGAATAGTGACCCCAAAAGTCTGTATATGATTAATACAGGTAGAAAATTGTGGGATTTTTTTTGCAAGGAATGTTTATTTATTTATAATTTACTTGATAAACAGTTGTGTCAGTTGCAGATGTGTTTGCTGAAGACATCCTTTGGTTGAAAGAGTGCTTACCTAGCATGTGAAACTCTGGTCCCATTCCTAGCACCACAGAAACTAGGCATGTTAGTACACACTTGCCATTCTATTACTTGGAAGGTAGAGGTAAGAGGACCAGAAGTTGGAGGTTATTCTCAGTTACATATGGAGTCAGAGTCCAGTTATACCTTACCTTAAAAACAAAACAAAACTGAGTGTGCTAGCATATGTGCACTTAGTCCCAATACTCAAAGACAAAGGCAGGTGAATCTCTGAGTTTGAATATTGGGTTCTAGGCCAGCTAAAGCTACATATAGTGATACCCTGTCTCTAAAATCAACAGCATGGGAGCTGGAGAGATGGTTCCATGGTTAAGAAGCTCTTCCAAAAGTCCCAAGTTCAATTCCCACCCCCTACATGGCAGCTCACAACTGTCTGATGCTGTATTCTGATGTGCAGAGTATATGCAGACAACATACCCATATATATAATACATATATGAATAAATCTTTTAAAACAGAAGAAAGAAAAGAAAAAATCAACAATAAAATGAAATGCAAATGGAGAGCCTACAGATCTGTCTGTATCTAGGTCTGCTGTAGTTGCTGTGTAAAAATATAGGTGACTTGGAACTGCAGGCAGCAAGCACCTTTCTAGTTATTGAAAACGAGCTCAGCTTAATATCTCACAGACAGCTGGGTGCCAACCTACCACCCACATCAACAGTACTTTAGTCTTTGTTCTTCGGACTGCCTCTGGACCACAGGCCATCTTGCCACTCTGACGTCCTGCTGCTGGTTATTGAAACCAGTTTTTACAGTTTTTTTTAAAACAAGGCAAATACTATATCTTGGTTCTTTTTTACCACATTGAAACTAGCCCTGAAGCCTTCTTTATCATATTGAAAGTGAAGTATCATGAGGTCCCACAGCCCAGAGTCTGCTATCATTTGGAGCAAATAACAGACTCTGGTTATACTGTGCAGTTGCACAGATGCTTTTTTTTTTTTTCTCAAACATTCTTAAATATGCCTTCTGACCATTTTTTTTCTCATAAAACACCACCAGAGCTCCACTAACACTTTTACTCTTCTCCTTAATCTTACTACTACCACCACGTGTTTTCAACCACATTTTGTTTAATTAACAGTTCACTCTGGCCAGGCATGGTGTACACACCTGTTGTCTTAACACTCCAGAAGCTGAGGCAGGAGGATCATGACTAAGCCAGCATGAACTGTAGACTAAGGTGCCTGTGGTCCAAAAGAAAGAAAAATAGAGTATGGGGAAGAGCCAGGAAGAAGTGTTTGGTGAGGGGGTGGGGGGGGCACTGTGGGGAAAAACTCTTGTGTTGGTTAAGTTGCTAATGGTCCTTTGGCCTTGTTCCTGTCTCCTGAGTTTATAGGCTTCAGTAGCTTAACCTGGCCCTTGTGAGGTGGTTTTAGCCAGCCCAGAGCTAGGGAGACGGAATTCTTGTGCTCTATAGTAACTGTGTTCATACAGCATTGCACACAGCGCTGCAGGACTTTGACCCCTCTGGGAGAAGTATCACAATGAAGAGCTTTAACTCCAACACTTAGGAGGCAGAGGCAGATCTCTGAGTTCAAAGCCAGCCTGGTCTATAGATGAGTTATATCACAGCTAGAGCTAAACTGGGGGGGGGGGGGGGGGGGCAGGGAGAAGAAAAAGAAATAAAGAGGAAGGACTCAATTTGGGGGGAAGCTCCCTCTTTCCCCTACATGGATTCATGTATACACATGCTCACGCACAAAATGCGATGAGCTTCCCTCAAGGAAAGTGACAATGAGTTACTCCCTCAGAGTACTTTCACCTACACTGGAACATATGGAAGAAACTCCCAGAATTTAAGATGTGAGCTGTGGGGTTGAGCTTGTGGCCCAGTACCAGGCCTCAGTTTCTTCCCCGGCCTCACAATTTGGGAAGTAGACAGGGTCTGAGGGAAGTTGGGACAAGAAGATAATAAAGGTGAAATTACCAAAGTACATTATATACATTATGAAGCTGCCACAATAAACATTATTCTTTAAGTTAGTTGACCCACATGGTACCTCAGCCTTGAGCATCTCTAGCTCAGAGGTGCTGGCTGTGTAAGAGGCCCAAGTGTCCTGACATCACTGTATACCAGACCCATCATCTTGGCCCTGTCCATCCTACTTCTTACCCCCGTTGTGCAGGTACACTGCTGGCCTTAACCTTGACCTGAACATGTGCTCTCTGTTTGCTAGGTTCTCCCCTATGGGTGTAGATCACATGAGTGGGATTTCTGGTGTCAATGTCCCCGGCAATGCTTCCTCGGGCTGGTGCATCTTCATCTACAACCTTGGGCAAGACGCCGATGAGGGGATCCTCTGGCAGATGTTTGGCCCCTTTGGTGCAGTTACCAATGTGAAAGTGATTCGTGATTTCAACACCAACAAGTGCAAAGGGTTTGGTTTTGTGACCATGACAAACTATGAAGAAGCTGCAATGGCCATAGCAAGTCTGAACGGCTACCGCCTGGGGGACAAAATTTTACAGGTTTCCTTCAAAACCAACAAGTCCCACAAATAACTCGCTCATGCTTTTTTTCTTTCTTTCTTTTTTTCCTTTTCTTTTTTCTTTTTTTGTACGGAATAGATAATTAAGAGTGAAGAAGTTGAAACTTTTTTGTTAGTGTACAACTCATTTTGCGCCAATTTTCACAAGTGTTTGTCTTAGTCTAAATGAGAAGTGCAAAGGTTTTTATACTCTGGGATGCAACCAACATGTTCAAATGCTTGAAATCCCACAAATGTTAGACCAATTTTAAGTTTCTTAAGTTATTTCCTTTAAAGTATATATTAAACTGAAACCTAAGTAGACTGCATTGACTAACCAGTCACTCTGGATGGTGGTGGAACTGAAGCATGCTTTTACTTCTAAGACTGTCTAACACCTGTTTCATTTGATGTCTCCACAGACTGGATTTAAAACAAAACAAACAAAACCCCCTTTTTTTTTTTTTTTTTTAATTTTATTTCTTAGTTTTAGTTTTTAACCTAAAGATGTTAGACAGATGGGGAGTGTGTTTTTTCTCAACTGCTTCACCATTTTAAGCAATTTCTGCTTTAGTTGACAGGAAATTTGCCCTCCCCAGCATCCCACTGCTGCCCCTGCCCACTCAGTCCCAGTTCGATGATGTTGGGAGCAGCAACAGGGCCCATATTCTGGGCCTCCCACAAGGGGAGGTGGAAGGAGGTTCCACGTGTTGGGCTGAGCCAGGCCGTCCAGAGACACAAAGGTGTTTTGTAAGCCCAGGCACCAATGAGAACGGACCAAAGAGTTTCAGGGCAGCTCCAGTATATTCCAGAGTCAAACCTGAGCTCCAGGCATGCCTGAAGATGCCCCCCACTCCTCTGACATCCTGAGTGTCTGTCCACACATTGCATGCATGGTGCCCACACATCAGATACTGTTCATGCAACTTCCCGAGTTTCCAAGACCATTTAACCTAGCTTGAATGCACAACGATTGCTCTGTTTTTAATGACACAGAAACATTTGAGCATTGTAATTCTCGCATCCCTTCTTGTGAGCACTAGACTTTTTCCAATCTTAGTCAGATTTTTGCTTTGAAATTTTGCTTTTGTATGGACACTCAGCAGAAAAGTACTTCTTGCCAGTTATCTATTAACAAAAACCTTTGATTTGTAGTTTTAAGGATTAACCCTCAAAGTTCTCTTCATAACTGCCTTGACGTTTGGGGTTCTGTTCTGTTAATTTTCTTTTGCTTTTTTGTGTTTTTTGTTTGTTTTTACTTTTGCATTTAAGACCATTAAATTTGATTTTGTTTTGCTCGAGTTTTGTTTTGTTTTTTGTTTTACCTTTTCTTTCTTTTTTGGCTAGGGAAGGGCACAGACAGCCCAGCATTCAGGGAGGAGTCTGTCAGACTTTAAACACTTGCCTCAAGTTTAAAAAGCATTTCTGGAGCTATGGTGTAAGAAATACAGCTATGGATCAATGGTTCTTAACTCGGGAGCTGGTAGGAAAGGTCAGAGGGAAGGTCTTCAGAGCAGATGAGGCCTGACCCCTACAGCCCTCAGGACTGCTCTGATTTTTATTAGTATGTGGAGAGAATGAGAACAGGCTAGTGCAGTTACTGGCAGCTCTTCACTTTGCTGTGAGCCTGGAGTGTATAACAGCAGGCTAGTATTTAGTTCTTGATATCATGGTATGATAGCATTATTTATATATTTGTTTACTTATATATATATACATATAGCTATTTTGTTTCATTCACTTAAGTGGAAAACTGAGCAAAAAGCACAGCCATCTCTAAAGCAGGTCAGTGTGTCAAGAAGCCCTTGTATAATTTGAGGCTGCCTGTTCTCTCCCCCTGCCTCCTTTTCCTGATTTCACTGGAGGGGCTCTTTGCAGTGTTCTCTACCATTGATGAGGTTGCCTCGTGTACTTAGGCTTTGTCCCACCCTAAGTGAGCCAAGTGCTGCTCAGAACCTCACTCCATTCCATAATTCCCAGCCTATAGGACCTGAAACCCAGAAGTAAAGGCTCATATGCCCAAATCTGACCAAAAGGGAGATGGGGGTTCCCTGCTCTGAGGATGCAGAGTGCTCTTCCCTGTGGGACCAGAATGTTCTCTTGTTAAAATAAGCATTTCCAGTTTCTTAGGCCAACATTCTTCTAAGTGAAGGTGGGATTTCCCATCCAACCCTTTCCTGGTTTCTCCTCATTCCTGCAGCCTTAGTATTCCGGAAACGCCTGAAAGGGACTGTGTCTTTAAAGCACCTGGTGCTCAGAGCCAGCACCTCAGTCACTATAACATCCCCACCACCCAAACACCTGTTTAGTCCATAGTAACTGAGAGGAAACAGGGAAATCTCACCAGCTACTAGAGGTCACTTCAAGTTCATTGAAATTCTTTCTGTGTGGTCTCCACTGTCTGGGCAGCATTCTAGATAAAAATCCTAGTCCATTTCTTGATGAGCTTTCTTCGTCTAGAAGAAATTAGCTTTGAAAAGGTATTCCTGAAAGCAATTTTGTTTCTTTGAAAGGACTAGGTGCTGGACCTGGGCTCCTTGGTTCATGACAGCTGGTCAGGCTTGTAGAGAGGGTACATTCCAGAATCCAGACATGAATGTAGCTCAGAGATTAAAGCACTTGTCAAGCATAAGGGAAGCCCTGAGTTCCAGCCCCAGCATTGGAGGAAAAAGTCACAACCCAAGAGAAAGGTTTGTTTTGTTTGGTTTTTTTTTTTTTTTTTAAGCAGAAATTCATCCTGTTTTTATTGAGCAAGTTAAGGGCATTTCTTATGTTGGGAAATCTGATGGAAAAAAATATACCGAGTAGGTAATGTTTATTCATCAGAAATATGGTTTGACCAGTACCAAAGAGGGTTTGACTGAGCTCTCTTGACCTCCTCTGGTAGTGGGTTGTCTGTGGAGTCACCTCCAGCTTCTTCCGACTACTTCTGGTTGGGTTATCTGTTTCTTCTGGAGTGTTTTTTCCCCCCCCCCCCCCCCCCCCCCCCCCCCCCCCCATTGAAACTTCTCTAGGTAATGTGCCAAGCCATCCTGGCTGTGCCTCTGGTCACAGTACTGTGACTGTATTCCCCCCTTTTCCCCATACTCTGATCAGCTACCATCTTCCTTGACTACCTGAGAACCAGACTTCCCTTGGAGTGTGGGATGTGATGCCACTATACTGAATGGGTTCTGTCTCCCTTGAAGTTGCCTTAACCTTTTAGTGGCAGTAATTAGTTAAGGAACTCCTCCTACACAACTTCAGACTGGACCTCCTGGTATAAGGAGTTAAAACTGGAGTCTCTGAGCTGGCATTTAAGGAGAACCCTGCTGGGGCAGAGAAATAAATGAGCCTTCAAGACAATGGCAGTTACCTATCTGGGGTTGCCTCCAAATAATAGCCATTTGTCTATAAAGTAATGTGTTGAAAGGATGTGACCTACTCCAGTTAGGTTTTAGATTTGGAAATCAAAGTTGAAATAACTCAGCTCTTCCAGTTAGCATGTTTCAGCAAGATTTTTATCTCTTTATGCTTTTATCTCTTGATGCCAGCTTTTCTATCTTGGGTGAAAGAATATGAGTATGCTGAAAGGGCCTCTGCCTCCTCCATCCCCAGCACCTTATCCCTTCCTGTCTTCCCAGGAACTGCCTCACCTACTGGGACTTGAGGTAGTTCCTGGGGAGGGACCCCTGGGGTTCATCATACTGAAGGGGTCAGGAATCTTGTTTCCAAACTTTCCTCGAGTACCCCAAAGTCATGAATGCTTACTGTTGAGTGTGGCATTGATGACTTGACACATTCTTAGGGGAGCAACAGAGCATGCGTTTCCATCCTGAATAAGGACCCTCCACCCCACCCCGACCTTTAATAATGATTGTATTACATTTTCCCATAACCTTTTGCTGATGTGGTTCAATTTCTTTTTCTCAGTCATGAAAATATTTATTTATTTATTTATTTATTTATTTATTTATTTATTTATTTATTGCTTGTGAGTCACCAGCTGCCAACTATTTGCATTAGGCTGGTGGAGACTTTGAGAGGACTGTGCTTTTTTGTTCCCCTCCCCCAGAAAGAAGGCTGGTTGGTTGGTTTGGACCACCTCTCTTCCCACATGCTGTTTCCCTCACAATGGCTTACTTTGGGGGAGGGGAGGGCTTCTACCATCTGATTCCCATGTTGTACACTAGATGGCTAGACATTTTTGTATATTAGTGTGTTTTAAGTTATTGATTTGTTTTATATGAAATAATTTATTTTTCAGGTACCATTTTTTTTTTTCATTTTAACTTTGTTTTTACATGGGTTTGTTTTCAATAAAGTCTGACATTGCTGTCCAAAGTCAACAATAAAGTGAATCCCATTGTGTTCTTTTGAGGATGTTTATGTAACTAGCCTTTTAAAGTAATTTTCAGAAAAAGAAAGGTGGGGAACAAAAACCCTTACCTGTTTTCCTTCTCCGATTGCCTTTTTCCCCACTACTTTAAATCCTTGTGAATAAATGTTCTTCAGTGTTTTAGGAAGAAAAAAAAGCAAACCTAGATTTTGATAATCCAGAAGATTTCAGATTAATGAAGCTTTGAAAGAACCATTTTTCGAAATTTCAGTGACGTGTGAATATTTTTTGTCAATGGCTTTCTCAAAGAGAATGAAACTTTTGCACCATTTTCAGAGTTTTTATAGAGATGCCAAATTGATATATTTACATGTAATGGAAACATAAAAAAAGTTTTATTAAACAATTGTTCATAGCTGTGTAGACATTTTAATTCAGCTTCCAAAACTCTTCAAAGTCGTATTTTGAAGATACGGGGTGTTAACTGACGATTCCAAACCAGTCAGTTGTCTGAATACTCAGTTCCTTCCGCAGGTGTCAGGTTTGTGTTAAACATTCTGTTACTGCTGACTGGAATTCTGTGATATTTTGGTAATAAATGAAGTGGGATCATTGAGATGTGACGGTGTAGGGGTGATCGTCTGTGTCAACTTTCCAAAGTCGGATAAAGTACCAGGTGACTTCTTCCCTCAGTGTGCCAGGACCTGGCCGCAGCCTTGACCTAGCCCGTGGACAGCCCAGGTATGCTGTGTATCTGTCTCCCTCAAGACCCTCCGATTTCTGTCCAGATGTTTCTTCCTCATGGAGGAGCCCCAGAGGCTTGGATGGTGGACACCTTCCCCTTCCTTGGGTTGGATTGTAACACAGCCACATTTGAGCCACAGGGATGAAATGGGACTGTTTCAAGTATAACTGTCCATCTTACTGTGTAATTAGGAGCACGGGAACTCATGTGGACTGGGAATGTGATACTTTGGATAGAATGTCTGTCTAGCATGCACTAAGTAAGCCCTGACCTCCATTCCCTGGTGCCACAGAGAGCAAGCCTGGTAGTGTGTGCTTGTAGTCCAGATGCTTGAGAGAAGGGACAGAGAGACCTGTAGTATAGTCAAAGTCAGCAGCCTTGACTATGGAGCACATTCGAGACCGGCTTGGGATACAAAAGGCCTTATTACCTCCAATCCTTCCAAAAAGGGGGTTAGGAGTGCTCCCAGGAAATAATGATCTGGGTCTGGAAAGCAAACTGTAGCTTGGAGACCTGGAAGGAAAACTCAGAAAAGCTTGTTAAAGGCCCTCCTATTTGAACAAACTTGGGAAAAGATTGGGTGAGTTTGTGTGGAAAGTTAGTTTGGTAGAATATACATGGAAGCCACCTTATTAAGGCAGGCCTTTTGGAGAGAGGCCTTATGATTCAACAGTGAACTACACACCCTTAGTCCTGGCCAAATGGTTGGCTATAAACAAGTGTAGAGAGGCTGGGAAATGCCACCAAGGGACTAGGCTTTAGAAAGGCTACAGGTTTATTATCACATATACAGGGGACTGTCTGATTAAACAGGATGCGTGGGATCAAAGAAAATACCAGGGCACCTGAGAAAGTACCTCAATGACCCAAAACCATAGAAGAATCTACTCCCACAAGTTGTCCTCTGAGAGACAAGTGTGCATGATCATACCCAAATTGGATTTAAAAATTAAACTTCAAGTGACTTTCAGCCAGGCATAGTGACATGTGCCATTAATCCTAGCATTTAGGAGGCAGAAACAAGCAATCTCCCATAAGCCAGGCATGGTTCCAGGCACCCAGGGCTACATAGACCATCTCACAAAAAGGGAATAGGAAATTTGTGAGTTAAAGCTAGTCCTGCATAACTGGTTCAGGTCAGGCAGGGCTATATAGCAAAACTTTGGCTTCATAATAAGAAGCCCTATGCTGAGGTACAGATGGTAGCTTCTCAACAACTTTGGGTTCTGGTCAGTCAAGTGAAGAAGTAAACTCGAGGGTGTCCATGTGCTGCCCTTCAGGCAGGAAGGAACCATAAGCCATCAGGTGCAGAGAACAGATGTGCAGAAATGGAAAGGTTCGAGAAATTAAATTCTTCAGAGTGCCTGGCTGTGGGATACATGGTCCTGGTTGACATGGTCATTTCATGGCCTTGAAACTAGTTCCAAATTAGGTTTGTGTTGTGAAGTCATCTTTAAAAATTCAGGGTAGGAGTAGTGCATGCAAGTGAGTGTCATGGGACAGGTGAAGGTCATAGGACAATGCGTAGGATTAGGTTCTCTTCCACCATGTGGGTCCCAGAGGCTGGTCCCTGGAATTGAACTCAAGTGGCATTTCTGCACTCCCATACATTTTTCTTCCCTTCCATGGTTAGATAAGCCTAAGGCCTTCTGCTCTCTCCCAGTGAGTCACCACACCCTTATTTGTTTTCATGTAACCAACAATGGATGGCTTTATGTCCTTAGTGGCTCAAAACACCCATTTATCATTGCCTGGTTCCATGAGATGTCTGTCTGGGAACTGGATTCTGCAACCTGTACACCAAAATTAGAACAAGGATGAGAGGTTAGCAAGGTCCCTGCTCAAGAATGAAATAGAAATTCATGAGGACTTCTATAATGCAAAGTGAATGTAGCATTAGATATATTATAAACATAATTTTCTATTTTTATTAGGCTTTTTATGTTATGAGCATTCTGCATGCATGCATGTCTTTGTACCACATGTATGCCCAGTGACCATAGATGCCAGAAGAAGATGTCAGACCTCTTGGAGTCAGGGAATTGAAGATTGTTGTAAAGTACTGTGTGGGTGCTGAGAGCTGAATCTGAGCCCACTGCAAGACCAACAAGTACTCTTAGCCCACGAGCCGTCTCTCCCACCCAGTAAGCTTAACGCTTGGTTCAGAATGTGTCACAGTGTAGTTTAAGGAGAATAGGGTTGACAAGACAGCTCAGTGCCTAAAGGTACTTGACGCCTGGCCTCGACCTGAGTTCCATCTCGAGGAGACATGTGCAAAGTGTGAACCATCCCCTGCAAATTGTCATCTCATTTCCACTCGAAGACAAAATACAATGTTATTCTAAATGTTTTTTTAGATCTACGTAGATGTTTTGCCCACATGTGTTTATGCACACCATTTATCTGCCTGATGCTTACAGAGGCCAGAAGAAAGCATCAGAATCCCCTGGGACTCAAATTGCAAATTGTGAGCTACTTTGTGGGTTCTGGGAATGAAACTTTGGTCCTCTGGATGAGGAACAAGTACTCTTAACCACTAAACCATCTCTGCAGCCCCAGTTTTAAAAGTTTAATGGGAATATAACCACCTTATGAAATTATGGGAATGACCAGAGAGCCATTTATGATATTACATACCATAGAAGGCCATGGGTCCTACACATTTGGCTTATTGAAATAAAGTAGAATGCAAATGAATGCAAGAGTCTTGGAGTCCACTCATAAAGCATTGGTTTCCCTGTTGGTATAACAAGAGGTTAACTTGTTTTTAATACCTTCACATAACACAAATCGTGGGCTAGCAAGATGTTCAGAGGGAAATGGCACTACAGATGACGACCTGAGTTTGAGTCCCAAAACCTGCATGGTAAAAGAGAGCCAACTCTACAAAGTTGTCCACTGACATCCAAGCACTTAGAATGCAGCACTTAAGAAGCTAAGACGGTTTTATGAATGGTCATTAAATTGCTCTTGCAACTTTGAAATTCTGCAAAGCCAATGTGGGATTCACTACTGTAATTGTAGTACTTGGGAGGCTGAAGCAGAAGGATAGCTTCAAGTTCAACCCCTAGCCTGGGCTAGTAACAAATTCTGTAAGTCTCTAGCTTTAAGGAAAAAACATTTTTTAAATGGGGCCGGTGAAATAGTTCAGTACAAAAGGCAAGCTAAGCTTTGATTGCTTGGGTTGTCTTCTGACCTTTGCAGATACACTGAGGGACATGTGTACCTTCTACATACAGAGACAAACAGAAGGAATGGGAGGTAAATAAACACACAGGAGGAAGGAGGTAAATAAATGTAATAAATGTAAATAGGTTTTAGGGGTGGAGCTCAGTCTTATGTTGATCTGACATGCATGAAGCCCTGAAACCCATTGGTCTTAGTGATAGATACCTATAATAACAGCACTTAGAATGTAGAGGGAGGAGGGTCAAAAGTTCAAGGTCATCCTCAGTTATATCTTGAGGCCACAGAAACAGAAGCACAAACTTAAAAGTAGGAAAATGGTGAGCATGGTGGCGCATGCCTTTAATTCTTGCACTAGGAAGTTTATAGACAGCCTGGTCTACAAAGTGAGTTCCAAGCCAGCAAGAGCTACATTGTAAGAACTTGGGTTGACTTTTGGTTTTTGTTGTTGTTGTTTTAAGTTGAGGAAAAACTTATCATCACCCACCTACTCTTTGTAAAGTTTACCCCAGTATAGTCATCCTCTAAAAGGATCTATATTCATCTCTCTCCCCAAGTGTTGCTGTTCTGGTTAAAGTTTAATCAATGGCTCTCCAAGTAAACCCCAAAACATCTGACTTGTAGTGTTTGCTATTTCCTGTGGTATAAGTACACCCACTGTTAACAGGACATCATCAAAGCTGACATTGGTAACAGATGGACAGTACACAACATGGTGCTTCCAGAATGTAGATCCAGTATGTGGTACTTTGGCTGCATAGAAAGTACAAGGCTAGTCTGAGCTGCATGAGACCTTGCTTCAAAATTAGAGGTGGGGGTAGGAGAAAGGACAGGGAGAGGGGGACAGAGAAGGAGGAGGAAGGGACAGAGGGACGGAGAGAGGGAGGGCAAGAAACAATACAATAGACAGTCATGCATCCCTGATGCAGGTGCATCTTGCATCACTGGACATCAGTGGAATGTGTCTGAGGGGAGATGAAACTTTTGTTGCTATACTAGAGGATCTGAGTCCAGTTCCCACATCAGATGGCTCATAACTACCTGCAATTCCAGTTGCCATGCATCTGTTGCCCCCTTCCAACCTCTGGGTACCTACATGAATGTTGCGAACACACACATAACTTTTAAAAAGGTAGGCGTACTGGCACATGCCTTTTGTCCCAGCACTTGAGAGGCAGAGGCAGGCCGATCTCTGAATTAGAAGCCAGCCTAGTCTACAAAGTGAGTTCCAGGACAGCCAAAGCTATGTAGAGAAACCCTGTCTTGAAAAAAACAAAACGAAAAACAAACAAAAAAAGGAATTGCCCGGTGGTTAAGACCATTGTTTGTTCTTCCCGAGGTCTTGTGTTCAATTCCCAGCAAACTTGTGATGACTTACAACCATCTATTCTGGGATCTGATGCCCTCTTCTGGCATGTAGGTGTACATACAGATAGAGTACTCATTTACATAAAATAAATAAATACATAAATCTTTTAAGATTTAGAAAAAACAAAAGGTGCTGTAAACCAATGCCATCCTGCTTGGCCTCTCAGTGCAAAGCCAAGAAGCTTGTGTGGTGGGTTGCACCGAGGTAATAATAATTGGATGATGAGGTAGGAAGATTGACTTAGGGAAATTGACTTAAGCTTGAGGACAGCCTGGGCTTTATAGTAAGGTCCTGTGTCATAAACAGAAAGACAATACAATCAAGAAAGGAAGAAAACATGATAGATTAGGTTTAATGAGCTTTGGTAGGAGTGAGGAATGAGATCTCGTGGTATTTTGTTACCCTTGACTGTAAACAACTTCAAGGGCTAAATAATATGTTGTAAGAGTATGAAGTGATGCTTTGAGAGTTTTTGTTAGTTTTATGTTAATGTAATCTATTTGATCCTACAACTCCATATTAAATATTGTCTGTGTTTAAAAACTGCCTTCAGAATTCCAGAACATTTGCCCTTTGACTCAATAGTCAACACAAGTTGGATCCAGAACACTTAATGTGAGGTGAAATCTCAACACATTGAAATCTGGTATCTATCTCACTACTCAATCCAAACCCTGCTGGCTCATCGCCCCAAGGACTTCGTGTGTGTGTGTGTGTGTGTGTGTGTGTGTGTGTGTGTGTGTGTGTGTGTGTGCGTGCTTACTAGTGTGCATGCAAGATTCTGTGGATGAATGCTGAGGTTGGAGATCAATGATTATGTTTCCCTCAATGGCTCTCCACCCACTCCTAAGACTTGTCATTTTTGTATGTAAGTGTGTGTGTATATCTCTGTGAATGAAAGCCATGTATGTGCCATGCAGTGGCCAGAAAGTTACAGCTAGTTGGACTGCCTAATATGGGTGCTGGGAATCCAACTGAGGTCCTCTGGAAGAACAAGTGTTTATTCTCTTAACCACTGAACCATCTCTCCAGGCCTTCACTTTGTATTTTGAAACAGCCTAAAGCTCCACAATTCAGTTGTGCTGGCCGGCCGGCCGGCAAGTCCCAGGGATCTTTGTGTCTCCAACTCCCCAGAGCTTAGATTACAGATCTATCCAGTTTTTATGTTGGTGCTGGGGATCTAAAGTCAGATCCTCATACTTTTAGGGCAACTACTTTATAAACTTAGCCATCTTCTCAGGGGCTCTATAATGCAAATACAAAGGGCAATGGAGTTCTGGCCGTGTTAGATATCTGCCTTCTTTAAGGTCTTTTAGGTACCCTTTCAATATATTGGACAATCCTGTCCAGTCTCCCAGGGTTCTACTACTTTATGATGTTTGTTCGTTTTTGTTTTGTTTTCTGTTTTGTTTGTTCTTTTTTTTTTTTTTTTTTTTTTTTTTTTTTTTTGAGATACTGTCACATGTATCTCAGGCTAGCTTTATTGCTTGCTTTTATATTGCTATGACCAAGGCAACTTATAAGAGTTTAGTTGAGCTTATGGTTCCAGAGGGTTAGAGTCCATGATGGCATAATGACAGGAACATCTGTGATCTTACATTTTGAACTACAAGCAGAAGGCAGAGAATACTGAAGAAGGTATAAGATGCCATCTTTTCCCACCATGTGGATGGTAGATGGTACCATAGATAGTACAAGGCTTTTAAAGTTTCAAGACTGCCCCCAGTGACACCTCCAACAAGACTTCAGATTCTTCCCAAACAATTCTATTAACTAGGGACTAGGTATTCAAATGTGTGCGTCATGGCTAGAGAGATAGCTCAGCAGTTAATATTATAACACTGTCGGCTCTTGTAGAAGGCCTGAGTTCAATTCCCAGCATCTGTATGGCAGATAACAACTACCTGTAACTCCAGTTCCAGAGGGGCTAGTGCCCTCTTCTGACCTCTGTGAGCACCAGGCATGCACATGGTACACAGATATACATGCCATTAAAATATTCATACACAGAATAAAATAAACATGAACCTATGAGAGCCATTCTCATTCAGGTCACTACACTAGCCTTGAACTAGCTTTGAAAAGAAATAACATTAAGTCTAAATCTTCGCCGGGCGGTGGTGGCGCACGCCTTTAATCCCAGCACTTGGGAGGCAGAGGCAGGCCGATTTCTGAGTTCGAGGCCAGCCTGGTCTACAGAGTGAGTTCCAGGACAGCCAGGGCTACACAGAGAAACCCTGTCTCGAAAAACCAAAAAAAAAAAAAAAAAAAAGTCTAAATCTTCCTACCTTTCAAGTTCTGGGTATATACCACTCTTACAGGTATATACCACTCTGCCCATCTTTCTTCCAATTTGAGTTCCCCATTGACACATCCCTAGTCCAAGTCTACAGTTCTGAATACAACTGAGATGCTGTATTTTCAGCAGGGGATGTAAGTGCGAGTCGGTAGTCTCAGCACTTGGGAGGCTGAGGCATTCGAATAGTGAGTTTGAGGTGAGCCTGGGCTACATAGTTTCAGCTTTCTCAGCCTCTTCCCAAACTTCCAAAAGAAGCTGTATTAGAAGCCCAGACTTTTAACAAACTTTTACTCACTACCCCTGTGCTCTTCTAGTCTGACACTGGAACAAGACTATGTGCTAGTTAGCGTTTTGCCAACTTGACACAAGCTAATGGGGAGAGGAAACTTCTGTAGTATTAATAATAACTTAATAAATCCCTGTGCAGGGTTCCTTCCCACCGTAGACCATTTATGTTCCCGAATGAAAGAAACACACACAGCCTTTATATTTAATACACTTAATAAACAGCACAATAGATGGGCAACCGCCTAACCTTCATGCTGTTGGTATCTACCTTCCACAATAACTTCGAGTTACTTCTAAAACTAATTTCAGTGTTCAATCTTGGCTGCACTGGACCCGATTGAGCAGCCCTCTGGGCCCAGTTCTCTTGGCCCTTTTACATGGCTGCTCTGATTCTCCGTTCTTCTCCCATGGCCTCTCTCCTCTCTCCTCTCCTGTACACTCTCCTAAGCATAGTGGCTCCCTCTTCTCCCACTTCTGCACCTCTCCTACCTCCTGCTTCCTTAGGCTCCCAAGCTGAGGGACCCTAAATCCTGCTTCTCTCTCCTCCTCAGCTATTGGCTGCTGACATCTCTATTGACCAATCAGAATCAACTGGGGACAGGTTCCTAGAAGATACTGCTGACTTCAAATCTTGGAGGCCAGCACTTAGCATTAGAATAAAGCAGCACTAGGCCGACTTACTACAAATCTCAACTGAGAAAATGCCTCCATCAGACTTGCCTATAGGGAAGTCTGTAGATCATTTCTTGGTGATGGATGTCGGGAGGGTCCAATGCATTGTGGGTGGCACAGTTCCAGATTGTAAAAGGAAGGTAGTTGAACAAGCCTTGGGAGTGAGCCAGTAAGCAGTGTTCCTCTTTGGTCTCTCAGTTCCTGCCTCCAGTTGCTGTTCTGATGCCTCATGATGCAGTGTGGCCTGAGAACTGTAAGATGAAATAAAACCTTTCCTCCCCCAAGTCACTTTTGACCAGTGTTTTATCACAACAATACCAAGCAAACTAGGACAAACTATCTCACAAAAAACCTGAGTAGAAGCCTTTCCCACTTTCTCCTGAAAGTGGGATTCCTGAGAGACAAATGTGTCTAGCCACAAAGGCTGGGAGTATATGTTCCCTAGTGTCAATTTGCCCCTTCTTCATTATTTTGTTTTGTAAATTCATTAGTAGTTAATAGAGCTGGCAAGATGGCTCAATGGGTAAAGGTGCTTCCCATCAAGCCTGACAATATGAATTGAATCCCTGGAACATACATGGTGGGAAAAGAGACCTGATTCTCAGAAGCTGTTCTCTGACATACATGCATGCATACATACACACACACACACACACGCATATGCATGCATGCACAAGAGAAAGAGAGAGAGGAGAGAGAGAGAGAGAGAGAGAGAGAGAGAGAGAGAGAGAGAGGAGATAAAGAAAAAATGTGATGAGTACCATCAGGCTGGAGAGCTCAGCTGTTCTTCCGGAGAACCCTCAGTAGATTTCCAGCACCCCCAGTGAGGTTTACAGGGGTCAGAAACTCCAATCTCAGAGGATCAATACCCTTTTCTAGCCTCCACAGGCACTTCATGTATGTGGTACACATAGAAACAAGCAGGCAAAACACCCATACACATCAAATAAAAATGTTTTTTAAAAAAGAGTTTGATCTTTGATAATTCACATTTATAAATACTACACAAACTGAATGTGGTGAAGAATCCCAGCACTGGCCAGACTGACATAAGAATTAGAAGTTTGAGATCTATATACATAGGCTACATAAGACCCTGCCTTTGGGGAGGGAAATGTGCAGGAGCTTCTGTAAGACAGGTTAACAAATGAAACCAAATGATTGTGTCCTACAAGATACTAAATTGTGTGTGTGTGTGTGTGTGTGTGTGTGTGTGTGTGTATGTGTATGTATGTGTATGTATGTACGTATGATGTCATTAAGAATGGAACCCAGGCTGGGCAGTGGTGGCACACGCCTTTAATCCCAGCACTTGGGAGGCAGAGGCAGGCAGATTTCTGAGTTCGAGGCCAGCCTGGTCTACAGAGTGAGTTCCAGGATAGCCAGGACTACACAGACAAACCCTGTCTTGAAAAAACAAAAAAACAAAAAAAAAAAAGAGAATGGAACCCAGGCCCTCTTGGTTCTCTGGTGGATTCTAGGCCTATACATTCCAGCCAATTCCTTGTGCCATCCAGGAGTGCACTCTGTCACTGTGCTGTGTCCCCAACATGTTTTTTTTTCTTTTTGTCTGTTTTATGTTTTCAAATATGTGTTTTCTTAGTGTTTTTAAGAATAATCTAATACACAAGACTGTTGCTGTCTCAAATGTTTAAGGCTTAGTATCTTAGGAATTGACCATCTTCTAGTGATATAATCTCATAGTGAGATAGTCGCTGGTCCTATCTTTAATTTTCTGCAGTGAAAGCTGCCTCTGTTAAGGGATGAACTTTCCTAAGTGCATGCTTTTTTATAGCTTCCATAGGACAGGGGCATTCCTCATGGGATAGTCTCCCTCATGTTCACAGCCACAAATAGCATGGTCACTTTACAGTACTTTTGCTTGTTGCCCATATTTTCTAAACCCAAAATAGCATGGAAGTGCCAAAATAACAAAGAGCTGTGCTTCTTCAAAGCAAGATGTGCCCATTTGCATTGAACTAATGGGGGACTAACCCTCAGTCAGCCAGTGTTAATTTTCCTTTTCTTTTCTGGGCCAGAACTAACAGGTCTCTTCTTACATCACTTATAAGAAGAGGTTAGAAATTTCTTTCTCTTAGAGCAACCTGCTTGCTGGTTGGACAAGACATTGTCAGTCTTTCATTGTCAACTACATCTAGAGTTAACCAGTCGTGGTTAGTTTCCAACTAAATATATTTTGGTAGTTCACCCACCTACATGCCTGTCTCTAACATTGTTCTGTCTCAGAGTGGAGATGTGACTCATTTGGTAGGCTGCTTGTTTAGCATGCACAATGTTCCATCCCCTGCAGTGTGCATAAACTTTGCATCGTGGTGCACAACTGTGATCAGTAACACTTGGTAGGTGGAGGCAGGAGGATCAGAAGTTCGAGGTCTTCAACTACATAATAAATTGGAGGCCAGCCTGGAGAGTCTATGCACATTTTTATAAATTTTTATTTTATGTGTATGACTTGTTGGACTACATGCGATCTTCAAAAAGAAAAAAAAAATCAAACAAAATAACAACAAAAAAAGAAACCCGCCGGGCGGTGGTGGCGCACGCCTTTAATCCCAGCACTTGGGAGGCAGAGGCAGGCGGATTTCTGAGTTCGAGGCCAGCCTGGTCTACAGAGCTCCAGGACAGCCAGGGCTACACAGAGAAACCCTGTCTCCAAAAAAAAAAAAAAAAAAAAAAAAAAGAAAGAAAGAAAAAGAAAAGAAACCCACCATTGAGATGTGACCTATCCCAATTCTGTACTGAATCCTCCCCAATAGGCCTTTTTGTAGTCTTCTTAATCTTATGTGTATAGGTAGTTTTGTAGCAGGTATGTCTATCCACCACATGCATGCCTGGTGTCCTTGGAAGTCAAAAGAGGGCATCGGATCCCCTGAATCTGGAGTTATAGGCAGTTGTGAGCCACCATGTGGGTGCTGAGAACGAACCCGAATCCTCTACCAGAGCAGCCACTGCTCTTAACTGCGGAGCCATCTCTCCAGTCCCTTTCGTAGTTCCTACCCTACCACGGATGGTCTCACACAAAAATGCCTTCTTCCCTGCGCATCAACCAGAGGCTTAACTATCCTAAACTCTGCCCCCTACCAGACTGGATCGCAGAATTCTTGGTGTCCTGAACCAAGCTTGTCCATTTTCAGGCCCTACCTCATCACAAAAGACCAATCGCGTTTCTTTCTCTTCTACCGCCTCCCCTCCCCCTGGGTTTTCCTAGGCTGGTGCTTCTCTAGGCCGTCGCCGCTGATGACGCGATCGATGAGCGACGCAGGAAGGTCACACGGGCTCTTCCAACATGGCGGCGGCAGCTCTGCGGGGCGGCTGGTGCCGCTGTCCGCGGGTGAGCAGACTCGTGGGACTGGTAGGGCAGAAATAAGGGGTCTGGACGCTCGGCTTTTAAGACCTCCTTCTCTTCAGTCCCTGATCTCTCTTGGTTTTTTTTCTATGGGTTCCACGGTTGGGTTAGGGTTCGATCATTGGGTCAGCCGAGGCTTGGGAAAGTAACAAGAAGGCCTTAGGGCGGGAACTGATTCCCCCACCGCATCTTCCCCGCATCCAGCGGCAATGCGCGAAGCTGCCCGGGAACTGGTCACCTCTCACCTATGGATCTGTTCCCACGTGCACGAGGGAGTCCATGGTTTCTGGGGAGACGATGCCCCATTGAGAAAACTGCTTGCTCCCCCCCCCCCCCCCCCCTTTAAAGTGACATTCACAGTTCGCGTTTAAATGTCAAGTTCTCTGCGGAGAGTGTTTCTTAAATCGCCACTCCGAATGATTAGCGTGGAAGTGCAGGAAATAATTCATCCTCTGGATAAGACCTAGAATTCTTGCCTTAGGTCAATGGCCTGTTAGACACACTCAGAATATAGTTCTTTATATTGCTATTGTTTAACCCAGTCTCATTAGGTTAAGGAATCTGAAACTCAAAGATTAAGCAATCTGCTCATAGCCCCGGAGCTAGTTAGGTTGCTGATCTGGTCTAAAGCCCAGATCAGTATGATTCTACGGCCCAATTAGGAGGAAGGAAAATGTAAAACAAGTTATTTATACTCTCAAGAGCAACATTTCATTAACTGTAGCCATACTGGTATGCATTTGGACCTTGAGGGCTTGTTTGGAGGACCTACCTGGGAAGAGCAGGTATATGCTTGACCAAAAAAAGGTCATCCTCTTTGACCAAGTGTGCAACTTTGGGAAGAACACACATGTAAGGGAGGAAGGGGGAAAAATGAGACTCACCAGCTAGATCATCCGAATCAACCCTGACAGTGGGGTGACAAATGTTAAAACCTGATCCTCTTCACTTCTGAACCTGTGTGATTTGGGGATGTTACCAGTAATTACACAACTAGGAAAAAGTGGAGAAGAAAATTTTGTAAAATGACAAGTTCTTCTGGTAGGTCATTCCATTTCACTGTAGCCATGCTGGACTCAGCTGCAGACAACTACAAATTTATCATTTGGTCGGCTCAAAAAAGGTCTTTCTCATGTGGTTACCTGTATTTTGGCCCAGAGGGTCTCTGCATTTAGAACCTTTGACCAGGACATTACAGGGCTATTCCATAGTTTTCCCCACACCAAAAAGTTACTTGTTTGTCTCTGAAAGTTCTCATCTGTACTTGTTGGAGATAGGCAAAAGTGGAGTGGGCTTCAGTAAAGGTTGGGTTATACTGTTAGTTTATACTGCTTTCATGGTTTCCTGGTACCCACCCACGTTCTCCCCAGCTCCAGGTGTGGGACTAGGTCCTAGAGCTGCAGATACAACCTATTCTCTTTCTACCTAATTACAGTGGCTTCTCAGATTTTACAAAGATTGCATATTAGCTTTCAACAGGATTGAAGTTAAGGTCAGCAAATGACTCATGGTGACCCTCAGAGTTAACCTCTTTTCTGAATGGATCTTTCTCTTTTTCTTAACCAATTAGAGGTGCCTAGGCAACGGAATCCAGTTTCTCTTCAGCCACAACCTACCCCATGGTTCAAGCTACCAGATAAGCCAGCCGGGAAGAGAGCTGACACTGGTGAGTGACCCAGGATTCCAAAAAGTAGACCCAACAGAGGCCTGGAAAAAAAAAAAAAAAACCTCATGCCATCACAGTCACTTCAGGGAGGGTTGTGTGTTTAGGGCCTTCAGAATTACAGAGAGCAGCAGACCTTGTTTCTGGATGTCCTGGGACATGCTTGGTCAGCCTCTTGTTTTCTTTTGCCAGCAACAAGGTACTTTTACTTCATAGAGTAACACATCCACTTAGCTGGGATGGCTAGAAAAGGCGTCCTTTATCAAATTACATTCTCCCTCTCTGGCTTCTGTCTGTTTCTCTAAGCCTGGGTGTTTAAGTATGAGAATAGAAGTCACTTCATCATGCCTTGGGTCTCATTGTGTTTTGGTCACTACTCTTCAACCATGCTCTGTAAGTGTGTCAGTGACTGAGTCCTCAAGTATGCATGCTGGCCAGAGCCTCTTCTCAGCTTCTTCTTGATCTTTTCCTGCAGCCAATCTAGGAGTGGGATAGTTCCCCTTGATTCCTTCCTCCCTGATGCTTTCCCTTGTGGACTGATAAGACCTAGGGAGGCAAGTCTGCCTTCAACCGAGGTAACAAGCCTAACATGCATCAGCTACACATGGCCACTCCCATTGACTTTTTCTTCATTTTAAAGATAAGAGTTTTTATACAGAGCCAGCCTCTGTATAGCTGAGGATCCCCTGGTCCTCTTTCTCCCATCTCCTAAGTGCTGCAGTTTCAGGTGTGTACTACCTACAGTTTTCTGAGTCTGTGAATGTGTGTGGGTCTGTGTTTGAATGTTTGTGAGTGTGAGTTGGTGCCTTGTTTTGGTATCTTCCTTTTGACAGACTCTATCTTTTAGAGCAGTTTTAGCTTCACAGGGAAATTAAAAAGGGTGGGGATGTGGCTCAATGGCTAGAGTGCTTTCCTAGCATATATAAAGTCTTAGGTTCTATAACCAACACAGCATATATTAGACACACTGGTACACAATTTCCATTCCGGCATTCTGAAAGTAGAAGCAAGAGGATCAAGAATTCATGGTCAGCCTTAGCTACTTAGCAAGTTAGAGGCCAATCTAGGCTACATGAATTCCTGTAAATGATAAATAGATTAGATTAGGCATCATGGTGCATGTTTTCAATCCTAACACTCAGGACAGTAGAGAGGGGTGGAGCTCTAAGCTACCCTGGTCTGGTCTATATAGAGAGTTCCAGCATAGCCAGTGCTTCATAATGAGACCTTATCTCAACATGCCTTCTCTCTTGCCCCCAAAGAACAAACAAAATTAATAAAAAATTTAACAAAAAGTACGGAGTCTCCCTGGCCCCCTTCTCCCCTTTCCTGCTCACAGGTCCCTGTTAGTCATTGTGGATGACATTGTTAACAATGGAACCAGAGTGGATGCACTATTGAGATCTGAAATCTGGTTACATGCAGGTTCATTTCTGTGTCATACATTCCATGATGTTCTAACAAGTAGATAAGGATTTGTCCCTATTGTAGAGCGAATACAGAACAGTCTCACTAGCTAGGTGTGGTGAACATCTGGAATCTCTCTTACTTGGAAAGTGGGGCAGGAACATCAGAAATTCAGCTACACAGCAAGTTCAAGACCAGCTCCCAGACCCTATTTCAAAACAAACTCCTCCACATAAATAGTAAGAACAGGGGCTGGTGAAATGAATGTGTGGGTAAAAGTGCTTGCTATACAAGCCTCAGGACTTCAGTCGCTGTAGCCCCCGTTCAAGCTAATGTCTGATCTTTACATATGAGCACTATATATAGTCATCATTATCAAACAGTCACTGTCCTGAGTGATCCTCTGGGCTCTGTGCATCCCTCCTTCTTTTAGACCCTTTGACAACCATAAGTATTTTTACTGTCTTTGAGTTTTGCCATTTTCAGAATCTCACACAGTTTGTGGCCTTTTCACATAGCCGTATATCAGTTGGTTAGTTGTATGTGCACAGTATTACCTTCAACCAAGGAATACACTCACAGCCAAGGAAATACAGAAGAAACTAGAGGGACACTACCTCCCCCAGGCTCATGCTAGCCAGCCTTATTATACACCCAGGGCTCCCCTCCTTGCCCAGGCAGTGACTCTATCCATTGTGGGCTAGAGACCATCCTACATTAATTATTAATCAAGATATTCCCTCAACAGGCCAGTCTGTTCTGGACAGTCTGTCAATTGAGACTCCTTTTTCTGGTGATTCAAGTTAATAGTTACAAGTAACTCCAGCTAGAAGCACCTGACACAGTGTAAATACTGTGTCAATAGTTGCTACACTGTAATGCTAGGGAATCATAAAAGTAAAACAGAGCTGGAGAGATGCCTCAGTGGTTAAGGGCACAGATTGCTTTTTTGAGGACCTGAGTTCAATCTCCAGCAACCACATCAGGTAGTTTTACAACAACCCCAGTTCCAGGGTAGTCTGACACTTTTGAGCTCTGTAGCCACATGTATGTATGTGCACATACCCACCCCTCTATACACATGATTAAAATAATAAAAATAAATCTTGAAGAAAAAAGAAAAACACTTCCATGTGGTTAGTTTTGGGTTTTTCGTTTTTGAGACAAGGTCTTGCTGTGTATGCTGGAACCTGTGATGTAGACCAAGCTGGCCTCAAACTCACTGAGATCCAAACCAGGTTTAATCTCAAAATCCCTGTGCATCAGCCTCTTTTTTGTCATTGTTGTTGTTGCTTAAGCTTATTTATTAAACATTGTTATTTAGAGAAGAGCATGTCTGTGCCACAGTATATGTACAGAAGTCAGAGGACAGCCTGCAGGCATCTGTTCCTTCCACCATGTAAGTCCCAGGGATGGAACTCAGTCTTTTGAGTGCTGGGATTACAGTATGTGCCACTACACCTGGCTCAGAAGCTTTGTTTATTTCCTTTTACTATACAGTTATATAAGGCCGTTTTCATGCAAGTATATGACTGACTTCTAGCATATTACTCCCCAATACTCTTCCTTTTCTTGACCCTCCCACTAGTCCCTTTTGTTTCCCCAGTTTGACTGTACTTTCCCCCAACTAACTCACTCTCTCTCTCTCTCTCTCTCTCTCTCTCTCTCTCTCTCACACACACACACACATACATACACACACATTATTCACATTATTTGATGTAGCTATAAAATCTCACACCCACAACTGAGCAAATGCACAAAGTATTTGACTGAGTCTAACTTTAATTTACTTAATATGACTTAATATGGTTATTTCCAATTGTATGTGATATTTTCCAGAACAGCACATGACTTGATTTTTTTTTCCCTAGACAATTTTTTTTCTTTACATAGCTCTGACTGTCTTAGAACTCACTTTGTAGACCAGGCTAGCCTTGAACTCAGATCCACCTGGCTCTGCCTCCCAAGTGCTGTAATTAAAGGTGTGTTCCACCATATCCAGCCATAACTTTATTCTTTATGCCTGAAAAAAACTCCATGGTCTCTGTCCATTTCTCTGTTGTTGGACACCTAATTTGGTTCCATGTCTTGCATGTTGTGACCAGTGTGGCAATGAACATTGGTACGTAAGACTTTATTTTTGATTTGTGGTTGATAACATCAATAGATATGAACCTGTGAACACATAGGGCTTATAGTGTAATTTATCATGGGTGTTCCTGTAATTCAAATTCTGTTGTAATAAAAGAGAGGTCTATTCACTGTTAAACACCAGTGTCAACAGAGGGAAGGAAATTAGGCACTCAGTGCTAACCAGGCCATGTGTGCTTTTCTTTCCAGCCTCTAAATGTTCTTTCTTTTTTTTCCAATTTTACATTCTTTCTAGACCAAATCTTACTCTTCTGAGAGCAGAAAAGGTTTTTTGTCAGGCTTGCTAGATAACATCAAACAAGAATTAGCCAAAAACAAAGAGATGAAAGAAAGTATAAAAAAGTTCCGAGATGAGGCCAAGAAGCTCGAAGAGTCGGATGCCCTCCAGGAAGCCAGAAGGAAATACGTGAGTACCTCAGTCTCGTCTTTATTCCCTGGACCAGTCACCGGGGAAAGGCAGCTAGGTCAGCACTGATTCAAAGGTATCAGAACAAGGAGCAGGTTTCCTATGCCTCCGGGCCGTGCAGGGTTCCCTGTGGCACTGTAGGTAACTCATCCAAGAGTGGTCATTGAGTTTGGCAGCCTCTGCAGCTCCATCCTCAGCACTGTAGATAGCACAGCATAGTCACCAAAGTAATTATTTTGGGGAGAAGTCCAAGACATGCCAGAATGACATCTGCATCCTGTGATCCATGACAGCTTAGAGCCATGCTAATAAGAAATGGGCCATAAGGCTGCTGTCATTTAGTGCTTGCTACTGTCTCTTCTTTTGTGTGTGTTTTATGTGTACATGTGCACTTTATGCATCTGAAGGCCAGTGGACAGTGTGTCTGTCTTTCCTGATTGGTTGCTACCTTATTTGGGGGGGGGGGGGGGGGAGGGTCTTTCCCTGAACCTGAAGGTCAGTGAACTCTGTTGAACTGGCCAACAGTGATCATTAACGATCCACCTGTCCCACTGCCTGGCATCTCCTCACTCTTCTCCAACACTGGACTAATAATACCTGCCTCGGCTTTTTTATTTCTCATGGGTTCTGGAAATAGAAGGTTCTCATGCTTGCATAGTAGGCACTTTATGCACTGAGCCACCTCTCTGCCTAATTACTCCCTGGTGTCTCTTGAACAGCCACCAAGTTCTAGCCACTGGGATTGGTCTTGGCATCCTTATACCACTCAAGGGCCCTGTAGGGAAGCACAGTGGTCCTTTCTACCAGTGAGCAGCTGAGCCGCAGTGCAGTGCTTGTAGCCTGGGTCCTCTGCATTTGGTTCTGTTGGTCCCCCCACTTCCCAGGAAGGCCTTTTCTTTCTGTGCATTTCCAAGCTATGTATTTGGAAGATACTCGTGTGTGGCCTGATGAAAGATGCCCCCGTCCCATCAGTAAACAATGAATTATCTGGGAACAGCAAGCCAGGGACCCAAGCTTGAACTATAGAAATAAAATGGCATTGATGAGTAGTGGTTGGCAGAACCATCTCTTTCCACTCAGAGAAAGACCTGGGGTTTGGGGATTCCATGTTCTGGAGGTAGCTACCAAGTAGACATGCATGGCTGTGGTGGTTTGAATAGGTACTGCCCCCATAGACTCAACGTGTTTGAATGATTAGCCCATAGGGAATGACAGTAGGAGGTGTTGTTAGAGGAAGCGTGTCACTATGGTGGGTGGGCTCTGAGGTCTCAGGTGCTCACACCACGCCTGTTATGATGTCATTTTCCTGCTACCTATGGATTCAGATGTAGAGAGAAGTCATGGTCATGGTGTCTCTTCATACCAAAAAGCCCTATCTAAAACAATGGAGTTGAAGCTCTTCACAGAATTTAAGCAGCCAGTGCTCCTGGGAACCTTTGAGTAGATGATTGATCAAGTTCACTGCTATATCCAAATAAAAAGAGGAAATTCTCTGATCCTAGAAAACCATCGAATCAGAAACTGTGCGTACCAGTGAAGCAATAAAAAAGAAGCTTGGAGAATTGACAGGGACAGTGAAGGAGGTAAGGCCCGAGGCTGACCTGACAGGGGCTGAATAGAGTGGGAGGGACTCTCCAATCTAACCCACGGTGCAGGTAGGTGTAGGCTCCTCCTAGAGGGGTTGGATAGCTTCTCACTTTTGCCAAGTGTTTCCCGTGGCTGGAAATTCCCATTCCATTCATGCCCTTTCCAGGGAGAGTCCTGACCTTTACGGGTAGAATGCACTGTTCTTATTCTCAACACTGTGCTATGGGCCTGTGCGACATCGTCCCCTGTCTCTGTCTCAGTAGAGTCTTGATGAAGTCAGTAAGAGTGACCTTGGCCGGAAGATCAAGGAAGGGGTAGAAGAGGCCGCCAGGACAGCGAAGCAGTCAGCAGAGTCAGTGTCCAGGGGCGGGGAGAAGCTGGGCAAGACAGCAGCCTTCAAAGCCATCTCCCAGGTGAGTGAGCCTGGCTCAGGCCCGGCAGGAGCAGGGACCTCCTGAGTGGTGGCTCTCAGCAGCCACAGGCCCGTTCTCCCCTGCAGGGTGTAGAGTCAGTGAAGAAGGAGATTGATGAGAGCGTACTCGGACAGACGGGGCCCTACCGCAGGCCTGAGCGGCTCCGGAAAAGAACAGAGTTTGGAGCAAAGTTCAAAGAAAGCAAAGAGCTCAAGCCTAATGAGTAGGTCCCAGTCAGGCTCCTGAGTGGTCCCCGGAGGTTCCTGCGCAAGTCTGCTTCTCTCTCAGGGTTCCTGCCTCCCTCCTGAGAACTGGGGGTTGAGAGATGGGTGAGGGAAAGAGAAGAAAGAAAACTGGAGGCAAGGCTCCTGGATATGGAGCCATCCTCTGCTATCTTCCCAGTGCTCAGGAGGGTACAGGGCCCTGGGGTGACCTCTGTGGGGCTGAAGTTCACTCCAGCTGCCTGCCTTTTCCCACAGGGAAGAATTAGGGGTTGTGCTACACAAGGATTCCAAGTGGTACCAGCAGTGGAAGGACTTCAAAGATAACAACATTGTATTCAATCGTGAGTATGGCCAGCCTGCTGGATCTTGGGCCAGACAGTGTCAACAGATCCTAGACGTGTACTAGACAAAACCCCACTTTATAGAAGGAGAAATGGGATCAGACAGGGTCACACACCTCCTTAAATCTACCTGCCCAGCTAACTGTACATCTGGTCACTGAGACACTAGATGATCACCCCTCAGAGAATAATTAAGATGTCAGGAGCCCTGGGATTAACAGAGTTGGTGCCCAGGCCTTGGAGCAGATTCTGGGACTGCTCTTTACTTTAAGCCAGCCACAGGATTTCTCCAGGGCTGAGCAGGAGAGCCACTGGCTACATACCCTTGTCCTTTCTCCTGTGAAGACTGCTTGAGGCCTGTGCTTCCTTTGTAGTGGAGGCACCAACTACCAGGGGTGGTTTCCCAAATCTTGTACAGCCTTTCAGAGGCCATAGCTGAGTTCTGCATGTTTACAAGTAGGTGGATAAATAACCCACATTCTGAAATGAGGAGGCAGACTCAGGCCCACAGATGGCTTGCCTAGAACTTACCCATGTCAAAAAGAGGAGTCTTGCAGGGAGTTCTCAGGAACTGGAGTCAGGGTAGCTCATCAGAGGTCCCTTTCTCTAGCTCCTGTGTGTATCCATAGGTTTCTTTCAGATGAAGATGAAGTATGACGAGAGTGACAATGTCTTCATCCGGGCATCCCGGGCCTTAACCGACAAGGTCACTGACGTGCTGGGTGAGTGTGGCTTCGGAGCCATTCTTTCTTCTCTGGCTGCAGCCAGGTCTGGAAGCTAAGCCCTAACCTGAAGGTTCCTCTCCCTGCAGGAGGTCTTTTCTCAAAGACAGAAATGTCCGAGGTGCTAACGGAGATCCTGAAAGTGGACCCAACCTTTGACAAGGACCGCTTTCTTCGTCAGTGTGAGAGTGACATTATCCCCAACATCCTAGAGGTGCGAGCTATGCCACAAGCCATGGTGGGGCCCTGACCTGCTGGGCCTCCTCCCCATTCTGGGTAGTACCCTAGGGATGAGTCTAGATTACCTCAGAGCAAAGTTACTGGGACTGTTTGCTGAGCAGATACTTAGCCTCTGGTATAGCTGCAGTCAGATCTCAGCTTGGGAGCAATGTCTCTGAACCTTCCCCAGCTACAGAGGCCTGTGTCCTGCCATGACAGTTAGGGTTCTCAGAAGGGAGCACTAGCCCTCTCCTGTGCTCTGTGCTGGCTGTGGAGGTTTCTTGCCTTCTCCATGGGGCATGATAACTCCAGGTTGGGTTTCTCTCTGCTTTTATGGTCAGATGGTCATGGCTCTTGTCCCTGAAGTTCTGTATTGTGCCTCTTGGTAAGGTGTTCCTGAAGCCATCTCCAGAGACTGCTGGGAACAGC
Organism: Arvicanthis niloticus; assembly: GCF_011762505.2. Taxonomy (NCBI): domain Eukaryota; kingdom Metazoa; phylum Chordata; class Mammalia; order Rodentia; family Muridae; genus Arvicanthis; species Arvicanthis niloticus. Next base: position 37,335,784 of record NC_133432.1, read on the forward strand.
CCAGGAGCCCCAGCTTTTTGGGCATTGGGGAGAAGCAGACAGCTAGTACATTCTCATTCAGACCCAGGGCACCCTGGCCATATAAGAGCCAAGAAGGTCTGGAGCGCTGTCTCTGGCAGTCCTCACATTTGCATACAATTGTTCTTGCCTCTTTGGTTTGTAAGACAATAGAATGAACCTTTTCAAGTCACAGAGCAGCACACCTGTATTGGCTGGTTGGCAGAACATGCCAGGATCTGGGGCAGTCCTACTCAGGTCAGATCAGGCCAGGCCTTTATTACACCCTTCACAGTACCATGAGAAAACCCTCCAACCCCTGGCCTTCCTCCTCCACTTACCTCCCTATGGTTTATCCTCTCCTCTCCTTCCAATTTCCCAGCTCCTTCTCACTCTTTGGTTAGGACTGAGAGGAGGTGGGAAGGGAGCTGTCACCAAGAACAGCAGGTGTCACCCAGGCAGCCTCTGTAGGGCTGCACCACAACTGCTTCTTGCTTCCCCTCTGGGCACCTCCCTCACCCTCCTCAGCACAACTACCTAGGTTTGCATGGCTATATCCTCTACCTCATTCTGTAACCTGCCTGATTTCTCACTGTTCAAAGCCTGGTCCTCAGGGAGGTATGCCTGGAAGGCATCTCCTCTACTGGGAGGACTCCCGTGCTCCCCATGCCTTTCCTTGTCTTGCACTCAGAAGACCAGAGCTGCATGAACGTAAGTGAAGGGACTGGTCTACTCCCACTCAGGACACCCACAGCTGCCTGTCACCTAACCTAGTCTCCGTCTCTTCCCCAGAGCCAGGCTGGTGAGCAGGACTCCAGGGTGTCCAGGGAAGGCTGTTGCATTCTGCTGCAAAAGCTCACTCAGCTTCTCGTGCTTATGTTGTCCTTCTCCCTCTTTAGGCCATGATTTCCGGGGAGCTTGACATTCTCAAAGACTGGTGCTATGAAGCTGTGAGTACCGCTTTTTTCTCCAGCCAAAGAGCAAAGCAGAGCGAAACAAAGCGCTGTCAAAGGGCTAGAGTGTATCTCAGGGACAGGCATTTTTCTAGCATGTATGGTATCTTGGGTTCCATTCCCAGCAATGCAAAGATAAATAAATAGATGGCAGATAGATAGATAGATAGATAGATAGATAGATAGACAGACAGACAGACAGACAAGAGAAAGTCTGCTTGGGTGGCTCTGGCTCTCGTGTCCAGTGGGAGAGGGGTCTTCACATCTGATATACTTGGTTCCCACAGAGCCCAGCAGCAGTCCACCCATCTGTGCTTTCCTCTGCATGTGATGCACAGGTGCCCACAGATCAGGCTTAAAAGATGCGTGAAGGCAAGGTTCTACTATTAAACTATATCTTCAGTCCTGCAAACTAATTGGGGGGCTGGCATGTGGTATTGTATCTGTGTATGGTATATGAGTGTATGCATATTTACATGTGTATGCAGGCACGGGTGTTCTGGAGGCTTGACGATTGATAAAGGTTGATGACAGTTACTCTCCACCTTAAATGGAGGCAGGGATTTTTGCTGAACCCAGAGCTTGTTGTCTCAGCTGTCCTAGCTAGCCAGCTTGCCTGTGAGCTCCCTGTTCCACCTACTGGGCCCTAGATTTACAGACAAAGCTTCCGCACCTATCCATCTTTTGTGTGGGTTCGTGAGATCCAGACTCTACTCAGTTCTCATGCTTGCACAGAAAGTGCTTTACCAGCAGCAGAGCTATCTCCCCAGCACCCAGAAACTAATTTTGGTTAAAGTGAATCACGGAAATGATTCTTGACACAGATATAAAATTTCCAGATAGATAGATAGATTTCCAGGGTGGTCTGTTGTCTTTTTCTGCCCAGTTTAAGTGGCTATGATCAGGACCCCATGAAAGATGGCCTGGGATGTGCAGGTTGAGAGCTTCATATTCAGGAAGGTGATAGAAGAGCTTCATACTTGAATGTATGAAGTTCCTTAGCTCTTCTGAGCCCCATGCATGGTAGTGACAGGTGCCGCGTGGTGATTATGAGTTAATCGTAAATACTGAAGTAGTCACAGTGTCCCAGCAGGTCCTCCCTCTAATAAGATAATGTAACAACGATTAAAACAGAAATGTGGGTAGACTTCCCATCTGAGGAAGGACATTGTGTCCTAAGGAGGCCCTAGCTGCTTCCCAGAGTCAGGGCTCAAAGATCTCCGGGTCACGGTCAGAGCAGGCTGTCGGGGAGCCAGTACCTTCACTGGGAGCACATGCTGTCTGCTCTTTCCTGGCAACCTCCCTGCCCCCATGGAACTCCTGCTCTCCTCTGGTCTGCTCAGGCCACCTTACCTCACCCTACTGGCTTCTGGCTCTGCCTCTCCAAGCAGGGTTGTGGTGTTTTTGTTTTGTTTTGTTTTTCTTCCAGCTTCTTTGTGTGAAGCAATCTGGAGCCTTTTTTTGGCTCATCCTATTCTGTACTGAGTGCACAAACAACTTGGGGAAAAGCAGAGGAGATCTGTCAGGTTCTCTTTTTAAATACTCCCCTGCACTGGTGACTAAGCCAGTGGGCATTTAGGAGAGTTCTCTTCTTCCTCCTCCTGTCTCCTTTCCTCTTCCTCCTATCTCCCTTCCTTTTCCTCCTGTCTCCCTTCCTCTTCCTCCTGTCTCCCTTCCTCTTCCTCCTGTCTCCCTTCCTTCTCTTTCTCTTCCTTTGGAACCACAAAGTCGTGGCTGATCGTCTCTATCCAAGAATGGCCTGCTACCCCTAGAACACAGCTGAAATTCTAGCTGTCTTCCAGTGAGGTGTTTTTAGAATGTTATCTTGAAGAAACGAATGGGTGTGGGGCATGACACTATTTTTAGAGTACTTACCTCACATGCCAGAAGCTATGAGTTTGATACCCAGTACTGCATACACCAGGTGTGGAGACAATCGTTTGCCATCCGAGCACTGGGGAAGTAGAAGCAGCAGAGTCATTTTTTTTCTTTTTCTTTTTTTTTTTTTTTTAAAAAAAAAGATTTATTTATTATGTATATAGCATTCTGCCTGCAGGCCAGAAGAGGGCACCAGATCTTATTATAGATGGTTATCAGCCGCTATGTGGTTGCTGGGAATTAAACTCTAGATCTCCAGCCCAAGTCATCTTTTGCTACATGGAGTTCACTGCTAGCTTAAGCTACATGAAACCTTTATCTCTGTAGCAATAAACAACAGAGACCCACCAGGGAGGGTTGACACTGCTTTGTGTGTGTATGTGCCATGATGCCGGTGTGGAGGCCATAGGACAATCTCAAGTGTTGATCCTCTTCCCTTATCTTGTGTGAGACAGGGTGTCTTGTGCACCACTGTGTGTATGTTCACCAGGCTCGATGGCCAAGAGCTTCCAGAGATTCTCCTGTCCCCACTTCCCATCTTACTGCAGGAATGCTGAGATTACAGACATGTGCTGGGTTATGGAGACTTGAATTCAGGTCATCATATTTGTGTAGAAAGTGCTTAATCCGGTGAGCCATCTCCCCAACCTAGCCCTACTGCTAATCCGTGCTACTCCCACTTCTCTGCAGCATATCCGTAATACCCATAAAAAGTTCAGAAATGCCTTTAAACCATTTTCTGTCTTAGTTGCCTCCAAGCTCAAACTGCCCTCCGTGTGGCTACATGTCTCCCAGGCTCTTGGGGCAGTGAAGGGTGGCACCTCAGGTGTTCTGTGAGAGAGGCCACTCAAGCAGTGAGTTCTAGGGCAGCCCATAGGTTTGGGACAAATCCTAGAAAAGACATCTGGTTCCAGGCCAAGATTCCAGGGGAAGTGAATCTGGGAACCGTAGAGCTGAGCCAAGAGTCCCCCGGCTTACCCTGGAGTGTACTTTGGATGATGCTGTGAATTACCTACTACACTGATTAATGCTGCTCCTACTTGGAAGTATGGCTCTTTCCATAATGAAAAGTGTGCAGGTCTGGCCAGCGAAGAGTGGCATCCTTCTGGGCTTAGACTTGTGCTCTTGGCTTCTGCTGGTCTGGGTGCTAGGGCATATAAATGTAGCTATACTTCTGGGTGTGACCCAGCCCTTGTCAGTGGCTGACTACATGAGCATATGGCCTCTCATTGCAGACCTACAGCCAGCTGGCCCACTCTATCCAGCAGGCCAAGGCTTTGGGCCTCCAGTTCCACTCCCGAGTCCTGGACATCAGCAATGTGGACGTAAGTCACCCCCAAGGAAATGGCTAGTCAGAGTGAAATACCAGCTGACCTAGGCTATGAAATGAAGCCAGGCCTGCTGATTCCACCACTCAAGGCAGGAAGATTGTGAGTTTAAGGTCTGCTTGGGCTTCAAAGTGAGTTCCAGGCTAGTCTAGGCAACTTTGTGGCACAGTTTCAAAAGAAAAAGTAAGAAGTGGCCTGGGGATTTATGTCAGTGGTAAGGGTCTAGCTTAGTATTTGTAAGGCACCATTCCGAGTCCAGTAACAAAGAGAACTGTAGTAACCTGCCTCCCAAAGCTTTCCATAGTCCTGTGGTTGACTGTGATTTCCTGCCAAATGATATGGCTTAAGTCATTGGTTGTTGTTTGGTTGGTTTTGAGGGGAGGGCTGGTCTGTATTTGTCTACACTTGATATTCATACAAACAAATGAAAAATAAAAAGAACAAAATTCTATGCGGTGAGCCAGGCATGGAGACACACACCTAGAATTCAAGCACTCTGGAAGTTGAGGCAGGAGGATCCCAAAAGTTCAAGGGCAATCTGGGCTAAATAACTTTATTGTAAAATAGGCTTTGTTAATGGGTGTGGTGGCTCATGCTTATAATCCCAGCATTGAAGGTAACTATATAGTTAGTTCAAGCCCACCCTATGTTACTTCAGACAGTGGATCAAAATAAAAATAGGCTTTGTATTAGATAATTTTGCTTCCGTGTAGGCTGACATATTTGGTATTTTAGTGAGTTTTGATGGTACTTTCAAATGTGTTTATTAGGGTGCCGCTCATCCTGCATCCAGGAGCACCCGTGTTACTGGGCAGGTGGTGAGCATTGTGGAGCCCTCCAGTGCCCTTGAGATCTGTTGGCAGTGGTGCTCTTGCCTCTGCAGCATGGGCCCCTAACAGGCAGCTCAGCTTCAGTCACCAGGACTTCTTACCTTGTGGGAGCTGCAGGCAAAGTGGAGCCAGCTTCCTGCCTTCTGTCACCCCTTGGCCTTTATGAACCTGCATGGACCCAGTCTGGGAACAGAGAAATCCCACAGTTGAAGGCCTGGAGTTGCTCATGAGGAGGAGATCATGGGGAAAACTCACTCCTCCAAAGTGGGGAAGGAAGTACCATACCTTTAGCAGGGCAGAGTGACAGACGTTTTTCCTACAGAGTGCAGCTTTGGGGCTTTTCATCTACAGGGTTGTGAGTGCAGGGTAGAGATATACAATTCTGAGGCCCGTACTTCTGTGTTTCCTGCAGCTGGCCTTGGGCAAGATGATGGAGCAGGGCCCAGTGCTGATCATTACCTTCCAGGCCCAGTTGGTTATGGTGATCAAGAACACCAAAGGCGAGGTGTACCACGGTGACCCGGTGAGTGGCAGTCAGAGGAATGGAGGTTGGGGACAGCTTCTCACATACAGGGCCCTGTGCATGCCTTTCCAGCACAGAGCCAGGCAGGTTCTGGAGTTGAAGAGAAGCACCACAACTAGGAGTCCAGAAGTCAGAGCAGCGTTTCATCTGACCAGCAACCAGAGCCGGCAGCCCCGGGCACCCATTCCTGTGGCCCCTCCTAGAGCCTTCCCTGACTCCCTCAGTAGCCCTTCTGTATACCCACCAAGCCTGGCCCCTCACCCTCTGGGTCTCCACAGGACAAGGTGCTGCGAATGATGTATGTGTGGGCACTCTGCAGAGACCAGGAGGAGCTCAACCCTTACGCTGCCTGGCGCCTTCTGGACGTCTCAGCCTCCAGCACAGAGCAGATCCTCTGAGGCCAGCAATGAAGTCTAGGCAGCTCCAGGCTAGACCATCATGGGACAGACACACACAGACACTTTGGTACATCTGATACAGCTGTGAACTGGCTTCTGCCCCCAAGTTCTTCAGGACAGCTGTGAAAAAACAGCTGAACAAGGAAAGAGCTTGGGGTGTCTAGCAGGAGGGGGTTTGTTCCCCAGAGTGTCACAGTGGGTTACTGGCAGTGCCAGAAGGCCCCAGCCCAGGGACTCCTGTAGGGTGAGGTCTGGCCTCCTGTTCTAAGTAGTCCACTGGCTTTGCCTGCCGAGCCACTTTACGTCCTTTTTTGTTGTTGTTTTTAAATCAGTGCTCTTACTTCCTGTACATAAGCCTAAGATCTGGACATAATAAAACACCAAAGCGCAGACGAGCAGTTTGAACGGTCTGAATTGTACATCTCTGCTGGGAAGGCTGGGACTGAGGGCCTGTCATAGATCTAGGTCAGTGAAAGATTGTAGCCAGAGAGAGTGCTACTTTCTCAGGCCAAGACCCTGCCCTTTTGTGGGAAGAATAAACATCCCACCTGTCTGGGGTCTCTGTTGAATTGGGGGTTCCCTGAGACTGAGCAGCTTAACATTAATAGGCGATGTTTGGGGCCATCAGGGTCCTCTTAAAACAGAGACTGGGGTAAGGGGTTGGCCTGGAAGAATAGGGACACTGAATACAGACACTGAAGTCAGGGTGAAGCTTCCGGGGTAGAGGCTAGTAACTGCCCATGGTGCCTGGCAAGGTCCTGGGTGCTCTAGGAGCTGGAAGCTGGGGCTGTCTGGGCTGGCACACTGATGGGAAGCTCCAGTCTCCTGATAGGCAGTCCGGGGCGGGGTCACAAGCCCAGGCACAGCTCCTAACACTGCCGCCACCCCCTCGCAGCCCCGCCCCCGTCGTCATGGGAACAGCCGCGGCGGCCCGGCTGGCGCGCGGCTCTCCTTCCTCGGTCTCCACAGCTCCAGGGGCGGGTGGGGTGGGCTGAGCCGGGGCTGCCACAGCCTCCGCCACTACAGCCGCCACCCGGGGAAGACCAGAGCAAAGCAGCGTACGAGTCCTGAGAGAAAGAGAGAGAGGGGCTGCAGGGCGGCCGGTCCCCGTCTAGGACCAAGGGTGAGGGGGGCGCGTTGTAGCCCGGGAGGTGGCTACGGTGGGGGAGGGGGTCTTGGGCCTTGGAGAACAAAGGGAGCGGGGCGGGGACCAGTTCAAACAGTGCAGCTCTGGTCTCTGTCCCAGCGCGTTCGCACCTGTTGTGCGCAGGCTGGGCAGATCTAAGCTGACCTGTCCCGGCTTTCAGCGACCCCACCTGCGCGCACCGCTGGAGTTGAGTCCCCGCGTGGCTGTGGCGGCGGAGCGCACAGGCGGGGCATGGGCGTAGCCCGGAGACGACAGCACGGACAGGGATGATGCTGTGGGATACAGCAAAGGGGCGACTCCAGAAGGGGTGGATGGAGGTGCAGGAAGGGCATATAGCCTCATACCCGCGGACCCCGGGGTGGGTACCCCTCTCTCCGCAGAGCGCGACGATGTGAACTATGAGTGCGGCGTGGACACTATCACCGGAGCCGCTGCCGCCATCGACGGGGCCCCCGGTGGGCGCGGGCTTGGACGTCGAGCAACGCACAGTGTTCGCCTTCGTGCTCTGCCTGCTCGTGGTGTTGGTTCTGTTGATGGTGCGCTGTGTACGCATACTGCTAGACCCCTACAGCCGCATGCCCGCCTCGTCCTGGACCGACCACAAGGAGGCGCTCGAACGTGGGCAGTTCGACTATGCGTTGGTGTGATGGGGAACCAGTCCTGGGCAGGTCCTTAGAAAGATTCCTGCAAGGGTCAGCCCCGTGGAGGGGTGCCACCAGCCTGGACTGCGCTCTGGGTTATGCCTAGATGCCCTAGCTCAGAGTTGAGGGCGTTTGGAGAAGTCCAGTCCTTACCCACCTTAGCCACCCAGCTTCCTTCCTGGCCAGGCCAGAACCCCACCTGGTGCCTTTATGTGTCCTGATCCCTTCTCTCTACACACTCACCCTCGCTGCTGATCTCTCAACACTGAGTACCTAGTGAGCGAAGGACCCCCGTACCAACCTCAGCCTTCCCCAACTACCAGGCATGTTATACCCTTTCCTGGGAATGCAATCTCCTCTTATCTCTTACTTCTTTCCCCTTTGTGGTTATCATGAATTTCAGTGCATTCCTTGAGTTCTGGCCCTGGCAGGCAGGCTGTCTTCAACTTACATTGGACGCTGCTTACCTAGAATGCACGGTACATCCTGCCCAAGAGACAGACCCCGAAACCCCACCATGGCTGCTGTTTGTGTTGATAATGTCTGGCACTTTATGTGCAGGAGTACAAGCAGGCTCATCCCCTTCCCGGCCCCGGCCCCAGCACAGGTTAGAGTGCCTTTCCTTTGCCCCACCTCTCCCATCTCCCCCTTGTTTCCATGCCCTTCCCTTGCCTTTCACACCTCCCTGCCTCTGAACGGTGGAGATAATAAAAGCTATTATTGAGTGCTTACTGCATGCGAAGCAGATTGCTGAGTTAGCCAGTCCTGTTCTTAGCCTGTTTGTTTCTGAGAGTTTGTGACAAACAGCCAAGGAGCCAAGCTCCTGTTAGGATCCCCTATTCTACAAGTCAGGGGACTATTAGTCCAAGCTGCTAAAATGACTTGCCCCAAGCCATTGATCTGGAATTAGAACCCAAATCTGCTGTTGTCTTTTGACTGCTGCCTAACCCTGCAAACGTACAATTTCATACAGGATCCTTTAGTAGCTTTGAAGGTGGGGGGCTAGCAGCCACCTCCATCCCGGCAGCTCGTGGAATAGTTGAGACAACTCCACACACACACTCTCTTCTTTTTCTCTCGACCCAGGGAGTCACAGGGGACTATGAGGAGTTAGCCTAGAGGTTATTTTCCAAAAAAACCATACCTACAACCCCCAAACTCCCTCTTGTCCCCATCAAGTGTGTCTCAGAAGCTGTGGGTTTGGCTTTGTGGGACTGTGACTAGGGAGTGGGCTGGCTTGGCTCCACAATCTGCCTGGGAGATGTGTTAAGATCCTCAGGGAGCCGTGTGCAGTGTGTGGGGGGAGAATTGAGCTTTTCTATAAAAGGAAAGCCATGCGAAGGCACAGCTCAGGGAACAGAAATTTTACTCTCAACTGGTTAGGCTGGGGGAGGGTGCTCTGGTGGGAGGGCACCTGTTTCCCCAAAGAGACCCAGCTCCAGGCCTGTGCAGTAGTCCATACCCACAGAGCAGGTGGAGCTTCTGGTGGGAAGACCTACAGCATAAAGGGGTGAGTGGTCTTGGGGTTCCATGCCCTGTAGCTCTGTAACCCAGACCATCCTAAAGCTCCCCCAGTTCTGCCTTCCTCTTCCCTTTATTTCTAGGGGTAGTTAATGCTCCAAGACCATTTCCAGAAATATTCTCTTCTTCCTCCAGTCCTCTGCTAGTCCCCCTGGGGAATACTCTCCTTGGAACCAGGGCTTTGCTCCTTCCATCAAGTGGCCACACTGCCAACCTCATCTGAAAACTTGCCCCTAACACCTGTCCCCCCACAAAACCACCCCAGCTTTTCTCTTCCACCTATATTTGTCAAAGAGCCATCCACATGGTCACCAAGGAGCTCCTTCTGCCAAGTTAAGCTCACTCCAGATAACGGCTTTTTAAATTATTGCAAGCTTGTGAGTACATGATGTGGGTGTACATGCATGTTATAATATAGCATGTGTTTGGTCAAACAATTTTCAGGAATTGTTTTCCCTTCACCTTTGCATGATTTCAAGGAATTAATCTCAGATGCCAGGCTTTGTACCAAGTACTTTACCCGTGCAGCTATCTCACCAGCCCAGGCACCAGCCAGGGACAGCACCAGCTTCCCTGGTATTCGCTCCAGCTCCCAAACTGAACTGTCATTTGGGAGCCCCCACTCTCATCTTTATGTCATAGTGGAAATCACAGCTAGTTAGATGATAGCTTTATTGAGGGTTACAGGACACCCCAGGAAAAGGTGAAGAGAACAGTACAGTGGTCGGTTGAGGTGTGGGAGGGGTGCTGGGGTAAAACTACATGCAAGCGCCACACACAAAGGAATGATGATGTGGCACTATTATAGCTGAGAACAAGGCACAGCGGGGCTAGGGACACTTGCCCCAATCTACAGTCCAGGAGTTCTGCTTTGTGAGTCTTAAATCCCCATTCATTACAACTGTGCTTCACTTTCTGAGGCTGCTGGTGTATGTCACATCAGAAGGATTAGCCTATGGCTGGATACTGTGTCAGGAAGTCCACAATCATGTTCCTGTGATTATGATGATGGACGGATGTTCTGGGCAAAAATCAGAATATCTCATCCTCTGTATTCTTCACCTCGCAGGGGTGGGGACCTGGCTCAAGAGGTCTAGAGGTACCAGGAATGGGTTCAGTGGACAGATCCCAACTGCTTTCCAGGCTAGCCTCGGTTCTATGGGCTCAGAAACTTGAGGACCGGCTTGGTCAGGCTCCTCTGGCCCCGTGGAGCCAGTCCCTCCATCTTCAGTCCCAGGCCTGGGCCTCTTCTCTACAGGGAGAGAGGTCTGGGGAGCCATCAGTTGAGCATGTGTTTTGGTCATATGTTCCACCAGGGCTGTGCAAGGCAGGTGGGACAATTCCTCTGGAAGTGACATGAGCAGGTTAAGGACCACAGCTGACTCTGATAGAAGGAATAGGGAAGAATGAGGACAACGTTTTAACAACCCCCCCCCCCCCCAGTATAGCCCCTCTTCTCCCTAGTAGCTCTTACCAGCTGCTGAGAGCTCAGGGCCATGGCCACCCCGGGAAGAAAAGGATAGGTATTTGTAGATCTTCTCAAAGTCCACGGCAAAGTCTCTCTCTGTGGAGGATCCAGCCAGGGACTTGGTTGGGGCATCAGGGTCAGGGACAGTGACCTCTGAGGTAAGGCCAGAGGTCTCAGGGTTGATACCAGAGGCTTTAGGGTCAGGGACAGAGGCTTCCTGAGTGGGGTCAGCAGCAGTCGTAGGGACAGGCCCAGAACCTTCAGGGGCAGGAGCCTTCTGTCCATCTTGGGTGCTCAAGAACACCAGTGCCTTTCCACAGGCCTTTGTGGGCTTTCCTGGCTTAGAGTGCAGGAGGCTGACGGGTTCTGCAGCGGCAATGGTGAGCACCTGACAGGGGAGAGCCATCAGGGAAGGAGGAAGTCTTTCATCGTCCATTGTTAGGCCTAGAATGAGCCCTCCACCTCTTCCCTGGCATTCTGAAGGTGACCCACACAAGAGATAGCCGTAGACACTATTGCTCAAGTGTCAGTTCCTGGCTGGAGTTACTGACTTTGCACCAGGGCCCAGGATCCAGATCTACATTTCCTTCTTTTCTTTCTGGGGAGCGCTAGAGGGGCCTGGCAATTCTCTACTCCTTCAAATGTGGAGACTATACACAACACCACTGCCTGACTAAACGCGGAGGCTCTCTACCCCTGGGGGACCTGCCAAGGGAATGGGTTTACCTGGGAGAAAGCTGCAGTCAGGGCTTCCTCCAGTGGGCCTGTTAGTTTCTCAGCAAGATCCATCCATACCTGGGCGAAGTCAGTTGGTACATGGTCAGTCTAGGGACAAGCCCCCAGGGTTCTCCCGAGTTTTGCCCTTTCTTGCATTCCTCTGACCAGGTTATCCTCCCTCCTTAAGGGGCAGCCTTGGGTACCCCTCACCTTGCCCTCCTGCCTCACCTCTATGGGGGCTGGGAGCTGTGTTTCTTGATGCCTTGGACCCTCTCTGCCACTTGGTTGCGCCTTCCGAATGGCCTCTCGAACCACCCGGCCTTTGAGCTGCTGGATAAAGCGGCAGATCTGGGAAGGAAGACAGGCTTTCTATGGGCTCAGAAATGGAGGCAAGAGCAAAGTCTGCTGCCTTGCTGTTTCCAGGCAGTGCTTCTGCTCCCTATCCTGGACTAGCCCAGTGTTGTGCATTCCCGGAACTGCTAGGACTTGAGCCAAGGCCCCGGCGTGTGACCAGCTACCTAATGAAGATGTAAAATCAAAGTCTATTCTTGCTCCTTCCTGGGGCCATAGTTTGCTCTTATAATGAGAACTAACCCTGTCACTTCCACTCCACCCCATTTCCTAGACTTTCACTTCATACTCACTTTGGTTCCACCCAAATTCACCTTTTGTTTGTTTTTGTTTGTTCGTTCGTTTGTTTTTCAAGACAGGGTTTCTCTGTATAGCCCTGGCTGTCCCGGAACTCACTCTGTAGACCAAGCTGGCCTCAAACTCAGAAATCTGCCTGCCTCTACCTCCCAAGTGCTGGGATTAAAGGCGTGCACCACCACTGCACGGCTCCCAAATTCACTTTTGCTGTTGTTGATTAATTTTTGAGAGACAGGGTCTCTTGATATAGCACTCGCTGACCTGGAACTACATAGACCGAGCTAGCCTTGAACTCAAAGAGGTCCACCAATGAAAAGATCCCAGGTGCTGGGGCTAAAGGTGTTTGCCACCACACCTGGGTACCAACTCTGCCTTAATCCATCCCCCATCCTCACTTCCACTCCCCTCCATTCCTATGCTCAGCCCTCTAATTTTTCCCGCCCACACTCTACTGCCTCACAACTTACAGACTCACTCCACCCAGCTGTCAAGCCCCTACCCCCAGGCTTTCCCACTGGCATACCACTTCTTCATGCTCCACTTCCTATATATGCTTCCCTCACATACAGACCCGCAGCCCGGCCCCCAAGTTCTCCCCCACACACCCCAACCCCTGCGCCGCAACCTCACCAGAGCCTCACTCGAAACTTGTCCCTCCGCCCCTAATTAGTCAAATATTCCTTGGTCATCTCCATAACCCCGCCTCAAATTCCACCCACATCCCCGCCCTAGACTCCATCTTGCACGCACATCCCGCGCGCCACTGAGATCGGCGACCGTCCACCGCCCCGGAGCTCCACCCACTCGGCCTGCTGCACCTTGGCCCCGCCCTCACGCTCCCTGGCCCCGCCCCCAGCACCCGGACACCACCTCGGCCTCGCTCCGGCTTCGCAGCTCCTTGGCCAGCTCCGCGGCGTCTGGCTCCGGCTGGCCCCGCCGAGCCTGAAGTAGTTTCAGGAGATGCCGCATCTCGCGGGGGCTCCAAGCTGTGGGGCCGGTAGCTTCACCTATGTAGCGTGCTGGGACCTTCCGCCGCCTCTGCGGTGGCTTCATGCCGGAACACTACCGAGCTCTTTCCTGGCAGGCGGGGCTCTTTCCTACGGAGGCTGAGGCGGTCTGAAAGAGCGCCACCCGGAAGATTTAACTGATGGGGGCGTGGCTCGCGTTTGTCAGCTGAGGGATGTTGCTACGGAGACTGAGGCGGGCGGCGGAACCAACTTTTATCTGCGTTTTACGTCACTCATGAGCTGCAGCAAAAAAAAAAAAAAAAAAAAAAAAAAAAAAACTTTAAACCTCGTATTTCCGAACTATTCTGCGTTTTACGTCACTCATGAGCTGCAGCAAAAAAAACAAAAAAAACAAAAAAAAAACACTTTAAACCTCGTATTTCCGAACTATGTCATGAAACCCATACTGTGTGCTTTGCTTTTCATAGAGAAGTGGGCAGTCGCCCTCAAAAACCTGGGCTTGTCATTTGTGAGGCAGTGTCTCTCTATGTAACCTTGGCTGGCCTGGATCTCGATATGTACACCAAGCTGGCCTCGAACTCACAGAGGTCCTTCTGAATGCTCGGTTTAAAGTCATGATCTTCCACACTTCGCTCATTTACTGTTCTTGTAGACAACACGTTTGGTGCCTAACACAGACATGGTGGCTCACAACCACCTGCAGTTCCAAGGGCCCTCTTTTAACCTCCTTAGTCACCAGGCACCCCTATGATGTACATATATACATCAACAGAGGCAAAACACATACATAAATCAAAACAAGTCAGCCCGGCTTGCCAGGAGTAGTAACCACTATTTCCAGCATTTGGGAGGCTGAGACAGGAAGATCACTGAGTTTACAAGCTAGCCTGGACTACAGTGAAAGGTTGGCTTGAAAGAAAAATAAGTCTGTGTTATGGGGGTGGACAGCCCTAGAGACTTTGGAGAAGGTGATTTAGATTTAGTATTGCCAAGCCTCAGTTTCCTTATTGGTAGATTAAGGCTGGAAGTTCCTTTATTGCTGTATTAGTCAGGGTTCTCTAGAGTCACAGAACTTAGGGAATGTCTCTATATTGAGGGAATTTATTGTGATGACTTACAGTCTATAGTCCAACAGTGGTCAGGTGTGAATGGGACGTCCAAGGATCTAGTAGTTACTCAGTCCCCACAAGGTTAGTTGTTTCAGCTGGTCTTCTGTAGAAGTAGTTTCCAACAGATGTGCTGACAAGTAAGTGCAAGCAGGCAAAGAAGAGTGAGTCTTCCTTCTTCCAATGTCCTTATGTAGGCCTCCAGCAGAAAGGTGTGTACCACCACGCCTAGATCTGGGACTTGCTTTGTCCCAGGCTGACCTTGAACTCAGAGATCTCCTTGCTTCAGTCTCCGGGGATTAAAGTCATGTACTACCTTGCCTGGGCCTAAGCTTTTCATGGCCACTATGGCTCAAGATCTCCATGCTAAGATCCAGAAACCTGTGTCTTCCAACCTCAAGATCTGGATCACAGGTGTGCCCTCCAATTCTGGACTGTAGTTCATTCCAGATATAGTCAAGTTGACAACCAGGAACAGCCTTTACAGTTGCTTATGCAAAGATGAGGATTGTGTAGGTGGGATTCAAGAGGGACAGAGAGACCTGAATGAAGACGGACGGGAGTAAAGAGCAAAGACGGTCCAACCTGGGGGAGAGCGAAGGAGCAGGCGAGCCGGTATTGGAGGGGAGGAAGGAAGCAAGACTCAATTTAAACTTAAGCCGGCCAGGTTGTGTGTCATTTTCTGTTTCAGGAAAACGGCCCATGTCTGTCCCTGCCTATATGTTCATGGGGGTTGGAGTCTCACCACCACCACCCCTGCCCATTCTGAGTCTTTCTCAGCCACAAATCTCTCCACATCTGGTCCCAAGGCACAGCCTGGAGCCTCTCCTCCCTGCACCCCCACCCATGTTTGAGAGCACACTGACTCCACCAGAAGTTAGCAGGTCAGAAGTTAGCAGGTCAGAAGTTAGCAGGTCACCAATTTATTTTGAACAGGTAAGTGATGGCAGGGAGGGAAGGAGGGAGGGAGGAAAAAGGGTGGGAGGGGAGACATGCAGAAGTCCTTCCAAAGGGTACTGAAATCATGGCTGGATGAATCTCAGAAGCTCACTGCGTTGTGCCATCTCTAGAGAGGAGGTGACAGAGGCTCAGAAAGGGAAAGCACTGTTCAGGTCACATTCCCCCACCCCCACCCCCCAAACCTTGGCTTCCTCCACCAATCTATGTACTGGTGTGTGTGAGACTAGGAACTGTGTAAATTCCCCTTACTTATCTATTCAAGTTTAAGGACCCCTTTCTTCACTGTCGGTGACCCCATCTCCCAAATCCAATTTCCACTTTCACCTTTGACATTATAAAAGTATCCATCTGAATGTTGTTCAAAAGAAGATTAAAAAATGAATGCACAAAGTACTTGGAGTCCCACGAGTAAACCCGTGAACGATCCTTGCACCACGTCCCTATTCTAGCTCTTGCTTCAGACCTTCACACCCAGTACTTACCCGCCTACTAGGGCCTCTGGAGCTGGGGGCCGCTGAGCGAAGCTCTAGGAGGCTGGACTGGGGGTGGGGGTGCTGAAAGAAGAAGCTAGCTAGGAGTTGCCTGTGACCTGCGCCAGGTTAGGCGCGCCCCCTGGCGGGAGTTTCTGCAGATATACCAGCCCTAAAGAGCCAGATTGGGAAGGCAGGTTCAGGGGTAAGGGTGCATGGGGTGGGGGTGGGGCAGGTAGACTAGACTGTCTGGACGTGTGGAAATAGGTGTGGGGTTCTGGCGGAGCAGAAGTTGGTACCTGAGTGCGCGCAGACAAGCCCAAGCCCAGCGGCCAGTGCAGCACCCAGCACGAAGGCCGCCAACACCAATGCCACCACTGGTGCAGGCTCCAGTGCTGCAGCGGCTGGAGCGGGTGGCTCTGGGCGTACCGCCCTGCCTGGGAGACTCTTGGATGGCCCTATGGGGATAGGTACAAGGCTGAGACTAGGTCTTGGACCAATCTATCCCTCCCATCCCGGGTCCAGGGCTGCTTGCGAGCTTACTAGGGGGCGGACGAGGTATTGTGACCACGATGGGCTGTGTCAGCATGTGCAGGTGGGGGCTGTCAGTACCAAGGCTCAAGCTGCTGCCAGTACATGCCTCATCCTGAGGCAGACACTGGGTTGTGAGGGAAGAAACCAGACTTCAGTGTCTCGGTGATTCTATGTCTGGTCTCCCAGGGCTCATAAATAGGTTTACGCTTCCAGCTTTCCACTACAGCTAGGAGGTTACCACAGAACTCCTGGGCGGAACCCCTAAACATAAAAATGGCTTCAGCCCTAGAACACCCCATATGTCAGCCTCTAGGTCTCAAGTGAGGCCTGCAAATCAAATGTGCAGAAGTTTAGACATATCGGTGTTTTCTTGAATCCAGCCCTCCAGCCCTAAAAGGACTCCGGATCCCACCCAAGGAGTCTAGAGCAGAAGGCTGTACGTTTCTAGTCTACTGGGAGTCCTTCTGCAGAGCCCCATGAGGGATATCTCTAGGCCCAGTACCCATCTTGAGAGGGGCCCAGACCATAAAGCACTTTGCCTCCTAAGGTCCCTCAGCTGCCAGAAACGCTTTTGCCTAGCTAGAGAATATTCCGAAGGTGCTGAGATCACTGTTTCTACTAGCGCACCCGCAACGGTGCTGGTGGGGTCAAAGGCACTGGTGTCTGGCGGACAGCTCGGCGGTGGTGACTGCGACGGCGGCAACGGCTTATCTGGCAGTGCAAGAACTGTACTGAGGCATTGAATACCGGGCGCAGGCGGAAGCTGAAGCGTGCGACGCTAGCAGCATCCGGGCGTGGAGGTGGTGAGAAGCTGACAGAGTCGTCGGCCGGGCAGCCCCCACGTAGAAGCACCAGAGCAGGCCCCAGGGCCGGGCGTGAAGAAGGCGTTACTGAGCATCGGTGCAGGGCTAGGCCCCATCTTGGTGAAGGACGGGCCAGGGCCGCCTGAGGGATCAAGGCGCCATCAAGGTCGACCAGTCCCCATCTATCCCTCTCCCCACCCACCCCTGTTGTATTAAGGAGCCCGCACCTGCACAAACACATGGCTGTCCGCCGGAACCTCCAGTGGCCCTGCGCGGCGAGGGAATGCGTCCTCTGCATCTGATAACTCCAGACTGAAAAGGGGTCTGCGAAGCCAGGGGCCAGGCGCCCCAGGGAACGGAGGTGCTGAAACAGAGCACAGAGCAAGGGCACAATTCCCTCTAGGGAGCCCTTGTCTCCTAAGCCCTTGGAAAAGGGATGCATTACAGGTGGTCTCTTTACCCATGCTCAGCTGCATGCCAAATTCTCTCCAAGTTACTACCAGGTACCCTTTAGTGGCATCAGAGCCTAGTAGCTGACGCCAGCACAAAGCTGTGCTCTTTCATTCTCTGACCTTTCGTGCCATTTGCAGAGTAGACAAGGGGATACACGGGGTTGATGTACTCCTGTGATGGTGGTCAGCAGAGGAGATGAAGTCAGGGTTCTCTGCCTTATCCAGTTTGCTAAGTCTTAGAGTCTAAGAGATCCAGTATGAGCTACTGTCCACTAAGAAGAGGTGGTGCTGGCATCTGTTGCAGGCAGGAGGGTACCCACCCCCATGCCTCCAGAGGCCAGAGGCTCAGTACAGACAGGCAACTGGACTGGGAATTTCTGTTTAACAGATATTCAAGTACCCAAAGGAGAGCACCAAGAGGTAAGGGTGGATGGTTATTTGTGTTTACCCAGGCTTGCACTTACACACACACACACACACACACACACACACACACACACACACACTACCTATACAGGCAAATGATTGCTTTCAAGCAGCAGTTAGCTGGGAGTTTATCACAAATGATTTGCACACTTGGCCCTACTCCCACAGCCCTTATCACCACTTGGTTGAGAACTTTGAGAAAACTGGCAGAGGGGCTAGTCTGGGAAAAGAAAAAGGGATGGCGACACCCGACTCCACCACACACACACACACACACACACACACACACACACACACACACACGCAAGCAAAAGCAAGTTGAGAAGGGACAATAGGGAAGTGGGACACAATGCCCCCAGCCCCCGTGCCAGCCTCTACATACCAAGTGGTGCATTGTGCTTAGTGGAGGTCCCAGGGAGCAGGGCCAGGAGCAGGAGTGTAGTGCCCACCATGGTGGCCTGTCCAGGTTGGAGTGATCCAGGCCAGCAGCAGGCACCTGGCTGGGCTGTACCCAGCCCTCTAGGTGTGGGTAGGTAGCCCTGGCCTTGGTGAGGCTGTCACCCTGGGAAGCAGGGAGCGGGGGTGGAGGGGCTGACATCTGAGCCCATGCTCAAGGTCTGCATGGATAAGGGCTTTCTTGATGTACTGAAATTTCTAGGAAAACGGGGCCCCTTGTAAAGCTGCCTGACACCTTCAGTTGCTCCCAACACCTCCCACCCAGCTCCCGGCCCTGCTGTTCCCCATGAATGCAGTCCTTAACCACACACTGAAAGCCCTCCTCCCAGGCCCTTCCCACATCTCTACCAGGCTCAGGACACCAGACTCAGAAGAAAAGGGAAGGGTTTTATTCTCAAGCGTCTAAGGATTTTTACAAACAAGGGTATTTTGTTTTAAAAAGGGAAGAGGGCAACACTGGTGGCCTGAGGAGGAGGTCAGAGGGTGGGACCAGGCCACTCCAGGTCCCTACCTGCCTGAGACCCACTCTGCCTGGGCCAGAGGGATGGCTGGTGACAGAGGAAAGGACTTGGGAAAAGGTGGGGAAGTGGGAGACTCCTCCAGGCTCCCACTTAACACTAGAGGGCAGTAGACAAAGACAAGACAGACAGACAAACACAAGACACACACACAGAAAATAAAGTTAAATAAAAATAAAACCATGAGGCCCAGTCTTGGGCCTGTGCTGGCCCTGGGGCCAGCCATGTGACCTAAGTACACACAAAGGCTACCATGCTGTGGCTAGCCCCAGAACGGTAAGGGTGGGGCCAGGCTTGCTACTCTATCCCTACTTCATCCCACCTCCCAAACACAGGAGATAAAGAGAGAGGGCGCCCTGCCCCGGGCAGAAAAGATGACTTCTAGTACAGTTTAAACATGCGGCATTGTGTGAATGGGATGAAGACGAGTCAATAGGACAGTTAAGAGCCACAGTGTCACCTAAGCCTACGGTTGCATCAGCTTCATCCAGCAAGACTTCTCAACTTTGGTGCTGGGTTTTGTGGTAAATTGTTTTGTTTTGTTAAATTGTTCTCTTGTCCACTTGAATTGCATGCATCACCAACAAAAAGGAAACATACCCCACTCTGTCCTAGTCATTGCAGGATAAAGGGACAGACATCTGACCCAGTCCGGGCCACAAGATGGGTTGGAGCTGGCCAGCTCTAGGTGAGCTAAGGGGCGCTCAGGGGCGTAATGGGACTAAGTCACTTCACATACCAATACCCTGGCCTCCCCTGCACCCAAGCCTGTCCATCTTGTCCCTGATTCACATGCTCGGACCTCCACATCGACTCCCTTCACTCTCAATCCCTGACTTCTCGGAACCCCTCCTGTCCCTTGGCATCACTCCTGTCACTGATTCCCGCCACTTCCCTCCCTGCTCCCTGCTCCCTGCTCCTCTCTACTGCACCCCTCATACACTTTCCCTGAAGGCCCCCGGTCTCCCTCTGTGCCACCTGAGCTCTTCTACTCAACCCCAAACTGTAAGCACTTCCCAGTCCCATGTGAGGGTCCCCCAGTGGAGCCTGGCCTCTCCTAGGCCGGAAATGACAAGCAGCAGCAAGCAGTCCAACCCCCAATGCCTGAGGCAGTGGAGGAGAGGGGCGCCCACCACAAGCAGCTAAACATTACTTTGGTAAAAGTTTCTGAAGGTACCGACACACCCCATGAGGACAACCCCCCCAAACACACACACCCACCAAGTACAATAAAATACAATAAACTCCAAAAGGACCCCCTGAGATCAAAGAGAGACAGACAGACACAGAGACAGCAACCGGTTTGGCTGCAGTCACAATGCCCACAAAGCCATCCTGGGGCAAAGACTTAAGGAAGCCTAGGTGAACCTGGGGCTTCCACTGAGTGTAGAGTGGCTGGGCCCAGGCTTAGGCTAGGAGAGAGGCAGAGGCTGGGAGGGAGACAGGGAAACCAGAAAGGGACAGAGGTAGAGTGGGAAGGGACAGAAGGGAAGATGGAGAGCAAGCATGTGTTCGAGAGAAGGTGGAGGGGACAGACACTGGGAGTTTGGGGGATGGGGACAAGGGGCTTTCTCTCTGCCCCTGGGGGTCACCCCAGCCCAGAGGTTATGATTGAATAAATAGCGAGTCTGCTCATGGCCTGCTGTCTTCCGTTCACAGTGTCTGTCGGGGTGGGGTGGGGTTCACACAGCTGGCTGACCCCAGAGTGGGAAGGATTGGGAACCAGCATGCCCTTTGTCCACAGCTGGTGGGCAGGGAGTCAGAGGTGGATGGGTACCCCCTACTTTCTGTCCTCAGTCCTTGGCAGTCGTCCAGGTCCCAGGTCCCCTGATGGGCAGCTGGGTTGGCCAGGTGGGAAAGGGGGGGGCCTGTGACCATGCCCCTGGGCCCCTGTGGGGCTGGCCGCTGCCATGAGGCTACCTGAAGAAGGGCAGATGGTGTTGGCTCAGGACTCCACTAGTCCTTGGGGACTCGGTCTTTGCCATGACGTCCTTAAACCAGGACGCGACATCCACCTCGAGTGTCTCATAGTGCTTGATGAAGCTGTGTTCCTGTAGGCCCAAGAGTTGGCTTAGGATGAGGAGTCAGTCCTCCTGGTCTTGCAACTGAGGCCAGGAGGACTTCACATGTGGTGGGAATTGGGGGCTAGGTACTCACAAGTAGCTTATTATACTTTGGTCTCTTCCTGTGATCTTTAGTAAGGCTGGACAGAGAGCAGGGAGAAAAGAGAAGTGAGAGTCAGGGAGGTGAAGCCCGACTGCGCCTGGATGTGCATCTGTGCTCAGGCCCTCCCTCTCCAGTGAGAAAGGGGTCTTCTAGATCAGCCAGAAGCAGCTGCTCACATCTGGGCTCCACCAGGCTGGGGCTCCACAAACTCTCCTGGCCCAATACAGTATTAGGTAAAGAGCCAGCTGGGGAGTTGGAACCATGATATTATGAGGGTCGCAGAAGAGAAAGTTAAGACTCAAGTGTGACCTTTCTATACAACCTCTATAGCAAAACTGCAGGGTCACCATACCAGGGCCAGCTGTCCCTGTAGGCCAGGTCCAAACAAACCCAGAAAGTGACTCCCAGGGCTCCAGCTTTAACTCCTGTCTACAGCCACAAGCCATGGGCCAGCCTGCAGCTGTACCCATCTCATCCTTTCCCCTTTCCTAGCCTGTGCCCTCCCCAGTAGCATGAGGACACCTGATATCCCAGAACATCTCAGAGTAGAGAGGTAGGAGCAAGGACAGGCAGCATGGGAGTGCTCACCAGTCTTTGACAAATGACTGGAAGTCCCCTGAGAAGCCCATGTGACCAGGCAGGAGTGGGGGCTCTTCCTGTAGGACTTTGGTGAGGACCTCAAAGTCTGTCTTGCAGTTCTTATAGGGGAACTGTCCTGTTGCCAGCTCCACCTGGGAGGGTGACAGGCATTGCTGGAACAGCAGGTAAGAGATCCCTACCTTCCCACCAAGCCCTAGGACAACAGCCCCAACTAACCAGTGAGATGCCCAGGCTCCACACATCAGCTCGGATGTCATAGTCAGGTTTGGTGGGGTCTGGAGGGTCAATGCGCTCAGGCTGCAGGGGGGGAGAGAAGGAGGATATACCCTGAAGGTAGGGCCAGCCCACCCAGTCCCCTGATCAGACCTAGCAGGGGCCCACTCACAGCCATATAGGCAGCACAGCCAGCACTCCGTGTTTTGGCTTTGGAGTCAACAAGGCGGCCGCTGATGCCAAAGTCACAGAGCTTGATCTGACCCCGCTCATCTAGCAGGATGTTGGAGGGCTTGACATCACGATGGATGACGCCATGCTTCTCCTTCAGATAGTACAATGCTTTCACAATCTGTAGGACAGACAAGTTTGGGCACCTGTCATGGGGGGAAAGAACCTAGGGCACCCATCTAGCCATCCAAGCCCAGATTGAGCTGCTCACCGCCACAGTCATCTTGCCCAGGATTCGCTCTGGAATGGGGCCCTGCATTCGTTTCTTCAGCTTCTCTGCACATGTGCCCATGAGCTCCATGGCAATAAAGACGTCTGTCTGTAGGAGGGTGGTACCCAGGGCTTGGGGCAGCCATGCTTTCCTCCCCACCCTAGCCACACAATGATACCTGGGGACATGTAGGACCCTGTAGGGGCAGAGGATGACCTGAGACTTTCCCAGAAGGGGCTTGGTCCCTCAGGCAGGGTGCTCACGTTGGTGATGAAGGTGCCGAAGCACTGAACAATGTAGGGGCAGTCGTGGCTCTTGAGCACCACGTCCAGGTCCATGAGGATGCGCTTGTTCTCTTCCTTGTTCCCCGACCGCCGCATTTGCTGCGAGGAGGGACGGCCAAGAGGGAAGTTGCAGGTACTGGGCAGGCTGCAAGGGCACAGGATACAGCCTGGACTGGGGTGTGCACGGCTTACCTTAACAGCAATGATGTGGCCTGTCTTCCGGAACCGCATCCTCCACACCTGACCACAGGTACCACTGCCCATCTCTCCCAGGTTCTCCAAGTCATTGATTTCTGCCTGATAACGCTGGGAGAAGAGCAAGACAGCTGGAGGGTCCTCAGAGCCTCTGTTTCTGTCACCCACCACCTCTAGGCTGCCTGGGTACTGACACAGCCCCCAGGGTGCCTAGCTATGGGGAGGTAGTACCTGGCCCCCGATAGTCAGGTACCCTGTCTGCTTCATGATCTCCTGCAGCTTCTGGTCAATCTCGATGCTGATGGGACAAAAAAACAAGATGGTAAGGAGGATCCCACAAACATCACCCGCCTCCCTGGGACCAGCACAAGGAGGACCCTAGGCTGGCCCTGCTCCATCAGCTTACCTCTCCATACTGCGGGGTGTGAACAAGGTTGATGGGAGCCCCAGCATATGTCGGGGCCGAGAGGGGGGTGTAGGGTGCTGTGGGGAGCTCTCTGAGGATGGTGAGCGGCTGCCCCCATCGTTGGCCAGTGGGAGTTGCAGGGCTGGGGAATTAAAAACCAGGGGCATGAAAGGAGTTAGCATCTAGCTGGCTACCAAGGATTTGGTGTTCTCATCTTCTCCTTTCTGGTATCCCTTCGGCCAAGCTGGAACAGTCCCCTGCTCTGCTGGCTAGGGCCTCCTTCCCCACCCCCTGGGGCATCTTCAGGGTAGTCCTCCTGCCCCTCTGACCTGAAAGGAGATGAGGTGGTCTGGTGGGAGAGGGGTAGTTCCAGAGGCTGAGGGTTTATCCTCAAGCACAAACTGCAGAGAAGTAAGGGGACTCTGCCAGGGAGCTTCCCTGGTACAGCTCTTTGTTCCCTCACCAGTGCCAGGGAGCAGGCTCAGGGTCACAGTGCTCACATGAGGATGTGTGAGGACAGAGTGATTATCAAGAACCTTGCCTGGCTACCAGCACTGGATGACAAGAGTCAGTAGCTATGGAACTCTGTTTTCAGGCTATCTTGCCCTAGATTACACTCCTAGAATAGGGAGGGCCACCTTCTGTCCAGCTGTCTCATCTGTGCATCTCCCAGCAAGGCCTGCAGAACTAGGGTCAAGGGATTGGGAACGGAACCCCCCAGGCTAAGCCTGAGTTCTTGTGAAGAGAGACTGATGGTGATCTAGGTGGCAAAGCTTTTCCAGGGGCTAGCTGGGCTGGGCAGGAAGAAAATGCTGGGCCAGGGAGGGGAGCTTGGTACTTCCCAGTGGCCTGCATGCGGACAGCTTGGACATGCTACAGGCAGACAGCAGGCAGGCAGCAGGCACCCCAAGGATGGGCGGGCAGTGTTAGGGTGTGGGATGACAGGAGAAAGACAGAAAAAGAGCCAAGACTTGGGACCCAGCTGCCCAGAGGAGTTGCTGCAGACAGCCAAAGAGGATATGAGACATTAAGAGGACGTTCCTTGAAGAGCTAGGGGGTCTCTCTGGCCTAGAGGCAGGGACCGTGAGACTCCTGTAGCTCCTGGAAGCATCTGCTCTCCATGGACCTCTCATACTTCAGGGGCCCTAGTGCCCCAGGAGGATTATAGCTAGCTCAGCTCGGGACATCAGCAGCAAGCACCCTTCAAGCACCACTTTCTTCCCAGAAGGCCTTGAGCCCGCCACTTTCCAACACACCTCTCCAGCCTTATCCTTACTACCGCCTCTTCCCACAGACAACCTAACGGCTTTTAGTAACTTAGGCCCAGAGACTGACGGTCAGACACAAACGGCCTTTTACTGCTGATATCCAGGTCCTTTTCTAGCCCTGGTACTTGGGAGGCACCCAGCTGTATGCAGACGCACTAGGAACTGTCCACAGCTCACTTCCACGAGTACATGTGATTCTTCTTTATTTGGCAACTCAGCTCTCTGGAGTGAGGACCACACCTTTGACCTCTCCACCACCTGCCAGTCCCCTGACCCACACAGACCACCAAGCTCTCTTGGGCTGCCCCAGGCTCAGGGAAAAGGCTGCTGGCCCCACTCTCTGAAGCATGGATTTGATGAACAAAGGGAGAGAGATATACAAAAGCCCTGAGAACAGAAGTTAGACGGGTTTAGAGTCACACGGCAGGCCTAGAGAATAGATTAAGTATAAGTCAGTGAGGGAGAAAAAACTGAGAATGAATGAATGAGTGAACGAATGAGAGAAAGCAAGACAGATCATGGAGACATGTGCCCACTTATGGGACCCTTAGGTGTGTAGGCTACTAGCCCAACACACATACACTCATGTGCAAAAAGACAAATGTGTACACATAGAGCACACATACATGCATCCATGTATACACACAAGCTGGGAACACACCACCACCAATAGTCAGCTCTTCTCACTTCTATCAACACAGTTACTCTTTCTCCTACACATATGGGACACTACACACCTAGGAACCAGCACAGCTGAGCTACCCCTAGCATGGAGTCCTTATGTGTAAGAGTGTGTGTGGGGGGAGGTCTTGCCTCCCCTAACCTCTTGGGACACTTTTGTTCAAATCCTGTATCCTCCATAGGCTTTCCCGACCCCTCTACAAAGCCCCTACTAGACTATTCTACTGGATCAGGAATACGCTTTGTGTCCACTGATGGAGCCCGTACTTCAGCCTCAGCCCCACAGGACACGAACTTGGTCTGTTGTACTTACTATGTTCCTGGTCCTGAGAGGAGACACAGTACACAAATAATGACAGTCATCCATAGTTGAGACAGATTAAGTAAGAGCAGCGCACCTATCTCTACCTACTTTATTTCTACACACACACACACCATTGTGTGCCCACCTAGCAGATTCCCACTCATTAGGGGAGCTCATTTCATCTTCTAGGGTTCCAAACTGAGCCAGAGAAGAAATGAGAAAGCTAACGGACACAGAGAAAGTACAACCAGGCTCACACTGCTATAGTTAAGGGAGAAAGAGTGAGAATGAAGACACAGAACTTTCTCTCTCTCTCTCTCTCTCTCTCTCTCTCTCTCTCTCTCTCACATACACACATACACACGCACACAGAGCATGGGGTGGGGATGGCATTCTGCAGCTGGGGCAGCGGTTAGATCAATGTGCAGATATGCAAGCAGCAATGATAAAAAGGCTGGTACCTGCTCGCTGGGACGGGGCAGGAGCAGGGCTTAGAGTGATCACAATAACTGGATGGGGAAAGGAAGAAAAGAAAAAAAAAAAAAACACCACAATAAATCACAACAGAAACAACCGATTTGTCCAACAGAAAAGAAATCAAATCATAATGAAGAGGAGGGGGAGGCACGCGGCACCAAACTGCAGAGATGGGTAGAAACCAACAGAGATGGGATGGTGGGAGGAAGGTGTGGAGCTGACAGAGATAGACACCTGCAGGGGGCTCCTTGGGGCCTGCCAGCCACTAGCCTTACCAGGTCTTACTCTGCTCTAGGGTCAGGCAGATCTTGGGACACCTAGAACCCTATACCCAACCCTATTCCATCCACAGGGGTGTGGAAGGGCGGCCCTGGAATCCAGCAGGGGCCCTCCAAGTCTTGGCCCAGCCTCTGGTCCCAGGCAGAATCCAATGAAACACATCCCCACCTCTCAGGGCGATATCTCACTATCGCCCTGGAGGGAAACCTGGAAGACTTGGGCCAGAAGGGGGAGGGATGAAGGGAATCCTGAATGCCTCTTCAGGAAGACGATCAAGCTGTGAAGGTCAGTCAGGCCGGGTAGCCAGGTAGTGAACAGAATTCTCATCTACGGGAGGCTGCCTTTCCCCTCTTACCATAGTGAACCCACAGACAACTATAATGCATACACTCCAAAGATTACATCACAGAGAATATAAAGAAGACATTCTGCTGAATCAAGAGGGACAGAGAAGGGGTTGGTGAGAAGGGAGAAATATCAGATTCTTTCCAGCAAAGATGACTGAGGACAGGGGTATCTGGGATACAACAAGGATGCTAACTGTGGTCATGGTGGACAAGCTGGATGTGTGTATAGAAAGAAAGGGGGAAGCCCTTTTGGTACAGGACCATATGTCAGGGAGGCAGGCCCAACGATGGTAGAGTCAGAAAGGAGGCGTGTGTCTATTCGGTGAGACTAGACTGGTTACAGGTGTCTGTAGTACCAGCAGTCACTTGAGCCCAGCAGACAAAGGTGCCAGGCTGAGAGTTGGCTATGTGTTTCCAGAGGGTTAGACACACTAGACAGCAACAGTGAAACTAGCTGGTCACAGAGATATGAGGTGCCCCTGTATGTAGGAGGCAGTCAGCTGGGTCCAGTGACAAGGTCCTTCCAGGCTTATAAGGAGCCAACTGATATGACCAAAGAAGTCAAACGGAGGAAGCCTCTAATCAAAAAGGACTAAGTGATCTACGTGGGCAGATGGGCATGCACGTGTGTGGACTGTTTGCTAAGACCTCTTTACAGTCACTGAAACGGCAGGGGTGGAACCACTGAGTCAAAAGAGATATGACTGTTTGCAGAGTTGAAAGACTTGGCTGTAGTCACAGTAGCGTAGATTCGGGTATGAAAGCCTGCAGGTGACAAGGCTCTGGGAGCGGACCACAGGGCGAGGGGGACCCAGCCACTAAGCTCCCAATGGTGTGAACTTCAGGACCGCGGTACGTGTGGGGAGAGAGTCGCCCTGGAGACTGCCCACCCGTCTCCCAGGTCACCGTGACCCTCTCTCCCTGCAAGCTGACAGCGTAGAGAGTGGAGGGGAGGAGAACTAGCGCCCCGGAAGCGGGGGCAGGATCTGCCCGATGGGCGGGGCCTCCCACTGCGCGCCCCGCCCCGCCCGCCCCTCCCCCACGCGGCCGTGCTTACTGGGCCTGGGCCGCTGTGGGCTGATATCCAGGTTGAGGTCGATCCTCCTGCGGGCCTCACGGTTCTCCTGCTTCAGCTTGGCTTCCAGGCGGGACAGCTTTTGCTCCAGGGAGGACGCCGCCATCTTCCCCGCCGCCGCCGCCGCCGCCGCTGCCGCCGCCGCTCACCGCCAGGCCACCCGTCAGTCCAGGGTAGACAAACACCGCACTGCGCCTGCGCCCGGATGACCCCGCCGAGCCGCCGTCCTGCCTAGACCACCCCAGCGCGTGCCCGCCCTGCCTCGCATGCATAACGCCGCGCGTGCGCACTGTATTCCAACAGGAAGCTGATGCCACCTAGAGCTCGAGGCTGGCCTCGTGCATTGTCATTACCCACCGCTACCTTCCGCGGTGCGCATGCGTGAGCTTTCTGGCAAGAGGCGCTGTTGGAAATCACTTAAAAAAAAAAAAAAAAGAAAAGAAAAAGAACGCGAAGGCCGGTCAACCTAACGCCTGCGTGCAGAAGCGGGAGACCGGCCAAGCTCGCGCCTTTACTGCGCACGCTCACGGCTGTTGCCGGATTTATTCTTCATTCCTTGTCCATCTCTGGGGCCTCTCTGGTACCCGCGCCCTCACAGAACAACATTCCACATCTTGGACGGTTCTTCATTAGGACCTGTTATGCTTAATTACGGCCTGAACTCTTCGCTGTTAGCGTGAAGCCGCCTCCTCACCGTAATTAGGTCCTGTGGTAATCCCTTTCCATTTCAGCCAGTCCAGCAAACTGAGAGTAGATCAAGGCCTGACAAGAGGAGAGGGAAACCAGAGTCTTGAGCTCGGTGTCAGAATCAAGGTTAATCTGGCAGTGACTGCCTGAGACCTTAAGGCGCTCCACCCTCATCCCCCGTCTCTTCGCCCGAGAATCTGGACTCAGCTCCTGAAACCAGTCTGAAGACAGTCCCTGGGGTTAGATGCCTCTGCCTTGCTTGCCCCATACCCACACAACATAGTTTAAGTCTTTCCAAGAATACTAGGATAATAAAGTTTGTGACCAAACCTAGGAGGTCAGGCTGGGCACAACTCTGGAAGCAGCAGTGAACACTTTGGGATGGGCCTTGGCCTCTAACGGCTTCTGAGAACTCCCCTGGTAATGACCTATGGGTGGAGCAGACAGAAGTTTAGAGTTAAAAGGATAAAAGAGGAGGAGAGGAAATTGGATTGTTTTTGTTTTGTTTTCGAGACAAAGTTTCTCTGTGTAGTCCTAGCTGCCCTGTTACTCGGTAAACCAGGCTGGCCTGCAACTCAAGGGTGAGGTGAGGTGGATTCTTTAGGAAAAACAAAACAAAACAAAACAAAAAAACTAGGCAGAAAACTCTACCCAATGTCTCTTGATTCTACTTCACCCTTTTTTGCTTTTTTTTTTTTTTTTTTTTTTTTTTTTTTTTTTTTTTTTTTTTTTGAGACAGGGTTTCTCTGTGTAGTCCTGGCTGTCCTGGAACTCACTCTGTAGACCAGGCTGGCCTCGAACTCAGAAATCCGCCTGCCTCTGCCTCCCAAGTGCTGGGATACTTCACCCTCTTTTGAAGTAACTTGGAAATCTTTCCTCCCAGGACAGAGAGCCTGATTTGATAGACAGCTGTCATCATTTGGTCCCAGATGTAGGAAGCTTAGACAACCATACTGTACAAAGAGGTCAGAATTACAGTTCTTGTTTATTAAGCACCCACTGGTATATGCCCCCCTGCACAGGAAACATTCAAAGGAAAATCCCTTCATGGACTAAGGGGAAAAAAGGCAGCCTCCACCAGCGGTCTTAACTTGGACTCAGCTAATCTTAGTAAATGCATGATGAATGCTCTTGTGGGGATCTGTGACGGACTTGGTTTGCAGTTTGTTCATTTATGTGGTGCTTAACTTAATGGGACTCTCTAAGGCTCTAGAAAAGGGGCTCCATATCTAGACATTTCAGTATTCCATTCTTAGTTGTTTTGAGCCAAGCTATGCTGTCTCCCAGGCCAGCTTCAACCTTTCAATCCTCCTCCCTCCACCTCCAGAGTATTATACAGGCATCACTATAGTACATATGTTTCACCATTCCTGGTTTATGAAATGCTGAGGACAGGACCCAGGGCTTCTGCATGCCAAGGAAGCACTCTCCCAACTGAATTTCAGTGCCAGCCCAGTCTTTATGCCAACATTTCCATTCTATAGTCTCAGGACCACCTGAATCAGAATTACCTGACATACTTACTTAGTAGCAGATTCCTGGCCCTACCCAAATTCTGAGTCAGTATTTCAGGGGTGGGGTGGGAAGCATGTAAAGGTTTTATTTTCTTCCAGGCCCCTCAGCTGATTTTATTACATAGCTAAATGTGAGAGCCATTGTTCTAAGTACCCATCCCTGTCACAAAGGGCTTATAAAAGAAGGACTTGGCATTAAAGTTGGGATACAGAACTTTGGAACTGGTCCTTGTGTCCTCTCCTTAGGAGAGAGCCCTAAATATATGCTGATCATTGTTGGGAAGGGTTGGAAATCCCATTGGTATTCTTCCCCCACTCCCATAAAGGAAACTAATTAAGCCGGAATGTTCAGAGGAAGAACAAGCCAGCCAGCCAGCCAAAGACACAGGTGTGGTTTTGGTTGAAGAACCTAAGACTGAGTTAATCCTTCCCTAAGGGGTTACACCCCAAATCCACCACCTCCTGTTTCTTCCCAAGACAAACCAGTCCGAGGATCTTGTCTGAGCTGCACAAAACTGACATGTCTGGCCTTCCTTTCCTGCTGGACCTATCTCCCTTGGAATACAATGTTAGGGCAGAAACACGTCAAGGCCTCTGTCAACCTGTCCCTCCCCCACCAGGCTTCACTCCTCTTCCATCTTCTCCCGAACCTCTGCAGGCAGTCCCTCGTAAAGGGTGTCCTCCACCAGCAGCCCCGACTTCTTCAGCCCCTTGCAGTCACCAAGTTCTTCTGGCAGTGTCTCCAACCTGTTACCTTTGAGCTCCAGCCGGCTGAGGGCCTGGAGGGCAGCCACTTTGGGTGAAAACTGAGTTAGGTGATTGTAGCCCAGGAGTAATGTCCGCAGCTTGTGGCAGGAGAACAGTTCATCAGGCAGGCTCTCAAGTGCATTGTAGGAGAGGGCTAGATGCTGGAGGCTCTGGAGAAGGCCCAACTCGGGTGGCAGGGAACGAAGCCCATTGTGGGACACATCCAGCAGGCGGAGGCCAAAACACTGGCCAAGCTGGGTGGGCAGAGTCTCAAGCTTGTTGTGACTGAGGTAAAGCTGCTCCAGGCTTCGGAGCTTTCTCACATGCTCAGGCACATAGGCGATCTGGTTGTGCCACAGCCTGAGAGTGACCAGCTTCCGACAGTGCTGGAAGCTGAGGATCTCCTCAATAGACCGAAGGTGGTTGTCCTTAAGGTCAAGTTCCTGCAGAGCCCCTAGGCTGAAGATTGCATGGGGGATACGTTCCAGCCCACAGGCCACCAGCTCCAGCTCCCGTAACACTGCCAGCTTCTTGAGGCTGTTGAGGGCAAGCAAACGAGCCCCATCATTGTGCAGGCTGAGTCGCTGAAGGTGTCCAGCTACATCAGTCACACTGGCTGGCACCTTCCCTGCATTGCTACGTAGAGACAGTACCTTGAGCTGTTTAAGCTCCCGGAGGCTCTCAAGGGTGGCACCCCGAGCCATTTCTGGGGGAAAGAGTCCTTCCAGGTGTAGTTCTTCTAAGCCTCGAAGCCCAAACACCCAGAGGGGTACCTCTCGGAGCTCCTCAAATTTGACACTGATCACCTTCAGGCGATCTCGCAGAAAGATCTGTGAAGAGAAGGGCAGCCTGGCTGGTGAGTGAAGCAAGCTGAGCTCCTGAAGGTTCACAAGCTGGGAGAGCCCTGGGGGGAAGGAGATGTCACAGATGGCCTCCAGCCTGAGCGCTTCCACCTCACTGAGCTCAAAGACCGTGTCAGGTAGTCCGGGGAGCATGCAAAGGCTCAACTCCAGCCGGCCACGTGCATTCCGCTGCAGCTTCTGTCTCAGCTTTTCAGGTGTCCACTCATGGTTGAGGTTGAGCTGCTTAAGACGGCTTTCACTGACTTCAGAGAGGAAGACTGCAAACCGTTTGGAATAGAGGGAGTCATACTGGTCAATGAGGTGGAGCATGAAGGCGAAGTCATTCTTAACATCTGGGATATCATTCATACCTGTCTCCTCACGCACAGAACGGAAGGAGTACTCTTTGAGGGGCCTATGGAAGAGCCAGTAGAGCGTATACAGGCAGGTGATGCCATAGACACATACAAAGGAGATATAGCAGAAGGCCAGCTTAGAAAAGAGGTGGGCCTTGGTGTGGTTGCAGCAGAAACTGGCGTACCCTGTGATCTCTGATGTCTCCACCCTACAGGACACCAGAAAGCTGATCTTCTCGACATAGACCAGGTTGTAAACCAGGATGGCAAAAAACTTACAAACCTTGAGGACTGTTTGCCGGATGTACATGGAGTAGAGGATGTCACCCTCTTCCACATGCACTCGGAACTTTTTGACCTTCTCAAAGAGGGCCTTAGCTTGCTCACCCTCCTTCTTATCCAGCAGAGTTACAGCTGGAGGTTCGGTCACCAGCTTTTCAGGCTCTATTAGCACTTTCTCCTTCTCACCTTCGCCCACCTTCCCCGACCCCACCCCTGTTGTGGTTACTGTGGCCACCGTGGCCCGTCCAGAAGCTGGGCCCTTGTGATTTTCTCCAGATACCTCAGACAAGGCCCGAGTGGTCCATGGAGAATCAAAACACTTGCCCAGGATGGAGATGAAGTGTTCTATTTTGGAGCTGGTACCAGGGAATTTGAACCAAAAGCTGGTACAGACCATGAAGATGAGCGTATGAATAACCACCAAGTAGGGGAAGTACTTGGCGTACCAGTGGAGGGCGGTTTCGTAGCACAGCTGGTTAATAAAACTGTACTGTTGAAGGTCTAGGTTGTTTCTGAGGCCGCTGAGCTCTCGGACGCCCCCCATCTGCTCAGAGACCCCGTGAGGCAACAGCTGCTGGCAAGGAGCCTCTGACACATTCTCACGGGATTCATGGCTGGGCAGGCAGATGATCTTGTCCTGGGTCACCTGGGGATAGGAAGAGAGTGAAAGACAGTGAGGGATCTAGGGAATTGTATGGAAGAGAAGCAGGATGAGGGGGGAGGGGGGGAGGGACCCTGATCCTAGACGGCTGTAAGCTGTTTGAACGTGGAATAGCTGTTAAACTACAGCATCATCCTTAATCTGAAAAGAAATACGATGGGAGCTGAACCGATGTGGGATGTGGCTCGCGCCTGTAATCCCAGCACTTGGGAGGCAGAGGCAGGCGGATCTCTGTGTTCGAGGCCAGCCTGGTCTACAGAGTGAGTTCCAGGACAGCCAGGGCCACACAAAGAAACCCTGCGTCAAAAGACAAACTTACTTCCAGGACAGCTAGGACAAAAAAAAAAGAAAACATACTGGGGTATTTCATTCATACTGGTACATTCATACTGATATGAATGTAGCCAAGCTGGTAGAGTGCCCGCCTAGCACGCACCAGTTCTGATTTTTACCAATGCATGACTTGGGCTTCGTGGCACATCGAAGATGGAAACAAGGGAATGGCGAGATTAAGGACATTCATTGACTCATAGTGAGTTCAAGGCCAGCCTGATATATAAGAGACTCTGTCTCAAAAAAAAAGTGTCTGTGTGTGTGTGTGTGTGTGTGTGTTTTGAATTGTAGTCTCACAAAAAGAAAACTAAGTCTCAACCCCTAGTTCTATAACCTCATTTGGAAGTAGAGTGATGAGTCCTATAGAACTGTATCCTTCCAGAAAGTGAACATGTAGGGTGGACATGTATTTCAGGTGGCAGAGTGCTTGTCTAGCATGCATGAACCCCAGAGTCCTATCCCTAACGCTGCAGAAACTAGGTGTTTGGTGCACATATGTAATGCCATACTGGGAAATGGATGCAAGAGAATCTGGAATTCATCTTTTTGTTTTTCAATAATTTATAAAAGTTCATCTTTCCATTTAGGAAAAAGATCTGAAGTCAGACATGGTGGCATAGTCCTTTAATCCCAGCACTCAGGAAGGTAAATCTCTTAAATTTGAGGCCAGCCTGGTCTACAAAGTTACTTCCAGCACAGCCAGGCCTACACAGAGAAATCCTGTTTCAAAAAAACCAAATAAATACATTTAAAAAAAATTTAAGTTCACCAGGTGGTGGTGGCGCACACCTTTAATCCCAGCACTTGGGAGGCAGAGGCAGGCGGATTTCTGAGTTCGAGGCCAGCCTGATCTACAGAGTGAGTTCCAGGATAGCCAGGACTACACAGAGAAACCCTGTCTCGAAAAACCAAAAAAAAAAAAAAAAAAATTTAAGTTCTATCTATAACAAAATTCCATCTATAAGAAAAAACTTTTGCCCAGTGATGCTATAGCCTATAGTCCTAGTTACTTAGGAGACTGAGGCAGGAGAATCAGCCTCTGCCTGGTCTACAAAATAGGTATAAATTCAGCCTAGACAACTTCAGTAGACACTAGTCAAAGGAAGGCTATGGACAGGATTCAGCTCAGTGGCAGAGCCCCTGCCTAGAATCCCCCAGTGAGGAGCTGGGGTGTGGCTCAGTGGTAGAGCCCCTGCCTAGAATCCCCCAGTGAGGGGCTGGGGTGTGACTCAGTGGTAGAGCCCCTGCCTAGAATCCCCCAGTGAGGGGCTGGGGTGTGGCTCAGTGGTAGAGCCCCTGCCTAGAATCCCCCAGTGAGGGGCTGGGGTGTGGCTCAGTGGTAGAGCCCCTGCCTAGAATCCCCCAGTGAGGGGCTGGGGTGTGGCTCAGTGGTAGAGCCCCTGCCTAGAATCCCCCAGTGAGGGGCTGGGGTGTGGCTCAGTGGTAGAGCCCCTGCCTAGAATCCCCCAGTATGGGGCTAGCAGTTTGGCTCTGCAATAGAACCTTGTTTAACACTGGAAGCCACAAAGAAGAAAAACTGTGTGGGTATGGAAACACTCTAATATTGTTATAGACTTTGAGCACGGCTGTAGGGATGGAGGAGAGGAAGGAGGGGTCAGAAATGGTCTGTATGGAGGCTTTGGCACTGGCTTCCTCTCGTCTGTTTCTTTTATTTTATTGATGATGATTTTTCTTGAACCCCTAGGTTCATGTAAGCTGGGCAAGTGCTCTAGTACTGATTCTTTTTCTTATTTTCTATATTATTCATTTTATTTTAGAGACAGGGTCTCACAATTGACCTGAAACTCGTGATCCTGACTCATTTTCTCTGTCTCCTGGGAATGCAGGTGTGTACTGCCACACGTGGCCTTAATTTTAATTTTGAGAGAAGATCTTGCTAAGAGGCCTAGGCTCCAAATTTGTGATCCTCCTGCCTTTGCCTACAGAGTAACTAGATTTATAGGCACTCACCGCAATGCCCAGGCTCTTTCTCCCTCTTCTTAGAAGACATGGGAGACTTCAGGACTTCAAGTACAAGGCGTACCCCTTTAGAGATCTGCTCTTTTTCCTAGAGAGTCCAGTTGAATACATTTCCCCATCTCATCATCATGGAGGGGCCTTACCCCTATGTACAGCACAGTTGAAGACCCCCTACCCCAGTCATGAGCACTGCCATGGTACAACCATGCCCCTTTATGGTCTTGCCCTTCACCTGGAACCCAGTGAGGGACACTGCTAAGGTGAGGCCCAGTTCCTTCATGGCTGAAGGGGCTAGAGAGTGGTTATGAATACTTGTTGCTTTTGCAGAGGACCCATGTTTGGTTCCAAGCACCCACATGGTGGTTTACAAGCATCCATAACTCTAGTTCCAGGAAACCTAACATACTCTTTCCGACCTCCACAGGTACCAAGCATACATACATACATGTAGGTCAACACTCACACACATAAAAGAAAAAATATGTATTTTTAAAAAGACACCCCTGAGGAGAGTTGCCAAGATGTGCCACACCTTCGCATCTTTGGTCTCACCCCTCACCTGGAAAGAGAGCAAGTCAAGACCCCTGTCGTTAGCATAGTCATGAATATGGCCACAGTGAAAGCCAGACCCTTGTACCCCCTTAGAGTTTACTGCCATAACATGGCTCTGCCTTGTCACCTCCCACTCATCAAGAAGGTGCTTCCTAAAACTCTAGTCATAAGAATTGGCACCGTGTGGCCCTACTTTGCTTTGTTTCGTTCCTCACCTGGAGGGTGCACCCGAACACCCCAATCATGAGCATAGCCACAGTGAGGTACTCAGCCAAGACGTCCCACCAGGGCTTGAGCACCTTGAATGCTGGCTGCTGTTCTGTGAACTGCTTGAACTCCGCCACTGGGATCATCCTGCCTATGGGAGTCAGGAGACAAGAGGCGTTGAGCAAGGGTATGCCTAGTCACAGGTGAGAAGCCAACACACTCTCAGCCCTGCCAGAACTTTCTAGAATCCATGTGCTGTATGTTCCCTTCCCCTCTTAGGGGTCTTGTTGCTTTCTTCAGAACTCACCTCTCCCAGTCTCACAGCGTTTCCCGTTCTTCAAAGCGCCAATTTTATCTTTCACTGCCTGCCCTCTCAGAACTCACGAGAGTAAAAACACAGGGCAGCTGTCCTCCAGTCTCCTCCTTTGGCTGCCCACCTCTGAAGGAAGAAGCCTGTGAGATTCATTCTGGTACTCCTTTATTCTAACTGGGCTCTCATCTCCACCCTGCCACCACAGTATCCCCAGGCTCAAGACTTCCGGGGTGTGCCCCCCTACCAGGGTGCTCTGGGCACCACCTCCAATCTCTAACCGGAAAAGCCGGCTAGGGAAAAGCAAGCTGGAACGTGGTTGTGCTCTAGTTAAGGGCCTCAGGGGTTAGGGAGTGGCCAGGCCGAAGGCTACTGAGCCCTGGAGGCATGTGCCAAGACACCTGAGTGTCCAATTAGGGACTAGAGCCTAGAATCTGAAGTAGAAATAAGAAGTCTGGGCCCTGAGAGGGAAGAGTGTTCTGGAATGTCTGGTAGGTAGCATGAGAATTTCTAAACTGGAAAACTCTCAGGATGACACTTATGACTGGAGCCTGGCACAGGGCTACCAGCCCACTCTGTCTATCTCTGGTTTCCTTTTCTACTAAGGTATCATTATTACAAAGGCCAGACCCAAGTCACATGGGGGGGGGGTGTAGAATACAAGCTAAGACATCACTCTCCCAGGAAGCCAGCTACTTGCTTAGGGCAGAGAGGAAAGCTAAGAGTGAGGGTCTCTTGGGCAGCTCACCCCTGTCAGCATCCAAGCTTTCTGTGTGTGTGTGTGTGTGTGTGTGTGTGTGTGTGTGTGAGCTCGCCAAGGTGTGGGTATGGAGGACAGAGAAGAACCACGTACAGTAGGAGGGTCTATAGAAAAGGGATCCGGCATTAAGTAAACATGAGACAGAGGTTCCCAACTTCATCCTGAACCAGGTACACGTAAGGAGAAGACCAGAGAACAAGATCCTTTACATGACAGTTGGTCCTGTATGCTTACCACTCTCTTGTCCTAAAGAAAAAAGTTAAATAAAAAAATGTCTCAGGATGTGGAGATAGCTCAATTGGTAGGGGACTTTTCTGTCATGAACAATTCTCTGAATCCAGTCTCTAGCACCACATAACTAGGCATATTGACACACACCTGCAATCTCAGCTCTTGGGGTCTCAGGTCTCAGAGGATCAGAGTTCAAAGTTATCCTCAGCTACATAGGGTACTCAAGGTCAGTCTGAGTTATATGAAACCATGTTTCAAAAAGAAATTTTGTTGCCCTCCTTAGCCTGGAGCTGTATGTAGCTCAGTATCGAGGGTTTGCAAGAGTGTCTCCAGAACTGGGAGGGGAAAAAAAACCCAATTTGCATAATCTGATAGAAGTGGTACCCATAGGGGGAGAGAGAGAAATGGCTTAAGGGATGCTACAAATGTAAAGGGATCAACTGCATGTCTCCACCTTCCCTGACCCCTCTCACAGTGGCACAGTTCAACTCTGCCAGGCCATCCTCACAAGTCAGAGGCCAGAAGACAAGAGCCCTCTGCTCAGCTCTCAGGAACAAAACACACGCATAATGTAGACAGACACACAATCAGAGGGAGGCACAGGGGATTATCATTGTCTGGCTCCATGACTCAAACTAGGTCTTCCAGAACCTGCCATTAAATTCCAGCAGGCAGATGCGAGGCTGGCCCCCTTCCCTGTGTCAGGACAGAGATGGTGGAAGGATCCAGAAGGAGGGACTAGCAGAACTGGGGAAAGTGCAGAGAAAAATAGCAATGGAGTTTATATAAAAGAATTCCTCTTGTTGCCTTTCATGCTGGTTTCTTTTGTTGTTGCTTTTTAAGGGTGTGTGTGTGTGCATGTGTCCAGTGGTTGGGTTGATGTCAGACATCTTCTTCCATTCATGGTATCAATTCTCTTTGGATGGATTCTAATTATTAAACTCTGGAGTTCATGCTTGCTAAGCTATCTTACCTACCCACCTTCCCATCTTTTTTTGTTTTTTTTTTTTTTTTTTTTTTTTTTTTTTTTTTTTTTTTTTTGAGGCAAGGCCTCTCCCTGAAATCTGAGGATCAGCATTTTTGATGAACTGGCTAGTCATTCTGGAATCCACTAAGGTTACCAAAGTGTGCCACAGTGCCCTGTTTAGAGAACCTTGGAGTCAGCTCAAGACACCCCAAGACCAAATCAGCACAAAGGAGATTTATTTGCTCCAGAGGGTCAGAGGACATGGAATAAGAGACAAAGACACAGAAGATGGAGGATGAGGTAGAAGGGGAAAGGAACAGAGAGAGGGGAAATCGGTAATTTACCCAGGCAGAGGGAAATGGGGGAGAAAGGCAAGGCCTCCCAGAGCCATATCTGCCGTGCTCAGGTTTGCTAGAGTCCCTTCAATGTGGGCATGAGATCCAAACTCAGGTACTCATGCCTTTGCAGCAAGCACCTTACCCACTGGTCCACCCTCCAGCCTTCTTGCATCCCTCATGGATTTTGAGACAAGGTCTTGCTATGTAGCCCTGGCTAGCCTGGTGCTGGCTATGTAGCACAAGATGAACCCGAAATTTCAACACCCCTGCCTCAGCCTCTTAAGTACTGGGATTACAGAGATGTGCCACCATGTCTAGCCCAATGCTGAATTTGATCC
Organism: Arvicanthis niloticus; assembly: GCF_011762505.2. Taxonomy (NCBI): domain Eukaryota; kingdom Metazoa; phylum Chordata; class Mammalia; order Rodentia; family Muridae; genus Arvicanthis; species Arvicanthis niloticus. The sequence continues at coordinate 37,374,368 of NC_133432.1, forward strand.
CAGTTTGGGAAGTATAAGTGTAGGAGGTCTTTGTCCTTTCATCTCGGAGGATGAACATAACTCGTTAATGATTTCACTGCTACAAGTACCATTTGAGCCTGCCCAGTCAATGTCTACTTCCTGTTTGATGGCACCCACTCTGTCCCATCCATTGAAAGCACCTCTCACTGAGATGCAACTGCTATGTAAGAAGTGGGTTTGGGGGAAATGGCTTAGTCAGTAAAGTATTTGATGAACAAGAGTGAGGATCTGAGTGATATTCCCAGCACCCATGTAAAAGTGGGCAGGGTAGCCTAAATCTAACCCCGCCCCCTGCCCCATTCCACCCACCGTACAGTGGTGGGTGGATCCCTGAAGATCATTGGCCAGTTAATCTAGTCAAAAACATGAGCTTTAGGTCAGTGAGAGATGTCTTTAAAAATAGAGAAACCACTGAGGAGAACATCCCAAGTAAATCTCTGGTCTCTACACACCCACACCAAAGAGAGGTGTCTCAGAAGGCCAGGCTTGGGATGGTCTTGCAAACTCCTTTCCATATCCACGCCTTAGTACTGCTTCTACTGCTGAAACGGAGGCAAGGGATGCTTCCAACCTCAGCCAGCCTCCCCAGCTACAGCTCATATGCTAAGGGCCGGGAAGAAACAGAAGAGTGTTCAACCTTTAGAATACAAAGTCAGAACTAGGAATGTGGCTTAGTCGGTTGGGTGTTTGTTCAGGCCCTGGGTTCAATTGCCAGCATCACATAAAACCTGGAATGGTTGTTGGTGCACACCCCTATAATACCTTGTCTCAAGCAAAACAACAACATCGCAAAGCACAGGGCTGCTGAGATGGCTCATTGGACAAAGGCACCTGTTGCCGAGGTACAAGACCTCAGTTCAGTCTTAGAGCCCCGGAAGGTGGAAGGAAAGAATCAACTACTACAAGTTGCCCCTGACCTTTATGAGAGTGTCACAGTATGTGCACACACACACACACACACTAACTAAATAGTAAAGAAAAAATAAAGCACACGCAAAACTAAAAAGCTCAAAGTTCAATACGTATGCTTTTTTACAAGGGGGCTAAAGAGGTAAGGGAAAGTCATCCCTAGCCGAAAGTCTTGGGAGCCTACAAACTCCTAGGCTAGCCCCCTCCCAAGTTTATTCTGCTGTGATTTGGAAGGGGCTTTTGGAGTATTCAAATATAAGAACCTTGAACTGCAAGGAAGCAGGTTTGTGAGGGTGGAGTTCTGCAGCTTTTAGGGCGCTCACTAAGATAAGCTCTGTCTTTCTCAGCTACCTCCACCATCCCACGCTGGGACGGTTGCGGAAATCAAGATTGTCAAGAGTCGACGCCTGCCTGTTGATCTTTCTTCCTTCGCTTGATCCCGAACTGCCTGGATCCCAGGACACCAGCTCCCTGGGGCCAGACTGAGGGTTGCCGCACCCCTCTCCCAGCCCCAGCTTTCGGGGTGTGTGGAATTGCTCCCGCCAAGGCCACGGAGCCACCCACACCTGAGCGACTCCCTCCACTCCCCCGGGCCATTCCCTGGGTCCAGGTTGATCTCCACGGTGGGACGAAAGCCTCCCAAGCCCCCGCTACTTACTGCTCAGGGATGGAACTATGGGGCCCAACTTCTGGATCCCTGAAAGTAGATCGACCCGGACTCCCGCAGAGTTCCCGGGCGGGCCAGAGAGTGAGTCAGGGCGGGCTGGGCCCGGAGCCGCCCCGCCCCGCCCCCGGGATTGCTCGGCCCCGCCTCGCTACAGACGCTCTCAGGTCGACCCCACTTCACGCCGCGCGATCGCTAGCAAGAAGAGATATTCCTGGGACAAAAGGGTTTTAGAAGTCTGCAGTTCCTCTACCTCCTGGCTGTGGGGGCAAGCTGGTATCCTGTAGATGCACCACCTGGACAGGTGTCAGGAAAGTGGTTCTGGGAAGCATTTCCCTCAACCCCTAAGGATCCCCAGCTGGCACTAAAACTCGATCGAGGCACAGGTACTACAGGCTTGCGCCAGGGGAAGACCAAGAGTAGAGGGCTATCTCTCTTCCAGAGCTGGCCTGCCATCGGGAGCTGTGCTCAGCCACAGGAAGCTAACCTAATGTGGATGCTCCCACCTAACTGTCTCTGCTGAAGCTTGTGGTCTATCATGAATGTTGGAGGGCTGGGGCGGGGATAAACTCTTTCCTCAGCCTGGACTGTTCCAGGTAGTAGAGGGGCATGCAGGCCAGGGGAGAGGGTAGGGGAGGCTGGAACTACTTCTTACTTCCTCCACCCCTTCTCCTCAAACTAGCTTCAAATTCTCCAAGTAGGCAAGGATGACCTTGAATATCTGATCCCCACCCGCCAGCCTCCAGCATGTGAGTCTCTACCACCTGAGAGGATTACAAGAGGGTTTGCAGGCTGAGGGATTACAGGCTACTGCCATCATGTGTGGTTTATGCAGTGCTGGGGATGGGTGTATGCTGGACAAGCACTCTATCAGATGAGCTAAATCTTCAGCTTCTGAAAGGCTCATTAAAAAACCAAACCGACAATACAACAACTCATCCTGCCTTACCACCACC